>NC_135889.1:14982703-15648379 GCF_964194155.1 Cetorhinus maximus
ACAAATTTTAAAAATCTCTCCACTGGGGTCTGATCTGGAAATAAGTCCTTCCTCACCTCTGGTGTCTCTTTTTTAGCTGCCTGCAATTCTCCGTCTCTCTCTTTTTCTCTCTCGTCCTCCTCTAACCTTGCCATTTTTAATTCCCTTTCCTGTTTTCCTTCTCTCTCCTGCCTTTCCGCTTGCTCCCTTTGAAATGCCCTATCTTTTTCTTTTTCTGCCCTTGCTTTTTCTGCTGCCTCTAGTTCCAATTTTTTTCATTTGCAACTGACTTTGAACCCATTCCAATGAACCACCCCTCAGAGAACTCGTTCTCTCAGGCATTCCTTCCAATTTCAAATGCTGTGCTATACTTTCAATTATGCCTGATTTTCTCACCCCTGCAGGTAATCCCAATCGTAATTTATCTGCCAATTCCATTAACTTAACTTTAATTGCCTTTTGTAAGCCAGCCAAAGTTATAACTTTGACTCCCAAGCAAGTCTTAGCAACTGCCAAAGCCATATTGCAGTCTCACCACGTCAAACAAAAACCTCATACCAAATCCTGAATTCAAAGTGCTTCTCGTACTTGTAGCCTTAAGATTCACCAACTCCAAGCCAATCAAGGAATTTCAAATATATCCCGGATGAGCCTCCAATTTTGTTATGGCAGGTGGATGGTAGATGCCAAATTGCCCAAATCCCAGAGGGAAACTTGAAGCAGCTGCCACAACTATTTGCAATTTGTATTTATTTCGAGACGGGGGCTTTGAATTCGGTAAGAAGAATGCCACCAAGTCTTATAGGTCTCTTGAAAATCTAAATTAAAGCTTTATTAAATTATAAAAAATGATTTTAAGCACATACATAGGTTTACAAATTACTACTATGATAACTCCTAGTTCCCCCAGTTAATCTAACTCCCAGTTACACCTCCGTTAAAGCAACAGTAAAAACACATAGATTTTAAAAGACCCAAGCAGAGTGACACAATGCACTGAACAGTCAAATTCAAAGTGAATTTTTTTTAACTTCCGGTTCTATAGATGGCAGCTTGAGGCTTAGATGCTGGATGCTTTTCGCACTGGTTAGATCTTAGAATGCCTTCCCTTGCAGACTGCTTTCTCTCTTTTATACGTATTTTCCCCTTTGAATACAAATTCCCATTGTTTCACTGTCTTTGGACTTTACCTCTCTAATAATAAAAATCTATCATAGTACCAATTTTACCAGTAATCTTTGGGAAAAATAAACACACTGTTTCTTAACTTCTCCTGGCCAGGTGAAACATTACACCCCCTCTTTTAAATTCAAGCCAATCTGGTTTATTTAAAAATGTAAATGTTCCCTTTACACCTCACGTTCTAAAACTTCCCCCATGTTTATCTACTTAACATTTCAAACCCAGCTTATCTTCTGATATATCAAAGCCTTCAGAGGAGTTGCCTTTAATTCAGTTAAGTTCCCCTGACACACACACTTAGACCCATAGACACAGACCCCACCGTTACTCTACTTTCTAATCAATTCCAATAACATTATGAAAATTATTATATCTTCCTGACATTCTCCCTTTTCGGGTAACAGTCTAATTCCCTTTCAAATGCTTCAATTGAACCTGCCTCCTCCACACTCTCAGGCAGTGCATCCAGACTCTAACTACTCCCTATGTGAAAAAGTTTCTCCTCGCATCATTTTTTCTTCTTTTACTAATTATTTTAAATCTGTGTCCTCTCATTCTCAACCATTTCACCAATGGGAACAGTTTCTCCTTATCTACTCTGTCCAGAACCCTCAAGATTCTGAATACCACGATCAAATCTCCTCTCAATCTTCTTCTCTCCAAGGTAAACAGTCCTAACTTCTCCAATCTATCTTCGTAGCTGAAGCTCCCCATCCCTGGAACCATTCTTGTGAACCTTTTCTGCACCCTCTTTAATGCCTTCACATCCTTCCTAAAGTGCGGGGCCCAGAACTGGATGCAATACTCTAGCTGAGGCCAAACTAATGACTTGTACAAATTCAACATAACTTCCTTGCTTTTGTACTCTATGCCTTTATTAATAAAGCCCAGGATACCGTATGATTTATTAACTGTTCTCTCAACCTGTCCTGCCACCTTCAATGCTTTCTGCACATATACACCCAGAGTCCTCTCCTCCTGCACCCCCTTTAGAGTTGTACCCTTTATCTTATATTGCCTCTCCATGTTCTTCCTACCAAAATGAATCACTTCATATTTCTCTACATTGAATTTCATCTGCCACCTGTCCACCCATTCCACCAACTTGTCTATGTCCTTTTGAAGTTCCACACTCTCCTCCTCACAGTTCACAAACTTTGAAATTGTGCCCCATACACCAAGGTCTAGGTCATTAATATATATCAGGAAAAGCAAGGGTCCCAACACTGACCCCTGTGGAACTCCACTACAAACCTTCCTCCAGCTCGAAAAACATCCATTAACCATTACTCTCTGCTTCCTGTCGCTCAGCCAATTCCATATCCATGTTGCTACTGTCCCTTTTATTCCATTAGCTATAACTTTGCTAGCTCACGGGTCCGTAGTGTGGCACTGTCTTGAATGCCTTTTGGAAGTCCAAGTACACCAGATCAACAACATTGACCACCTACCTTCGGGAGAGGGACAGAGAGAGGAGAGGACCTGCGGGAGATACACAGCCGGGAGTGGATAAATACAGCCCCGGGAGCGAGGCCTACAGCATTTACTTTTGGGAGAGAGGCAGAGAGAGGTCCAGGAGTGCCCTGAGTTTGAACCTAACCGGCATTAACATTGATTCCTGTGGGAACCCACGATTCATTTAAAGATGTAGTCCTGTTCCTGAAAATTGTGACTTTAAGTGAAACAACTTTAACTGAGGACTTCATGTGCACCACATCAATCGCATTACCCTCGTTAGCCCCCTCTGTTACCTCATCAAGAAGTTCAAGTAAATTAGTTAGACATGCTTAAACATAGAAAATAGGAGCAGGAGTAGGCCATTCGGCCCTTCAAGCCTGCGGAATTATAGCGGAATTCATTATGGTCATGGCTGATCATCCAACTCAATAGCCTGCTCCCACTTTCTCACCATATCCTTTGATCCCTTTCACCCCAAGAGCTATATCTAACTCCTTGGTGAAAACATACAATGTTTTGGCCTCAACTACTTTCTGTGGTAACAAATTCCACAGGCTCACCACTCTCTGGGTGAAGAAATTTCTCCTCATCTCAGTCCTAAATGGTCTACCTCGTATCCTTAGACTGTGACCCCTGGTTCTGGACTCCCCCACCATCGGGAACACCCTTCCTGCATCTACCCTGTCTAGTCCTGTTAGAATTTTATAGGTTTCTATGAGATCCCCCCTCATTCTCCTGGGCTCCAGCGAATATAATCCTAGCCGCCTCAATCTCTCCTCATATTTGCTTTGCACTTAACAAACCCGTGCTGGCTTTCCTTAATGAATCCACACTTGTCCGAGTGATTGTTAATGTTGTCCTGGATTAACCCTTTCCCACCACCGAGGTTAAACTGACCGGTCGGAGCGATTTATAAAGGTGGACTATTCCAAATGATACCACAACAGATTTCCACTCCCATCAGTTTGGGCCGCTCTCAGACAAAATCGCAACTGGCTGATTAATTTCACAAACTGGGCTTTCCGGGTTGATTTCCCCTTGTCATTTCTGGCCACTGACAGCGCCGCAGCAGCAGCGGCAGCAGCAGCAGCCTGGGTTACATTGCACACTGTAAACCCGCCAGTGCTGGGGACTTTCACGCCGAAGACACTGGGAAATCATTATTTTCCAGAGACCCCTGGACTTCCCGCGGCAGGGGCGGACCGTCCTCTCGAGAACCTGGACCTGAGCTGAACCAGCCACTGGCAAATTACTGGGAGGCACCGGCTTGGCGAGTGCAGAGCTCGAAAGGGGGGCAATTGTCATTTCGGATTCAGTAGCGACGATGGGACTCAAAGAGTTTCTGTGCTCCGTTTGCTGCTGCCAGTGCACCGGGGCCGTGAAAACACGAGCAAAGCAACCGCTGGCCAGGTACAGTCACGGGATAGCCAATGTCTGAAAGCAGCCTGTGATATTAATGGGGCCAGCATACCCTCTCTGGCACTAAGACCAGTAACATTTCGCTGCGTGCCGCCACCTGATTAAAAAATAACTCTTACCGTCCGGGAAAATCGATTTAATTTTTAACTTTCATTTGCCCAGTTGTGTTTGATTGGAAGCTGCCTGTTGTGCAGTTGGATTGTGCGAAGATGATTTTCAAATCGAGTTCCGCTAGATTGCCTGGGGTATTTGCTGAGTGTGGTTTTCTTTTAAAGGTCTAGATTAAAGTTCTGCTTCTCACAAAATGACAATGGAAGTGACAGCAAGAACTTATTTCATGCTCATCACAGAATCAAAGCACCAAAGGTGGCCATTCGGCCCATCGTGCCTGTGCCAGCCCAGTGACAGAGCTACCTCATTAGTCCCACTGGCCTTTTCTTCCTAGCCCTGTACATGTTGCTTTAAGTATTTATCAAATTCGAGAGCGAGTGTCCAGTTCTGACACCCAGCTTTAGGAAGGATGTGAGGATCCTTGTGAGGGTGCAGAGGAGATTTACCAGGATGGCTCTGGGGACAGGGTTCATCAGCTACAAGGTTAGGTAGGAGAAGCTGGGGCTGTTCTCCTTGGAGTGAAGGAGATTGAGGGGAGGTTTGATCGAGTTGTACAAGGTGATGACAGGTTTCGATAAGGCAGATAAAGAAAAGCTGCTCCCATTAGCTGTTCATACAAGGATTAAGGGACAGAGATTTAAGGTTTTGGGTAAGAGACTCTATAAAGGAGGGGGGGGGGGGGGGGAAGGGCGGTGTGAGGAAGGACTTTTTTTTACACAGCAAGCGCTAGTGATGTGGAACTTGCTGCTGACGAGGGTGATGGAAGCAGAAATAATCGATGATTTCAAAAGGAAATGGGATGGGCACTTGGTGGAAAAAACTTGGAGGGTCACAGGGATAGAGTGGGGGAGTGGGGTTGACTGGATTGCTCTGCAGGGAGCTGGAATGCATTCGATGGGCCAAATGGCCTCCTCCTGTGCCGCAAATGACTCTAGATTCCCTTCTGAGTGTTACTGTTGAATCTGCTTCCGCCAAACGTTCAGGCCATGCATTCCAGATCAGGACAACAGCGCACACTGAAATCCTGGCTATTTCTGCACTAGCTTCCTAATTGCATTAATCAGCTGTGCTACTGGATACAAAGCTGACTTTTCAATTGGGTTCAGTTAAATTGCACTGTCTGCTGAGTGTGTTTTACGTTTAGTTCTAAATTTACACTCTGTTTCTGATAAAAGAGGGACCTTGACAATGGACAATCAGGATGACAGGGATTGATATTGTCGATATCAGGGAACATCAGAAAGTAAGCCCAGGTCACTGTCATTGTAATCACTCCATCCTCAATTAAATCATATATCACCGTGTCACATAACTGTCCAACATGGCCTAGTTGTGTAGCTCTCTTACCTCTAAGCTGCTGCTCTGGGGATCTGAGTACATATTCTAGACTGACATTCCCAGTGCCAGGACTGAGGGGGTGCTGTACAGTTGGAGCTGCTGTCTGTTAAATAAGCCATTAATCCGAAGCCCCTGTCTGCCCTCTCGGGTGGCTTTATAAAGATTCCATGGCACTATTTCAAAGCAGACCAGGGGAATTCTCCCCAGTGTCATGGCTAATATTTATACCTTGGCCATTGACACATTGTCGTTTGTGGGATCTCACTGTGCACAAACTGACTGCCACCTTTTCTACAAAGTACTTTATTGACTGTAAAGAGTTTTGGAACACCCTGAGGTTGTGAAAAGCTCTTTAGAAATGACAGGCTCTCTTCTTTTTGGTATTGTGAACAGTAGTCATTAATGGCAGGTTTCAAATTGCCAAGCTGCCTTCAGCAAAGGGGTGCATACCGGCTCAAATCCAGAATCCTGTAAAAACTGCCTTCCTTACACTGCAGGGTGAACTGGACAGCGGCTAGAACAATGCCAAAATAACTGTGCATGTGCAAACTTCACCATGCATTTGTTCACCTTGAGTCCTGGTTTCTAACTCTGTCTGAGGCCACTCTACCTCCCCGTGTGACTGGAGGAGTGACAGGGCAGTACAGAATTGCTTCATGGCCTGTGTAGGTCAGCTGAGGTTACTCAGCATTGCCAGTGGCCAGAAAGCAAGGCCAATTCCAACTCTATAGAGAAATCTAGTTGTTCATGTTGCTTGAGGAAGGGGAAAACTAACCCCTGGCTTCAACCCTATCTCACACTTCATGTTATCTTAATTTCACATCTGATCTCACACCCTACCTCATATCATATCCAACACCCTATCTCGCCACCACCTCCTCAAGGGCAATTAGGGATGGGCAACAAATACTGGGCTAGCCAGCGATGCCCACATCCCACGAATTAATGTAAAAAAAACAGCATCACTGGCAAGGCCTAGAATTTATTAACCATCCCTTGAGAAGGTTGTGGTGAGCTGCCTTCTTGAGCCGCTACAGTCCATGTGGTGTAGGTACACCCATAGTACTATTAGGGACAGAGTTCCAGGATTTTGACCCAGCGACAGTGAAGGAACAGCAATATATTTCCAAGTCAGGATGGTGAGTGATTTAGAGGGGAACTTCCAGGTGGTGGGGTTCCCATGTGTCTGCTGCCCTTGTCCTTCTAGACAGTAGATGTCATGGGATTGGTCCTAGGTTTCTCTGTTTTTTGCCTCTCCCTGGAGATTACATAGCTGTGAGGGGAGGTGGAGCAGGAATTAAGTGTTCAGTGAGAATGGTCTAGGCATCACGGTGAGGGGCAGGCTTAGTAAACTATCTGATCTTTCCCTGCCTTAAATTTTATATGTTTGTATATGAAATGAGTAGCAAAGTAACTGAGCAATCAGCAGGAAAATGTCTGGGGGGGATGAACCGAATGGAGAAGCTCATTATCTTGAAACTGAACTTCTAGCCTGCAATAATATTTTAGTTTCTGGCTTATTACAAATTATTTGATTTTGCACATATGTCCTCCAAGGCCCTAACCATTGGACTGCGATCCCACAAGAAATTGTTATTCTCCAGTCTCACAATCAAGTGGTCATTACATACATGTGAGTTTGGACATTGAACCATGTTGTTGAATACACCCGAGCCTCGTCCTGTCCTCGCCCCAAGCCCATGCTGGCACTTCCAGCAAAGATTCCAGCGAACGTTATCGGGGACAGGCAGGAATGTGGAGTTGGGACCACAATCAGTTCAGCCATGATCTTATTGAACGGCAGAGCAGGCTCAAGGGGTCAAATGGCCTACACCTGCTCCTAATTCGTATGTTGTAAATTGCAGGGTAGCAAACCTTATTAGCTTTTCTCTTCCCCCAGCAGAGGTGCACAGTGACCAAATATGTTGGTCCCTTCACTGGCCCAGGGTCAGCTAACCAGCTCAGACTGGCATTGGAAGCTGGCACCTTCCCAGCACATAATGCTCAGCTATTCAGTACATCCATCACTTGAAAGGACTGCTATATTGGTAGAGATCTCTGGTGCTTATCATTCTCTTATCTTATCATTCATCATTTGGAATGTGCAGGATTTTTCCAACAATCTTGTCAGACATGAAAATCCTCAGTTATCGTAAGTGTTGATATAATTTGATACAAGCAAGTTGTTCGATATCTTTATAAATCACTAGTTAGTTCTCAGCTAGCGTAATTAGTTCCAGGCACCACATTTTAGAATTCAAGGCCTTGGAGAGGGTGCAGAGGAGTTTACCAGAATGGGTACCATCTATGAGGGACTTCAGTTATGTGGGCAGGCTAGGGAAGCAGGGGCCATTCTCCTTAGAGCAGAGAAGGTTAGGGGAGATTTAATTGAGATGTTCAAAATTATGAGGGGTTTTGATAGAGTAGATAGGGAGAAGCTGTTTCCACCGGCAGGATGGTCAATGGATTTACAATAATTGGCGGAAGAACAAGGGGGGTGGAAATAAAAACAGAAAGTGCTGCAATTGCTCAATGAGTTGGACAGCATCTGTGACAGGAGAAAAAAGTTAATGTTTCAAGGTTGATGATCTTTCATTGGATGAGGAGAATTTTTTAAGCAGAGTTGTTCTGATCTGGAACACACTACCTGAAAGGGTAATAGGAGTAGATTCAATAGGAACCTTCAAAGGGAAATTGGATACTTACTTGAAAAGAAACATATGTGGAGCTATGTGGAAAGAGCAGGGAGTGGAACTAATTGGGTAGCTCTTTCAAAGAGCCACCACAAGAATGATGGGCCAAATGGCCTCCTCTGCGCTCTTACGATTCTATGATTCTCAGTGTTGGAAGTGTTATTCAGATTGTAAATACCAACACCTTTTCTATGAAGCAGTATCACAGGAACATAGGAACATAGGACTTAGAAGCAGCAGTAGGCCATTCAGCCCTTTGAGCCTGCTCTGCCATTTGATAAGATCATGGCAGATCTGATTGTGGTCTCAGCTCCACTTTCCTGTCTGCCTTGTCTATCCTTCCTGACTCCCTTGTCTGTCAACAATCGGCCTGACTCAGCCTTGAATAAAGTTAAAGACCAGTCTCTACTGCTTTCTGTGGAAGAGAATTTCACAGACTAACAACCTCTGAGAGAAAAAAAAAATCCTCATCCCTGTCTTAAAAAATCTCTTGTTCTTAAACTATGTCCATGAGTTCTAGTCTCCCCCACAAGGAGAAACATCCTCCGGGTATCCACTCTATAAAGCCCTCTCAAGATCTTACATGTTTCAATAAGGTCACCTCCCATGCTTCAAAACTCCAATGGGTGTAAGCCCATTGCAGATCATTGGAATGGTGTATGTCACCTTAACTTGCGGGTATTAATGAATAATGCGGGTATAAATGAGAATGTTGCACTATTATTTGAATTAGAGTTTAAGCTTCTTGTGAAGCTGACTAAAAGGAGCTGAACTGTTTGGAGGAATATGGCCAAGATCCAACTGTCTTCCAACTACCCCTGTTTATAATATAAAAGGTTGATTTGGTTTGTTTTGTGTTTTATTGAAATTTCAGTATAAAATGGCATGGGTATCTCATAATTGAAAGCTTTACAGTTAATCCTATTACCTGGGAAGCTATATGATGGGACATTAGTTCTGTTAAACTAAGCTGTAGCAACCCAGTTAGCAACTGAGATGGATTATTGTTTGGTTTCCATGTTCTAATCTAATTTTAATTGTTACAATGGAACTATATTCCTTCTTAGAGGTCATCAAGGAGGGTTATGAGAGGCACAGGGTAGTGGAAATGCATATTGCAGATAGCAGCAAGAGGAATGAAAGAATGTTCGAACAAGCCTGTTGCAGGAATAGGTGAAATAACTTATTGTAACTCAACCCTCATAACCTGATCACTTTGTTTCATGTCATCCATGAGTTGTTAAATAAATATTTCTGTAAATGTCTGTTGCCATATTAGCTAGAAGTAATGTAAAACAGCAGAGGTGCCAGAGAGGGTATGAGTTGAAATGTGGAGTACAAGATCTCAGAAATGCCTAGTTGAGTGCCAAGAGCAGAGTAAATAGCTTCTCCCATCTGCAGCTGAGTTTTTCTCAATCACATTGGGCTGCCATCTCATGGCAAATGAACATACATGGAGATCAATGGATAATCTATGTGTCGTAGAAATACATAAACGGTATAACAATAAAACAGGCATTCTGCCCAACCAGTCCACGTTGGAATTTACTCTCCTCATCAGCATATAGCCCCAATCATATTTACCCTACTTGATCCCTTTCGTCCCTCTTTCCTTCATCCACATGTCGAATCTAATCCTAAATTCTAGAGCCTCTCAGCTTTCTCCTGCCCTCTTATAGGGTATAGAAAAGGAGGAACTTAGAACAATCACCATCACTAGAGAAAAAGTACTGTGCAATCTATTGGGATTAAAGGATGACAAGTCCCCAGGACCTGATGGCCTATATCCCAGGGTCTTAAAGGAAGTGGCAGCAGAGATAGTGGATGCATTGGCTATAAAATTCCAAAATTCCCTGGATTCGGGAAAGGTTCCAGTGGATTGGAAAAATGCTAATATAACGCCCTTATTCTAAAAGTCGGGAAGGCAGAAAGTAGGAAACTATAGATCAGTTAGTTTAACATCTGTCTTTGGGAAATTGTTGGAATCCATAATTAAGGAATTAAGGTAATGGGGCACTTGGAAAGTCATAATGCAATCCATCAGAATCAGCATGGTTTCATGAAGAGTAAATTGTGTTTGACTAATTTGCTAGAGTTCTTTGAAGATGTGACAAGCAAAGTGGATAATGGGGATCCTGTAGGTGTAGTATATCCGGACTTCAAGAAGGCCTTTGATAAGGTGTCGCACAAAAGATTAATATACAAGATAAAATCACACGGAATTTGGGTAATATATTAGCTTGGATAGAGGATTGGCTAACCAACAGAAAGCAGACAGTCGGGATAAATGGGTCTTTTTCTGGATGGCAAGCTGTAATTAGTGGGGTGCCACAGGGTTCGGTCCTTGGGCCCCAACTATTTACAATCTATATTAATGACTTGGATTCGGGGATAGAAGGTGCTATAGCTAAATTTGCAGGTGACACCAAAATAGGTGGGAAAATAAGTTGCAATGAAGCAATAAGAAATTTACAAATGGATATGAACAGGTTAGGTGAATGGGCCAAAATTTGGCAGATGGAGTTTAACGTGGATAAGTGTGAGGTTATCCATTTTGGTCGGAAGAATAAAAAGACAACTTATTATTTAAATGGAGAGAAACTTCAGAATGCTTCGGTGCAGAGGGATCTGGGTGTCCTCGTGCATGAATCGCTGAAAGCTAGTATGCAGGTACAGCAGGTAATAAGAAAGGCAAATGGAATTTTGGCATTTATTGCTAAAGGAATAAAGTATAAAAATAGGGAAGTGTTGTTGCAACTATACAAGGCATTGGTGAGACCGCACCTGGAATACTGTGCACAGTTTTGGTCCCCTTACTTGAAGAAGGATGTAGTTGCATTGGAGGCGGTTAGAGGAGGTTCACTGGATTGATTCCAGAGATGCGGGGCTTGTCTTATGAGGAGAGATTGAGCAGTTTAGGCCTATACTTGCTAGAGTTTAGAAGGATGAGAGGAGATCTAATTGAGGTATATAAGATGCTAAAGCGGATAGACTAAGTAGACGTGGAGCGGATGTTTCCCCTTGTGGGGCATTTTAGAATGAGAGGCCATAGTTTTAGGCTAAGAGGTGGTAGATTTAAATCAGAGATGAGGAGGAATTACTTCTCTCAAAGGGTCGTGAATCTGTGGAATTCACTACCTCAGAGTGCAGGGGATGCCGGGACGCTGAATAAATTTAAGGAGGAGATAGCCAGATTTTTAATTAGTAATGGGTTGAAAGGGTATGGGGAGAGGGCAGGAAATTGGAGTTGAGGCCAAAATGAGATCAGCCATGATCGTAATGAATGGCGGGGCAGGCTCGAGGGGCTGAATTGCCGCCTACTGCTCCTAGTTCTTATGTCCTTATGTTCTTATGTTCTCTGTTCTGAATCTCATACACTCAACATTGTGTCATTGTAACCCCTTTCTAGGCGCCTGCACTACTGGAAGCAGTCTGCTTCATGTTAAACACTTGTATCGTACCTCCCCTGAATCTGGCTTGCTCTAACAAAATAATTCCACTTTGCCCAGTCTCTCTTTTAGATTTGTATTTCCTCATACAGTTCCCAGCGCTTAAAACATCCACTTTTAAAATGGGCAGTTGTTTATATCGACCAAGAAATGTCAGTTTCAAAGTTGCCTGTTGTCACTTCTTAAGTGCTCTATTAATTTCAGGCGGAAACAGCTGCATTAAGGGTCAATGACACTTTAATGAATTGCAGTCTTCCTTTTTTACACTGATCACTGTGTAACTTTATTGCAATTAAACTCATAATTTATCAAAAGGATTCAGTGAATTAGATTTTAAATTTAACCAGTTTGTCCAGTTGTTCCTTTGTTGAGAAATTTCTGCCACTCAAAGCTAGTGCACAATGGTAATTTTCTCAATTAGCATTCTTCCAACTAAAGTTTAAGGGGCAATGTCAAACGAGAGGAGGTTACTACTGTAGTGAGTGAGATGTCACGTGGAACCAGGTCGCAAACAATTAAGTGCGCCCGGATTAGGAACGGGGACAATATTGAGCAACAAGTGCTTCCAAACATCTGTAAAGGCATTTTGCCGGCAGGCCCAGTTGGGGGCCATTCCATATTTCCAGCCCTTGAACTGCTGGTGGCAGACAGTCTACTCCTTGATACTTGGAGAGAGCATGTGAGAGAGAGTTCAAGTTGTTTCTCGGTGCATGTTGCCCATATTACAGCACTAGCCCATTATACCAACTATTCAATATAGCAGGCAAATCGTGCATGAACCAGGCAACATCCGAGTGAATCTGTGCTGCTGCCCCTCTAAAGTTTCAATACCCTCGTTATAGTGCGGAGCACTATATTTATTCTGTCATGGGATGCAGGCGTCACTGGCAAGGTCAGTATTTATTGCCCATCCCTAATTGCCCTTGAACTGACTAGCATGTTAGGCCATTTCAGCAGGCAGTTAAAAGAGTCAACCACATTGCTATGGGTCTGGAGTCACACGTAGGCCAGACCAGGTAAGGATGGCAGATTTCCTTCCCTAAAGGGACTTTAGTGAACCAGATGGGTTTTTACGATAATCCATGGTAGTTTCACAGGCACTGTTACTGAGACTAGCTTTCAACTCCATATTTTGTTAATTGAATTTAAATTCCACCAGCTGCCATGGTGGGGTTTGAACACAGGTCTTCAGAGTATTAACCTGGTCCTCTGGAGTACTAGCCCAGCGCCATTACCGCCATGGGAGGAATTTTACAACCCATCCCATCGGAGGAATTTTTCAATCCTTCCGCAGTCAATGGGCTTTTGAATGTCTCGCTGCATTTTCTGGCCCCGCCCCTGCTGTGACAGGGTGTTAAAATCCCGCCCTATGCCATCGTCTCTCTCTAGAACTGAGATCTTAGTAAGGTTTTCAATCGGTGTTGAAATCAAGCGGATCTCCAATACCAATTATTGTCATGGTTTGAGTGGCAGAGATCTATCAGCAAACAGACTATTAAGCAACAGGTTAAATTTTAACTCTATAATTCACCCAATCCACCTATCTTAATGGTGATCTTATCCAGTCCTCAGCACTGATCTTCTTTATATTAACATTCTATCACTGGTCAGCGTTGAGTTAACTGATATCAGGCAGAGCAGCCGTTAAAGAGCCACTGCAACTGGCCTCATTATCATCAAATTCGAAAGGGGGGAATGCAGCAATGGTTGAGGTTTTCTGATTCCTGTGCCCCTCCCCCACCACACCCTCTACCGCCCCACCAATGCTGGAAATGCTCTTGTACAGAAATCAAGGGTCAGATCAGGGTAATAACTCGCTGATGGGATAACCTGCAGTTACTGTCTATGCTCACACACTGTTCAATAATGGTCACTGGAGTGAGATTCCAGAAATCCCCCCAGCACCCGTGGAATCATCACCCAGCAATGAGGCACTGTGTTCAGGAGAGGGGAGAAGAGGAGTGGAGAGGAAAGAAAATGGGCAGAAAAAGAATATTTGAAGGGTAAACCTATGACGAACTGTTCAAAATTAGTTAATATAAAAGACAAGGGCAGTTGTTTAAAACAAGGAGCAGCGCTTCATATGGTTGCCTGATGTCTGCCATTAGCATTTTTGCATTAATGTAACCTTGTAACTTTCTGGAGCATCAGCCAAAATTCCATTGAAGTCATTATGCTAGATTGATTCTTTGTAAATTAATCACTCCTCTTGCCATCCATTAGGAATAGGGTTTAGAGTTTGGGCGCTGACCCAACTCATTGGGTGGAAAACCCTCGCCCCATTGGGTACCACAGTGGGCGGGGGGGACACAATATGGCAAGAAGGCCAAAAATTGGTTTCATGCCATCGTGAAACCAGTTTGTGATTGTCCACGTCACCCGTCAAAGGCGGGCTCTGTTTCCCACTGCCGCACGTCAAGAACCTAATGTCAATACTTTAGCATCACATTATAAGCCCTGCTCACTGGAATCATCCCGGCACATCAAATTTACTGCCCACGTTGGCATGATTTCAGAACGCCGTGATTTCAGAACCAGAACGGTGTGACTTCAGAACGGCGTGATTTCAGAACGGCGTGATTTCAGAAAGGCGTGACTTCAGAACGGCGTGACTTCAGAACGGCGTGATTTTAGAACGGCGTGATTTTAGAACGGCGGTGACTTCAGAACAGCGTGACTTCAGAACGGCGTGACTTCAGAACGGTGTGATTTTAGAACGGCTGTGACTTCAGAATGGTGTGATTTCAGAATGGTGTGCTTCAGAACGGTGTGCTTCAGAACGGCGTGATTTCAGAACGGCGTGATTTCAGAACGGCGTGACTTCAGAACGGCGTGACTTCAGAACGGCGTGATTTCAGAATGGCGTGATTTCAGAACGGCGTGCTTCACGACTGCCTTTAGAAGGCGTGCACCTGGTGGCCTGAACTTCGAGGGGAACTCGGAGGTGAATGCACACAACGTTGCGCAGCGCTCACAAGCATGTGTGACATCAAGGAAGAGGCGATGCGCATTCGCAGGGGGCACAGGCAAGTCACTGGCTTTTAGTGTGGTGCTGGGGCGAGGGCTCCAGTGCAGGTCAGGCCGGGGAATGGGGGACATGGCAGCACAGACTGAAGGAAGTACACAAGCACATACCAGGTTGGGTGGGGGTGAGGGAAGTGACCAGACACTTGGAAAAGCTTGTCAAAAATGAGCATTCTTCCGCAGCTGACATGCTTGTAGTCGTGCTTCTGAAGCTTTTCTGTCCATTCAAGCAACGCAAAAGCATGAAAGTGCCACCAAATGCTCCAAAACTTTTCACCTCTTGGCGCAGGCTGCAACTTAATGTGTGTTTTTGGGGGCAGCAGAACAATTGGCCGACTGGGCAAGTTGTACGATGCCCTTGCGAAAGGTGGCCATGGCACAGTCACTGGTGGAGGTGCTCAAAGCCCCTTGCAATGTCTTTATTAAAGCATGGACCAGTCTCCCCATGGTTCAGGCTAACCGTGCAGCCTTGCAGTGCGGGTTAGCAGAATGTCTGTGCCTGAGCTGAGAGCACAGCATGCAGTCCAGTGGGCAAAGCTGCTGCCAATTGGTCAGGTGGAGTGGGGCGGAGGTGGGCGGGGTTTCTGACAGCCACGAAGCGCACTACATATTGGCCATCCAAGTGGTGGGCAGCACTCTCCTGCATGCATGAAGGGGCCTTTAGACATAACCAAGTGAGGTTCTTAGGATACATGTGCTAACCCACACACCTCTCTTTGATCCTGCAGGAGGACAGCATTAGGATCATGGGGTCTGATGATTAACAGTGTGTCTCATTGCTTACAGAGAGCAGAGAAGAAGAAGAAGAGTATGTCAGAGGCGCCTGGCTCGGCAAAGGGAGGAGAACCTCCCTCAAGATGAAGGGGTGGCAGGGCCTGCTGTGCATGCAGCTGAACATCCACAGACAGACGTTGCTCATAGGCGCCTTGCAGGATCCAGGGTCTACAGATGGCGCTCATCATTCCTGCAGGTGACTGAGAAGCTGTGTCGTCGAAGACTGCATATGTCCAGGGAACAGGTCGGTCACATCTGCCAGCTATTGCAGGATTTGGCACCAATGGGACATGGAGGGCATCCACTGCCAGTGGCCATGCAAAGTGACCACGAAGCTCAAATTTTACGCCAGTGGTTCCTTCCAGGGCTCCATAGGTGACCTGTGTGGGGTCTCGCAAGCCTCCATGCACAAGTGTATCAAGGAGGTCACGGACGCCATCTTTGAAAAAGCACAGGACTTTGTGCATTTTGCCCTTAATCAGAACAGCCAGAGCACTGGGATTTGCCCAGATCTCAAGTTTTCCACAGGTGCAGGGTGCCATTGACTGCCCTCACATGGTGCTTAGATCTCTGTGGCAACAAGCAGTCAACTACATCAACTGCAAAGGCTTCCATTCGCTGAATGTTCAGCTGATGTGTGACCACCACAAATGCATTCTACAGGTCTGCGCATGATTCCCAGGGAGTGTCCGTGACTCCTACATCCTTAGCAGGTCGCAGATTCCTGACATCTTCCAGGGTCCACAGAGGCTCCTTGGGGACAAGGGCTACCCATAGCAGACGTGTCTGATGACAGCCATGCGGCGGCCTCAGACTGCAGCAGAGCGACGGTACAACGAGGTTCACACCGCAAACCGGACGTTGGTGGAGCAAATAATAGGCATCTTGAAAATGAGGTTCTGTTGCATTGACAGGTCAGGTGGAGCCCTACAATACAATTCGCCGAGGGTATCGCCCATCATCATCACTTGCTGCGCACTCCATAACTTGGCCCTGCAACGGGGGGAGAACCTGGCTGAGGAGGTGATGGAAGAGGAGGACATCATAGGCGATGACTGTGATGAGGTCCTCGAAGGCGAGGATGCCAGTGATGAGGCCATCGCACTGGCCAGACGAGGCAGGCGTGCTCGAGAGCCCCTCATAGCCACAAGATTCATGGAGCATGATGACGAGATGCAGTGAGGACAGTCCTGATATCCTCACCTTGTATCTGTGATTGTTTGACTCCTGTTGGCTGATGACAGCGCACATACCCTCAGTGCTCAGGCTCATGTCATGGAGACGCAGAGGAGGCCCTAATAGTCGCTAGATTCCAGGGGGATGATGATGACATGCAGTGAGGACACTCCATAGATCTTCACATTGCTCCTGAGAATGTCTGACTCCTGTCTGGCTGAGGGCAGCTTACTTGCGCTCTGTGATCAGGGTCATATCATGGAGCCACAGCCATGAAACTTTAAATGCACCTTATCCTTTGTCAGCCTTCAGCACCTGTCCCCTTCAGGAGCACAGTGTCACTGGTCACAGATGCTAAAGAGATGGGGGCCAGCCCCACCTTAATGGTGCTGAGAGCACACAGAGAGAATGAGCGAACTCTGTGATGCCTGCCCACGACATTCTGGCAGCAATGACAAGCACCGTCGAGGTGCAGGCATCAGTAATGTTTCCAAGGAGTGTGAGGCCAGACCATCACTTCAGTCTGTAGGTCACACACTGCACAGGGAAGAGGCCGTGGACTGAGACACCTGCCTTTATCTTGTGCAGGAACCAAGGTTTCACATCTGAGTGACACAAACACTGCTCATCACAACAAGGAACCATAGGCAGGGAGACATTCTTGGGAGTTTATTAACAAAGTGAACATTATGTACAAGTGATCAACACCCGTGCCCAGGCTGTGCAACTACATCTTCTTAACTTTCCTAACCCTGGTGCTACATCTTGGTGCTCTCCAGATATCCACAGTGGAGGTGGAGGCAGCCTGCTGACTGTGACGCCCTGTCTATGATGACTTGACAGGCGTCCTCTGGAGTGCCGAGACTTGGAGGGCCCCAGCCTGCTTTCGGGGTCCTGCTGTGTGGCAGTGGCACCCTTCTTGACCTGTGGAGCTGGAGCTGCTGAGGTCAGAGGAAGAGGGGAGTTTAATAGGCCAGAATCTCCCGCAGTCACCTGGTTAATGGCCCCGGGGTGTGCACCTGCTGATCCTCCTCCCCATGGGTGCCTGAGGGTCTCTGGCTGACTCCTTGAGGAGAAGGGGAAGCTGGAGTGAGATCGAGCTGCCCTGCACCCCTCTCATGTTGACACTGTTGGAGGCCAACTATGGCGTCAGCAATGGAGTTGAGCCTGTGCAGCAGTGCAGGAGCGATGTCCTAGACCAAGCTCTGCATGACGGCTGCCATCCGACCAGTGTTGACCTCGGTGTGTTGACAGGCCGGCGCTATCACCTCAGCCTGAAGGCAGATGGACTCTTCCATTGTGCATTGCAATCTGAGGAGTGCAGCGGACATCCCTTCCTGGTGTTCCTGTGATTGTCTCTGCAGCTCCAACAATTGATTGAGGATCGAGTCCAGAAGCTCATCATTTGGCTCGGAGTCAGCAGATTTCTTGTCTTCAGCAGTCCTGCGAGTGCCGGCGACCAAGGATGTCCCTGCCTCTGCCTGTTGTGGAACAGACTGAGTGCTGTGTTCACCAGATTGTGATCCCGAGGCTGCTGTATATCTAGGTCCCACCGAGGTGTGTGTCGCTGCGCTGGTGGAGGGTGTGGGTGAGCGTCGTGATGGGTCTTCAATGCTGCTGCCTTCAGGGTTATCATCGGAGGTGCTTTCGGTGCTGGGATTGGGGTCAAGGTTCCCTGAGGGTGACGTGTCAGATGTGCATAAGACAAAAAGTGGAGATTATTAGTGCTGGGCAGCCGTGTTGAACACAGAACAGTGGATTCAGAGTAGTGTTAAGAGAGGGATAGTACAGGATCCTCACGTGGTGTTTGTCACTGACCTCACCATCGCCTCAGGAATGGTCCATGTCCTCCCCGGCCAACTCCAGCGGGCGACTCTCGAATGGAGTGTGGACCTTGATGTCTGGCACTCCACCCCCCGGTCTGGGACCTCTCCTGGTGATCGTGCGCGATCTTGTCCTGCATAAAGACAGATGGGGAAAGTGTGAGCAAGGCGCATGCCAGGCCAAATGGGAAGGATGCCAGGTGTGCAAGTGTGCTGAGTGGAGCCATGGACGGGATGAGGAGGCAGCCTCCAGAGGAGATGAGGCCAGATGGAGATGTGAGGGTGTGTGAGAGAGTGAGTGGTGATGTCCCTTGAGCTGGCAGAGTGAGATGCCAGTGAATGTGTGATGGGCTTGTGAGTGTGTGCGTTTAGAGTGATGATATGGCCGCCTTACCCTGGCGTCATGGATGAGACCATTCATCTGTTTTCTGCATTGGATGACTGACCTCTTGTGTGCAGCGTTAGCACTGAGCACCTCTGCCACCGCCTCCCAAGCTGGAGTAGTGAGGCTGATGGGCCTCCTGCGGCCAGAGCGGGGGTAGAGGACCTCCACAGTGACCAGAAGTCATCCCAGAGAGAGGTCACTAAATCGGGGGCTGCAATCTTCCTGGTTTTTAGGGCCATGTTTTCAGTGGAGTAGTCCAGGGCTGCAAGCGTTGAGAAGTGTGTGCGCCCGGTTGCATTTTAAACATGGTGCCTGGCGTGATGAAGCGGCGAGGTAACGGTGTGGCGGGCCAATCGGAGGCCTGCCACAAGCAATCTATCGTGTCCCCTGTGACTCCATAATTTATGAGGCGGGAAGGGGACAGTACAGCGTGAAAACCCACCATTGTGGCTGGCGGGTAAAATGATTTTTTTCCCGCCCGCTACCACACTTGGTTCAAATCTGGAACAATTCCACCTATGATATGATTTTGGCTTAAGGCGTTCAATTGCATTGTTCTAGCAATGATGTAAGCGAGGATCAATGATTTTTACAAAGCTTTTCCTTTGGCCTAACTGTTTTTGTGGTTTGTGGCAAGCCTTCTAGCCACAGTTGGAAAAGGTCCATGTCATTGAGAGCAGAATTCTATTCAGCAGACTCCAGGCCATGAATAGCAATATCAGGTTACCTCAGGAGATGCCAGGTGAATGGATGCCAGTAGGGAGGAAATTTTTGGAAGTATTAGCAATTGGATTTGGCATGTATGGAGAAGAGTTGTGGGAGTTGGAATCTGAAGGAACATGGATGTAAGCCAGTTGCACCGCTGAAAGATGTAGTCCTGGGAAGATTTATAGACTGTGATGTAAGGACTGGCTAAAGGGAAGGAAACATTGGGGAGTGAAATATGGGAAAGAACAGCAAAGTTAAAATGAGGGAAAGAGTTACTTGGTCACAATAAGAGAAAGAGAAATGGCGTCACAATGAGGGACAGATAAACTAGGTTTTTTTAAAATTTGATTGGGATGTGGTTGTTGCTGGCTAAGCCAGCATTTATTTCCCTTCCCTAATTGCCCTTGAGAAGGTGGTGGTGAGCTGCCCGGTGAACCGCTGCAGTCCCTGTGGTGTAGGTACGCCCACCGTGCTGTTAGGGAGGGAGTTCCAGGATTTTGACCCAGCGACAGTGAAGGAACGATGATATATTTACAAGTCAGGATGGTGAGTGGCTTGGAGGGGAACTTCCAGTTGGTGGTGTTCCCATCTGTCTGATGCCCTTGTCCTGCTAGGTGGTGGAGGTTGAGGGTTTGGCAGGTACTGTCGAGGGAAACTTAGTAAGTTGTTGAGCGCATCGTATATGTAGTACACACTGCTGCCACTGTGTGTTGGTGATGAGGGAGTGAACATTTAAGGTGGTGGATGGGATGTTAACCAAACTGCTGCCTATGTGGTCTAGGTGACTAGGTCACAGTGAGATAAAGGGTAACTAGGTGGGAATGGGGGAAAGAGTAAATTGGTCACAATGGGGGGAATGAAGGGCTAAGCTGCAATTGGTGAAAGAGGAGCATGGTTGCAATAGGGGTAAGAGGTACTAAGTTAGCATCAGAACGTAAGAAATAGGAACAGGAGTAGATCTTACAGCCCCTTAAGCCTGCTCCGCTAGTCAATACAATCATGACTGATTTTTGGCCCCACTTTCTCCCTATCTCTTGATTCCCTGAGAGAGCAACTGTAACGTTGGACAGGCAACGAAAAATCACCGTTGGTTACTTCGTTAATGGCCTTAATAGGCCTCTTAATTATCGGCGGGTGCACTGCCAACTCGTGCGTGTGACCACTGACTGAAATATCGGTGCGAGTGTGCGATGACGTTGGGATGCTTGCGCTGTCATCATGTGTTATTTCACGCTCGAGTGGGTCGGGTGCGCGCCCACATGCCGAGTGGAAAATTCTGACCTATGTGTGTTCACCCCAAAGTCCTGTACAATTGAAGCAAGGCTTCCTGATTCTTGTACTCCAATGCCTTACAATAAAGCCAGCATGCTATTTGCCTTCCTAATTGCTTTCTGTATCTGTATGCTAATTTACTGGGTTCCTTGTAGAAGTGCATCTAACTCCATCTGAACAGCAACAGTTGCAAGTTTCACACCTTCTGCAAAATATTCTGCATTTCTATTCTTACAACCAAAGTGAATAACTCCACACTTCTGGCATTACACCCCATCTGTCACCTTGCTGTCCACTCACTTAACCTGTCCATGTCACTTTACAGCCTCTTTGCATCCTCTTCATGGCTTACATTCTCACCTAGCTTTGTATCATCAGCAAACTTAAGTACATTATTCTCTGTCACTTTGCCTAAGTTACTAATATAGATTTGCAATAGCTGAGGTCACAGCACTGATCCTTGTGGCACTCCACATGTCACAGCCTGTCAACTTGAAAATGCCCAAGGTATTCCTACTCTTTGCTTCCTGTTCACTAACCAATCCTCCATCCATGCTAATTTATTACCCCCAATTCCTGAGCCCTTATTTGCATATTAACCTTTTGTGTGGCACCCTATGTAACTGGCTTTGTTTGGATTGGAATATGTCACTTTCACATTTAATAAGGAATTCAACTGGGATTAGCAATTTGTATTCACTTAGCCTTCTAATTTTCTGTAGCATCAGCTAAAGTTCCATTGAAGTCATTGCGCTAGATTGATTCTTTGCAAATTAATTACTCCTATTGCCATCCATTGGGAATAGGGTTTAGAGTTTGGGCGCTGACCCAATTCATTATATGATTTTGGCTTAAACTGCATTATTGCATTGTTAATTGTTAATTAATTGGGGTACTCTGGGGTCTAAACTGTGATCCCTCCCTATTTTACAACTAAAGTTGCAGCTGGACCAAGTTAGTAACCTAACTTAACCTAACCTAACAAGTTAGTAACAATAACCTTGGAAAAGATGGCCAAGATCTCACAAAGAAAGCTCAACAGAGTTCATACCTGGGCTGACCAGTGCAAACATAGTTCAAAATGTACAAATGTGATGTTAAAAGTAGAAGAGTGGCATGTGCTCATATAATTATATGGGTTTGCATAGAATACATGGCACAGAAATAGGCCATTTGGCCCATATGGTCTGTGCCAGTGTTTATGCTCCACGAGTCTCCTCCTTGATCCTACCTAAATGTAACATCTTGCTCCTGACTATATTGAAATTCATTTTCCCATTCCATGCCCATTCTGCAAGCTTATAAGTAGCTTTATTAACAGCCCCTACCAGTTATACTGGGGGCTTTTGTGCCAATATGTTTTGTATGCTATATGAGGTGGGCGCTAAAACCCTAATAGGTTGCATGATGCTGTCATTTAGTGTACTAACTGCATTCAGAGTATTTTATATTGTACTCACAATCTCGGTCATTGTAAAAGGCAATCTTGCTCTTGGGGCTAATTAACAGATGTAAGTATGCACCTTAATGAAGTGTGACGAGCTGATTGAACATCAGCTTGAAGACCTGTGTTTGCCTGAAATAACTGGAGTTTTTTACCTCATTATAAGCAGCTACTTTGTAATGACATCTATGGGAATGGCAAATGGCTACTGCTAGTTGGCCAGTGTTACACCCACCTCCATCACATTGGGTGGTATAAGTGATGGGGACTGGGGGTTCTTAAGACCGAAGTTGAAATAGGCCCATGGCTGTTTGTTCACTAATCCACTCACATAAAGAAAGGAACTTGTATTTCTTTAGCACCTTTGGATGTCCAAAAGTGCTTTACAATCCTTTGTGAAGTGCATTCATTGTTGTAATGTAGGAATCTCAGCGGCTAATTTAACTACCACCAGATCCCAAGGACAGCAATCTGATGCTGGCCAGAGCATCTGTTATAGTGATGCTGGTTGAGGAATGAATATTGACTAAGACACCAGGGAGAACTCGCCTGCTTTTCTTCAAATAATGGCAAGAGATTCTTTTGCATCTACCGAAGAGATCAAGCAGGGCCTCAGGTTAATGTCCCATCCAAAAGACAGTATCGCCTACACTATGATGCTCTCTCAGTGCCACACTCTAGTGTCAGCCTGGATTATACATTCAAGTTTCTAGAGTGGGACTTGAATCAAAAACCTTCTGGCTTACAGGCAAAAGTCTACCAGCTGAGCCACAAGTCTGAGCAATATAATGGTGCACTAAACAAAGCAGAATGGAAGCTAGATTATCAAATCAGTTGAGTTTCAATCGCCCAGAGGACATACAGAGACTGTACAGTTCTTAGACTCTAACTTGGTTACTGGGTACAATTCGACTTGTGGTGCATTAAGGGGGCCATCCAGGCCACAGAGTGAAGACATAGGAGGACAATGATGCCAATCTTCAATTACCAGAGGAAAACTGTAAGCACAGAGTTAATAATTCAAACCCCAAAAAAGAGATATCTCATAACGGCTATTAAGGCACATATTTTACAGGATTGAACAAATAAGCATGAAGCAATACATTCAAATGTCCCAGGGCAGAAAGGCAAGAGGGGACAGGTTTGGGATTGCAATGGCCTGATTTAGAATAGATGTTTTGATGTGTTTCTCCATGCTGAAGGGAGGTCAGTTGGTGTTGGGAAGGCAGTTGAGGCTAGGGCAAGTGTCTCATTTAAGAAACAAATAGCTGGCCAAATGGGAAGACAGCAGGTGATGGTATTTTGTGAGAATGAGATCAAATGGGATTTTTAAAAATTATTTCATGGGATGTGGGCATCACTGGCTGGGCCAGCATTTATTGCCCATCCCTAGTTGCCCTTGAGAAGGTGGTGGTGAGCTGCCTTCTTGAACCACTGCAGTCCATGTGGTGTAGGTACACCCACAGTGCTGTTAGGGAACGAGTTCCAGGATTTTTGACCCAGTCACAGTGAAGGAACAGCGATATAGTTCCAATCAGGATGATGAGTGGCTTGGAGGGGAACTTGCAGGCGGTGGTGTTCCCATGTGTCTGCTGCCCTTGTCCTCCTAGGTGGTAGAGGTCATGGGTATGGAAGGGGCTGTGGGCCATTCGTAAGGCAAACCTATCTCTCAGTGGGGCACAATGAGAGAGACCAAGGAACGGACAAGAAAGAAGAGGCAGGTCATGAATTATATGGAGGGAAAATCCTGAGCAGTGATCCCATAACCTGATAGAGCTGGTGGCAAATGAGATGCCTGCCCACAGGAGGTGGGTTTGGGAATATTAGCCCTTATTATCTGGTTTGGAGAATGTTGCAGTTACTCCATCGGGACATCTTCCACGCACCACCACTAATGTTACTCATGTGCAGAAGGTACACTAGAACATGATGAGAACTGTTCTCCCGGAGTCCTCTCACAAGGTGCACATTTTTTTTACACACAGGTATGACAGAAAGAAGATAGTGTACAGCACACTGACAAGTACCAGCGACCATGAAAGGAATTTATGGAGTTCTCCACGTGACTCATCTCACACAAAAGCAGATGATGATTGGGAACTGTTTAATCTGCTTACAAAAAGAAAGCTAGCAGACAAAGATTCAGAGGTACGTGTGCTACACTAACCCTGGTGTAAAAAAGGAAATGGCAGCCAGTCATAAATTATTAGCAGACCTCAGTATGCGAATGTTATTGTCACACCCAATGTCCTGAAGCACTTTACAGCCAATGAGGTGTTTTTACAACATAGGCACTGTCGTAATGTAGGAAATGCAGCCGCCAATTTATGCACAGCAAGATCCCACAAACAGCAATTGGATAAATGGCCGTAAAATGTTGGAAATGCTGAGCAGCATGTCAGGCAGCAACTGTGCAGAGAAAGAAACAGGGTTAACACTTCAGGCTGATGATCTTTCATCAGAACTGGGAAATGTTAAAGGCGTAACAGGTTTTAAAGAACTACAGAGGCCGGTGGGAAGACAGGAGGGGTGGAAAGGACACAAGGGCAGGTCTGTGATAGTGTGGAAGGCAGGAGAGACTGAATGGCAAAGGGAATGATGGTGTAAAGGAACATTGAAAGGGGAGCCAAGATGTGAAAGATGTCAGCATCAAATGCAATGCCCCCTCCGTCTCACATAGAAACAAATAAAGAGAGACACGGACGTTGTATTTCTGAAAGAAAGACTTACATTTATATTGCACCGCTGACAACCTCAGGATGTCCCGAAGCACCTTACAGCCAGTCAGGTACATTTGAAATGCAGTCACTGTTGTCATTTTTGGGAAACATGGTAACCAGTTTGCAAACAACAAGGTCCCACAAACTACAATGACCAGATACCAACTTTCATGATTTTAATTGATCAGAGTGGGAGGAGGCTCATGTGTAGTACGAACTGCTTGATCTGTAGGTAACTCCTTCCCATTGAGAGATGTTTCATGTGCAGTCATATCGTATAAACCCATTTTACACGATGGACAAAAGCTGAAATGGCTTCCGGTGTGCGAAGGGGACGTGAGAGCCATTGTGGGCCTGTCAGGCTGGGGTGCTGGATGAGCAGGAAAGGATAGAGGTGGCTGCATATGGCAAAAGCTGTCGTTTGCGCTGAATGCAGAGTGGGAGGTTAGAAAAGAGGGCATTAGAATACTGGCATCTGGGAGGTGGCAGAGGTAAGGATGAAATAGTGATCAAACACCCCAGTTTTGTCGGGACACTACCAGTTTTTCATTAAATGTCTCAACGTCCCAACAATTTGTTCAAAATTGCTCAATGTTCCAGTTTGCAGCTTTTCCCTCTTTACATAACCCATATCAGAGATCTCCGTCAGCACTTCACCTTTTCACACAGCATCAGTGGCTCTCCTCTTCACTCCCTCTTCCCTCTTCTTCATCTCACATTCCATTTACTGTCAGCAAACCCAGAAAGAACCCTCCCAGCTGCACGCTGCAAATCGGGGTGCTGACCATTAGACAGCTGGGGTGCAACACTCCCAAATGCACAGAAATCCTTCGCACCAGCATCCAGAGCCAGAACCAGACTGGTT
The DNA here is from genome assembly GCF_964194155.1 of Cetorhinus maximus. Lineage (NCBI taxonomy): Eukaryota > Metazoa > Chordata > Chondrichthyes > Lamniformes > Cetorhinidae > Cetorhinus > Cetorhinus maximus. The sequence goes on from NC_135889.1 coordinate 15,008,524, forward strand.
TTCAATGGAACAACTTTTTGCCGCCCTGGTTGCTTCACCTTTCAGTGATCTGATTGGTCACTCTGTCAGAATGCTCCAATTGACCAAACAGGGATTCCATGGAGGAGACCAGCGGGGGAGAGTGTGGGAGAGGCGGAGACCAGCGGGGGCGAGCGTGGGAGAGGCGGAGACCAGCGGGGGAGAGCGTGGGAGAGGCGGAGACCAGCGGGGGAGAGCGTGGGAGAGGCGGAGACCAGCGGGGGAGAGCGTGGGAGAGGCGGAGACCAGCGGGGGAGAGCGTGGGAGAGGCGGAGACCAGCGGGGGAGAGCGTGGGAGAGGCGGAGACCAGCGGAGGAGAGCGTGGGAGAGGCGGAGACCAGAGGGGGAGAGCGTGGGAGAGGCGGAGACCAGCGGGGGAGAGCGTGGGAGAGGCGGAGACCAGCGGGGGAGAGCGTGGGAGAGGCGGAGACCAGCGGGGGAGAGCGTGGAAGAGGCGGAGACCAGCGGGGGAGAGCGTGGGAGAGGCGGAGACCAGCGGGGGAGAGCGTGGGAGAGGCGGAGACCAGCGGGGGAGAGCGTGGGAGTGGCGGAGACCAGCGGGGGAGAGCGTGGGAGTGGCGGAGACCAGCGGGGGCGAGCGTGGGAGAGGCGGAGACCAGCGGGGGAGAGCGTGGGAGAGGCGGAGACCAGCGGGGGAGAGCGTGGGAGAGGCGGAGACCAGCGGGGGAGAGCGTGGGAGAGGCGGAGACCAGCGAGGGAGAGCGTGGGAGAGGCAGAGACCAGCGAGGGAGAGCGTGGGAGAGGCGGAGACCAGCGGGGGAGAGCGTGGGAGAGGCAGAGACCAGCGGGGGAGAGCGTGGGAGAGGTAGAGACCAGCGGGGGAGAGCGTGGGAGAGGCAGAGACCAGCGGGGGAGAGCGTGGGAGAGGCAGAGGCCAGATTGGGAGAACATGGGAGGAACAGAGGCCAGATTGGGAGAACACGGGAGAGGTGGAGGCCAGTGGGAGAGGCACTTATTTATAGGAGACACTGGGGTTAATTTACCCCAATGACCTATAAATGAACCCCATGACCACCTGGGATCTGGGAGGGATTCAGGCTCCAGGTGATGACAGAAGATTGACAGCAGCGTCCACCAACCGAAAACCACACTTGATGAGGTAGTCGGACGGCACCCATTGGTAAACCACCAATCAGTGCTGAGGAAGGTGGTGGGCAAGTTTGGTTGAACTGTGGCACATTTAGTCGAACTTCTCATTGAAAAATTGATTGCTTTCCTTCTTGCGGCTCTCAGTGCAAACAAAAACTCCCACACTTGAGGTACGTTTGCTATTTTAAAATCCAGCTTCTAGCTGGAAACACCTATTCTTAGAACCCAATCTGCAAATGAAAATAAACAAGGATTTTAACTGGATGGTCTTGTTATTTGTGTGTTACACAGTAAAAAGTTTGAGTGGAATAGAGGATTCTGAGATCTTGTTACAAACAAAGCCTTGGTTCAGATTTTTTAAGAAAATGGGGCAGAAAGGTCACTAACAAAAGTGTGTGGGTTGTAACTGTTGTCTTCAATAATTAGGTATATTCGTCGGATTCCCTACTCTGGCTGGACATACTCCGGGAGATGTCCTCACATGACTTCCTACCTTCAACTTCCCCTCCCACAGACTCCTGCCATTGGCCACCCAACATGTCAATCATCTCGGAGCCCTGCCTTCTGAAGGCTTTTCAATGTGTCCCATTTTTGACTTTTGAAAATCTGGTCGCCCTAATGGATAAGGATTTGAGTGTTGGACCCTGGGCTCACAATTTTTCATGGGCGGGAATGGGTGGTCTTGATGAAAAAGAAAGTAACACTTGCATTTATATAGCACCTTTCACAGCCAGGACGTCCTAAAGTGCTTTACATCGGATGAAGTACTTTTGAAGGATAGTCACTATTGCAACTCGGCAGCCAGTTTGCACACAGCATGATCCCACAAACAGCAATGTGCTAATGACTAGGCAGTTTGTTTTAGTGATGTTGATTGAGGGCTACATGTTGCCCAAGATACTGTGGAGAACTCGCCTGCTCTTCTTTGGAATAGCACCATTCGATTTTACATATCCACCTGTGAGAGCAGACAGAACCTCAGTTTAACGTTTCATCCAAAAGATAGCACCGCTGACAATGCAGCACTCACTCACTACTGCACTCAGCCTGGATTACATGCACAAGCTGCTGGAGTGGGATTTGAACCCACAGCCTCTGACCTTGGGGCAGGAGTGCTACTGAGCCACCTGCATCAGATGGGAGATGAAGTCTTCAGTTTGCTATTTGTAGAACCATCAGAAGGACAAGTACGGAGGACACTTAGCGGGTAGGAATCTGAAATAAAAACACTAAAGTTCTGGAAAAAGCAGGAATCTCCTCTCCAAACCCCCTACTTCCATCACAGGAAGGGATGACTCCATTTTAAAGGCTGGTTTCAGTGTGTAGTACTTTTCTCCATTATTGGGTGGGAAATCATGAGCTAAGGAATTTGGTTTCCATAGCAACAGGTCACATGCAGCTTCTCAAGGGTATGTAATTGTCCCTAAGAAAATGCATCTGTGTGCAGTTCTGTTTCATAAATTTGGCAAGTGTTGCGTGTGTACAGCCTTCACCATCTGCTAAGCAGCAAGCTCAAAGAACAAAGAACAAAGAAAAGTACAGCACAGGAACAGGCCTTTCGGCCCTCCAAGCCTGCGCCAATCATATTGCCCGTCAACTAAAACATTTTGCACTTCTGGGGTCCGTATCCCTCTATTCCCATCCTATTCATGTATTTGTCAAGCTGCCTCTTAAACACCACTAAAAAAACAGAGAAAAAAACAAATTGCATTTATGTAGCCCTTTTCTGGACATCCCCAGATCCAGCCAAATGGAGCATTTTTTTTTGACATGTAGCCACTGTTGTACTGTAGGAAACACAGCTGATAATTTGTGCATAGCAAGATCCCACAAGCATCAATGTGACAATGATCAGATGATCTGTTTTAATGATGTTGGTTCAAAGGTGGATATTGATTGAGGGCACTGGAGAGATGTCCCGTGCTCTTCTCCAAACAGTGCCACATCCATCTGAGAGGGCAGGGCTTCAATTCATCAGGAAGGCAGCACCAACAACAATACAGCTCCCCTCTCAGTACTGCACTGGAACGTCAGCCCAGATTTAATGCTCAAGTATCCATCATGTAACTGGAACACACACAACCTTCTGGGGCAGAAACAAGAGTGCAACCCACTGCATCACACCTGACACCAAAGTCTAGATCTAAACTTCAGTAGCACCTAAAAGTGGGGAAAACCATGACATGTAAGAGTCACCCGCAAATAACTGCCTGCTTTTATCCCTAATCACTTTCTCATTTTCTCCCATCTATGATAATAAACCGTTAGGTTAGAATTGATGTTCAGATTACCAAGCACCACTGCCCCCCCAATCTTGTTGCCCCTTCCCCATCCACCATTTTTGTTAGTCACATGGAGGAGGCCACTTAACCCCAACCTCTTCTGCCATTCAATTAGATCATGGGTAATCTAAGATAAGGCATTAATGTAATTCCACCATTAGATGCCTCCGATAAACAATTGTGAATTATATTATAGTGCACTAATCTATATTAAATTCTATCTAATGGTGGCTTGGTTCTTCTACTGACTACTTGCTGTATCACTGAGCACTAACTGGACCAGGTGGGCCTTAGCTCATTCCCCAGTCTCAGTGTTTAGGGTGTTATGATTAACCTCCTTCCCCGAGTGGGGAGAAGTTTAGGGTTCCCACTCCTGGTTACCAGTGACGCTTCCCTCCTCCTTCTTGGAAGCATTTGATATGGGATAAAGAGAGGATTCTGCTGGGCTGTGATGGCACCCATGGTTGATTGGCCTCATCCATGCTCATCATCCAGACTCACACATGGACAATGGCCACTTGGTCTCAGATGAGGTATGAGGTGGCTGTCAGAAGAGGTGAAGGGAGACATGAAAACTGGAGAAGTGAGGAGGTGCGGGCCTAGGTATTGTGTGGGGATCGGATGAGACTATGCTGCTCTCCATGGTTGATGGCACTATTCTGAGGTGATTTCCTAGTTGATTTGACTCTGAACTGGGGCAATGACCTAACAAGAACAGTCTGTTCAGCGTAGGGGGTGATATTCCTCTCCTTACTGACGAATGGAGGATAGTTCATTCACTGGATGTATGGCTACGTCGTTGCTAACCATTCCCATTTTCTCTTAAGCAGGAGTGGCAGAAACTTAACTATGACATACACACTTCACGGCAGGCTCGACGACAGCTGAGAAATCGCTGGAAACAGATCTTGGAAGATTTAGGTAAGGCCCTTGGTGCTGTGTATAAGTCTCTTGTGGCTGGGTTATTCCATAAACGGCTGCTGAAGCCCCATTCACCTTGTACTGTGCTGCACTCCTGCTATGGAGACATTGATCTAAAGGAAGCCCACCTCAGGCCTGCCTCTGGGCTCTTCCTCAATTACAATGTTCCCATGCACCCCCAACCCCGACCCCACCGCTTTCTCTTTAGTCTTCACTCTGCTTTCCGTTCCTTCCCTCTCTTCCTCTGCCGACCCTCGCTGAAGCTCATTCTGTTACCTCCATAAACCATCCCTGGACCTTACCTGAGCCCCAAAGCCCACCTTTCATGTGGGAGCCTGAACAGCGGGTTTCAGTGGGCAGGTCCACCATGGTGGGGGAGGGGAGGGGGGGGTGGGTGGGTGTTGGTTGGGGGGCACCACAGCTCAACCCAACCCAAACCTATTCTCATCTTGCTGGGTGGAAACACTGAGTAACTGGGGCATGAGCCAGGAGGTTTGGGGTGGTGAATTTAACAGAGGCACTGGCACCTCTTGGTAGAATCAAAGCTGAGGCCCTCCTGGCCTGTACAGCACATTGCATCCAATTAACGTAGTATTTAGTGCGGACCGGTCCGGTGTCCAGCGTGCAGATTGGGATCAGCTGTGATAGTCCCATCCCTCCATTGGTTGAATGACTTATTAGCATTCATCATCCAGGCACCCCCTCCCCCGCCCCCAAGCTCCACCTTCCTCAGATAGAAAACAAAAAGACCCACACTGGAGGACCCCGCTCCCCCATACAGTGCCTGATCGGTATTGCAGCTCAGCCTTCTGCATTCATGTCATTCCCAGAGGAAGCATGGCATGTATCATTACGCTACAAAACCAATCCATGTGCCCTTGTGATAACAGCAGATTCATTGGCATGAAGCCACAGATTATTTTAGGTGTGCCACAGCAAGTAGTGAGCACTGGTGGCACCAGCATTCCACTCTTGTTATCCTTTAGAACTGGCAAAAAGTGATTGTCCAGTGTGTGGTGAGGAAATGAGGAGACCAAGATGTGACAGCAGCCCTTACCCTACATCTTCAGAAAGATCATCTTCAGATATCTCCTGGCTGCTGCAAATAAAAACAGGGATTGGTATTTGGCAGTGCAGGAGGAAACCATTCAGCCCATCATCTTCCTGAAAGAGCTCTCCACTGGGTCCCGGTCCCATTCACCTGACATTTCCCCATCATGCTTTTTAAACTTTTGATTTCAAATTATCTCCCCACATCCGTTTTTAAAAGAATTGCTGGATCCGCTTCCTTCCGCGATTTTAAATTGACATCGTCTAGTTACCAACCCGCTCAGACCAGTGGAAACAAATCTTTCCCACTAAACTCCAACGGCCGAATGCCTCATTGTTTTAAACACATCTGCCGCTTCACCTCATGGTACAGGATAAAAGAGCGTGAGGAGAGCGGCGGAGACACAGGATAAAAGAATGTGAAGACAGCAGAGACACAGGATAAAAGGTCAGGAGGAGAGTGGAGACATAGGATAAAAGAGCATGAGGAGAGCGGGAACACAGGATAAAAGATGACAAGGAGAGTGGAGACACAGGATTAAAGAGTGCGAGGAGAGCGGAGACACAGGATTAAAGAGTGTGAGGAGAGCGGGAACACAGGATAAAAGATGACAAGGAGAGTGGAGACACAGGATTAAAGAGCGCGAGGAGAGCGGAGACACAGGATTAAAGAGTGTGAGGAGAGCAGAGACACAGGATTAAAGAGCGCGAGGAGAGCGGAGACACAGGATTAAAGAGCGTGAGGAGATCAGAGACACAGGATTAAAGAGTGTGAGGAGAGCAGAGACACAGGATTAAAGAGCGCGAGGAGAGCGGAGACACAGGATTAAAGAGTGTGAGGAGAGTGGAGACACAGGATTAAAGAGTGTGAGGAGAGCAGAGACACAGGATTAAAGAGTGTGAGGAGAGCAGAGACACAGGATTAAAGAGCGTGAGGAGAGCAGAGACACAGGATTAAAGAGTGTGAGGAGAGCGGAGACACAGGATTAAAGAGTGTGAGGAGAGCAGAGACACAGGATTAAGGAGCGCGAGGAGAGCAGAGACACAGGATTAAAGAGCATGACAACATACTTTATAGTTAAGAAGCATATAACCTTAGCTGTCAGTGGAGAGGAGCTTGCAGTGTGAGGGGCAGGATCCAGTTTTTATGATCCATATAGGTACCAATGACATAGGTAGAACTAGGAAAGAGGTTCAGCAAAGTCAGTATGAGGAGCTAGGTACCAAATTATGAAGCAGAACCTCAAAGGACCTCAAATCTCTGGATTATTACCTGAGCCATGTGCAAATTGGCATAGGTCAAATAAGATTAGAGAGACAAATGCATGGCTCAAAGGCTGGAGAAGTTGGTTCCGGTTTGTGGGGCACTGGCATCAGTATTGGGGAAAGTGGGGGCTGTACCGTTGGGATGGTTTACACCTAAACCATGCTGGGACGAGTGTCCTCACATGTAGCATAACTAGGGAAGTAGAGAGGACTTTAAACTAAACAAGAGGGGTGAGGGATCAAGTTTGGGTAGATGTAGCAATTCAAGGTGTAGGGTCAAGACAAGAGAGCAAAATAGTAATATGAGAAATGAGAGTCAGAGAATGGCAGAAAGAGACAGTGAGAAAAAAAACCTAAGAACTCATCAACAGTCAAGACTAGATGTTACAAAGGTAACAAAAAGACAAAATTGAAGGCTCTCTGTCTGAATGCACGTAGCATTCATAACAAAGTAAATGAATTGATGGCCCACATTGAAGTAAATAAATATGATCTGATAGCAGTTACAAAGACCTGGCTGCAGGATGATAAAGGCTGGGTCCTTGTTCGGCAAGTGTTATCGGGGTTAGATGGGAATGTGGAAATTGAAACGCAAGATCAGCCATGGTCTTATTGAATGGCAGAGCAGGCTCGAGGGGCTGAATGGTCTACTCCTGTTCCTATTTCTTATGTTCTTATTTGACCTCATGTTGTCATGGTGAGTTTACTCTTCGATAGGAAAAGCTGATGGTCTTTGAGCCTCTTTTAGAATTCCTTGCTCGGGGAGTGTTAGGCTTTAGTTCGGAGGACTGAAGCAGAAAGGAGGTGAAGGTTACACTACAGTTATATAAAGGCTGGTTAGATCCCATATGGAGGATTGCACTGAGCTCTCTGCATTGCTCCTCAGGAAGTGGGGACTGTGCATATTCACCAGCATTACACTGGGGCTTAAAAGGTTAAATTATGAAGTCATGTTGAAAGGCGAGACTTGCATTCCTTCACGCATTGAAGATTAAAGGCTGATCTAATTAAGATGTTTACAGTGATTATGGGATTCTATAGGGCAGATATATTTGTATTTTGGAAAGGCCACATGATAGACTCATGACTAAGGTCGGAACTTGTGAAGTCAGGGGAAAAGTCACAGATTAGATAGCAAGCGGGCTCACACAACAGAAGTCAGAGAGGAGAGTTTAAGGCCAGTTACTCAGGGCAGAATTTTCCGTGCCCGCTGGCGTTGGGCGTCACGGCGGGTGTGAGTGGACAATATGGCGGGAAGGCTAAAAATTGGTTTCACGCCATTGTGAAACCAGTTTGCGATCGGCTGCTCCACCTTTCAATGGTAGGCCGTCTTTCCTGCTGCTGCATGGGCGTCATTTTAATACATCTGCATATTATTATAAGCCCAGCTCGCCTGGATCATCCCCCACTCCCCACGTCAAATTTACCACCCACATTGGCAGGAAAGCACAGCGCTGCAGAACACGTCTTGACAAGTGTAACGTGTAGAAGTCGGGACTTACCATTAGGGCCATGCTCACATTGCAGACATCCGGGGAGCAGAAGGTGCTGGAGCCCTACAGTTACCAAGCCCTAGAGGAACACATACATCGCATGCTGGGTGGGTTTATATGGACATGGCTCCACCACGAAGCAGCTCACAGAAGGTGGATGGTCACTGCTGAGGGTCTGCTTCGGGACTTGGCCATGGCCTGCTATGGATGATTGTTGAGGGGGTGGAGGGGAAGGTGTAGGTCTGACTGGGAGAAAAAGGTGTGTTGGGGGTGGGGGGGGTCGAGGCCGGGAGGCGGGGGACAAAGATGTTGGGGTGTGAGGTTAGGAGTGGGGGGAATGAAGTGTTAGGTTGGGAGAGGGGCAACAAAGGTGTTGGGGGTGAGGTTGTGGGGGAACGAAGGTGTCGGGGGTTAAGGTTGAGAGGGGGGAGAGAGTACAGGAGGAGGATGGATAATGGGAGAATGCGGCAACTGGGGAGGAAGGTGTAAGGGAAGGAGCTCAGAGAGGGGAAGGAGTTTGGAGCAGGGGAGAAAGGAGTAAGAGGATGAAGAAGGAGTCCAGGGAGAGGAAGGAGTCTGGGGACAGGAAGGAGTAAGGCCATGATGTCCAGGTGACTGTGCAAGGAAGGTGCCTGTGGAGTCAATGACTGTCTCCTGGAAAGCAAGATGAGGGTGGGCATGGTAGGAGGTAATAGTGAGAATGACAGAGGGCAGAGAAAGGCAGTAGGGTGGGAGGGTAAGGGTTCAATGGTATCGGTAGAAGGATTGGCGAGAGTGGTTGGTGGGAACCCGGAGGCAGACACGGACCCTGGAGGTGGGAATGAGGAGATTGGGGAGGTGAATGTGGATGGGGGTGGGAATTTTGGGAAGGTAGGGAATGTACACGTCCACCTGGACATCCATGAAAGAAAGGGGTTGTAGCTGGTAGGTGACGGTGGGGAGGTGGAAGGTGATACCAGTGGGGTTGACAGTGATGGGGTAAAGGACGGAGGAGCAAAAGACAAATGTTGCACACACCATGCTTCTAAAACCGAAAGTGAGAGGAGCCTTGTGTTGGGCGGGAACAGGTGCTGCATTGGAGTGTGATCAGTGGGTTGGGCAGAGATGCAGGGCAGCTCAGATAGACAACTGAACCCCAGCAGGCAGCATTGAAAATGCTCAGGACATTGAGATGAGTGTGTTACGGGAAGGCTCCGTGTGCGTGGGAGAATGCTTGCACAAGGCTTGGAAAGACCCTGCCACGCACAAACTTCCTCTTCCTGAATCATTCATGGTCCAGCTGCGTGCAGCTGAACTGCTAGTGGAGGGGGGAAGGGGGGGGCGCGGATACAGTGGGTGGACTGTCAATGAAACTGAAAGACACCATTACACATTATTCAGTGAAAGAGAAAATATTTTCAGATTATAAAGTGACAAAATGTGATCACCTGGGCAACCAAAGATGATCAGAATTTCTTAACTTTTCTAGGCCTAACACTTCTAGGTGCTGCCCTGACATCTGTAGCAGGGGTGGAGACAGCCTATGCCATGGTTGGCCTTGTTGTCTCTGATGACTTTGGCGTGGGTCCTCTGGAGAGCCGAGGCCTTGGGGGGTCCCACTTGCTTTGGCTGTCCTCCTAAGGGCCAGCTGCCCCCTCTGCGGTGACAGAGGATGAGGTTGAGAGGGTCATGGGCAAAGGGGACTCAGAGGGGGAGCAGAGGCTCTGAGATTCCTGAGTGGATGACCCAGGAGTGTCCAGCTGCCGCTCCTCCTCACTTCTGGTGCCCAAGGGCCCTGACCTGACTCCTTGAGGGGAAGGGGCATCGGGAGGAACGTCGAGGTGCCCCATTTCCCTCTCGTGTTGCCACTGCAACAAGTCAGCCATGGTTACCGTGAAGGAATGCAGATCTGTGTGCAACCTGGTGTTCTGCTGGACCAGAGTCTCCATTGTGTCCACCACCCATCCAATGGAGACCTCCATGCACACAAATGTGGGCACCACTTCATCAGAGAGCAGGCGGACACACTCCTCCGACTCGCCTACCACTCTGTTGAGGGCTTCCAACAGCTCTGCGTGATGTTCCCCTGCCTTCTGCTGACTCTCCAGGATGAGTTGAAGGCCGAATTCAGAAGCTCGTCATCTGACTCGGACCTCACAGATGCCTTTTGCCCAGCAGTCCTCCGAGTGTCGGGGAGCTTAGCTGATCCTGCCTCCTACAGTGAACATGTGTCCATGCGGTGACCACCAGATTATGAACCTGAGCCTGCTCTAGATCTAGGTCCCACCAAGATGTATGTCTCTGCGCTGGTGGAGGGTGAGGGTAAGCGCTGTGATGGGTCTTGCACGCTGCTTATTTCCAGCTCTTCAGTGAAGGAGGTGTCCTCCTGGCTGGAGGTGAGGACCTGGATGGAGCTGAGGGACTGGCTGGCTGAGGGTGTCAGTCGCTTGGCAGAGCTCCCTGTGAACCAAAGTAGAGATAATTAGTGCAGGGCAGCAGAGTCAAAAGCAGGAGGGAGAGCACTCACAGTTGCGTTGAGAGAGGGGTGATGTGGTGCAGGATCCTTAGGTAGGTGATCGTCGCCACCCTCACCGTCACAGCAGGCACGGTCCACATCCTCACCAGACAGCACGATGGCACACTTCTCAAAGTGAGTGAGGGGCCTAATGTGGGCCACTCCACCCCCGGTCTAGGAGCTCTCCCTGCTGATGTGAGCAGGCTTCTCCTGCATGAAAACAGATGGAGAGAGTGTGAGCAGGATGCATGACACTGCGTGGAATGTTTGTGTGGAGCCATGGACGGGATGGGGACATGAGCTCCAGAGGATATGAGCCTGATGGAGATGTGAGAGTGTGTGTGAGAGTTAGTGCTGTTGTCCCTTGAGATGTGTGGCCCCTGTGGAAGTGTGATGGGTTTGTGAGTGTGTGAGTTGAGAGTGATGAGAAGAGTGACTTAACCTGGTGGAACAGAGATCACTCATCCTCTTTTGGCACTGGGTGGTGCTGACCACCACTGCCACTGCCTCCCATGCTGGATTTGTCACCTTGCATGCTGGCCTTCGCCCAGAGCAGGGGTAGAGGACATCATGGCGAGCCTCCACAGCATCCAAAAGGCATTCCAGGGACGTAACACTGAATCAGGGGGCTGCAGTCTTCTTGCCTTTCAGGGTCATGTCTTCCGTGCAGCAGTCCTGGGCTGGACGCACTGAGAAGTGTGCGCACGGCTGCACTTTAAACATGGCTCCCGGCACGCTGTAGTGGCGAGGTGATGGGGTGGCAAGCGAATGAGAGTCCACCTGCCAGCGAAATGGTGTGTTTCCTGGGAATGCGTGATTAATGAGGTGGGATTGGGATGATACAGCGTGAAAAGCCGCCATTGCAGCCGGTAGGTAAAACATTCTTTCTCCTGCCCACTACCGCACTCAGTGCAAATCTGGGATGATTCCGCCTTCAGACTGGCTGAAGGTGGGAAATGATGTTCATCAAGGATCTGTGCTGGGGCCACTGCTGTTCACCATTTTCCCAAAGGAGTGGGACTCTGGAATCAGAAGCACTGTTTCAAACTTTGCAGGCGACATCAAATTGGTAGGTATTGTTCGGACAAAGGAGGGGGACAGACACACAAATCACTAAAAAATAACAAGGCAGATTAACAAGTCCATTTTTAAAATAGCAAACCAAACACTGGGATGGAATTGTAAAGCAGGGATATTATATTGAACTTGTATAGACTCTTGGTTGGGCCACACTTGAAGTGGACTGTGAACAATTCTGGTGTTTATATTATGATAAAGCTGGAGAGGTGCAAGCAAAAATGCAACAGCAAAAAAATTCACAAAGATGAGACCAGAATAGAGAGGTTAAAACTAGTTGGAAAGGTTGGACAGGCTGGGATCCTTTTCTCTGAAAAGGAGATGACTGATGGGTGACCTGGTCGATTGGAGATAAAGAAAGATAGGGTGGACCTACAAAAAATATTGCCACTTGTCAGGGGAGAGTCAAAAATGAAAGGCCATAAATAGAAGATGGCCAGTAATAAATGCAATAGGGAATTCAGGAGAAACTTCTTTATTCAGAGTGATGAGAATGTGTGTATCACTACCACATGGAGCAATTGCATAGATGCATTTAAGAGGAAGCTAGATAAACACATGAGAGAGAAATGAATAGAAGGTGGTATGATAGGGTTAGGTCAAGAGGGATGGGAGGAGGCTTATATGGAGCATAGACACTGGCACTGACCAGTTTGGCTGAATGGCTGATTTCTGTGCAGTGAACTCTTTGCTGCATCATTCGATAACCCTCAACAGGCTCATGGTGTCCGATTAACCACTACAGTTGGCAGCAGGTAAACTTCATGTTGCCTGCTAATTCAGATGATTTTAGCCAGAGCTAAGAGTGCTCTTGAATTGCACGCCTAAGAAGTGGTGTGCAAAATCATGAGAGACTAGCACGAGTTAAAACTGGACTGTGCTGCTTAAAACCAGTGTCCCTCTTGAAGTGAAGGTGCATTGTGGTCGGAGCAGGAGCTGGAAGTCATTCTGCAACTGATTCTGACCTGGGAAAGGCAGAACCAAAAGAGAAAATGGGTTCCAAGATTTTCTGATGCTGCACTGGTAGCCTTGCTTATGGAAGTGCAGAGGACGAGTGACATACTGTATCCACAGGGGGCCAGGAGACACTCCAGCCAAACTGTGAAAGGAGTGAGACTGATTGTCGTGACAGTCATTGCCAAAAGTCAAGCCCCCATTGTAGTGCCGCAAGAAATTCAATGACCTCACACGAGTGCTCAAGGTCAGTGAATGCATCTTCAAATGCCTTATCCCACCAACTGCACCACGAACCTCAGACATTCCTCAATGCACCACACCCCCATCACATACCTACCAACACACTATCAATCAGGACTCATGCCTAACATTCGTAGCTTCTTCTCACCCTCTGGCACTTAATACTGCCGTAAGCCTCGCAGTCACACCTCACAGCTAGCATACACTGCCAGCTATTCAACCATGACAGAGACATCATCCAAACACATTGTACTCACTGATACACTTCCCTCTCTTGCAGCACAAGGTGATGCGGCACCAAAAGCAGCTGGTGCTAACCAGCGGTGGGGAAAGGCTCGGCTGCATGTCTTCATCCTGATGAAGTTTTTGGAGTGGCCATCGCTGAGTCAGTAGCCCGTGGCCAGGGTGAAACCATCAAAGCTGACGGTATCCTTACACCGAACCTTCCTCTCATATCCCAGTCCCCACTTTCCCCCTCATCACACAATCTCTTCTGATTTACAAGCTGCAGACGGTGTAGGCAGACACTTCTTATTTTCTTCCCTGGCCTCTCCACAATCCTGCCCCTTGCGCCTTTCTTTCAGATACCCAAGAACCACCACCTGGCCAGACAGAGATACGAGAGGGAGGAGAGACTAAGATGAAGAAAGACTGTCACTCTCTCTCATACTTGCAGCCACTAGCTTAGTTATGTATACTTTAGAGGATAGCTTAGAGGAGGGATCTGGGTGTAGTATCACACCAGGCATGAATGACTGATGGCCAGGACAGGGTACAAGGGTGATACAGCTGTCAGCTCCCCCAAGGGCGAGTTCACACATGGGTTTTGCTGCAGAGGACTCAGATGAGACCCTCAATGGGGCAGCCTATAGAAGAAGGCTGGTGGATATGCACAATGTAATAGCAGCCTCCCTCCCCCCCAACATTGAGGACAGTGGACTGCTGCAGAATGAAAGCATCATGACTGCTGCCAGGCTGTTGGTCATTGACCTGCATGATACACTGTTTATGGCTGCCCACCAGTCGGCCATTGAGAGAGTGTACTCACTTTTGGTTGGGTTACTTCTTAGAGTTGACACGCTAACGCCCGCAGAGCGATTATGTATGCGTTCGATAGCACCCTGAACATGGCAACTCCTGTAATCCTTATGAAGTCACATGCTCACGCCACCTGCTTCTCGTTGGCAAGAGAGGATGAAATGTATTCACAGAGTGCCAATGCCAATGATCTACCGCCCTTATGTAAATGGATGGCAAACTGCAAGATGTTGCAAATATTGTCAGCTCCAGTCTGGAGGGACCAGACACATAAACGTTCATGGCCACAGTCACTTTCATAGACACTGGCGATGTCATCCTTGCCCTGCTTTGAGGGTGCAGCAGGTAGCAGATATCAGTAAGTTTGCCCTTAGTGAAGTGTAAATATCTAATACGTTGTTCCTTACTGAGGTTCAGGTAGGTGAATTATTTCCTGAACAGTCTAGGTGGATGTGGCCTCCTGCTAAGAGCCCTTCTCCCCTTCCTCCTCCTCCCTCTTCTAGCAGCTTGTCCTGCTCTGTGTTACCTCTGCTCACTCACCCTGTCATGCTGTAGTCCAAAGGGAATGCTTACTGCTGTACCCATGTATGGGAATAAATGGTTTGTGCAGAATCCTTGAAGTCAGGAGACTATAGCAACTTGAAACAACTCTAAAAACCATTAAACACTTCTAGAAACTCAGCAACAGCAGTAGAAATCAATCAGCAACTAGCCTGTAAGTAGTCGATGATCCCTTTAAAAAGGATTGGTGGAGGGTCCTTCCTGCTGCTGAAGGTGTGTTCAGCTGTGTGAGGTAAGGAAAGGGAGTCACCTAGATGTTAAGCTCCAAAATGGAAGCACTGGTATCAAATCAGCATTACGCACTGATTGATGTCACGATCTGCCTACTCCGCATCCTTCCCTGTATTGTGATCTAATACTCTCACCAAAATGGTGACTGGCACAGCTAACACCAGAAGTGTGCACCTGCACCACTGAGGCCATTTTGAAGACAAAATGACACCCCTAGCACTGAAAAACTGGTCGCCGAAATTCACAATTCAATGTAAAATTGAGAGAAGCTATTTCTTCTGGCTGGGGAGTCACGAACATGTGGCATTACCTGAAAATTAGAGCTGAACCTTTCAGAGATCTAGAACTCTCTGGATCTCTCTCCCTCAAAACGTTCTTTAGGCCAGATCAATTAAACTTTTCAAAACTGAGATTGATAGATTTTGGAAAAAAACAAAAATTGTTGGAAAAACTGAGCAGTGGGATGCTCTCCACAGCATTTGTGAAGAGAAAGACAGAGCGAATGTTTTGAGTCCGTATGACTCTTCTTCAGAACTAAAGAGAAGTAAAAATGTGGTGAAATATATGCTGTTTAAGGGGGGGGGTGGAACAGGTGAAGCTGGATAGAAGGCCAGTGATAGGTGGAGGCAAAGGAGAGATTGTGAAAGATGTCAAAAACAAAAGGTCGAAGGGGTGTTGATGGTGGTGATACTGGCTAAAGGAGGTGCTAATGGTGACATTAAGAGTAGAAAGCAGGATGAGCAAGTGACAGGCGGCCCTAGTGGGGGTGGGGTGGGGGGAGGAGGGGATGGTGTGGGAGAAAAGATCAAAATAGGCTAACAGGTAGGGATAAAACAATGAATGGAAATAAATTTTAAAAATAAGAATAATAATAAAAATAGGTGGGAAAAAAAAAATATATATAAAAGTTTAAAAATAAATATTTGATAAAAGGGGATCAGAATGGAGTGAGGATTGAGGAGAGGGTTCACGATCTGAAGTTGTTGAACCCAATATTCAGTCCGGAAGGCTGTAAAGTACCTAGTCGGAAGATGAGGTGCTGTTCCTCTAGTTTGCGTTGAGCTTCACTGGAACATTGCAGCAGGCCAAGCTCGAACATGTGGCAATTAGAGCAGGGCGGTGTGTTGAAATGGCAAGCGACAGGAAGGTCTGGGTCATACTTGCGGACAGACCGAAGGTGTTCCGCAAAGCGGTCACCCAGCCTGCGTTTGGTCTCTCCAATGTAGAGGAAACTGCATTGGGAGCAGTGAATGCAGTAGACCAAATTGAGGGAAGTGCAAGTGAAGCGCTGCTTCACTTGAAAGGAGTGTTTGGGCCCTTGGACGGTGAGGAGGGGGAAACTAAAGGGGCAGGTGTTGCACCTTCTGTGATTGCATGGGAAGGTGCCATGGGAGGGGGTTGAGGTGTTGGGGGTGATGGAGGAGTAGACTAGGGTGTCCCGGAGGGAACGATCCCTACGGAATATCAACAGGGGGGGTAAAAGGAAGATGTGTTTTGTGGTAGCATCATGCTGGAGTTGGCGGAAATGGTGGAGGATGATCCTTTGAATGCAGAGGCTAGTGAGGTGAAAGTGAGGACAAGGGGGACCCTATCATGGTTCTGGGAGGGAGGTGTGAGGGCGGATGCGCGGGAGATGAGTCGGACACGGTTGAGGGCCCTGTCAACCACCGTGGGTGGGAAACCTTGGTTAAGGAAGAAGGAAGACATGTCAGAAGCACTGTTTTGGAAAGTGGCATCATCAGAACAGATGCGACGGAGGTGAAGGAACTGAGAGAATGGGATGGAGTCCTTACAGGAAGCAGGGTGTGAGGAGCTGTAGTCGAGATAGCTGTGGGAGTCGGTGGGGTTGTAATGAATATTGGTGGACAGTGACCACCAGAAATTGAGACAGAGAGGTCAAGGAAGGGAAGGGAAGTGTGAGAGATGGACCATGTGAAAGTGAAGGAGGGGTGGAAATTGGAAGCAAAATTAATAAATTTTTCCAGGTCCAGACAAGAGCATGAAGCAGCACCGAAGCAATCATCGATGTACTGGAGAAAGAATTGTGGGAGGGGGCCTAAGTAGGACAGGAACAAGGAATGTTCCACATACCCCATAAAGAGACAGGCATAACTGGGGCCCGTGCGGGTACCCATAGCCACACCTTTTATTTGGAGGAAGTGAGACGAGTTTAAGGAGAAATTGTTCAGTGTGAGAACAAGCTCAGCCAGACAGAGGAGAGTGATGGTTACCCAGACCTCCCTGTCGCTTGCCATTTCAACACTCTCATGCCCATATGTCCGTCCTTGGCCTGCTGCATTGTTCCAGTGAAGCTCAACGCAAATTGGAGGAACAGCACCTCATCTTCCGACTAGGCACTTTACAGCCTTCCGGACTTAACATTGAGTTCAACAACTTCAGACCATGACCTCTCTCCTCCATTCTCACTCCTTTTTGATCCCCTTTTTTCAAATATTTATTTTTAAATTTTTATATATATATATTTTCCCCACCTATTTCTATTATTATTTTATAAAAATTTATTTCCATTCATTGTTTCATCCCCACCTTTTAACCGATTTTGATCTTTTCTCCCACACCATCCCCTCCCCCCACCCCACACCCACTAGGGCCGTCTGTCACTTGCTCATCCTGACTTCTACCCTTAATGTCACCATTAGCATGTCCTTTAGCCAGTATCACCCCCTTCAACAACCCTTTGACTTTTTGTTTATGACATCTTTTGCAATCTCTTCCTTGCCTCCACTTATCTCTGGCCTTCTATCCAGCTTCACCCATCCCACCCCCCCTTAAACAGTATATATTTCACCAAATTTTAACTTCTCTTTAGTTCTGAAGAAAATTCATGCGGACTCGAAACGTTAACTCTGTCTTTCTCTCCACAGATCCTGTCAGACCTGCTGAGTTTTTCCAGCAATTTTTGTTTTTATTTCAGATTTCCAGCATCTGCAGTAGTTTGCTTTTATATTGATAGATTTTTGTTCGGTAAGGGTATTAAGGGATTCGGAACCAAGGCAGGTAGATGGAGTTATGTTAAAGATCAGTCATGATCAAATTGAATGGCAGAATTAACAGGCTCAGGGGCCTAAATGGAGTCCTCCTGTCTCTGTGTTTGAGTCAATTGTTTCTTCAGGTTTTCAGAATGAAGTGGATATTTTGCTTTCTGTGACCGAATCGAGTACAATCCACACTCAGAACCTGTACACAGCCCAAGGGATGTTACAAAGACTGACAGAAGAAACCAGCATTTTCCCCAATGAAGGTCAAGTGCCAGAGAGGTATCTCTTTGTACTGGTAAGTGCTTGTTATGGTTAACTTGTTTGAAAAAGGTAGACCGAGAGCTACTCAAACCTATAGTTTCTCCGCCATCAGCCATGTCTGGATGGGTCGACCCCTTTCCTCCACCTCAGAAGCTTGTGAGTTCGAGTCCTGCTCCAGGGTCTGGTCATTATCACATCGCTGTTTGTGGGACCTTGCTGTGTACAAATTGCCCACCAGGTTTCCTACATTACGACAGTGACTGCATTTTGAGTACTTTATCGGCTGCAAAGCGCTTTAGGATGTCTTGTGACTCTAAGGGTGCTATATAAACACAAGTTTGTTCTTTCTATTCCTCTTTCTCTAAATAATTGGAAGTCATTCGCTGAAGGGGAAATGAAAGATTGATTTGGAAATCGTTGATCTGACAACAGTGCGATGATGATTCAGGGTAATGTTTCTTGCTTGCAAAGAGTTATCAGTTAACCCTTAGTTTATAGGAATATAGGAGCAAAGGACTTAGGAGCAGGAGGAGGCCATTCGGTCCATCCAGACCGCTCCACCATTCAGTAAGATCATGGCTGATCTGGTTGTGGCCTCGATCCCACTTTCCTGTCTGCCCCCATAACCATTGGCTCCCTTGTCAACAATAATCCGTCTAACTCAGCC
This sequence comes from Cetorhinus maximus, assembly GCF_964194155.1. Lineage (NCBI taxonomy): Eukaryota > Metazoa > Chordata > Chondrichthyes > Lamniformes > Cetorhinidae > Cetorhinus > Cetorhinus maximus. The sequence continues at coordinate 15,027,190 of NC_135889.1, forward strand.
TTGAATATATTCAATGACCCAGCCTCCACTGCTCTCTGGGAAAGAGAATCCCGCAGACTAATGACCCTCTGAGAGAAAGAATTTCTCTTCATCGCCATCTTAAATGGGTGACCTCTTGTTCTTAAACTGTATCTCCTGGTTCTAGTCTCTCCCATAAGTCGAAACATCCTCCTGGTATCTACCCTATTAAATCCCCTCAGGATCTTATATGTTTCAATAAGATCACCTCTCATTCTTCTAAACTCCAATGGCTATGGGACCATCCTGTCCAACCTGTCCTCATAGGATAAGCCCCTCATCCCAGGAATGAGTTGGGTAAACCTTCTGGTTTATTGACAAATATGGTTATATGTGAAAGCATGTAGTAGTGAAGATTCCTTCTCTGGTTATTTGGCATAACAGAACAGCAAACAGCTGACATTCAAATGTCCAAAGTACTTCCGAGAGGTGGAAGACCAGTTGAAGAAAGAGAACTTGGAGGTGTCGGTGACCAAAAATGTGGCAAACAGTTAGATTCGTAGAAAGATGTTCAAAGAAGAGGAGAGAGTTGAAGGTGTGAGAGAGGAAGAGGGGAGCCAGGTGATGCTACAGAGGTAAAAGTGGTTACTCTTTGTGATGGAGGGGGCAATGGCATCAGAAACTCAGGTTGGGGCTGAACAGGATGCTGAGGTAGTGAATGGAGGGGACAAGTTCCTTAATAACTCACCAAATCCAACTGCTATGGAGAATCATGTGGGACACTTCTGTCTTTTCAATGCAGTAATATCGACCTGTCTAGATTGTTAGTTTGTGCTGATTCCAATATCTGAAGCTGGTTAGTTTATGTACGCCATAGAATCGTTTTGTACAGAAGGTGGCCATTCAGCTCATTGTGCCTCTGGCTCTTTGATAGAGCTATCCAATTCAGCCCACCCTCCACCTTAGGCTCAGTTAGTTAACACAGGTGCTGCTGAGTCTGAAGTTTGTGGGTTTAAGTCCCACTCCAGGGCTTGAGAACAAAGTATAGGCTGACCGTTCAGTGCAGTACTCATGCGGTGCTGCACTGTCAGAGGTGCTGAATTTTGAATGAGGCCCTGAGTGAACCTTCTAGTTTACTGACCAATATAGTTACACGTGAGAGCATGCTGTAGTGAAGGAAGCCTATCAAATGCATGTGAACAACTCACAACAATATGTCAAGGTAGAGCATGAGACTTATTCCCCCATGCGCACCTTCTTTGAATCTAACTCTCTGCCACATTTTAGGTCACCACACAACCAAGTCTGCTTTTTTGACTGGGCATCCATGTTTCCTCAACCAACATGAGAAAAAACAGATCATCCCTCAATCTACGTCATTAAAAACAGATCATCCCTCAAACTACATCAGTAAAAACTGATTATCCTTCAATCTACATCAGTAAAAACTGATTACCCCTCAATTTACATCAATAATACTGATTATCCCTTAAGTTACATCAGTAAAACTGATTATCCCTCAATTTACATGAGTAAAAACTGATTATCCCTCAACCTGCATCAGTAAAAACTGATTATCCCTCAATTTACATCAGTAAAGCTGATTATCCCTCAACCTACATCAGTAAAAACTGATTATCCCTCAATTTACAACAGTAAAAACTGATTATCCCTCAATCTACATCAGTAAAAACTGATTATCCCTCAATTTACATCAGTAAAAACTGATTATCCCTCAATTTACATCAGTAAAAACTGATTATCCCTCAACCTGCATCAGTAAAATCTGATTATCCCTCAATTTACATCAGTAAAACTGATTATCCCTCAACCTACATCAGTAAAAACTGATTATCCCTCAATGTACATCAGTAAAAACTGATTATCCCCCAATTTACATCAGTAAAAACTGATTATCCCTCAATCTACATCAGTAAAAACTGATTATCCCCCAATTTACATCACTAAATACTGATTACCCCTCAACCTACAACAGTAAAAACTGATTATCCCCAATTTACATCAGTAAAAAGTGATTATCCCTCAATCTACATCAGTAAAAACTGATTACCCCCCAAATTACAACAGTAAAAAGTGATTATCCCTCAATCAGCATCAGTAAAAACTGATTATCCCTCAACCTACATCAGTAATAAGTGATTATCCCTCAAACTACATCAGTAAAAACTGATTATCCCTCAATCTACATCGGCAAAAGCTGATTATCCCTCAATCTACATCAATTAAAACTGATTATCCCTCAATCTACATCAGGAAAAACGGATTACCTATCAATTTACATCAGTAAAATCTGGTTATCCCTCAAACTACATCAGTAAAAATTGATTATCCCTCAAACTACATCAGTAAAAACTGATTATCCCTCAATCTACATCAGTAAAAATTGATTATCCCTCAATCTACATCAGTAGAAAGTGATTATCCCTCAATCTACATCAGTAAAAAGTGATTATCCCTCAATTTACATCAGTAAAAACTGATTATTCCTCAATTTACATCAGTAAAAACTGATTATCCCTCAATTTACATCAGTAAAAACTGATTATCCCTCAATCTACTTCAGTAAATACTGATTATCCCTTTATCTAAATGCGTAAAAACAGATTACCCCTCAATCTCCTTCAGTAAAAACTGATTATCCCTCAAGGTTCATGAGTAAAACCTGATTGTCCCTCAATTTACATCAGTAAAAACTGATTATCCATCAACCTACTTCAGTAAATACTAATTATCCCTTTATCAAAATGAGTAAAAACTGATTACCCCTCAATCTCCTTCAGTAAAAACTGATTACCCCTCAATCTCCTTCAGTAAAAACTGATTATCCCTCAAAGTTCATGAGTAAAAACTTATTATCCAACAATCTACATCAGTAAAAAGTGATTATCCCTCAATCTACATCAGTAAAAACTGATCATCCCTCAATCTACATTAGTAAAAAGTGATTATCCCTCAATCTACATCACTAAAAACTGATTATCCCTCAATCTACATCAGTCAAAACTGATTACCCCTCAATATACATCAGTAAAAACTGATAATCCCTCAATCTACTTCAGTAAATACTGATTATCCCTTTTTTCTAAATGAGTAATAAGTGATTACCCCTCAATCTCCTTCAGTAAAAACTGATTTTTCCTCAAAGTTCAGGAACAAAAACTGATTATCCCTCAATTTACATCAGTAAAAACTGAATATCCCTCAATCTAAATCAGCAATAACTGATTATCCCTCAATTTGCATCAGTAAAAATTGATTATCCCTCAATCTACATCAGTAAAAAGTGTTTATCAGTCAATCTACATCAGTAGTAACTGATCATCCCTCAATCTACATTAGTCAAAACTGATTATCCCTCAATTTACATCATTAAAAACCGATTATCCCTCAATCTACATCAGTAAAAACTGATTATCCCTCAATCTATATCAGTAAAAACTGTTTATCCCTCAATCTATATCAATAAAAACTGATTATCCCTCAATTTGTATCAACAAAAACTGATTATCCCTCAATTTGCATCAGTAAAAAGTGATTATCCCTCAATCTACATCAGTAAAAAGTGATTATCCCTAAATCTACATCAGTAAAAACTGATTATCCCTCAATCTACATTAGTCAAAACTGATTATCCCTCAATTTACATCATTAAAAACTGATTATCCCTCAATCTATATCAGTAAAAACAGATTATCCCTCAATTTACATCAGTAAAAACTGATTATCCCTCAATCTACATCAGGAAACACGGATTCCCCCTCAATCTACATCAGTAAAATCTGTTTATCCCTCAATCTACATTAGTAAAAATTGATTATCCCTTAATCTACATCAATTAAAACTGATTATCCCTCAATCTACATCAGTAATAACGGATTACCACTCAATTTACATCAGCAAAACTGATTATCCTTCAATTTACATCCGTATTAACTGATTATCCCTCAATCTACATGAGCAAAAACTGATTATCCCTCAATCTACATCATTAAAAACTGATTATCCCTCAATCTAGATCAGTAAAAACAGATTATCCCTCAATCTACATTAGTAAAAACTGATTATCCCTCAATTTACATCAGTAAAAACTGATTATCCCTCAATCTGCATCAGTAAAATCTGTTTATCCCTCAATCTAAATCAGTAAAAACTGATTGTCCCTCAATTTACATCAGTAAAACTGATTATCCTTCAATTTGCATCCGTAATAACTGATTATCCCTCAATCTACATCAGTGAAAACTGATTATCCCTCAATCTACATCAGTAAAAACAGATTATGCCTCAATTTACATCAGTAAAAACTGATTATCCCTCAATTTACATAGGTAAAAACTGATTAACCCTCAATCTACATCAGTAAAAACTGATTATCCCTCAATCTACATCATTAAAAATAGATTATCCCTCAATTTACATCAGTAATAACTGATTACCCCTCAATTTACATCGGTTAAAACTGATTATCCCTCAATCTACTTCAGTAAATACTGATTATCCCTTTATCTAAATGAGTAAAAACTGATTACCCCTCAATCTCCTTCAGTAAAAACTGATTATCCCTCAAAGTTCATGAGTAAAAACTGATTATCCCTCAATTTACATCAGTAAACACTACTTATCCCTCAATTTACATCATTCAAAACTGATTATCCCTCAATCTACATCAGTAAAAAGTGATTATCCCTCAATCTACATCAGTAAAAACTGATCATCCCTCAATCTACATCAGTAAAAAGTGATTATCCCTCAATCTACATCAGTAAAAACTGATTATCTCTCAATTTACATCAGTAAAAACTGATTACCCCACAATCTCCTTCAGTAAAAACTGATTATCCCTCAAAGTTCAGGAGTAAAAACTGATTATCCCTCAACCTGCATCAGTAAAATCTGATTATCCCTCAATTTACATCAGTAAAACTGATTATCCCTCAACCTACATCAGTAAAAACTGATTATCCCTCAATGTACATCAGTAAAAACTGATTATCCCCCAATTTACATCAGTAAAAACTGATTATCCCTCAATCTACATCAGTAAAAACTGATTATCCCCCAATTTACATCACTAAATACTGATTACCCCTCAACCTACAACAGTAAAAACTGATTATCCCCAATTTACATCAGTAAAAAGTGATTATCCCTCAATCTACATCAGTAAAAACTGATTACCCCCCAAATTACAACAGTAAAAAATGATTATCCCTCAATCAGCATCAGTAAAAACTGATTATCCCTCAACCTACATCAGTAATAAGTGATTATCCCTCAAACTACATCAGTAAAAACTGATTATCCCTCAATCTACATCGGCAAAAGCTGATTATCCCTCAATCTACATCAATTAAAACTGATTATCCCTCAATCTACATCAGGAAAAACTGATTATTCCTCAATCTACATCAGTAGAAAGTGATTATCCCTCAATCTACATCAGTAGAAAGTGATCATCCCTCAATCTACATTAGTCAAAACTGATTATCCCTCAATTTACATCATTAAAAACCGATTATCCCTCAATCTACATCAGTAAAAACTGATTATCCCTCAATCTATATCAGTAAAAACTGTTTATCCCTCAATCTATATCAATAAAAACTGATTATCCCTCAATTTGTATCAACAAAAACTGATTATCCCTCAATTTGCATCAGTAAAAAGTGATTATCCCTCAATCTACATCAGTAAAAACTGATTATCCCTCAATCTATATCAGTAAAAACTGTTTATCCCTCAATCTATATCAATAAAAACTGATTATCCCTCAATCTAAATCAGTAAAAACTGATTATCCCTCAATTTACATCAGTAAAAACTGATTATCCCTCAATCTACATCAGGAAACACGGATTCCCCCTCAATCTACATCAGTAAAATCTGTTTATCCCTCAATCTACATCAGTAAAAATTGATTATCCCTTAATCTACATCAATTAAAACTGATTATCCCTCAATCTACATCAGGAATAACGGATTACCCCTCAATTTACATCAGCAAAACTGATTATCCTTCAATTTACATCCGTATTAACTGATTATCCCTCAATCTACATGAGCAAAAACTGATTATCCCTCAATCTACATCATTAAAAACTGATTATCCCTCAATCTAGATCAGTAAAAACAGATTATCCCTCAATCTACTTCAGTAAATACTGATTATCCCTTTATCTAAATAAGTAAAAACTGATTACCCCTCAATCTCCTTCAGTAAAAACTGATTATCCCTCAAAGTTCATGAGTAAAAACTGATTATCCCTCAATTTACATCAGTAAAAACTGATTATCTCTCAATCTACTTCAGTAAATACTGATTATCCCTTTATCTAAATAAGTAAAAACTGATTACCCCTCCATCTCCTTCAGTAAAAACTGATTATCCCTCAAAGTTCATGAGTAAAAACTGATTATCCCTCAATCTACATCAGTAAAAACTGATTATCCCTCAATCTACATTAGTAAAAACTGATTATACCTCAAGTTACATCATTAAAAACTGATTATCCCTCAATCTACATCAGCAAAAACGGATTATACCTCAATCTATATCAGTAAAAACTGATTATCCCTCAATCTATATCAATAAAAACGGATTATCCCTCAATTTACATCAGCAAAAACTAATTATCCCTCTATCTGCATCAGTAAAATCTGTTTACCCCTCAATCTACATCAGTAAAAACTGTTTATCAGTCAATCTACATCAGTAATAACTGATTATCCCTCAATCTGCATCAGTAAAAGCTGATTGTCCCTCAATCTACATCAGTAAAAACTGTTTATCCCTCAATCTACATCAGGAATAACGGATTACCCCTCAATTTACATCAGCAAAACTGATTATCCTTCAATTTACATCCGTATTAACTGATTATCCCTCAATCTACATGAGCAAAAACTGATTATCCCTCAATCTACATCAGTAAAAACTGATTATCCCTCAATCTACATCAGTAAAAACAGATTATCCCTCAATCTACATTAGTAAGAACTGATTATCCCTCAATCTACATTAGTAAAAACTGATTATCCCTCAATTTACATCATTAAAAACTGATTATCCCTCAATCTACATCAGTAAAAACTGATTATCCCTCAATCTATATCAGTAAGAACTGATTATCCCTCAATCTATATCAATTAAAACTGATTATCCCTCAATCTATATCAATTAAAACTGATTATCCCTCAATCTACATCAATTAAAACTGATTATCCCTCAATCTACATCAGCAAAACTGATTATCCTTCAATTTACATCAGTAAAAACAGATTATCCCTCAATCTACATCAGTAAAAACTGATTATCCCTCAATCTACATCAGTAAAAACAGATTATCCCTCAATCTACATCAGTAAAAAGTGATTATCCCTCAATCTACATTAGTAACAACTGATTATCCCTCAATCTACATCAGTAAAAAGTGATTATCCCTCAATCTACATCAGTAAAAACTGATTATCCCTCAATCTACATCAGTAAAAACTGATTATCCCTCAATCTACATCAGTAAAAACAGATTATCCCTCAATCTACATTAGTAAGAACTGATTATCCCTCAATCTACATTAGTAAAAACTGATTATCCCTCAATTTACATCATTAAAAACTGATTATCCCTCAATCTACATCAGTAAAAACTGATTATCCCTCAATCTATATCAGTAAGAACTGATTATCCCTCAATCTATATCAATTAAAACTGATTATCCCTCAATCTATATCAATTAAAACTGATTATCCCTCAATCTACATCAGTAAAAAGTGATTATCCCTCAATCTACATCAGTAAAAACTGATTATCCCTCAATCTACATCAGTAAAAAGTGATTATCCCTCAATCTACATCAGTAAAAACTGATTATCCCTCAATTTACATCTGTAAAAACTGATTACCCCTCAATTTACATCAGTAAAAACTAATTATCCCTCTATCTGCATCAGTAAAATCTGTTTACCCCTCAATCTACATCAGTAAAAACGGACTATCCCTCAATTTACATCAGTAAAACTGATTATCCTTCAATTTGCATCCGTAATAACTGATTATCCCTCTATCTACATCAGTAAAAACTGATTATCCCTCAATTTACATCAGTAAAAACTGATTATCCCTCAATTTAAATCGGTTAAAACTGATTACCCCTCAATCTCCTTCAGTAATAACTGATTATCCCTCAAAGTTCATGAGTAAAAACTGATTATCCCTCAATCTACATCAGTGAAAACTGATTATCCCTTAATCTACTTCAATAAAAACTGATTATCCCTCAATCTACATCAGTAAAAACTGATTATCCCTCAATCTACATTAGTAAAAACGGATTATCCCTCAATCAACATCAGTGAAAACTGATTATCCCTCAAAGTTCATGAGTAAAAACTGATTATCCCTCAATCTACATCAGTGAAAACTGATTATCCCTCAATCTACATCAATAAAAACTGATTATCCCTCAATTTACATCAGTAAAAACTGATTATCCCTCAATCAACATCAGTAAAAAGTGATTATCCCTCAATCTACATCAGTAAAAACTGATCATCCCTCAATCTACATTAGTAAAAACTGATTATCCCTCAATTTACATCAGTAAAAACTGTTTATCCCTCAATTTACATCAGTAAAAACTGATTATCCCTCAATCTACATCAGTAAAACTGATTATCCTTCAAATTGCCACCGTAATAACTGATTAGCCCCCAATTTACATCAGTAAAAACTGATCATTCCTCAATTTACATTCTTAAAAACTGATCATTCCTCAATCTACATCAATAAAAACTGTTTATCCCTCAATCTACATCAGTAATAACTGATTACCCCTCAATTTACATCGGTTAAAACTGATTATCCCTCAAAGTTCATGAGTAAAAACTGATTATCCCTCAATCTACATTAGTAAAAACTGATTATCCCTCAATCTACATCAGTAAAAACGGATTATACCTCAATCTATATCAGTAAAAACTGGTTATCACTCAATCTATATCAATAAAAACTGATTATCCCTCAATCTATATCAGTAAAAACGGATTATCCTTCAATTTACATCAGTAAAAACGGATTATCCCTCAATTTACATCAGTAAAACTGATTATCCTTCAATTTGCATCCGTAATAACTGATTATCCCTCAATCTACATCAGTAAAAGCTGATTATCCCTCGATCTACATCAGTAAAAACAGATTATCCCTCAATCTACATCAGTAAAAACAGATTACCCTTCAATTTACATCAGTAAAAACTGATTATCCCTCAATCTACATCAGTAAAAATGATTATCCCTCAATCTACATCAGTAAAAAGTGATTATCCTTCAATCTGCATCATTAAAAAGTGATTATCCCTCAATCTACATCAGTAAAACTGATTATCCCTCAATCTACATCAGTAAAAACTGATTTTCCCCCAATTTACATCAGTAAAAAGTGATTATCCCTGAATCTACATCAGGAAAAACTGATTACCCCTCAATCTACATCAGTAAAAAGTGTTTATCCCTCAATCTATATCAGTAAAAACTGATTATCCTTCAATCTGCATCATTAAAAAGTGATTATCCCTCAATCTACATCAGTAAAACTGATTATCCCTCAATCTACATCAGAAAAAACTGATTATCCCTCAATCTACATCAGTAAAAACTGATTATCCCTCAATTTACATCAGTAAAAACTGATTATCCCTCAATTTACATCAGCAAAAACTGATTATCCCTCAATCTACATCAATTACAACTGATTATCCCTCAATCTACATCAGTAAAATCTGTTTATCCCTCAATCTACATCAGTAAAAACTGATTATCCCTCAATTTACACCAGTAAAAACTGATTATCCCTCAACCTGCGTCGTTAAAAACGGATTATCCCTCAATCTACATCAGTAAAAACTGATTATTCCTCAATTTACATCATTAAAAACGGATTATCCCTCAATCTACATCAGTAAAAATTGATTATCTCTCGATCTACATCAGTAAAAACTGATTATCCCTCAATCTACATCAATAAAAGCTGATTATCCCTCAATTTACATCATTAAAAACTGATTATCCCTCAATCTATGTCAATAAAAACTGATTATCCCTCAATCTACATCAGTAAAAACGGATTATCCGTCAATTTACATCAGTAAAACTGATTATCCTTCAATTTGCATCCGTAATAACTGATTATCCCGCAATCTACATCAGTAAAAGCTGATTATCCCTCAATCTACATCAGTAAAAACTGATTATCCCTCAATCTACATCAGTAAAAACTGATTATCCCTCAATCTACATCAGTAAAAGCTGATTATCCCTCAATCCACATCAGTAAAAACAGATTATCCCTCAATTTACATCAGTAAAAACTGATTATCCCTCAATTTACATCAGTAAAAACTGATTATCCCTCAATCTACATCAGTAAAAAGTGATTATCCTTCAATCTACATCAGTAATAACTGATTACACCTCAATTTACATCGGTTAAAACTGATTATCCCTCAATCTACTTCAGTAAAAACTGATTAGCCCTCAAAGTTCATGAGTAAAAACTGATTATCCCTCAATTTACATCAGTAATAACTGATTACACCTCAATTTACATCGGTTAAAACTGATTATCCCTCAATCTACTTCAGTAAATACTGATTATCCCTTTATCTAAATAAGTAAAAACTGATTACCCCTCAATCTCCTTCAGTAAAAACTGATTATCCCTCAAAGTTCATGAGTAAAAACTGATTATCCCTCAATTTACATCAGTAAAAACTGATTATCTCTCAATCTACTTCAGTAAATACTGATTATCCCTTTATCTAAATAAGTAAAAACTGATTACCCCTCCATCTCCTTCAGTAAAAACTGATTATCCCTCAAAGTTCATGAGTAAAAACTGATTATCCCTCAATCTACATCAGTAAAAACTGATTATCCCTCAATCTACATTAGTAAAAACTGATTATACCTCAAGTTACATCATTAAAAACTGATTATCCCTCAATCTACATCAGTAAAAACGGATTATACCTCAATCTATATCAGTAAAAACTGATTATCCCTCAATCTATATCAATAAAAACGGATTATCCCTCAATTTACATCAGCAAAAACTAATTATCCCTCTATCTGCATCAGTAAAATCTGTTTACCCCTCAATCTACATCAGTAAAAACTGTTTATCAGTCAATCTACATCAGTAATAACTGATTATCCCTCAATCTGCATCAGTAAAAGCTGATTGTCCCTCAATCTACATCAGTAAAAACTGTTTATCCCTCAATCTACATCAGGAATAACGGATTACCCCTCAATTTACATCAGCAAAACTGATTATCCTTCAATTTACATCCGTATTAACTGATTATCCCTCAATCTACATGAGCAAAAACTGATTATCCCTCAATCTACATCAGTAAAAACTGATTATCCCTCAATCTACATCAGTAAAAACAGATTATCCCTCAATCTACATTAGTAAGAACTGATTATCCCTCAATCTACATTAGTAAAAACTGATTATCCCTCAATTTACATCATTAAAAACTGATTATCCCTCAATCTACATCAGTAAAAACTGATTATCCCTCAATCTATATCAGTAAGAACTGATTATCCCTCAATCTATATCAATTAAAACTGATTATCCCTCAATCTATATCAATTAAAACTGATTATCCCTCAATCTACATCAATTAAAACTGATTATCCCTCAATCTACATCAGCAAAACTGATTATCCTTCAATTTACATCAGTAAAAACAGATTATCCCTCAATCTACATCAGTAAAAACTGATTATCCCTCAATCTACATCAGTAAAAACAGATTATCCCTCAATCTACATCAGTAAAAAGTGATTATCCCTCAATCTACATTAGTAACAACTGATTATCCCTCAATCTACATCAGTAAAAAGTGATTATCCCTCAATCTACATCAGTAAAAACTGATTATCCCTCAATCTACATCAGTAAAAAGTGATTATCCCTCAATCTACATCAGTAAAAACTGATTATCCCTCAATTTACATCTGTAAAAACTGATTACCCCTCAATTTACATCAGTAAAAACTAATTATCCCTCTATCTGCATCAGTAAAATCTGTTTACCCCTCAATCTACATCAGTAAAAACGGACTATCCCTCAATTTACATCAGTAAAACTGATTATCCTTCAATTTGCATCCGTAATAACTGATTATCCCTCTATCTACATCAGTAAAAACTGATTATCCCTCAATTTACATCAGTAAAAACTGATTATCCCTCAATTTAAATCGGTTAAAACTGATTACCCCTCAATCTCCTTCAGTAATAACTGATTATCCCTCAAAGTTCATGAGTAAAAACTGATTATCCCTCAATCTACATCAGTGAAAACTGATTATCCCTTAATCTACATCAATAAAAACTGATTATCCCTCAATCTACATCAGTAAAAACTGATTATCCCTCAATCTACATTAGTAAAAACGGATTATCCCTCAATCAACATCAGTGAAAACTGATTATCCCTCAAAGTTCATGAGTAAAAACTGATTATCCCTCAATCTACATCAGTGAAAACTGATTATCCCTCAATCTACATCAATAAAAACTGATTATCCCTCAATCTACATCAGTAAAATCTGTTTATCCCTCAATCTAAATCAGTAAAAAGTGATTATCCCTCAATTTACATCAGTAAAAACTGATAATCCCTCAATTTACATCATTCAAAACTGATTATCCCTCAATCTACGTCAGTAAAAAGTGATTATCCCTCAATCTACATCAGTAAAAACTGATTATCCCTCAATCTACATCAGTAAAAACTGATTATCCCTCAATCTACTTCAGTAAATACTGATTATCCCTTTTTCTAAATGAGTAATAACTGATTACCCCACAATCTCCTTCAGTAAAAACTGATTATCCCTCAAAGTTCAGGAGTAAAAACTGATTATCCCTCAATTTACATCAGTAAAAACTGATTATCCCTCAATCAACATCAGTAAAAAGTGATTATCCCTCAATCTACATCAGTAAAAACTGATCATCCCTCAATCTACATTAGTACAAACTGATTATCCCTCAATTTACATCAGTAAAAACTGTTTATCCCTCAATTTACATCAGTAAAAACTGATTATCCCTCAATCTACATCAGTAAAACTGATTATCCTTCAAATTGCCACCGTAATAACTGATTAGCCCCCAATTTACATCAGTAAAAACTGATCATTCCTCAATTTACATTCTTAAAAACTGATCATTCCTCAATCTACATCAATAAAAACTGTTTATCCCTCAATCTACATCAGTAATAACTGATTACCCCTCAATTTACATCGGTTAAAACTGATTATCCCTCAAAGTTCATGAGTAAAAACTGATTATCCCTCAATCTACATTAGTAAAAACTGATTATCCCTCAATCTACATCAGTAAAAACGGATTATACCTCAATCTATATCAGTAAAAACTGATTATCCCTCAATCTGCATCCGTAATAACTGATTATCCCTCAATCTACATCAGTAAAAGCTGATTATCCCTCGATCTACATCAGTAAAAACAGATTATCCCTCAATCTACATCAGTAAAAACAGATTACCCTTCAATTTACATCAGTAAAAACTGATTATCCCTCAATCTACATCAGTAAAAATGATTATCCCTCAATCTACATCAGTAAAAAATGATTATCCTTCAATCTGCATCATTAAAAAGTGATTATCCCTCAATCTACATCAGTAAAACTGATTATCCCTCAATCTACATCAGTAAAAACTGATTTTCCCCCAATTTACATCAGTAAAAAGTGATTATCCCTGAAGCTACATCAGGAAAAACTGATTATCCCTCAACCTGCGTCGTTAAAAACTGATTATCCCTCAATCTACATCAGTAAAAACTGATTTTCCCCCAATTTACATCAGTAAAAAGTGATTATCCCTGAATCTACATCAGGAAAAACTGATTACCCCTCAATCTACATCAGTAAAAAGTGTTTATCCCTCAATCTATATCAGTAAAAACTGATTATCCTTCAATCTGCATCATTAAAAAGTGATTATCCCTCAATCTACATCAGTAAAACTGATTATCCCTCAATCTACATCAGTAAAAACTGATTATCCCTCAATCTACATCAATTAAAACTGATTATCCCTCAATCTACATCAGGATAAACAGATTATCCCTCAATCTACATCATTAAAAACTGATTATCCCTCAAAGTTCATGAGTAAAAACTGATTATCCCTCAATCTACATCAGTGAAAACTGATTATCCCTCAATCTACATCAATAAAAACTGATTATCCCTCAATCTACATCAGTAAAATCTGTTTATCCCTCAATCTAAATCAGTAAAAAGTGATTATCCCTCAATTTACATCAGTAAAAACTGATAATCCCTCAATTTACATCATTCAAAACTGATTATCCCTCAATCTACGTCAGTAAAAAGTGATTATCCCTCAATCTACATCAGTAAAAACTGATTATCCCTCAATCTACATCAGTAAAAACTGATTATCCCTCAATCTACTTCAGTAAATACTGATTATCCCTTTTTCTAAATGAGTAATAACTGATTACCCCACAATCTCCTTCAGTAAAAACTGATTATCCCTCAAAGTTCAGGAGTAAAAACTGATTATCCCTCAATTTACATCAGTAAAAACTGATTATCCCTCAATCAACATCAGTAAAAAGTGATTATCCCTCAATCTACATCAGTAAAAACTGATCATCCCTCAATCTACATTAGTACAAACTGATTATCCCTCAATTTACATCAGTAAAAACTGATTATCCCTCAATTTACATCAGTAAAAACTGTTTATCCCTCAATTTACATCAGTAAAAACTGATTATCCCTCAATCTACATCAGTAAAACTGATTATCCTTCAAATTGCCACCGTAATAACTGATTAGCCCCCAATTTACATCAGTAAAAACTGATCATTCCTCAATTTACATTCTTAAAAACTGATCATTCCTCAATCTACATCAATAAAAACTGTTTATCCCTCAATCTACATCAGTAATAACTGATTACCCCTCAATTTACATCGGTTAAAACTGATTATCCCTCAAAGTTCATGAGTAAAAACTGATTATCCCTCAATCTACATTAGTAAAAACTGATTATCCCTCAATCTACATCAGTAAAAACGGATTATACCTCAATCTATATCAGTAAAAACTGATTATCCCTCAATCTATATCAATAAAAACTGATTATCCCTCAATCTATATCAGTAAAAACGGATTATCCTTCAATTTACATCAGTAAAAACGGATTATCCTTCAATTTACATCAGTAAAAACGGATTATCCCTCAATTTACATCAGTAAAACTGATTATCCTTCAATTTGCATCCGTAATAACTGATTATCCCTCAATCTACATCAGTAAAAGCTGATTATCCCTCGATCTACATCAGTAAAAACAGATTATCCCTCAATCTACATCAGTAAAAACAGATTACCCTTCAATTTACATCAGTAAAAACTGATTATCCCTCAATCTACATCAGTAAAAATGATTATCCCTCAAACTACATCAGTAAAAAGTGATTATCCTTCAATCTGCATCATTAAAAAGTGATTATCCCTCAATCTACATCAGTAAAACTGATTATCCCTCAATCTACATCAGTAAAAACTGATTTTCCCCCAATTTACATCAGTAAAAAGTGATTATCCCTGAATCTACATCAGGAAAAACTGATTACCCCTCAATCTACATCAGTAAAAAGTGTTTATCCCTCAATCTATATCAGTAAAAACTGATTATCCTTCAATCTGCATCATTAAAAAGTGATTATCCCTCAATCTACATCAGTAAAACTGATTATCCCTCAATCTACATCAGAAAAAACTGATTATCCCTCAATCTACATCAGTAAAAACTGATTATCCCTCAATTTACATCAGTAAAAACTGATTATCCCTCAATTTACATCAGCAAAAACTGATTATCCCTCAATCTACATCAATTACAACTGATTATCCCTCAATCTACATCAGTAAAATCTGTTTATCCCTCAATCTACATCAGTAAAAACTGATTATACCTCAATTTACACCAGTAAAAACTGATTATCCCTCAACCTGCGTCGTTAAAAACTGATTACCCCTCAATCTACATCAGTAAAAAGTGTTTATCCCTCAATCTATATCAGTAAAAACTGATTATCCTTCAATCTGCATCATTAAAAAGTGATTATCCCTCAATCTACATCAGTAAAACTGATTATCCCTCAATCTACATCAGTAAAAACTGATTATCCCTCAATCTACATCAATTAAAAGTGATTATCCCTCAATCTACATCAATTAAAACTGATTATCCCTCAATCTACATCAGGATAAACAGATTATCCCTCAATCTACATCATTAAAAACTGATTATCCCTCAATTTACATCAGTAAAAACTGATTATCCCTCAATCTACATCAGTAAAAACTGATTATCCCTCAATCTATATCAGTATAAACTGATTATCCCTCAATTTACATCAGTAAAAACTGATTATCCCTCAATCTACATCAGTAAAAACTGATTATCCCTCAATCTACATCAGTATAAACTGATTATCCCTCAATTTACATCAGTAATAACTGATTATCCCTCAATCTACATCATTAAAAACTGATTATCCCTCAATCTACATCGGTAAACAGTGATTATCCCTGAATCTACATCGGTAAAAACTGATTATCCCTCAATCTACATCAGTATAAACTGATTATCCCTCAATCTACATCAGTAATAACTGATTATCCCTCAATCTACATCAGTAATAACTGATTATCCCTTCGGCTAAATCAGTAAAAACAGATTTTCTTGTCATTATCACATTGCTGTTAATGGAACTTGCTTTGCATAAATAGGCTATCAGATTCCCTCAATTACAGCAGTGACGACTCATCAAAAGTATTTTATTGGCTGAAAAATGCTTTGGGATGCTCTGTGGCCATGAATGGCCCTATGTAAATGCAAGCCTTTTCTTCTCTCTTTCTCCCTGTGAAGTAACATCAGAAAGGGACCGGGTGGGGGGATGGTGTTTAACAGAGGCTACTGGAAACAAGGCATCCAGCAACTTCTAAACGTTTATTAACTATTTACATCTATGTACAGGTATAAGCATGTGGCTCCTTCCAGAACCATCTCTCTCTCTGAGTTGTAGAGACGCATAATCTGATGGTGTTTATTTACTATTAGCATATAAATTATTAACCCTTTATACTACACTCCATACTCCTGCAAAATGCCTTGTTTTTTCAAATATATATATCTCATTTACCTTTTGAAAGTTACTATTGAATCTGCTTCCATCACTCTTTCAGGCAGCATGTACCAGATCAGGACAACTCGCTGAGTAAATTAATTCTCCTCATCTGCCCCCTGGTTCTGGTGGGACTTGTTGGCCTTGGCCAAGTTATGAGCATTGAGCCATTTTTGATTCTTAAGTAGGTTTGAGAGCGCCACCAGGCAAATCGCCCTCTTGTGTCTTTATCCTTCTGGGATTATGTTATACCTGGTCTCGGTCCAGGCAAACAGAAATGATCTGATGGTGCTATTCTGAAGAAGAGCAAGGGGCTCAGTGCCCTTACTAAAATGATTTATTCTCTGTATCATTACTTCATTGCTGTGTGTGGGATCTTTCTGTGGGTACATTGGCTGTCATGTTTTCTACATTACCAAAGCAACTACACTTCAAACAGACCTAACTGCCTGTAAAGTGCTTTGGAATTGATATTTTTATAAATATATTATAGGAAGAGACAGTAGTGTATTGGTAATGTCACTGGACAAGTGACCCAGAAGCCCAGACTACTGCTCTGGGGACATGGGTTCAAATCCCACCATGGCAGCTGGTGGATTTTATTTTCAATTAATAGAAAGAATCTGGAATTGGAAGTGAGTCTCAGAAATGGTGACCACGACAACTATCCTTGACTGTCATAAAAACCCATCTGGTTCACTAATCCCCTTTAGGGAAGGAAATCTACCCTCCTTACCTGGTCTGGCCTACATGTGACTCCAGACCCACAGCGATGTGGTTGACTCTTAACTGCCCTCTGAAATGGCCGAGCAAGCCTCTCAGTTCAGGGTAATTAGGGATGCGCAACAAATGTTTGCCTTGCCAGCGATGCCCACATCCTATAAAATAATAAATTTTTTAAAAAGGCAAGTTATTTTTTTGTTAGGTTAGGTCAAAAGTGCAGGCACTCAGTGGAGGTCACACAGTGTCCGTGGGACTGCTGAACTATGAATGTAACCCAAGGAAAACCGTAAGTTAATAAAGTGTGTTACTATCCACAGGACCGGCTGCTGGCCCTCGATGCTGCCGAAGACTTCTTCAGGAAGGCTAGACAGAGATATCCCAAGAACGATGGATAGACCCTCCCTGCGGATACGCCAGAAATTGTGGGCCGCACAACTGCCTGACTTTCCAAGGTGCGTTCGAGGGAAGCTACCTCTCTGCTTGAGTTAAGGTACGCCTGGTCCCGCCTGGCCAAGTGCTCAACAGGACGGTCATAACAAACACCAACTGGCCGGATACAAATTAAAATACTTCAGGATGCTAGAAATCTGAATCACAGACAGAAAATGCTAGAAATACTCAGCAGGTATGGCAGCACCTGTGAAGAGGGAAACAAAGTTAACGTTTTAAGTCAATGACCTTTCAGCGGCTGTTTGACCATTGCTTTGAACCTGTAAACCATTCCAAAGTGAAAGACCATGACGCTGGTTTACTCATCTTTACCACTGTTTTTTGAATGTTTGTCTCTCTCTCTCTCTCTCTGTGTGACCTGGATCTCGTTGCTGCCACCTCCCTTCTCATTAAATACTGAACCTAAAGGTTTGGTCGCAGGTCCAAGCTGGGAGGAATTTCCCTTTGAATTTGGACTCACACCCGTCCTGCGTTTCCACAGGGAAGGACAAGGGCAGCAGATAGATGGGAACACCACCGCCTGGAAGTTCACCCCCAAGTCACTCAACATCCTGACTTGGAAATATATCGCCATTTCTTCACTGTCGCTGGGTCAAAATCCTGGAACTCCCTCCCTACACCTACACCACATGGACTGGAGCGGTTCAAGAAGGCAGCTCACCACCAACTTCTCAAGAGTAATTAGGGATGGGCAATAAATGCTGGCCCAGCTAGAGATGCCCACCTCCTTTGAACAAATAGAAAAGGAGTGAGTCTAGCGCCTCAGTCGCCACCCCTCCCCCAGCTCCCACTTACATCCAGGTATTGATTTGGAGGGGTGAGTGGGAGGAGGGGGGGATGAGGCCAGATATCCTGGGACTTCCATCCAGTCTGCCACCAATTTAAGAACTGACACCCTGACCTGATCCTTCGGCGTCAGCTGTGGCTCAGTGGAGACCACTCTCCTTGCAGCCAGGAGGTTGCGAGTTCAAGTCCCACTCCAGAGACTTGAGCACGTAATCCATGCTGACACTCTAATGCAAACCACGTGGCTGGAGGTGCCATTTTTTGGGATGATCCCCACTGAACCATGTTATCTGGTCATTAACCCATTGCTGCTTGTGGGATCTTACTGTGTAACATTGCCTGCCGTGTTCCCCACATTATAACAGTGATTATACTTCCAAAAGTCCTTCATTGACAGCAAAGCGCTTGTGACATTGTGAATGATGCCCGATAAATGCAAGTCATCATTTTCGTAATGTACAAGTTAGCTTCATTAGATTCCCTGGAGAAACCATTTATTTCAAAGTGCAATAACAGCATATAGCCACAAGGTGGCGGTAGGTGACCATTCCACTGACAATTGCTGAACAGTACAACAACGAACAGCCACGACTTGCATCTGTATTTAATTCAGTAAAACATCCCCCCCAAGGTGCTTCACAAGAGCCTAATCAGACAAAAAACTGACACTGAACCAAGGAAGGAGAAATTAGGACAGATGAGCAGAAGCTTGGTCAAAGAGCTAAGTTTTTAAGAAGTGTCTTAGAGGAGGAGAGAGTGGGGTTGGGGTTGGGAGGTTTAGAGAAGGAATTCCAGAGCTTGGGTCCTAGTTGGCTGAAGACACGGCCGTCAATGGGGGAGCAGTGAAAATCGGGGGATGCTAAAGGGGCCAGGACTGGAGGAACGCAGCTATATCAGAGGATTGGAGGAGATTACGGAGATAGGGAAGGGCAAGGCCATGAAGGCACTTGAAAGCGAGGATGAGAATTTTAAAACTGAAATGGTTGCGGGACTGGCACCCAAGGCAGGTCAATGAGCACCAGGGCGATGGCTGAATGGGTCTTGAGGTGAAATCAGGTATGGGCAGCAGAGTTTTGGGTAAGCTCACGTTTATGGAGGTGGGAGGCCAGCCAGAGACCAGGGAGAGGGATGGGATCAATAGCGAGGGGAGAAGATTCCCAGTGTTTTACCTGGAGGAAAATGTGGCTCATCCAAGACTGAATGTTGAAAAAGCAACACGACACCGCAGAGGTAACTGAAGAGTTGAGGGCGGTAGAGCAGGGAGGGGTTCATTACATGTGTAGAAGCTAACAACCATGTCAGCAGCCAAGATTAGGAATTGGGGCCGGGGGAGGGCAAGGACAGATCCTTGGGGGGACTCCTGAGGTGATGGTGTGGGAGCAGGAAGAGGTTTTCTGGCTCTGACTGGATGGATAAGTAGAGCAAACAAACATTGGTACACTCAGTTGGCCAATGGAGGAGTGGAATGAGAAGAGGATGGTGTGGTTAACTGTGTCGGAGAGAAGGAGGTGGAGAACGATGAGGACAGTCCACCATAGTCACTGACGTTGGATTGGGCTACTTCCGTGGGAGGGGAAGAAACCTAACTGGAGTGATTCAAGCATGGAGCTGAGGCTGACACTGGCGCATTTAAGGATTTTGGGGAAGAAATGGAGGTTGGAGATGGGACGGTAGTTAGTGAGAACAGAGGGTTGGAGGATGAGTTTTTGAGCAGGGAGCAATGATGCTTTATCTGAAAGGAAGGCAGATAGTACTTACAAGAGGAAATTATTTACAATGAGCATACTTCTCAATTACACACTGAATACAATACACATCAACACAAAGTATCATAGAATCACAAAATCACAGCATTGTTTTATTGCAGAAGGAGGCCATTTGGCCCATCATGTCTGCACTGGCTCTCCGAATGAGTAACTCACCTAATACCATTCCCCCACCTTCTCCCTGTAATCCTGCACATTCTTCCTTTCTAGGTAACAGCCTATTTCCTTTTTGAATGCTTCAGTTGAACCTGTCTCCACCACACTCTCAGGCAGTGCATCCAGACCCTAACCACTCGCTGTGTGGAAAAGTTTCTCCTCTTGCCGCCTTCGCTTCTTTGACTAATTATTTTAAACCTGTACCCTCTGGCTCTCAATCCATTCATGAGTGGGAACAGTTTCTCCCTATCTACCCAGTGCAGAACCCTCATGATTTTGAATACCTCTATCAGACCTTCCCTCAGCCTTCTCTTCTCCAAGGAAAACAGCCCCAACTTCTCCAATCTGCCTATATAACTGAAGTTCCTCATCCCTGGAACCATTCTCATGAAGTTTCTCTGCACCCTCTCTGGTGCCTTCACATCCCTCCTAACGAGCGGGGCCCCGAGCTGGACACAATACTCCAGCTGAGGCCAAACTAATGTCCTATACAAGTTCAACACAACCTCCTTGCTCTTGTACTCTATGCCTGTATTAAGGAAGCCCAGGATACTGCAGCCAAAGAAACAAGAGGAGAATTGAAATAATGACCTTACATCTATATAGAGCACATCCCTGCTCCACGTTCAAGTAGATGTTGTTGATATAAAACTTGTGGCTGCGCTCTGCAACTGTCCCTTTAAGAACTGCTATAACCCCAGCATCAGAACAACCCAACTTGGTTGAGAGGGCCTCAAACAGGTGTTTGAGTACTTAACTAGCCTCCCTTTAAATGCATCTCTGCTATTCATCTCACCTTTCTCCGGGTAAAGAAGTTTCTCTTGAATTCCTCCTTGGTTTTATTTGTAACTATCTTATATTTATGACCCCTTGTTTTGGACTCCCCACACAATGTGGAAACGTCTTCTCCGCGTTTAGCCTATTGAACTTCTTTAGTTCTGGTACCACCCTAGTAAATCTGTTTCGCCCTTCCTCCAGTTCTTCTACGTCCTCTTTGTAAGATGGGGCAGAGTTTTTGCCCTCGGGGTGTGGGGGTAGGCAGAGGGGCTCGGGAAGCTGACCGCCGCCCGTGATCGGTGGTGCACCTTGATGTCCCGAAGGCCCGGCCAGCATGATACGCGAGGAGCAGCGCTGGGCGCTGAGCGCTGCCTGTACTGGAGGGCGGGCAGGCCTAAGCTGAACTTCGCGCATGCATGCGAAAGAGCGCTGAATAATCTCCCCGAGGCATGGAGCTGTCCCAGGGAGACAAAGAAGATATTGAAAAAAATGAATAAAGAACAGAAAAATGTCAAAAAAAACATGTCGCCTCAAGTGACTCTGTCACGTGAGCGGGGACATGTTTTCAATTCAGGTGTAAAATGTTTATTTGGTTTTTATTTGCTTTAGGAAGCCTCCATCCCGTCCGTGGGTGAGGTTTCCTAAAAAGTGCTAAGGCCGCTTGGCCTTTCCACCGGCCCGTCGACCGTGAGGTTGGACGGTCAGTATAAATTTGCATTTAATTACCTTTCCAATGGCCTTAATCGGCCTTTTAATTGTCGGCGGGCACACGATGACAAAATATCACAGGACTGTGGCAATGACGTTGGGACGCTCGCCCGACCCCATCGTGCGTCATTTTACCCTCAGTCGGGCGGGCACGTGCCCACTCGCCAAGCTTAATATTCTGCCCATGGAGACCAAAACCGTGTTTGGTGCTCCAAGTGTGGTCTCACCAAGCTTCTACACAAGTTTAACATAACTTCTCTGTTTTTCAATTCTATCCCTCTAGAAACTAACCCCAGTGCTTTCTTTGCACTTTTTAATGACCTTGTGTAATTGCATTGCTAAATTTCATGATTTCAGAATCTATACCCCTAAGTCCCTTTGCCCTCTACCCCATTTACACTCTTAATTGTCAGGGAGTATGTACTTCATATCCCTGCTACCAAAAAATACATGCTTCATTTATCTATGTTGAAATTCATTTGCCATGTATGCGCCCATTCTGCAAGATTGTTAACATCTTGTCAGAGGGCTAAGACCTCACTCTATATTTTTATAAAATATATATATATCACCCTGGCTAATCTATAAAAGCATTTTTTAAAAACTGGACAAAGGCTTTAAACTGACTGAAGCCATGACTGGCTATGACTCACACCAAAGCAATTTCTGGACTTCAGGACAGCAGCAACCTCGCTATCTCTAAAGAGGCACTAACGGCCCCTGATTAAATCCCAAGGAATTGTACAAAGCCCCTTTCTAAGGCCAGGCCTTGACCAATGGAGATGATCTGTCTGTAAGGACAAAAGAACCTGGAAACCTCTGTTGAACTTATTAATGGTTATAACTTTATCCACCTCATGAACCCAGACAAGGAATATATATCATTTGTCCAAACTAAGGTAAAAAAGTGGGAGTCATGCCACATGACATCCCCCCCTCCCACCACAACCCCCTCCCCCCCCCCCCCCCCCCCCCACCCTTCCCCTCACCCCAAAGCTGCTAGAACCTGTAATTTAATATCGCCTTGTGGAGCTGAAAGAGGCAGGTTGCTATTTTCCATCTAGCAGGCAGCAGTGGAAAAGGGCTCTGTCCCGGTTTTTGAATACCTGGCTCTCCACCTATACTGTTTTCTACTGGAACTCCTGAACTTCTGTACCTGCGCTACAAGACTAATTCATCTCCCTATGTGCCTCGCCCATCGTGGAATTCACCACCACTGGAAAAGTGGATTATCCAGCATTAGTCTTCAACCTGCCAACTCTATGGATGAACCCACCATTGGACTTTGATCCTAGACTCTGCACTCATGTGAAATAATAATTCTTATCTTCTCTGTGGTCTTTGCCCAATACCTCTTTCTTTCCCTTATCCCTCTTTTATTGTGTGAATGTAATGAGAGCTACGTAGCAACATTCCCCCCCCCCTCCCTGTGTTTTGAGTGTGTGTGCAAAAATAAACTAACCCTTTTAGTTCGCCCTATCTTGAGTTTGCTGTGGGGGCTATTAATAGAGAATTGGATCACACCAAAACTGAGGTGTTGGGAAAATGTGCCACGGCATATAGGGCAGAATTTTCTGCCTACCAGGTGGGCGGGCCCAACCCAATCTCCGGAGGGCAGCGAGATGATCCCCGCGGGGAGGAGCGGGCCCCGCCGCCATTTTAAGTGGGCGGGCCAATTAAGGCCCACCCAGCGTGATGCCCGGCGGGAAGCGCTATGCGCTTCCTGTGCAGGCGGGGGGGAGGGAATCTCCAAATGTGAGAGTGCGCTCTTTCGCACATGCGCATGAAAGAGTGCACATCTCCCTGAGGCTAAGTGCTGCCTCAGGGAGAAAAATAAAAAAATCCTTAACATGTCCCCCTCATGTGACAATGTCACACGAGATGGGACATGTTCATAAATTTCACTAAAACTTTATTACACTTTTTTAAACCCTGCCGGTGGATGAGGTTTCATGTTTTTTCTGATCCCCTCCGGGGCTCCTGGCCTGCCCACCAGCCTTAAAGTTGGACGGCAGGTCCTTTCATTGTTTTAATTATCCTGTCAATGGCCTCAATTGGCCATTGACAGGTTGGCGGGCCCGCAGCTGATTTTGCTGTGACCCCGCCTTCCTGAAGATTTAAATCGGGGGTTCCGCCTGATGTCATCCCGCATCATTTTACACGTTGGCGAGCGGGCCCCGCCCCCTGCTCACTGACGGCAAAACTCAGCCCATAAAGTGGGAAATTAAAAATCAAAAACATCTTTTTGTTTACGGACGGGCGGTGAGAGGAGAAACCAGGGCTGTTTAAATTAAACCCCGCCCCCGCTCCTGTCCGTAATAGTCTTCTTGTGTTTTGATGCAGCCCTCTTCTATCTTAGCTACATTTGGTGTCATCTGAAAATTTTGTTTGTGGGATTCTGTTTGCTGGTTTGTGTAGCTGTGAATAACCGTGGTGCCAGTGCCCACCTTTGTGGTAAACTACTTTCCGCCTTCGGCCTTCCTGAGTAACCACCTTAAAATTCTACTCCCCACTTTCTGTCCTGCAACCAGCTTGCTCTCCATTCTGTTACCTGTCCCCTGACCTCTACGTGTTCTGATCTTAGTCATGAGACCTTACCGAAGGCATTTGGAAGCCCATTGCATTAGTTGTAGCAAACTCCTGGCTGTCAGCTCCACAGTGATGATGAGGCCGAATGAATTCCCATTCCCCCTCCCCCCCCCCACCCAACCCCACCATTGTTGTTGGCTCTGAACTAACACAGGCTGCCATCTGTGTTCTTTTCTGGGAAAGGTCTCTTGATAATTCCTATCTCGGTGTTCCTCAGTTCTTGTTCCATGCACCTCCGCATTAAAGGCCATAAGACATAACCTAGCTCTGGAAATGTGCTCCGAACAATGCGACCATCTTTTCTGGCCTGCTCCAGAGGCCTGGGACTTGCCAAGTGCCCATCCATTACTCTTTGGCTAGGGTTTGGCATGATAACCGAGGATGCCAGCAACTTGCATTTATAAAGCACCTTTCACACAGTAAAGCATCTCAAGGTGCACGGGAATAAGGGTTTTGATGGATGAATATAAATGTTGAAGAAGCCTTGGGTGGATTATAATTAGACGTTTAACTCACGTCCAAAATGTTGTGATCTTTCGAGCAATGGAATTGGCTAATGCCCAGATTCTATATTTCTGTAGGGAGGAAAAGCTCCAGGCCTGTAAACCTCTTGTCGATAAAATAAAACAGCATAACTATTCATGTCTGGCCTCATCCCAATATGACTTTTCCTAAGTTCATCTTCAGAGAGGTAAAATATTAATTTGAGATTACAGAACGGTGGGGTGGGGTTGTATACCCCCATGTTACTCTATATGAGGATTAGATATTGGAGAGGATGGGCACACTCCTGAATGGAAAGACTGTCAGAATGCTCATGGGAATGAGCAGCAGTCCGAGGAGAGAATGTGAAAGCCAAGGCCTGAAGTTGATAGCGTTACTGACTCAGCAGCACCAATGTGGAAATCGTTAAGGGGATCGCGACATTGTTTTGAAATGAGACCGGTTTGAACTTTTGATTTACTCTTAAATCTTTCTGCCAACTGGTTTGAGTTGTGTAGTGATGGAATAGGAATTCCTTTCTTCCTTGAGTCTCATTATGCTATTGTGGGAAAGAAAATAATACCTTCCACCTGGGACTCCTCCCGTTGGAGAACTAGGCCTGAGCAAAACTAATGAGACCTGCAGGCAGCAAGCTGCGTATCAGTGGCCCACTGGGGATAAGCACAGAAGCACATTATTCTGACCACTTGGCTGAGTTTCATTCAACTAAAGCACATTATTGTTTTAGGGGGGGAGGGGGTGGGGCTTTTATCTACTCACTCTTGCTGTGGCTATGCTCACCACTATCCAGTCCTTCACAAGAACACAGTAATTAGGAACAGGAGTAGGCCACTTAGCCCCCAGAGCCTGTTCCGACATTCAATAAGGTCATGTCTGATCTAACCATAGCCTCCACGCCCCGGTCTGCCAATCCCACTGCCCCCATAACTCTTGACTCCCTTGTTGATCAAAAATCTACCTGACTCGGCCTTGAACATATTCAATGACCCATCCTCCTCCACCGCTTTCTGGGGGGGGAGAATTCTACAGACTAATGACACCCTCGAGGGAAACAATTTCTCCTCGTCTCTGCCTTAAAAGGGAGGCCTTTTATTTTAAAACTGTGTCTCCCAGGGCCCAGGAGAGGGGGCTGCAGCTGGTACGAAACACTGGGGCCTGGGGCTAGGTGGGCTCAGGCTTGCTGTTGTAAATGGAGCTTGTCCACCCTGAGCAGCCAGAGGCAGAGCTGCAGATCTGAAAGACTGGCTTTAAAAGAAAATCGGAACCATCATCCTGACAGTTGTGATTTTTTTTAAGCTGCTTTTTCAGCTCTGTCTCAATGAGTTGCTGCTCTGGTGTCAGTTTGAGCTTTGGGCAGCTTCGTGGTTCTGATATTTTTTAAGCCAGTCAACCACAAAGCTGCCCAACAGTCCAAATGACAGCAGAGCAGTGATTGGATGAGCAGCAGGCCAATGACAGATCCTGCTTCTCTCACTCCTGCACTGGCCTCCAAAATTCTTCCAATAACCTTCAGTAAATATAGATTATTTATTTCTTTAAATCAATTGCTCTAGGATTTATAAATTTAATCCATGGGAGAAAAGGAAACAAGGGTGATCATAAAAGGATGTGCATTTCAAGATGGTAAGGCCGGGGGAGAGCGGGATGGAATGGATAGAGAAAGAGCAAGAGGGAGGGTTGGAATAAAGCTTCTGTCTATCATCACATCAACATGAGAAGCTAGAGGTGGATAAAAATTAATATGGAAATGCGTGCAGGGATGGGAGGCAAAGCAGCAAAGATTTCTTGTGCTCTCAGATTTTGCAAGTATCCTTTGGGGAGGAAGGTGGTTAAAACAGCTGGAATCAAAACGAAGATAAAAGCAAAATACTGCGGATGCTGGAAATCTGAAACAAAAACAAAAATAGCTGGAAAAACTCAGCAGGTCTGACAGCATCTGCGCTTCGAGTCCGTATGACTCTTCATCAGAACTAGTCTGAAGTTTCAATGGAAACCTGTCTGCTTATGGTTTCAATGGAATCAGATAAATATTTGCATTTTTGAACTTAAAGATACATTAAAATAAATTGAGGGACCAGTGCCAGGGGAGATCCGCAGAATGGCTTTTCTGTTGGTGTAAGTATTTGTTTGTACACTATTATAAATCATCAAGATTTTCCGCAGCATCTAATTCATGGGCCTAAAAGGTTAAGGCCACCATGCAGGAGCTTTTCAGCTGCACTGAACAATTAGTGAAGACATCTTCCAGGAGGCCAAGGAGAAGAAGCAGAAAAATCTAAGAACAGCAGGGAGTCTTGATAATGAGGTCAGAGCAGGCCCAGGGGATCTCAGGCTTGTGCCAAGCTGGACCCAGCTGTCAACCACGTCCATAGCACGAGCCACTCCCAGGGAACTGGAACTTTGCTTCAAGGGATATTGAGTTATCTTGAGTGAGTGCTGTGTCAGTTTGGGGAGGGAGGAGGGAGTTTATACAGCAGCAAGTGAATGGGACCATCCCCTTACCTTCTCCCTCCATTCACTCCCTCCCTGTTTTCCTTCTACAACTCTCCAACAATGAAACAATGTGAGCTGCAGAATGGAGACAATCTTTCTTTTCTATACAGAACAAGTTGTCAAAATATGTCAAACAAAACCTCAGAGGTTTTCTTGCAATCTGGGTTGCAAGTACTGAGTTTGAATTTACAGTCATTGTCACTGTCTTAGTGCAGTGTACATAGCATGTTAATGAGGCAGTCAATGAAATTAGTGTTACTGTCCGCAGTGTTATAAATAACTAATGGGGCATTTTCCTGTCAAAATAACAATATCGGACAATGCTGTTAAACTAAAATTTATACGGTCTGTTTAATAGCCACGGTGTGATCACCTATAGGGTGTACACAAACTAACACTGCATTATATCGACACTGTTCTTAATCTTAATGACCCATATGTATATATATTGGACGATATTTGTAACCAGGTGCCAACAGCGTGAGTTATCATTTAACCCGGATCTTTCTGTGGTTGTTTGGTGAATTGACTGGTGAATCTTGAATGGGGAAAATGTACGACTGTAGGGGAGGGCGGTTAAAGGCGGGGAGGGGATAAGGGACCTAGAAACTGGATGAGAACTGGGGCCCATGATTTCTCTCCCTGGCCCTGATGACTCCTAGCTCTAGACTCCCCCACAAGGGGAAACATCTTCTCAGCATCTACCCTGTCAAGCCCCTCAGGATCATCCTCACCCGAGTGGTCCATCTTCACATGTGAGCGGAGGCTTGGTGTGTTATCCCTGTGGAGTGTGGCAGGGCTGAAAGAGATCCCATTCTCATTCAGAATCCACAGACACCCACCTACGCACACTTTCACCCTGTATAAAGGTACCGTCTCCCCCTCCCTCTTTGGGTGCCTCTCTGTTCACTAGCCCCCCAGCCTTGCTGTCAGCTCCCAGCATTGCTGTTTCAGAAATTACTACACTATGTAATATGGAAGAATTGCTGAGATTGATAGGCAGACAAAACTGGCTGATTTCCTCCTTGGCAGCTTCCACAACTGAGAACAGCTAATTCAGCACAGTCGGACTGGAAGCTTTGGCCTGCTGCCACGCTGCTTAATGCCTTAACACACTGGATTGCCAAGAACATGTTCCTCTCAACTATGAATGTCTGACAATAGGCACATAAATAGTAAACGGATGGTAACAGGACAAGTGGGGCCGATTTGGAACCCAAAAGGGGATTTTTGTATGGAGGCAGGGAGCATGGCTGAGGTATTAAATTAATACTTTGGATCTGTCCTTACCAAGGAAGAAGATGCTGTGCTGGTCGTGGTGAAAAAGGAGATAGTTCGGACACTTGGAAGGGTTTAAAATTGATAAGGAGGAAGTATTGGATAAGCTGTTTGTACTTAAAGTAAATAAGGCACCAGGACCGGATCAGATGTATCCAAGGATACTCAGGGAAGTGAGAGTGAAAATTGCAGAGGCACTGGCCATAACTTTCCAATCTTGCTAAGACTCAGGGATGGGACCAGAGGACTGGAGAACTGAAAAGGTTACACCCTTGTTCAAGAAAAGTGTAAAGATCAGCCCAACACTACAAGCCAATCAGTTTAACCTCAGTGATGTGGATGTTTTTGGAAATGATAGTCCAGGATAAATGCAGGCTAATTAAGGAAAACTAGCACGGATTTGTTAAGGGAAAATTGTGTTTAACTGACTTCCTGGAGTTTTTTGAAGAGGTAACAGAGGGTAATGTTGTTGATGTGGTGTACATGGACTTCCAAAAGGCGTTTGACACAGTGCCACACAACAGACTTGTGAGCAAAGTTATGGCTCATGGAATAAAAAGGACAATAGCAATATGGATATGGAAGCAAAGAGCAATAGTGAACAGTTTTTTTTCAAGTTGGAGAAAGGTTTAGTGGAGTTCCCCAGGGGTCAGTACTAGGACCTCTGCTCTCCTTGATACATATTAATGACCTAGACCTTGGTGTACTACACACAATTTCAAAATTTGCAGACAATATGAAACTTGGAAGTATTGAGAACAAGAGGTTGATAACATGGAACTTCAAAAGGACATGGATTGGTGGAATGGATGGACAAGTGGCAGATGAAATTTAATGCACAGAAACGTGGAGTGATTCATTTTGGTTGGAAGAGTGCAGAGAGACAATAAAATCAAGGGTACAATTCTATAGGTGGTGCAGGAGCAGAGGGACCTGGATGTACATGTGCATAAATCATTGAAGGTGGCAGCACAGGTTGAGAGCATGGCTAATAAAGCATATGGCATCCTGGGCTTTATCAGTAGTGGCATGGAGTACAAAACCAGCCAGTATAAAACACTGGTCTGGCCTGAGCTGGAGTATTGTGTCCAGTTCTGTACACCACACTTTATGAAGGATGTGATGGCATCAGAGAGGGTGCAGAAAAGATCCATGAGAATGGTTTCAGGGCTGAGGAACTTCAGTTATATAGATAGATTGGAGAATTTGGGAGAGAATTTGGAAAAGAGAAGGTTGAGAGGGGATTTGATAGAAGTATTCAAAATCATGAGGGGTCTGGACAGAGTAGATAGGGAGAATCTGTTCCCATTGGTGGAAAGATTGAGAACCAGAGGGCAGTGAATTAAGGCCATTGGCAAAAGGAGGAATAGTGACATGAGGAAAAATGTTTTGACGCAGCAAGTGGTGAGGATATGGGATGGACTGCCTGAGAGTGCAGTGTCGTGTCTGTGCCGGCTCTCTGTAACTCGTGCCACTCTCCAGCCTTTTCTCCGTAGTCCTGAAATTTTTCCTCTTCAGATAATGATCCAAATCTCCACCACACTCTCAGGTAGTGCATTCTAGATCCCAACCACTTGTGTAAAGAGGTTTTTCTTCATGTCGCCATTGCAGGTGAAGAAAGCTCAGGGCCACGGTTACCATGGCGCTGCTAGTGCTGTCCTCACCCTGCCCTGAGGCTGCAGCTCTGGCTCCAAGACATGGCAGAGTCCTGGGACCATTTCCTTGGTAAAGTGCAGGTTCCTCCTGGGTCTAGGTGCGGGTAAAAGTGTTCCCTTGAGGACCCTAGGTGGGAGAGGCCCATCCTTCTCCTCCCTCTGCTCTACCGCCCTCTGTCGCTGCAGCTCAAGGGGAAGTATAACTATAATCCCCGTGCCTGGGAGCAGGTGGTGTAGTCACCAGTCTTGCAGTGACAAACAACGAACATATGAACATACAAAATAGGGGGAGTAGGCCATTCGGCCCCTCAAGCCTGTTCCCCGCTATTCAATAAAATCATGGCTGATCTGTTTGTGTTTCAAATTCCACATTCTCATCTAACCCCGATAATCTTTGATTCCCTTGCCTAACAAGATTTTATCTACCTCTGTCTTAAAAATATTCAATGGCTCCGCCTCCACAACCTTCAGAGGTAGAGAATTCCAAAGTCGCGCAAATCTCTGAAAGAAACAATTCTCCTCATCTCTGTCCTCAAAGGGAAACCCCTACTTTTAAAACAGTGCCACCTAGCTCTGGACTCTCTGACAAGAGGAAACATCCTTTCCATGTTCATCTTTGTCAAGACCATTCAGGATCTTGTATACTTCAATCAAGTCACCTCTCACTCTTCTCAACTCCAGTGGAAACAAGCCCAGTCTGTCTACCTATCTTCATAAGACAACCCTATCATTCCAGGTATCAATCTAGTAAACCTCCTTTGAACTGCCTCCAATGCATTTACAATCCTTCCTCAAATAAGGAGACCAAAATTGCACACAGTATTCGAGGTGCGGTCTCACCAATGCCCTGTATGACTGAAGCATAACATGCTTACTTTTATGTTCAATTTCTCTTGTAATAAAGACTACCATTCCATTAGCCTTCTTAATTACTTGCTACACCTGCATTCTAACCTTTTGTGACTCATGTACTAGAACACTCAGATCCCTCTGCACCTCGGAATCCTAAACCATTCTCTGTTTAAGTAATACTCTGCTTTCATATTCTTCCTACCAAAGTTTACAGCTTTGCATTTTTCTACATTATACTCCATTTGCCAGATTTTTGCCCACTCACTCAACCTATCTATATCCATCTGCAACCTCCTTATTCCCTCTTCACAACATACTTTCCTACCTATCTTAGTATCAATAGAAACATAGAAAACAGGAGCAGGAGTAGGTCATTCAGCTCTTTGAGCCTGCTGCACCATTCAATATGATCATGGCTGATCCTCTGTTAGTGCCATACTCCCGTTCTCTCCACATATCCCTTGACACTTTTAGAGTCTAGAAATCTATCTATTACCTTCTTAAGTATATTCAGTGTCTTAGCCTCCACAGCCTTCTGTGGTAGAGAGTTCCACAGGTTCACCACCTTCCGAGTGAAGAAGTTTCCCCTCATCTCAGTCCTAAAAGGCCTACCCTATCCCATATCTGGAGACTGTGACCCCTTGTTCAAGACCCCCCCACCCCCACCACAGCCAGGGGGAACATCATCCCTGCATCCAGTCTGTCCAGCCCTGTCAGAATTTTATACGTTTCAATGAGATTCCTTCTCATTCTTCTAAACTCCAGTGAATACAGGTCTAGTTGGCCCAATCTTTCCTCATATGACAATCCTCCCATCCCTGGGATCAGTCTGATGAACCTCCGCTGCACTCTCTCTATGGCAAGTGTATCCTTTCTTAGGTAAGGAGACCAAAACTGCACAGAATACTCCAGATGTGGTCTCACCAAGGTTCAGTGCAGCTACAGTAAAACATTCTTGCTCCTGTACTCAAGTCCTTTTGCTATGAAGGTCAAAAGACCATTTTCCTTCTTAACTGCTTGCTGCACCAGCATGCTTGCTTTACATGATTGGTGTACAAGGACACTCAGGTCCCCTTGTACATCAACATTTCCCAATCTATAACCATTTAACTAATACTCCGCCATTCTGTGTTTCCCACCAAAGTGGCTAACTTCACACTTATCCGTGTTATACTGCATCTGCCATGTATTTGCTCACTCACTCAACTTGTCTAAATTGCCTTGAAGCCTCTTAACATTCTCCTCCCCACTCACATTCCCACCAAGTTTCGTATCATCAACAAACTTGGAAATATTACATTTGGTTCCCTCATCCAAATCGTTGATATATATTGTGAATAGCTGGGGCCCAAGCATTGATCCCTGCGGTACCCAACTAGTCACCGCCTGCCACTCCAAAAAAAACCCATTTATTATTGCTCTCTGTTTCCTGTCTGCTAACCAATTCTCAATCCATGCCCCCAATCCCATGTGCTTTAATTTTACACACTAACCTCTTATGTGGGACTTTATCAAAATCTTTCTGAAAATCCAAATACACCACATCCACTGGTTCTCCCTTATCTATTCTGCTAGTTACGTCCTCAAAAAACTCCACCAGGTTTGTCAAACATGATTTCCCTTTCATATATCCAAGTTGACTTTGTCTAATCCTGTTGATATTTTCGAAGTGTCCTGTTATCACATCTTTTATAGTAGACTCTAGCATCTTCCCTACCACTGATGTTAGGATAACCAGTCTGTAATTCCCTATTTTCTCCCCTCCTTTTTTAAATAGTGGGGTTACATTTGCCACCCTCCAATCTGCCTGGACTGTTCCTGAGCCTACAGGATTTTGGAAGATGACAACCAACGCATCCACTATTTCCATGGCCACCTCCTTTAGTGCCCTGGGATGTAGATTTAGGCCCTAGGGATTCATTGGCTTTCAGTCCCATTAATTTCTCCAGGACTTCTTTTTTTAGTAATACTAATTTCTTTCAATTCCTCCTTCTCACTAAACCCTTGGTTCCCTAGTATTTCTGGGAAGTTACTTGTGTCTTCCTCCGTGAAGACAGAAATAAAGTAGTTGTTTAATTACTCTGCCATTTACTTGTTCTCCATTATAAATTCTCCCATTTTGGACTGTAAGGGACCTACATTTGTCTTCACTAATCTTTTGTTATTTCTTTTGTTAGCCATGATTGGGCCGCTTTTCCCGTTGTGTTTTGTGCCAGAAAGGAATGTATAATTGTTTCAATGCATGCATTCGTTCCTTATATATTAGTCATTGCCTATGCACTGTCATGCCTTTTAATGAACTCCCCCAATCTGTCTTAGCCAACTCACACCTCATGCCTTCATAGTTTCCTTTGTTTAGATTTAGGACCCTAGTTTCAGATCGGACTACTTCACTTTCCACACAAATGAAGAATTCTATCATGTTATGGTCATTGTTCCCTAAATGACCCCGCACAACAAGATTATTAATTAACACCTTCTCATTGCACAATACCAACTCTAGGATAGCCTAGTTGGTTCCTTGATGTATTGGCTTAAAAAACCCATCTCGTACACTCTCCAGGGAACTCATCCACCACAGTATTATTGCTAATTTGGTTTGCCCAGTCTAGATGTGGATTAAAGTTACCCATGATTACTGCAGCACTGCTCTGATGAAGAGTCATACGAACTCGAAATGTTAATTCTGTCTTTCTCTGCACAGACGCTGTCAGACCTGCTGAGTTTTTCCAGCAATTTTTGTTTTTATTACTGTCGCACCCATGTTACATGCACCCCTAATTTCCTGTTTAATACCGCCCCCTACCTTAGCACTACCATTGAGGCCTAGAGACAACTCCCACTAATGTTTTCCACCCCTTGTTGCTTCTTAGCTCCACCCAGAAAGATTCTACATCTAGATTTTCTGAGCCAAAATCCCCTCTCACTGATTTCATCCTTAACGTAACAATGCCACACCATCTCCTTTTCCTTTATTGCCTGTCTCCCCGCTCAGCTCCCCATCCCCCTGCCACTCTGGTTTAAACGATCTCCCACAGAACTAGCAAATACTCCTGCTAGGATATTGGTCCCAGTCCTGCTGGGGTGCAACCTGTCCAGCTTGTGCAGGCCCCATCTTCCCCAGAATCGGTCCCAATGCCTCAGGAATGTATATCCCTTCCTCCTACACCATCTCCCCAGCCACAAATTCGCCCGATCTATTCTCCTATCCCTGATCTCGCTAGGACATGGCACTGGGAGTAATCCTGAGATTACTACCTTTGATGTCCTGCTTTTTAATTTATTTCCTGGCTCCCTATAGTCTGCTTTCAGGACCTCATCCCTCTTTTTACCTATGTCGTTGATACCAATATGGACCACTATCTCTGGTTGTTCACCCTCCCCCTTCCAGAATGTCCTGCAGCTGCCCAGTGACATCCTTGATCCTGGCACCAGGGAGGCAACATACCATCCTGGTATCACATCTGCTGCCGCAGAAACGCCTACCTATTCTCCTTATGATAGAGCCCCCTATCACTATTGCTCTCCCACTATTTCTGCCCCCACTCCCCTCATGGTGCCACGGACTTGGCTCTTGCTGCATTCCCCTGAAAAACCATCTCCCTCAGCAGTATCCAAAACGGAAAATCTATTGGAAAGGGAGACGGACACAGGGGACTCCTGCACTACCCGCCTGGTGCTTTTACTCTTTCTGATGGTCACCCATTCCCTTTCTGCATGTTGACTCTTTACCTGCAGAATGACCGCCTCACTGTATATGCTATCCACGAAGACCCCAGCCTTGCAGATACTCCAGCTCTGAAATGTGGATTTCGCGTAGCTGCAGCTGGAGACACTTCCTTTGCACATGGACACCTTGGACATTGGAAGTGTCCCTGACTAGGAGGAGCATTCCACATGGCTGAGCGACATGGATAATGCAACATAAGCATCAATATTGACACATTGACACACTGCTCCTCAAGCTCCCCAAACATAGAGCCTTGTTTCTGTCTGATTTGCATGAGGAGACAACCCCAGGTTTGATAAGTCAGGTTAGGGCTTGCTTTAGCCTGTGGGATAGCAGGGCTGAAGGAGGCTACAGGGATAAGGGTGGTGGAGGGGGCAGGGGAGGTCAAGGTTATGAAGGGATTTAAACACAAGAACACAAGGGTAAAAGCCTTAAATTTGAGGCCTTCAGTGATCAAGGGCAAAGTTGAAGGGTCAGCCAGGAAGTGGAGCAGAGCAAATAGCTAGTTATGCGAAACAGTCAAGACTGCAAAATATCCAGAATTCCTCAGCAAGAGAGGGGCTACCTCAAGAGATATATTGGGTGCAGTCAATCCAATTGACCTCCACTGAATTTAGAATGGGCTTGATGGAGAAAAGAGGGTGATGGATTAAGCTCCTTAGTTATTTTTTCTCTTGGTTAAAAATGAAGGGAAAGGTGGGATTCGCAAGCTGAGTACCCCAGATCTCTGAGCCAGGCCAATTGTTTGACCCTGGGTTTGCAGTGGGCAACCTCATGGGCTGCACGGGTTAAAAGGCAACAGTTAAAAGGTATATCTTTGTTCCGACATCTCCGTTTGTTCTGTGCTTCGTTAAAGTAGAATTCCCTTTCTACGACACTATCCCTCCGCATCGTTTCAACATGTTATGAGTAATTGAGACAGGGTTAAGCACGCAATACCTCAACAGG
Source organism: Cetorhinus maximus (assembly GCF_964194155.1). Classification (NCBI taxonomy): domain Eukaryota; kingdom Metazoa; phylum Chordata; class Chondrichthyes; order Lamniformes; family Cetorhinidae; genus Cetorhinus; species Cetorhinus maximus. Next base: position 15,063,869 of record NC_135889.1, read on the forward strand.
ACGGAACCTTCCAGCAATGAGCAGAAGCTTTGGATAGCAGATGATAGGCCCCTTGCAAAATGGCGATGGCCATGCTGCCAGTGTTAACAGTGTGTGTGGTGAGAGGGTGAGATGGTGGCACATGAAGGGAGATGAAGGTCGGGTTTCAGATCCCATTTTGAGCTCATTAACATCAGGCAGAGGAAGCAAAAGTCAAACCCATTAAATTTAAGATCAAGTTGGTAACAGAAACTGGTTAATACAAAGGAACTAGTAACAACAGGAAACAGGTCTGAATTCAGAGCTGACCCATAGATTACAAAAACAAAAATACCTGGAAAAACTCAGCAGGTCTGGCAGCATCTGCGGATAGGAACACAGTTAACGTTTCGAGACCCTTCAACAGAACTAAGTCAAAATAGAAGAGAGGTGAAATATAAGCTGGTTTAAGAGGTGGGGGTGGTGGTGGGACAAGTAGAGCTGGATAGAGGGCCAGTGATAGGTGGAGATAACCAAAAGATGTCATAGACAAAAGGACAAAGAGGTGTTGAAGGTGGTGATATTATCTAAGGAACGTGCTAATTATGGGTAGAAAGCAGGACAAGCAAGGTACAGATAGCCCTAGTGGGGGTGGGGTGGGGGGAAGGGATCGAAATAGACTAAAAGGTAGAGATAAAACAATGGATGGAAATACACTTAAAAATAATGGAAGTAGGTGGGAAAAGAAAAATCTATATAAATTATTGGAAAAAACAAAAAGGAGGGGGAAAATCGGAAAGGGGGTGGGGATGGAGGAGAGAGTTCATGATCTAAAATTGTTGAACTCAATATTCAGTCCGGAAGGCTGTAAAGTGCCTAGTCGGAAGATGAGGTGCTGTTCCTCCCGTTTGCGTTGAGCTTCACTGGAACAATGCAGCAGGCCAAGGACGGACATGTGGGCATGAGAGCCGGATGGAGTGTTGAAATGGCAAGCGACAGGAAGGTCTGGGTAATACTTGCGGACAGACCAAAGGTGTTCTGCAAAGCGGTCACCCAGTCTTCGTTTGGTCTCTCCAATGTAGAGGAAACTGACCCATAGATAAGCGGTTTCTGCTCGATTGTTTACTACCTGGAGTTTGACAGCTTCTGCTCATGTCAGAATCAGTCCTTGACCCTGACGATTCCCTTCCTTTCTGAGGCTCTCATGCTGGGGTGTACCCTCTCAGATGGTCACCATTCACGTGTGAGGCCAGACAGTGAGTGTGGGCAGGGTCATTGACTGTGGGGACAGGGTATCTCAAGTCTAGCCAAATTCTATTCTCATCTGGGGACAGGATGAGAGAAAAGGGTGAGAAAATTCAGGGGCCGGGGTTCGAGTGACAGGGAAGGCAACTTTTACTATCGCTTTGGGAGGAACTTGGCATGACCACTTTTGTACCCTGTCTACACACGTACTAATCCACAGACAACTGTGATTTTTAGTCACTGGTTTGGCGAGGAGAGAGAATACACTTTGTCCAAAAGTAGTGGGAAACATTGAACGAGAGTTTTCATGGAATATCTGGTCATAACCTGGTCTTGGTAACATTACATTGAACCAGAGGACAATCTTACAGGACAAATAAACAAGTGGGTTAGCTGGGGCTAACAATTGGAATGTCAGCCGGGGTTCTGTTGTGATATGATGTACATGTACCTTTAAGGTGTTGCTTAAACTGGTGTCAATCGCTATCACTGAGACAGGGCAGAATCATCCCAGATTTGCACTAGTGATAGTGGGCGGGTGAAACGACGTTTTACCCATCAGCCTCAAAGGGGTTTCTCACACTGTATCATCCCAAAGCCGCCACATTAATTATGCATTCCCAGGAAACATGCCGTTTCCATGGCGAGTGGACTCTGATTCGCCTGCCACGCCCACACCGTGCTGCTTCATCACGCCAGCCGCCACATTTAAAGTGCAGCTGTGTGCACAGCTCTCAATGCTTCCAGCCCAGGACTGCTGCAAATAAGACATGACCCCGAAAGGCAAGAAGACTGCAGCCCTCTGGTTTAGTGACGTGTTCCTTGAGCACCTTTTGGATGCTGTGGAGGCACGCCATGATGTCCTCTACCCCTGCTCTGGACACAGGAGGGGCAGCAACATTAAGACTTCAGCTTGGTAGGCGATGATAGCGGTGATCAGTGCCAATGCTGCACAGAAGAGGTTGGCCATTCAATGCAAATAGAGGATGAATGATCTCATCTGTGCAGCCAGGGTGAGGCAACTATCTCATCACTCTAAACTCACACACTCAAGCCCATCACACATTCACTGGCATCTCACTCACTGCCAACTCAAGGGACATCGCCACCCATTCTCACACACATACCCTCACTTGTCCATCTAGCCTCATCTCCTCTGGAGACTGCCTCCTCAGCCCTCATCATCTTGACGCTACTTGCACAGATCAACAGGTGCCCCCACACACACCCTGGGATACCCTCCTTCCCCAGTAAATTTTCATCCTGCAGCCTCTCCCATTACCTGGGGCCACTTCCCCTGCCTTCCCCAAGCAGGCCCTAGCCCTATAGTCGTACAAAGCTGGTAGGTAGAAACCTACCCGTGAGTCCCCCTAAAAGTGATGTGGTGCTGTCTGTGAGGATGGCGCTAATGACTGCGAGTGCTGACTGAAGCAAGGTAGGCAAACAAACCTTGAAGTCCCGAGAGAAGTGCAGCCCACCAAGTACACCTCACTTATGTGCTGTTGTGAAACATGTCGGCGTGACTGGGCGGACGATCCAGCTGGGAGGATGATTCCAGCGGGCTGGCCTTAGAATGATATGCGTGGGGAACACGGCCCAGCATCGATAGGCTGGGTGGGTGATCGCAGTCTGGTTTCACGACATTGTAAAGCTGATTTTTGGCCTTCTTGCCATAGTGTCCACTCACGTCGCCAAGCACGCCCGACGCCAGCGGGCACGGACGATTCCACCCAGGATGTGATGTAATAGTCCAATGATCCTGAACAGAGGATGCAGCAGCAGTACTCAAGGTCAGATGTGCCTCATGGCCTCTAATGGTTAACATTATCTGTATATAGTCTTATCCCATAATAAAGAACCCACATCATTGTTTTATCAGTCGTTGTCATTTGATTGGTGTGTTCCAGTTCCTGACTGCAATTGAATAACACCCAAATGATGGGGGGGGGGGCTGGGGGGGTGGGGGTGGGGGGGGTGGTGTGGGGGGGGTGGGGGGGGTGCGTGCATGTATGCACGAGTATGCTTGTTTGTGTGTGTGCGTGTGTGTGTGTGAGTGTTTGTATGTGTTTGTTAGTGTGTGCATATATGTGTGTATGTATGTGTGTGTGGTGTTATAGGAATAAACCTGCGATTCTACAGTGCAAGAGGGAGGCAACCTGGGTTTGAGAATGCGAGCCATAGTGTTGTATGCCTTACCTCCAATCGGCAGTTACCTGGGGGACAGAATCATGGAATTATCCCTGCAGAGTGAGAGGAGGAATATACACAACTGTGATGCCTTCCACTGGCGAATGGCTTTCTGCTGCTGCTCCCACGTGGAGAGTAGCTTACTCGGGCAATGTGCTGCAGCAGGCCTGGAGATGGGCTCCAGCCGGAGAGGAGGGGGAGGAAAGAGAAGGGAATATGCAGTAATGAAGGGAAAGAGGAGCCTATGCTGGGCAAACTGCTTCACTCCTCTCCTGTAGGGAGCTGATCGTGACTTCAACATGCCATTAACAAAGGAAATGATAACACTAAACAAAGAGCAGAAGAAAATACTTGTCAGGAAAAGTTGTGTGAGGATATTGTGGCTGTCTGATTAGGTGAAAGAATGCAGCTTTTTGGAGACAGAGCAGGGCATGCAGTTAGGTGGTGACATGAAGGAGTCAACAAGGCTGGGACTGATAAAGTAGAAATGTGCTGAGACAGGGAAAGACTCAAAGAGTGATCAGGAGGTGTAATTTGTACTGCAATGAGCGGCAGTCAGACTAATCCACCTCTTGCAAAGTGGGACAAGGTGAAAAGAAAGAACTTGATGGGAGAGACTTGCATTTCTACACACAATTGCCGGACACACTGATATGCTTTACAGCAAAGGTTTAACATGCAGTCACCTATGTAGTGTAGGAAACCCGGCAGCAAACGAAAGGCAGTGTGGTAACGCCCAAACCATCGACTTTTTACCAATGTTGACTGAAGGACAAATATTGGCCAGAACACCAGGAAAACCTCCTCTGTTCTTCTTCGAAATAATACCACCTGAGGGGGCAGACATCTCATCGAAAAGATGGCAGCTCTCCATACCATGGATTATGAGGCCTAGACTTCATGTCCAAATCTCTGAATTGAGACTTGCACCAACATCTTACAGAGTGTGAGTGCTGTCCAATCAGCCACTGCAAACACCATGGTTATAGAAGGAGCGATTGTTGTAGAAGTTACCCTCTAATGACTTGCACTTTAATAAGGCTCAAGTGTTTTACAAGGGCCTTGAAATATACTTAGGAAGAGCAGATATTGGATTTACCATCGACAGAATCCTGGCACTCATTCCTGAGCAGACAGCAATGTTGGAGGATTCTGTTAGGTGTTGATGTCCAATCTTACACTGATAGCTTGGAAACCAAGCTCAGCTAGGAACTAGCCACTGAGTAACACCAGCCATCTGGTCTATTTGGGCAATACTTTCAAACCCAAAACCAATTCTACTATGGAGATGAGGGGATGATCGGGGAAAGACAAAACAGTGCTTAGGGCTCCAAGAGCCACAACAAGTGCCATTTTGTACTGTGCCTTTAATATACCAAAAATGTCCTCAGGTGTTTCACCAAAGCCTAAAAGGCAAAAATTGACAGCAAGCCAAGTTTTGGTTTATTCGTTCATGGGATGTGGGCGTCGCTGGCTGGGCCAGCATTTATTGTCCATCCCTAATTGACCTTTTTCAGAGGGCATTTTAGAGTCAACCACATTGCTATGGGTCTGGAGTCACATGTAGGCCAGACCAGGTAAGGACAGCAGATTTCCTCCCCTCAAGGACAGTAGTGATATTAAGAGATATTAGGGCAAGTGATCAAAAACGTGGTCACGGTTGTTGGTGTTAAGATGCATCTTAAAGAGGGATAGGGAGCTGGAGAAGCGCAGGGAGGGCACTTCAGAGTTTAGGGCCTAGGCAGCTGAAGACACATCCGCCAGTGGTGGGGTGATTAAAATCAAAGTTGTCCAAGAGTTCAAAATTGTAGAGATCTCAAATAGTGAGGACATGGAGGGATTTGAATATAAAGACGAGAATGTTAAAATCAAGGCTCTTTCCCGATGAGCATGTACAGGGATGATAGGAAAAACAGGATTTGGGCCGAGTTTTGGATGAGCTCAAGTTTCCGAATGAGGGGAGATGGGAGGTCGGCCAGAGAGGACTGGAATAGTCAAGCCCGAAGTTAACAAAGATGGCTGTGAGAAGTTCAGCGGCGGATGAGCTGAGACAGGGACCAGAGACAGGTGATAGCCTGGTAGCGATGGAATGGTAGCTAAGATGTGGGTGGTCTCAAACAGCTTTGAGAGTGACCAATGTGAAGAGGGATGCTTTTGTTCAAAAAAATGAGGATAGGAAACTCAAGTTCACGCGTTATTCATGATCTGAGATCTGGCAGGTCACCCAAAACATTATTAGTCCAATTCAGACTCACTATAAAAAGCCAAAAAGAACATTTTGAAATGCAGTAAAATTGAGAAAAAGACACTGACTAAAATTGTAACTTATTGATTTATCTATAATCTTCAGGAACCACCTTTAGAGCAATACCTTATATTTATATATGTCTTTCACGATAATGAAACATTAAAACACTTCACAGGAGCATTATAAATTGAAATATGAAAACAAGCCACATAAGGAGGTATCGGGTGGTATTTTCTGTGCCCGCTGGTGTCGGGCGTGTTCTGTGACGTGAGTGGACAATATGGCGAGAAGGCCAAAAATCGGTTTCACGACGTTGGGAAACCAGTTTGCAATCATCTGCTCTGCCCATCGATGGCGGCCGCATTTCCCACCTTCAGACGTCAGGAGCCTCATTGTAATCCACCTGCATATCATTATAAGGCCAGCCCGCAGGACTCAACACCTCCCGCTGGATCATCCGCCCACATCAGCGGGAAAACACACCGGTGCAGACCACGTCTTGACAAGTGTGACGTGTAGAAGTCGGGACTTACCTGCCAGGGCCTTGCTCACATCGCAGACATCCGAGGAGCAGAAGATGCTGGAGACCGACAGTAATGGCACGCTGGAGGAACGTCCATGACATGCTGGGTGGATTCTCATGGACATGGCTCTGCTGCAAAGCAGCTCACGGAAGCTAGAAAGTCACCGTTGTGGGTCTGTTCACAACGGACGATGGTCGAAGGGGTGGAGAGGAAGGTCCAACTGTGTTTGGGGGAGGAAGATGTACCGGGGGGTGGGAGCGGAAGGTCTAGGATCGACTGGGAGAGGAAGAGGTATCAGGATGGGGTGTGATTGGGGTGCAGGGGTAAATGAAGATGTCAACACGTTGAGTTTGGGAGATGTGGTGCAGGATCCTCACGTGGTTGTTTGCTACCAACCTCACCATCGCCATAGGCACAGTCCACACCCTCACCAGTCAGGGTGATGGCATGTTCCTCAAAGTGAGTGAAGTGCCTAATGTGGGCCACTTCACCCCCCGGTCTGGGACCTCTCCCTGCTGATGTAAGCAGGCTTCTCCTGCATAAAAACAGATGGAGAGAGTGTGAGCAGGACACATGACACTGCATAGAATGTTTGTGTGGTGAGCGGAGCCAAGGACGGGATGAGGACGCGAACTCCAGAGGATATGAGCCTGATGGAGATGTGAGAGTGTGTGTGGGAGTTAGTGCTGTTGTCCCTTGAGGTGTGAGATCCCTCTGGATGTGTGATGGGTTTGTGAGTGTGAGAGCTGAGAGTGATGAGAGGAGTGAATTACCTTGAAGGAACAGATGAGACCATTCATCCTGTAGCGGCACTGGGTGTCTGTCCTCTTTTGCAGAGCAATGGCGCTGACCACCGCTGCCACTGCCTCCCATCTTGCAGTCAGAACAGGGGTAGAGGACAAAACAGCGGGCCCCCTCTGTGTCCAAAAGGTGCTTGAGGGACGCGCCATTAAGCTGGGGTGCTGCAGTCTTCTTGCCTTTCAGGGCCATGTCTTCTGTGCAGCAGTCATGGGCTAGAAGCACTCAGAGCTGTGTGCACGCGGCTGCACTTTAAATAAGGCACCCAGCATGATGAAGCGGCGAGGTAACAGCGTGGTGGGCAAATGAGAGCCCACCTGCCATGGAAATGACATGTTTCCCAGGAATACATAATTAATGTGGCGGGATTAGGACGATACAACGTGGGAAGCCACCTTTGCAACCGGTAGGTAAAATGTCACTTTTCCCGCCCGCTACTGCACTTAGTGCAAATTTTTGGACGATTCCGCCCAGCAAGTCAGATGATCAAAGCTTGGTCAGAGAGTTGGGTTTTAAGGAGTTAGAGGGGCAGACAGGTGTAGGAAAGGAATTCTAGAGTTTGGGGCCTAACTGAAGATGCGGCCACCAATTGTGGAGTGATTAAAATTGGGGTTGCAGAAGAGATCAGAGTTAGAGGTGCACCGATCTCTCGAAGGGCTGTGAGGCTGAAGGAGATTACAGAGATAGGGAGGGGCGAGGCCGTGGAGGGATTTGAAAATAAGGATGAGAATTTTAAGATCAAGACATTGCTTGACCAGGAGCACAGCGACCCCAGCAAGGATAGGGGAATGGGGCTTTACTGTGAGTTAAGACACGGGCAGTAGAATTTTGGATGACCTCAAGTTTACTTAGTGCAGAGTGTGGAAGACCAGCCAGGTGTGTGTCAGAAAAGTGGAGCCTGGAGGTAAAGGCATGGATGAGGGTTCAAGAGCCAATGAGCTGAGACATGGGTGAAGTTGGGTGACGTTACTGAGGTGGGAGTTGACAGCCTTAATGATGGCATGAATATGAGGTCAGAAGCTCATCTTGGGGTCGAATGTGACAACGAGGTTGCAAACAGACTAGTTCAAATGGACAAAATATTATTGCTGTGACTACAAGCAACGAAAACATTCTGACTGCCAGCCTCACCATACACTGTCTTATCTGTGAAATGTCTTTTCTCCCCAACACCCACCCACTGCCTTACATTTCTCTCTCTGCCTCAGGAACCTCATCAGACCGTTGAGCTTGCTTTTTGGAATTCCATTGAAGAACATTCCTGGATGTATTTAAGAGTGGTAACTTGGTGCAGTTTTATTTATACAGCTGAAAGTGAGTTTATCACAAATTTAATAATAGTGTCTAGTCCACTACCTGTGTGACCTGATTTTAACTTACTGAAAATCACTCAAAAAGAAAACAAGATTGAACATCTTACACGTTTTATTTGGGGCACCCGAGTCTGATTCTTGGTAAATTAAATATTTTTTAACACATAAAATCTTTTTGGAACACACGCCAAGTACCCATGCACTGGGAAAACAATTTTGATCTTGGCAGAGGGCCAGCATTGCGGGCAGGGCCGACTTCCCGCACTCTTCCCACACTCTCAGGTCTTCCGAGCAGCGGCAATGATGGTCCGATTGCCACTTTACTCAAAACGTCCGCCGACGTAACCCTGCTGCGCATTTCTACTGGCCCCTCCAATCCCGGCTTCCACAGAAATGCGCAGCGCAACATTCCTCGGAGAGATCTGTCAGAGCCGAATAGAGTCGGCGGGGTGGGGGGGAGAAGACAGGACACGCTCCTTTTAAATGGCAATAGCTGCCGTTTGGTAAGTTTAAATGTCCGACCTGAATGTTACCGAGTGGGTGAATGAATGGGTAGGTGGGTAGGGCGGGTAGGTGGGTGAGAGGGGAGTGTGGTAGTTGGGTAGGTGGGTAAGTGGGTGAGGTGGGTCGGTAGGTGAAATGGGTAGGTGGATGAGGTGGGTGAGGTGGTAGGTGGTTGAGGGGGTAGGTGTGTCAAATGGGTAGGTGGGTGAGGTGAGTGAGATGGCAGGTAGGTGAGATGGCAGGTGGGTGAGGTGGTAGGTGGGTGAGGTGGTCGGTGGGTGAGGTGGTCGGTGGGTGAGGGGGTAGGTGGGTGAGGTGGTAGGTGGGTGAGGGGGTAGGTAGGTAAGGGGTAGGTGGGTGAGGGGATAGGTGGGTGAGGTGGTAGGTGGGTGAGGGTAGGTGGGTGAGGGGGTATGTGGGTGAGGTGGTATGTGGGTGATGTGGTAGGTGGGTGAGGGGGTAGGTGGGTGAGGGGGTATGTGGGTGAGGTGGTATGTGGGTGATGTGGTAGGTGGGTGAGGGGGTAGGTGGGTGAGGTGGTAGGTGGGTGGGGGGTAGGTGGGTGAGGGGGTATGTGGGTGAGGGGGTAGATGGGTGGGAGGTAGGTGGGTGAGGGGGTATGTGGGTGAGGTGGTATGTGGGTGATATGGTAGGTGGGTGAGGGGGTAGGTGGGTGAGGTGGTAGGTGGGTGAGGGGGTAGGTGGGTGAATTGGCAGGTGGGTGAGGGGTTAGGTGGGTTTGGGGGTGAGCTGGTAGGTGGCTAGGTAGTAGGTAAGTCGGGTGGTAGTTAGGTCTGGTCGGGGTTGGGGATCTAGTCGGGTTGGGAGGGTGGCCAGGTTGGGAGATGTTCAGGTCAGGAGGGTGATCAGGTCTGGGTCAGGGGGTAGTCCTGGTCAGGTCAGGAAGGGTAGTCGGGTCAGGGGTGTATTTGGGTTGAGGGGGTGCTCAGGCAATTCCCATGGAGGTCAGTGTGTCAGAGCTTCCACAAGGCCCTGATGTACATCTTCGGTCGTACGTCTGATCTCTGACGATCCAGAGACTGGAAGATTTTGCCGATGTTTCTTAAAGCAGCGTTAACGATCAATGAAACTCAATTTACACTTGAGTTACCACAATCTTTTGCACTGGTTCAGACAATTACAGACTGACTGTGCTAATATAAACAGTGCAAACCAGTGGAAACTCCAGGCCACTATATCAATGCCAGCTGTTGTCTAGCATTCTATGTTCCTGAGTACTGAAACTCAACAGTTGCTTAAAATAACAGAACAGATTACTTTCCCATTAGTAATGAGGGGGCTCTCTAAATCTCTCAAGTTCAATGATTCATGACTGCTGATTTCATCACCAGTGTATGTTTTCTTGGCACTACAGTTACAGCTTTCTGTACCAAGGATATGACGAGCTTTATAATGTAACAACTAATTAAACTTTGGCTTATAGCATATCACAAGTTTCACAAAGTAGACTTGATCCAAATAACATTGTGGCCTTGATGTCAACTGTGTGGATAACCAAAAATGGAACTTGCATTTCAGCATCTCTGAGAAAAAAAAAGCAAGGAAAAATATGAAGGGCGGAGAGGGAAAAAGAAACTGAGAGACATTAGAAAGCTATGGGGTGGGGTGGGATTTTTTTCAAAATTAAACTTGTTTAATCATTTTACTCCTAACATCAACTCTCCCAAGCTGACCTTTGAATAACTATTAAAGCCTTGATTAATTGCTACACCAACAAATTTTAAGTTGCACCCGTTGCCTGGGTCTCGTCTAGAATTTAGCAACCACTAAACTGTTTATGTTTATGCTTATGCTTCCAGCCTATGCTCGCTCAGTCCCTCTCCTTCCCTGCACCTCCTTCTAGCAACTCTCCCATGACCTGAGGGAGAAGGAAAGAAAGAGAAAACAAAAAGCACAGAGATCAACAAGATATTCCTTACCCTATGTCTGAAATTCTTTACAGGTGGAGGCAAGCCTCCAGAGGGCCTCAAACTAATAATGACTTTCCAGCATGATTTGCAGTCCTGAGGTACAGGTAACGTTGCCAAGGCAACACTGTTTAAATGAAAACAAAATGGTCTCTAGTGACCAGTTATGTTTTCACTGGCAGAGTCCCCCTTTTCACTTCCCTGCCTTTTGAAGTTAATGATAATTCTGTCATAATAATAAGTATGGTAAGGTTCCTTATCCGATTAAGATACCTCTTGCTTGAGAAAGTGAGGTCTGGGTCAGTCATGCAGGATGCCAGTTAAACTGAAACCATGGAGCTGCAGATTGAAGGGGGACGACTGAGGAGCATAAGGAGCTTTTAAGAAGTGAAATTGCCACCAACTGAACAAAGCAACTGCTAATTTCCCCATTCCCTCTCCCCTGCCCGCGACCATCTAGGGATGGTTAGTCAGATGGGACAAGGGCTCTGTGAGTCCCTTGCCCATATCTTCAATAATTCAATAGAGTCAGGGATGGTTCCCTTAGACTAAAAACTAACTCACCTAGTTCCTATTTTTTTTTAAAAAGAGGACAAATCAGAGCCAAAGTAACTACACCAGCCTATAGCATCAGTAAGACGCTAGAATGAATGATAAGGGATTCCCTCCATCATCTCTGGAGAAAGGAAGGGGCAAATACAAATTTGCAATGCACTTCTGAAAGAATAAGTCACACCTGACAAATTTGCAAAAGTTTTTTGAGGATAGATAGTAATGGTAACAAGGGACTTTTGGCATCTCTCGCTGTTAGAGGGAGACAAGTGGTTCTACAAGTTGAGAGGCACCATGCCACATCAAACATGAAGCAAGTCTCCATGAACCCACATTGTTAGCAACAGTCTGCACCGCACTGTAACCATCCAGCCAACTGAGCTAACCAACCCTTTTTGAGGATATCACAAGGATGGGGATAATCTGGTAGAGATTGTCTATCTGGCCTTTCAGAAAGCTTTTGATAAGGTACCTCAAGATGGAATCTGGTGGTGTCAGTAGAAATTTGAAGCAGGAGGTTAGGAATTAGCTCAAATGTGCTGTCAGAAAGCTGTAGTGAATAGATGTGGTTCAGCTCAGAGGCCTGTTACCAACAGTGTCCCCCAAGGATTGGTTCTGCATTGTCTTTATTAATGACCAGGCCAGCAGTGTTGGGAGTATAGTCAGTAAGTTTGGGCAGGTGACAATGCAAATGCTATAATTTTCTTTCAATTTGATCATGGGATGAGGGCATTGCTGGCTAGGCCAGCATTTATTGCCCATCCCTAGTTGCCATTGTTCAGAGGGCATTTTGAGAGTCACTGGCTCTGGGTCTGGAGTCACAGGTAGGCCAGACCAGGTAAGGACAGCAGGTTTCCTCTCCTAAAGGCCATAAGTGAACCAGATGGGTTTTTTAACAATTGACGATGGTTTTATGGTCATCATTAAACTTTTAACTCCATATTTTTTTTAATATATTGAATTCAAATTCCACTGTGTGGGCTTCAAACCCTGGTCTCTGCATTACCAGTCCAATGACAATATCACTATGCCACCACCACCTCCCCATGAATGCAAAAAGATCTAGGTATGTTAGGAGATCGGGCCACACAATGGTAAAAAGTAGTTCATTTAGATGAATGTGATGACATGCTTGTTGGTCAGGATAGCACTGAATGCACATGTCATTTTCAGGGAACAATATTGAAAATGGCTGAGAGAGAAAAAGATTGAGGTGTTATTGTGTACGGATCACTAAAGGTTCAACATAGAGAAACAGTAGCTAAAGCTAACAAAGTATTGGTTTGCATTACCATTCAGCATAAATCAAGGGACACCATTTTAACACAGCTCAGCTGGTCGACTGCACCTAGAGGACTAGGCCCAGTTTTGGTCCCCTACATTTGCTGAAATTCTTAAAAATGATTCCTACTCAAAGAACCTCAGCTATTCAGATAGTCTTGAGAAACATAGTCATAGAAACTAGGAGCAAGAGTAGGCCATTCAGCCCTTCGAGCCTGCTCCGCCATTCATTATGGTCATGGCTGATCATCCAACTCAATAGCCTGCTCCCTCTTTCTCCCCATACCCTTTGATCCCTTTCACCCCAAGAGCTATATCTAACTCCTTGTTGAAAACATACAATGTTTTGGTCTCAATTACTTTCTCTGGTAACGAATTTCACAGGCTCACCACTCTAGGTGAAGAAATTTCTCCCCATCTCAGTTCTAAATGATCTATCCCATATCCTCAGACTGTGACCCCTGGTTCTGGACTCCCCCACCATCGGGAACATCCTTCCTGCACCTACCCTGTCTAGTCCTGTTAGAATTTTATAGGTTTCAATGAGATCCCCCCTCATTCTTCTGAACTCCAGCAAATATAATCCTAATTGACTCAATCTCTACTCATATGTCAGTGCCGCCATCCCAGGAATCAGTCGGGTAAACCTTTGCTGCACTCCCTCTTTAGCAAGAACATCCTTCCTCAGATAAGGAGACCAAAACTGCACACAACATTCCAGGTGTGGTCTCACCACGGCCCTGTACAATTTCAGCAAGACATCCCTGTTCCTGTACTCGAATCCTCTGGCTATGAAGGCCAACATACCATTTGCCTTCTTTACCGCCTGCTGCACCTACATGCTTATCTTCAGTGACTGGTGTACAAGGACACCCAGGTCTCATTGCACATTCTCCTCTCTCAATTTATAGTCATTCGGATAATAATCTGCTTTCCTGTTTTTGCTACCAAAGTGGAAAACCTCACATTTATCCACATTATACTGCATCTGCCATGCATTTGCCTGCTCACTCAGCTTGTCCAAATCACACTGAAGCATCTCTACATCCTCCTCACAGCTCACCCTCCCACCCAGCTTTGTGTCATCTGCAAATTTGGAGATACTATATTTAATTCCCTCATCTAAATCATTAATATATATTGTGAACAGCTGGGGTCCCAGCACCGATCCCTGCGGTACCCCACTAGTCACTGCCTGCCATTCGGAAAAAGACCCGTTTATTCCTACTCTTTGTTTCCTGTCTGCCAACCAGTTTTCTATCCATCTCAATACACTACCCCCAATCCCATGCGCTTTAATTTTACACGTTAATCTCTTATGTGGGACTTTGTCGAAAGCCTTTTGAATGTCCAAATAAACCACATCCACTGGCTCCCCCTCATCAACTCTACTGGTTACATCCTCGAAAAATTCCAGTAGATTGTCAAGCAATGAGAACATTGGTCTGTTTATGTGGGAGCAGCATAGACATAGAGGTGATCTGATAGAAGGCTATAAAATAATTAAAAGACTAGATAGCATCTCTCTTGATAAATTATAGGTAGAGTACCTCAAATCCGGCTACCCAAAAAGCAGCAGTGTCCAAAAACAGGGAATTATTTTCCCGCGCTCCAGTGAACCTTGACCCAGCTCGGGTTGATCATCCCGACCCGACCCCAATGGCTAATGAAATGGATAGCTCTGTGAAAATAGAAGTCTTGATAATGATACACTGTGCAGGCAAAAAAGTATTAGATTTGAAGGCGTTCCGATTTTATTGCCGAAAACTGGCAAGTTCTGAAATCCGGCAGGGAACTCAGTCCTGAAGTTGCTGGATCTGAGGTACTCTACCTGGATTACAATAAAGAGATTGGCCTTCTCCAGAGGGCATGGATCTGAATTTTGGATCAGTAGCCCCGCTGGAGACCGAGTGAATCCTATCTCCATCTGGGGAATGTGCGCTCCGTCAACACCCACTTCCAGCATAGCCTGCACTTTGTGACATCTTGAGAAGAGCAATCGCACAGGCATCCTGTGAAGACTTGACATACTGGACAAGTTTCTACATGAAACAGATAACTTTATTACAGAGAGCTTTTCAGAAGCTACATGCTTGAACCAGGTCCACGACTAGAAAGCCACGGCCCCCAAATTACCCACACTTAGGGCTCATAGGTCGGAGTCTCCAAGAACAATCACATGACCCCAACAGGCAGTAGGAAAGGCTATACCTTCAATTACTACATTTCCTCTCCCTTTAGTTTTTTTACAGTTTCTATTTACAGAGAACATTTGAATAACCCTCAACATATACATATATACAAGTCAGGTGATTAAAATTAAGTCTCTGAGATAGTTCCCTTATTTGGCATAGCTCTACCACTTGAGGTTTTTCCACTGGATCGACATGATCAGGAACTGCAGCATCAGATACATCATTAGAAAGTGGCAGTTTAGGGTTAGGCAACTCCACAGGGACATTGGGCATGTCTATTCTAAGTCAACCTGTCACCTCAGGAATTAATGGTTCAACGTTAATCACAGGTGGACTAGCTGGTTGCTGGAATGTCTCTCTATTCCTAAGATGATCTTCATGTTTTTGAACAATTTGCTCTTCCACTTCCACCTGGAAGGACAAGGGACCAGTTTCTGAGTCAATTGTACCAGAAACCCAACAAGGTCCACTTTCATAATTCCACATGAAAACTATATCTCCTACAGTAAATCTTCAAGCTTGGCTATGAATATCGTGATTCAATTTTTGATTACTCTGATTCTTCTCTACCTTCCCCTCTAAGTTTGGAAACACCAGACTCAATCTTGTACATAGGCAGCGTTTCATCAATAATTCAGACGGCATTGAACCTGTAGTTGAATGAGGTGTTGTACGATAACTGGGAAGAAAGTGGGAAAGTTGAGTTTCTAGATCACCTTCGTATAACCTCTTCATTCCAGATTTGAAAGTTTGCACAGCTCTTTCAGATAAGCCATTTGATAAGGGATGATATGGTGCTGTTTCAGTATATTTGATTCCATTTAAGCTCATTAATCTCTGAAACTCTGTACTAGTAAAGACTGTACCGTTATCCGAAATGATGGCTTCCAGTAGGCCATGCATACCACAACATTGACGCAGCTTCTCAATAGTTTCACTCGATGTCGGTGATCTGACTTCACCCATTTAGAATGTGCATCTACGATCAATAAAAACATGGTACCTAAAAATGGTCTTACATAATAAATATGTAGCCTAACCCAGGGTCGACCAAGCCACTCCCACGGGTGCAGTGGAGCTGAAACAGGCAACTTCTGCTGTTGCTGACAATGGAGACACTGCTTGACCATGTTTTCAATGTCACTGTCAATGCCTGGCCACCAGACATAGCTTTGTGCAAGCATCTTCATCTTTGATATGCCTGGATGTGCATTGTGTACTCTTGATCCCCACAACAAGATTCCATCTTGACAACTTAACTCTGATTTTCGGGCATGGAATGGTCTCAACTCTTCAGGCACTGGTGAACTTAACCACCTTTGCAACACAAGGTCTCAGACTTCCAAAAAAATTGGATCTCTGTTCGTCCAATTCCTAATTTGCTACGCACACACAGCCGAAAAATCCAAGAAATTCAAAACAAGCACAACTTCTTGTAGCACTGGAGCATGTACAATGATGTCTGGTAACAGGAGACGACTGAGGACGTCTGCATTTGCATTATGTAAGCCAGGACGGTGCATAAAAGTAAACTGATATGCTGATAATATCAAAGCCCAACGTTGTATTCCTGCTGATGCTATTGGAGAAATGGTCTTATCCTCACTGGATAAACCCATTAATGGTTTATGGTCCGACACAATGGTGAAATGTCTTCCATGCAGATGCTGGTGAAATTTCTTCACTCCAAATATTACTGATAAACCACCTTTTTAAGTTGAGAATAACCCTTCTCGGCTGCAGAGTGGGTTCTGGAGACATAGCCAATTGGTCTTTCTGATTCATCTTCCATTCTGTGTGATGACACAGCTCCCGCACCATAAGGAGGTGTGTCACATGTTAATACCAATTCTTTCGAAGGCTCATAATGTACCAGTAAACATGATGGATGTAATAGCTTCTTAACTTTCACAAAGGCTTCTTCTTGTTGCAAATTTCATGACCAGCTATGATCCTTTTTTAACAAGTGTAATGGTGCTAACTCAGTTGACAAGTTTGGCAAGAAGTGGCCGTAATAATTGATCATGCCCAGAAAAGACTTGAGCTCAGTTATAATGGCCTCTTTGATTGCCCTAACTTTCTCTTCTACCGGATGCAAACCCATGACATCCACCTGGTGACCCAGGTAAATAACTTGTGGTGCTTGGAATGTACATTTCTCTTTCTTTAATCATACACCAGTTTCCAAGAATCTTCTTAGCGCCTCTTCCGTGTTGGCCAAATGTTCAGCTTCAGTTGACCCTGTGATCAGAACATCATCTAAGTATACTACCACTCAGGGAAGTCCTTGCAAAAGACTCTCCATTGTCCTTTGGAAGATGGCACATGCAGACGATACTCCAAAGGGTAGGCAAGTATATTGATACAGGCCAGCTCTAGCTGTTGGTAAGCATGGCTCATGTCCAGTTTGGTATAGGGTTTGTCTCCAGCTAGCTTTGCATAAAAGTCATCTATCCTCAGGATAGGGTACTTATCTAGTTTGGCTGCCTTGTTCACGGTCAATTTATAGTTTCCACAAATGCATATAGTTTGGTCAGGTTTCATCACTGGAACTATGGGTGCTGCCCATTCTAAGAATTGGACAGGTTGGATGATGTCCAGCTTTTCTAACTGGCACAGTTCTGCATCCAGCTTCTCCTTCAACGCATAAGGCACAGTTCTGGCCTTAAGGAAGCGTGGTATCGCCTGAGGATCCACATATATTTTTACTTGCAAGCCTTTTAACTTTCCTAATTCATCACGAAATACACTGTCATGTTTTCTTAGCAGTTCAGGATCTCCTCCTGTTCTCAAGTGAAATATTTCAGACCAATCAAAGTTGATTTTTTGTAACCAGTCTCAGCCCAGAAGATTAGGTGCTTCACCTTTCACTATGATCAATGGAAGCTGGGCTATCTGTTGCCTATAGGACACAAATATTGTGGCGATGCCCTTTACCTGTATGGATTCTCCAGTCTATGTCTTCAATTGAGCCGTTGTTTGCTCCAGATGGCTGGGTACCTTCATTTAGGTATTTAGATGTGTGTTTTCCCACACTGTGGTTGAGGCTCCTGTATCTACCTCTATTATTAGTGGCTTCCCATTAACTTGGATTGTGACAGTGATAGGTTCAGTTTTTACAGCTGTGACATTGCACAGGGAATAGGTGTTGGCATCGGCAGCTTCAGGTTCTCTTATATTATTCACTTCAATCATTTTGGTCTGCTGCTTTATGGGCTGTTTCGATTTAGTCCTGCAGCGCTTTACTACAGGACCTTTCTTATGGCAGTAATGGCATTCTGCCTGGTTGAATCTGCAGGTGTCCAGGACGTGGTAACCCCCACATCTATAACAGATTAACCTTGGAGTTGCTGCTGAAGTGTTTCTACTTGGCCTTTTTGTGTTTCTAACAGCAGACGTTGCCTCTCGCATCGCTGCTGTGTCTCTGGTTTTTGCGCCATGCCCAGTGGTAGGTTCCCTCCCCACATGAAGAACAGAGCCATGTTGTACATTCTATAAAGCCAGTGAGTCTCTCTTCCATGGCTAGTGCTATCTCCGGGGCTGGCTTCAAGCTGATGTTGACTTCTGCAAGTAAACGGTGCTGAAGTCACAGTGTTCTGTCAACTGCTTCAACTTCGTTATATAGGCTGCGATGGACTCTCCTGGAGCCCTTACTCTAGAGTTAAATTTAAACCTCTGCATTATTATGGATGACTTTGGCTGAAAATGCTTCTTCATGAGGTCTACTAATTCATTAAAAGAATTAGAATTGGGCGCGTTCAGGGCTGTCAGGCTGCAGGTGAGATTGTATGTCTTGCTACCACATGCACTCAAAAGGATTGCTTTCTGCTACTCCTTTGTGGTAATTTCATTCACCACAAAATAAAAACCTAGGCGCTCTACGTACTGGCTCCAGTCTTCCATAGTCGCATCGTAAGGATCTATTCTGCTGAAGAGTGGCATGGCTGGTCAGTAGTCTTTTCTTTTTTTCTTAAGATCTGATGTACTCACAGTAAAAAGGCGAGGTGCAGCGTTGGAGCTATTTAGTCTCGTCACCAAATGTAATGACTTGACGGACAGATAAACCTTATTACAGAGAGCTTTTCAGAAGCTACATGCTTGAACCAAGTCCTCGACTAGAAAGCCATGACCGCCCCGGATTACCTGCGCTTAGGCCTCATAGGTCGGAGTCTCCAAGAACAATCATGTGACCTCTGATAGGCATTAGGAAAGGCTATACCTTCAATTACTACATTTCCCTTACAAACACAGGTAAGAACTGACCTGGTCCTATCTTGACATTGCACTCCAACTGCCTGATTTGGACAATGTAGGTTCCTTCAATGAAGTTGCACATTACTCATCAAAGATAAAAAGGTTCAGCCACAAGAGGGACCCAGCAATAATGTTATTTAAAAAGCAGGTATGGCAATTTTGAAGAAGTTCAGCAATTCCACAGAGTCTGGAAGTATTGTGGAGTGTGTTTGAAGGTGTTGTAGTGAGTTCCTGGATGTGGCAGCCAGTGTTTCTGCTTCCCTGATGTAAATTGTAAAAAGCTGAGGTCCCAGCACAGACCCCTACGGAACTCCACCTGTCACATTCTGCCAATCAGACAAAGACCCATTTATGCATACTCTCTGTTTTCTGCCAGCCAGCCAATCTTCTATTCATGCTAATATAGTACCCCCTACACCATGAGTTTTTATTTTCTGTAATAACCTTTGATTTGGCACCTTATTAATTACCTTCTGGAAATCCAAGTACAGTACGTCTACAGACTCCCCTTTATCCACAGCACATGTTACTCCTTCAGAGAACTCTAATAAATTGGTTAAACATGATTTCCCTTTCATAAAACCATGCTGACTCTTCCTGATTACTTTCAGTTTTCCTAAGTGCCAGCTCTAACCTCTTTAATGATCGATTTTAACACCTTCCCCATGGCATATGTCAAGCTAAATGGTTTATAGTTTCTTATTTTCTGCCTCCCTCCCTTCTTGAATAGAGGGATTATATTTGCTATTATCCAGTCTGATGGAACCTTTCCACAATTTAACGAATTTTGCAAAATTAACTCCAACGCATCTATGACTTTATTAGCCACCTCTTTTAAGACCCTGGGATGAAGTCCATCTGGACCCAGAGACTTGTCAGCCCACAGCTCCATCAGTTTGCTCAGTTTCCCTAGCTATTGTAATTTCAGCAAGTTCCTCTCTCCCCTCCACCTCCTGATTTACAGCTATTCTGTCTTCTATAGTGAAGACAGAAGCAAAACATTTGTTCATTTCATCTGCAATTTCCTTATTATTTACTATTAACTCCATATTCTCACTCTCTAGAGGACCAACACTCACTTTACTTACTCTTTTCCTGTTTAAATACCTGTAGAATCTCTTGCTATCCATTTTTACATTTCTAGGTAGCTTTCTCTCATAGTTTAATTTATTTCTCCTGATTAACCTTTTTATCATTCTTTGCTGTTCTATATATTTTGAGCAACCATCTGACCTGCCACTCATCTTTGCACAGTGATATGCTTTTTCCTTAAGTTTGATGCGTCCCCTAACTTCTTTAGTTAACCATGGATGGTGGGTCTTATCTTTAGAATTTTTCTGTATAGTAGGAATATACTTATTCTGAGTATTCTGAAATATCCCTTTAAATGTCTGCCACTACTTCTCTATTGATCTATCCCCTCACCTGGTATCCCAGTTAACTTCAGCTAGCTCAGCTTTCATGCCCACATAGTTGCCTTTATTTAAGTTTAAAATACTAGTCTTAGACCCGCTCTTCTCCCTTTCAAACTGGATGTAAAATTCAATCATATTGTGGTTGCTGCTATCTAGGCCTTTACTCTGAGGTCATTAATTAATCCTGTCACACTACACAATATCATGTCTAATATAACCTGCTCTCTGGTTGGTTCTAGAATGTGCTGCTCTAAGAAGCTATCTCAAAAGCATTCTTTGAATGCTCATCCAGGCTAATACTGCCAATCTGATTTTTCCAGTTTATATATTGATTAAAGTCACCCATGATTATTGCCATCCCTTTATCACAAGCGCCCAATATTTCTTCTTGTATACTTTGTCCTACATCGTGGTTACTGTTAGGAGACCTGCACACCACTCCCTCTAGTGACTTCTTTTTCCTACTATTCCTCATCTCCAACCAAATCGATTCCAGATCCTGATCTCCTGAATCAAGGTCATCTCTAACTATTGCACAAATGCCAGCTTTGATTAACAGTGCTACCCTCTCCACTTTTATCTAGCTTCCTAGTCTTCTTGAAAGTCATATGCCCCTTGATATTCAGCACCCAATCCTTGTCATCTTGCAGCCAGGTCTCTGTAATCGCTGTCAGATCATATTTATTTATTTCAATGTGTGCTATCAATTCATTTACTTTGTTATGAATGCTACGCACAGTCAGAAACAGAGCCTTTAGTTTAGTCATTTGTTATCTTTGTAACATCTAGTCTTAAGTGTTTGTGCATTGTTAGGTTTTGTTCTTTCTGTCCCTTCCTGTCATTCTCCGACCCTCATTTCCCATATTACTAATTTCCTCCCTCGCCTTGTCTCTACTCTTTGATATACCACATCTTTCCACATTTGATCCACTTCCCCCACTATTTAGTTTGAACTCCACTCTACTTCCTTAGTTATGTGGTTGATAAGAACACTGATCCCAGCACGGTTCAGGTGCAGGCTGTCAACAGTGCAGCTCCCACTTTTCCCAGTACTGGTGCCAGTGCCCCAAAACCAGAACCCACTTCTCCCACACCAGTATCTGAGCCACGTATTCATCTCTCTAATCTGATTTGTCCTATGCCAATTTGCACGTGGTTCAGCTAATAATCCAGAGATTATAACCTTTGAGATTCTGCTTTTCAATTTAGTGCCTAGCTCCTCATATTCTCTATGCAGAACCTCTTTCCTAGTTCTACCTATGTCATTGGTACCTACATGGACCACGACAACTGGATCCTTCTCCTCCCAGCAGAAGGTCCTCTCCAGTCCTGAGCAGATGTCTCGAACCCTGGCACTGGGCAGGCAACACAGCCATCTGGGCTGGTGCTCTTTGTCGCAGAGAACAGTGTCGATCCCCCTCACTATATTAAAAGCAAAATACTGCGGATGCTGGAAATCTGAAACAAAAACAAAGATACCTGGAAAAATTCAGCAGGTCTGACAGCATCTGCGGAGATGAATACAGTTGATGTTTCGAGTCCATATTGACTCTTCATCAGAACTAAGGAAATAGAGAAATGAGGTGGAATATAAACTGGTAGAGGGGGGTGGGACAGGTAGAGCTGGATAGGGGGCCAGTGATAGGTGGAGGCAAAGAAGAGATTGCCAAAGACACCCCTTTGTCCTTTTGTCTACGACATCTTTGGCAATCTCTTCTTTGCCTCCACCTATCACTGGCCCCCTATCTAGCTTATATTTCACCTCATTTCTCTATTTCCTTAGTTCTGATGAAGAGTCATATGGACTCGAAACATCAACTGTATTCCTCTCCGCAGATGCTGTCAGACCTGCCGAGTTTTTCCAGGTATCTTTGTTTTTGTTTCCCCTCACTATACTGCCCCCTACTACCATTATGTTCCTTGTTGCTCCCCAACTTGAATGGTTTCCTGTACCACAGTGCCGTGGTCAGTTTGTTCATCCACCCTGCAGCACCCACTCTCGTCCAAGCAAGTGGAGAGAACCTCAAACCTATTGGACAATTGCAGAGGCTCATACTCCTGCCCTCTGGGCCCTGCCTTACTGGCAGTCAAACCCTCCTGTCCCTAACCACTGACCAAATCAGAAAACCCCATCCAAAGTGGTGTGACTGCCTCTTGGTACAAAGCATACGGGTAACTTTCCCCCTCCCTGATCTGTCGCAGAGTCTGCAGTGCAGCCTCCAGCTCAACGAGCCGAAGTTCCTCAAGCCACAAACACTTACTGCAGACGTGTTTGCCCTGGATCACAATGTTATCCAGGAGGTCCCATATGTTGCAGCCTTGACACATCATCTGTCCTGCCATCCTTAATGTGTTTTAAATAATTATTTAATTATATGAATTATTTATTTATGTTTTTTTTTATATATTTTATTAACTTTACCGCCAATTTGTGTATTATTTTAAACCCTAGGGGGAGAATAGAAATTACCCATTTACTAGATACTCACCAAATAGCTAGCTCCTTTCCCTGTAGTAGAGCATGAATCAATTCCTACAGGGTGAGAAAGATAGAAAAAAGAAATGGACACCTACCTCCCCCTTCACTGAACTCCCCCACTCACCAAACTCCAAATCTGCACTCAGTTTCCTCAGCTGCACTCTGTTTGCCTTGGCTGCACTAAAGAACCCTGAATTTACAGTCAACTGAACTGGGACTACAGTAACCAGATTCAACCGGTTAGCTAATTAGCTACTCAGCTCCCACAGCTAAGACTGAGTTTATCCTGTTTAAACTGCAAGAAAGAAAGAACTTAGCCTGCTTACACAGTACTTTCCAATTACTGCAAATTACAAACTAGATTAGATTTTAAGAGCAAAACTTAAGAACAAAATTAACACTTAAAACTCCCCTATTCACCGAACTCCAAATCTGCATTCATTTTCCTGAGCTGCACTCTGTTCCTTCATCGTCCCTTTACTGTCGCTGGGTCAAAATCCTTAAACTCCCTACCTAACAGCTTAGTGGGTGTGCTTACAGTATATGGATATCAAGAAGGCAACTCACCTTTAATTTCTCAAGGGGAATGAATAAAACAAAATCAAGAAAGAAACAGAACCACTAATGGAGTTGGTTTGCCAATAAACATGGTGAGTCAAAATGAGTGTAGTTTTCAGGTGAAGTTGGGTTATAGACCAAGGATTAATCCGATATGAGAGTAAGGACATAGTTCAGTGCTCATTTTAAAGCCATAATTCTTTCCTCATTTTTATATAATGTTTGATTTTATATTATTTACAGTTAAATACCGAACCTAATGACAATTTGGGTTGAAGCCCAGGGACCAGATTTTTAAAGCAGGATGGGAATCAAAAGCCTAGATAATTTTTGGGTCCCAACATTTTGCCACCACTTCCTGTCTTTTGAAAAGGTAATGCCCTAATTGTGCAGGAGATAAGCTCAGCACCCAATTGCAGTCTCCAAAGAAAGGAGCTGCCTGCAGCATGACAGCAGCAAAAACAAACAGCAGCCATGATGAAGCCCGCCACTGCCTTGCTGAAGAGAGGAGGCAGCACCTCGGAGGGCCGGCAGCGTTAACGCAAATGGAACTGGCCATGCGGACAAAATAAAGATAATGCACATGATCTGGCACAAAGTCCCCTATGTCCCGAGACTTTTCACCATTTAAAAACAAACTTTCAATTCTCCTCTAATGTGCACCTGATGATTCGAGTTCACTGGATTCAGTGTGCTAAATGACCTGATCATCTCTTTTAGTGATGTTGGTTGAATGATAAATATTGGCCAGGACACTGAGAAGAATTCCCTTGTCCTTCTTCGAAATAGTGCATTTGAATCTTTCACATCAACCGAGAGGACAGGAGGACCTCTGTTTACCATCTCACATGAATTGTGGCACAACAGGTATTGCAGTTCATCCTCAGTACTACACTGGAGTGTCAGCCTCAATCATGTGTGTGATAAAGTGGAGTACTGCGTACCTTTAAGAGAATGCAAGTGGACTAACCAGTACTGACCAATCAATGTACAGCATGGGCTACTAGTTAACTGTTAGTCTAGAGCTAGAAGTGATTGTGACAGCATGCAAGGATTTAGTGCTGTGCCTTCCGTTGCAATAAACAATCACAGTTTATTCTTATGTCAGTGTCTCTCCATTATCGATAGCAAACATCAACTAACAAGTGCATATGAAGGTGTGCAATTCGAGTTTACTTATCTAGCGAACTCATAGACTCAAGACATAAAACTGGTGATGAGGGAAAAAAAGCAGAAAATAGCACCTTAGGTGAGGATCCACAAGATGAGTGAGCAAAACATTAACAAGAAAATCTGTACTTATGTTGTAAAATAGACAGCGGTCAGAGCAGGAGGCAGTGCTGCCGTTTTAAAGTTTTAAAAAAGAGAAAAGAAAAAAACCTGCAGAATTGCGATCGTGGGGATCCTGCCAAAACTCAAAAAGAGCACAAAACCCAGCACCGTAAAGCTGACAGCTGCAGAGACAGAGTTGAAAAGACACAGTGACTGCTCTTAAAGTGACCATACATTTAAAAGGCTACATGCAAGAAAAACGACCATGGACAGAAAACTTTAAGAGACCCCAGAGAGAAGGCAACTCTGTGGAAGGCAAAACATGAATCGATTGATAGCAGTCAAGAAAGCCAGAGTAAGCCAAACACCTGAATTAGTCATTAACTGGGAAGCCTATTAGAAGCACAGTCCCCTTGCAGTCGTTCATGATGCCGCAGTTCGGTTGTGTCAATCCATTCGACCCCATTTCAGATGACTGGTCTCAGTATGTTGAATGTCTAGCATTCTTTTTTTACCGCTAATGACATCATGGGGGAGGAGAAGAGGAGGGCGATTCTTTTGTCCACATGTGGGAGCAAAATGTATGAGCTGATCCGCAGCCTCATGTCACCTAACACCCCTGACTCGAAGACTTGCGACGAGTTAGTAAAAATTGTACAGAGCCACCTGAGACCAAAGTCCTCAGTTACTATGCAGCGCTTCAAGTTTAATTCAAGGAACAGGCTTCCAGGGGAGACAATAGCTGACTATGTGGCCGTTTTAAAGGCATTAAATGAATATTGCAAATTTGGAACATCCATTAGTAAAATGTTGAGAGACTGACTGATATGTAAGATTGGAGATGATACTATCCAAAGGCATTTGCTAGCCAAAGCTAATTTAGATTTCAATAAGGCATTAGAATTAGCCACAGTCATGAATATGCTGTTAGAAATTCGGAAGCTATAAGAGATGCACAAAATGGCGCCGTCCATCTGGTAGGGTGGGACAGACCAGCAACAAAGGCACAAAAACATCAGACCCCACAGAAAGGCAGGAAATGCCCCTATCTACAGATCAGTAAAAAAATAACAGCAGTACTACAGTGAAAACCCACAAATTAATGAGAGAAATGCATCCAGGCATCCAATGGGCGATTGACAATTCAAACAAGTCCAATGCTTTTTCTGCCACCGCTATGGTCACTTAAGGTGGCACTACAGAGATAAGCTGAGAGAGCATTTTAAAGGGAAAGGGAAAAATTATGACATATGTCTCATGGAAGAACCAGAAGAAATAGAATCAGACATCCATTCATTATATAACCTCAAAATGGGAATAACCGAGCCAATCCAAGTAGCCATTATAGTCAATGGACAACCCATTAAGATGGAAGTTGATACTGGAGCATTGATGGCTGCCATTGGAGAGCATACATTCAGATACTTAAATAGAGGAACCCATCCTTTAAGATTGGAAGTTTTGGACACTAAACTGAGAACATTCACGGGTGAAGAAATAAGACTGAAAGGGTTATGTCAAGTCTCGGTGACGTATGGAGATTAATCTGAAAGGTTGCCCTTGTTAGTGGTAGCTGGAGAGGGCCCAGCTTAATAGGCCGCAACTGGCTCCAAAAGATTAAATTGAAATGGGCCGAAATTTTTCAAATTACCACGAAAAACTTACAGGAATTGTTGCAAAAGTATGCTTCCATTTTCAACGATGAGTTAGGAAGGATTCAAAGGCTACAGGCCAGGATCCATGTAGACCCAAACGCAACCCTCAGATTTATAAGAGCCAGACCAGTCCCTTATGCTCTATGGGACAAAGTTGAAACCGAACTGGACAGACTGGAAAAATTGTGCATCCTACAACCAGTGCAATTTTCTGAGTGGGCAGCACCCATCGTACCTGTACTGAAGCCGGACCAAAGCGTGCGTTTGTGCAGTGACTATAAGCTAACTGCCAATAAGGTGGCCAAACTTGATAGACACCTGATACCCAAGATTGAGGAATTGTATTTGAAGTTGGCAGGGGGCACCACATATTGGAAATTAGACATGAACCATGCCTACCAGCAGGTTGAGTTGGAAAAGGACTCTAGGGAATTCGTCACCATTAATACGCACCAAGGACTGTATCAATACACACGTCTACACTTTGGGGTCTCCTCAGCGTGTGCTATTTTCCAAAGAATGATGGAAAACTTGCTCTAAGGATTGCCTCATATTATTGTTTGCTTGGATGATGTATTGATCATGGGACTGACCGACGACGAACACTTAGCAAATCTAGAAGAGGTGCTCAAACGCTTCGCACAAGTGGGAGTATATTTAAAATGAGAGAAGTGTTCCAAGCTAAGGAGGTAGTTTACTTGGGCCATAAGGTTGAAGCGCAGGGCCTGCATCCTGTGGAAGAAAAAGACCAGGCCATTCATGAGGCACCTGCCCTGAGAAATACCACAGAGCTTAAGGCCTTCTTAGGCATGGTAAACTACCAAAGCCGATTCTTCCAAAGTTTCCCGACGGTACTGGCCCCATTGTACAGCCTGCTTAAGAACCAGCAATGGAGTTGGCAAGCCCTGCGACAGGATGCCTTCCTGAAAGTGAAGCGATTGTTAAGATCGTCGGCCTTGTTGGTCCACTTTGACCCCAAGAAGGAATTAATTTTAACATGTGATGTGCCCCCTTGTGGAATAGGGGCTGTCCTTTCACATCGGATGGTGGATGGCTCTGAACAACCCATTGGTTATACATCTCACACACACAGTGTTGCAGTGCGACGATATTCCCAGATTGAGAAAGAGGGCTTATCTAATGTGCTCCGTGTCCAGAAGTTCCATCAATATCGCCACGGTCACCATTTCCATGTTATAAGCAACCACAAACCCCTACTGGGATTATTTGGAGAAGATAAAGCGATACCCCCCATCACATCAGCTCGCACCCAGAGATGGGCACGAATATTATCTGCCTACGAATACACTTTTGTTCACCAGTCGGGAACTCAAATCACACATGCTTACGCACTAAGCCGCCTTCCCCTGCCAGCTAATAACAGGGAGGCTCCGATTCCCCAGGATCTGGTCTTAGTGCTAAATTTTCTGGATTCCTCCCCTGTTCAGAGCAGACAAATCCACGAGTGGCCAAGCCGAGACCCACTATTGTCTAACATCCGGGAGCAGGACTTGAATGGTTGGTCAGATGGATCTAAATCTGAGCAGCTGAAGTCCTGTTTTGATCACAAATATGAACTCTCCTGCCAGGATGGCATATTACACTGGGGAGCAAGGGTTATCGTGCCCCCGAGGGGGCAAAGACCGTAATTAGCCGTGCTACATAGCACTCACCCAGTCATTAGCAGAATGAAGATGCTCGCATGCAGCTATTTGTGGTGGCCAGACATGGACTTGGATTTAGAAACCTTGGTCAAAAGCTGTTCTCAACACCAGTAGGTGCAAAAGCTCCCCCCCTTAGCTCCATTGCATCCATGGGAATGGCCCAGGTGGGACCCTTCTTGGGCACAATGTTCCTTTTACTGATTGACTCCCACTCCAAATGGATGGAAGTCTATGAAGTCCGGTCGCCCACGTTAGCTGCCACCATAGACCATTTGTGGCAGAGTTTTGCAGTGCAAGAGTTGCCGGAGGTCTCCGTGTCTGACAATGGGACCACTTTTACCAGCGGAGAGTTCCACAGGTTCACGACCCTTGACAGCATTACCCATATCAAAACCTCGCCCTACCACCCAGCATCGAACAGCATGGCTGACCGAGCAGCCCAAACCTTTAAATCTGGGATGAAAAAGATGGAAGGCACAAGATTGTCCTGGTTCTTGTTCACATACTAGACCATGCCACACACAACAACTGGCATTGCCCCTGCAGAACTACTAATGAAGAGATGTCTCTCCACCCGCCTGACCCTTACCCAGCCGAATTTAGGGGGAAGGTGGAGAAAAGCCAAGAGGTGCAGAAGACGAGGTCTGATGGTCACGGTTGCGAAAGAACTTTCACGGTGAGAGATGTGGTCCTCGCGAAGAACTTTGGGGATGGGCCCAGTTGGCTGTTAGGCGAGGTGAGGCTCAGCAGTCTCACCACTCCGGCATGGGAGGCGGTGGCAGAGGTGGTCAATGCCAACACTGCACACAAGAGATTGGCCATCCAGTGCAGAAAACAGGTGAATGATCTTATCACTCTAAACTCACACACTCACAAGCCAATCACACATTCATTGGCATCTCACTCACTGCCAGCTCAAGGGACATCACCACTCACTCTCTCACACACACTCTCATATCTCCATCTGGCCTCATCTCCTCTGGAGACTGCCTCCTCAGCCCTTACCATCTTAAGGCCACTTACACAGTTCAACATGTGCCGCCCCACACTCTGGGATACCCTCCTTCCCCAGTACAGCCCTCGCCCTGCAGGCTCTTCCCTTGCCTGAGGCCACTTCTCTCCCTTCCCCAGCAAGCCCCAGCCCTGCAGCTATTGAAAAGCCACCCCCACCTCACGGCTGGTCTGCTAGGTAGAGACCTGTCCGTGAGCCCCCCTAAAAGTGATGTGGTGCTGTCTGTGAAGTCTGGCGCTGATGACTGTGAGTGCTGACTGGAGCAACGTAGGCAAACAAACCTTGAAGTCCCGAGCAAAGTGCAGCCCGCCAAGTGCACGTCGCTTGTGTTCAGTTGTGGAACATGTCGGTGTTCAATCACGCCAATGCGCCCAGATGACCCAACTTGGGGGGATGATTCCGGTGAGCAGGGCTTATAATTAGATGCAAATGAATTAAAATTACATTCTCAATGGTGGTAAATGTGGCCTGCCATTGACGCATGGAGCAGATGATTGCAAACTGGTTTCACAATGGTGTATCGCCGATTTTTGGCCTTCTCACCAAATTGTCGTCCCCCCTGTCCACCATGACACCCAACATCAGCTGGGCCGGAAAATTCCGGCCATTAACTAGGGTGATGCAGTAAGTATGTCTGCTGTATTAAAGGGTTGCTGCCACCTGATACACTACCCCAGCAAGGAGGGGAGAACATTGAAAAAAGAACAAAGCAAAAAATCCTCAGCTGACTTCTTGTTTGTGTGGAAAGGGAGTTGCTCTCAGAGCTGAGAGTGTACATTAACTCCCAACTTTTCCCAAAGCCAATGGAAACATGTTTTCATCCCAGCGTTTGTGCCACCCTTTCAACTCGAATGACTAAGCTTCCTTGGACAACTGAAGTATTTGGCCTAGTAACATTTGTGGCTTTAGGATATGCAATCATAATTAGCCGAGGAATCTGTGGAGGGTTTTTTTGTGCCTAGCTTAAAGATCTTAGTCCAGTTCCTCAACACCATCAATAGTAGCTCCTGAAAGGGAGTTGCATATATACTTAAAAAGGAGACTGCTGCAGAGCTTTGAGAAAAGAGGAGTGAGAGTAATTGGAGAACGCTTTCAAATAGGCATGATGGGCCTCCCCCAAGATTCTGCGACATTGATTGGAACAGCAACAGTGCTCTCATCAGCCCTCCACCCTATGGCTTAACCTTTCGGAGACAGCCTGGTAACACTTGTTGGCTTGATGACTAGTGAAGTCTTTGTTCATGTGTAACCCTAGTGCCAAGTGTAATGACATAATATCCTGTCTCAAACAGATTGCATTATTTATTAGACCATGCAATTACTAAATCTTAGGGCTGACATGAGTCACTTGTACCTGTGGTCTAACTGCCTGACATGTATAATGGGTGGCCAAGTTTTGGGTGTGTTAAGCACCTGTGTAAGCAAGCTACAGTACTGCTTCTAATGTTAATCCATGGATTGGTCAAAGCAAACGTCACATAGGATTACCCAGAATATACAGCACAAAAAATAGGCCATTCAGCCCAACAATCTATGCTCTCTTCAAGCCTCCACCCACCTTCATCTCACCCCCTCTGCATACCCTTCTATTTCTTTGTCCCTCATATGCTTAGAATCAGAGAGTTGTTATAGTACGGGAGGAGGCCATGTCTGTGCTAGCTCTTTGCAAGAGCAACTCAGTCAGTCCCACTCCCCCACCTTTTCCTGGGTAGCTCTGCAAATCTTTTCTCTTCAGATAATTATTATTCCCTTTTGAAGGCCACAATTGAATCAGCGTCCTCCACACTCTCAGGCAGCGCACTCCAGATCCTAACCACTCGTTGCGTAACAAAGTTTTTTTCTCATGCCGCCTTTGCTTCTTTTGCCAATCACCTTAAATTGGTGCCCCCTGGTTCTTGACCCTTCCACCAATGGGAATAGTTCCTCCCTATCTATTCTGTCCAGACCCCACCAACCCCAACCCGCCCCCCGCTACCCACCACCCTTTCCCCCCCGCACCTCCACCATCCATTTGAACATTGCTATCAAATTCCTCTCATTGGGCTTTCCCTTAAATGCATCTATGCTATTCACACCTACTTCACTTGGCAGTGAGTTCCAAATTCTTGCCATTCTCTGGATAAAGAAATTGCTCCTGAACTCCCTTTGGATTTACAAACGTATAAACAATGAGAGTCAGGAAAAGATTCTTTGTCCATTCAGCATGTCCCACACACCAGTGATACCTTTCCTCTCACTATAGATATATAATATATATATATATTATATATATATATATATATATATCCAGTTAGGGAAAAAAATCAAGAAACTAGAGAAGGAGGTTATCCCAGCCCTGATAATTCCCTTACAGTGCCGATCTTTTGTAATAGGTGAACTCCAACCCAGAGAGAAAGAGGCCCAGCTCTCACTTGAAGAAATTCAGAGAACAAGAGTCTTCACTGAAGAAGATGGCAACCTGTTCCATGAGTCAAACACCTCCTGATATCTAATCTAAACCTGACCTTATACACCTTAATTATGGCCCTGATCCTCCTTAATCTATTTGATTGGAACAAATATCAAATGGAACAGCACCAATTCCCTTCATTATCATATAAACCTTGATCAGATCGCTCCAAAGCCTATGCTTCTCTAATGTGTAGGATCCCAACTCTTTTAACCTATCTTGGTGACTAAGATGTTTTAGAGATGGAATTAGTCCAGTAGTCCTCCTCTTCACACTATCAAATGAGGCCTGACCAAGGTGATGCACAGGGACAAAATGATATATCTTGTTTTATACTCAATTGTTCTATGAATACACCCCAATACCCTACTCGCTCCAGTTATATCTTCACAACATTGCTCATGCACCTTTAGCGATGTGTCCACCAAAGCCTCCAAATCTCTTACTTTCGCCATCTTCTTTAATGCTTTTCCCTGAAGGGTGTATGCATGTGAGCCCCAACCACATGCATAACATCACTTGAAAGTCTAAGCAGGCAACCTCTACTGGGCTTCCCTCAATCAGATTTGTAAGACATGACCTTTTTTTTTTTACAAAGCCTTGTTGAGCAATCCTTAATGATTCCTTCATGTATCTTTCCTATTACTGATGTTAAACTAATGGCTCTCTAGGCAGCCAGATCTCTCTTGTTACCTTTTTAAAGGTGGGGCCACATTAACCTCCTTGCAGTCTTTGGGAGCAGTTCCTGAGTGCAGCCAGTCATTAAAAATGTGGACGAAGTGCTCACCCAGCATGTAGCCCATCTCCCTGAGGATGCTCAGGCGCCTATTACCCAACCCAGCTGTTCTATCCATGTTCAGGTTCAGGGTTCTATCAAAAACAATATATTAATATTACCAGCTTTATTATTAAAATTATCATTGAATTTTAACAGTCGAGCATTATCTTCAAGAGTGAAGACTGATGCAAACGACACATTTAGCATTCCCATCATACTCCTTATGTATTTGTAACCTGTCTTTGAACTTCTATGGCCCAATGCAATCCTTGACAGTTCTCGGATTCTTCACATAACTGAAAAAGCTTTTCCCATTACTCCCAAAACCCTCATGAAGAATATCCTTTTAAAGACAGTTTTCTAATGTAGTGCTTTTCACAACCATCTGAACTCTCAAAGCATTTTACAGCCAATGAAGTGATGTAATGTAGAAAGCATTATGTGCTAATGTGTGCACAGCAAGCTTCCACAAACAGAAATGTGATCATGCCTAGTTAATCTGCTTTGTGATGTTGATTGATAACCAGGACACAGAGGACAACTCTACTATTTTCCTCCCAGATAGTGCCAGGGAACCTTTCACATCCACCCAAGAAGGCAGATGGAGGCCTCAATTTAACATTTCATCTGAAAGACAGCACTTCTGACAATTCAACACCCCTCAGTACTGCAATGTCAGCATAGATTTTTGTGCTCAAGCCCTGAAGCGGGACTTGAACCCAGAACCTTGTGAATCAGAGGTGATGGTGCTACCAAATGAGCCACGACTAACACTTTTAGCGAGACTAACAGCAGCCTTCATTTTCTTTAGCTATTCCTTGCACTTAACTCTATTTAATGGAATATTAGGTGCCTTTAATTTATGGAAACATTTTTGTTTATATCTTGACCTTGTACATAACTAGTCAGCCACCTTGGTTTTCCCTCAGCACACTCCCTTCTTGGGTACATATTTGATTTCCATATATTTTTGCTCTCCTGTTCTTGAAAACTTTCCATTTGTGTTTGACATCAGTCACATTCATCATCCAGTCAGGTTATCTAATTAACCTGTTCCATTTTAGTTGGCTCAGCTGCTATTTTAGTGAAGTTTGCCCTTCTGAAATTCGGTATGAGTTGTAGACTTTCAGTACCTTTAGCTCTGCCAGCTAATTGAAAGCATATAATGTTGTGGTCACTGTTGCCCAGGTGCTCCCCCACATGAAGGCCTGCAGCTATGAAGTAAGGCTCACAGCTAAAATACTAGATTGAACATATAATCCTTCCTGGTGACTTTACTGACATGTTGAGTCAAGAAACAGTCTATTCTCAACAAACTTACCAGCTGCATCACAACAGTGAGTAAATCATCATGCCACTCAAATGCCTGGAAAATTAAAGTCACCCAGCAAACAAAGGTGGTTTGAAGTGTTACAAGTCTGTTTTCCATGGACTCCCAGACTTCCTGTAACTTGTGCAGCCTGGCTGAGTTTGTGTTCCACATCTCCACGGAATCCAAGGGGTTGCAGCCCATCTTTCATGATTTGATGGGGCTGATCTTGAAGGGAGAAGAGTAGGTCTAAGACTAGTATCTTAAACCTAAATAAGGGCAACTATGTGGGGATGAAAGCTGAGCTAGCTGAAGTGAACTGGGAAACTAGACTAGAGGATAGATCAATAGAGTTGCAGTGCAAACATTTAAGGGGATATTTAAAAATATTTAGAATAAGTACATTCCTATTATAAAGAAAAATTCTAAGGGAAGGACCCACCATCTGTGATAAATTAAAGATGTTAAGGAAAGCATCAAACTTAAGGAAAAAGCAAACAACTCCGCCAGGATGAATAGCAGGGCAGATGATTGAACAGAATATAAAGAACGGCAGAGAATGACTGAAGGATTAACCAGGAGAAAGAAATTAGAGTATGTGAGTAAACTAGCTAGAAATGTAAAGACAGATAGCAAGAGTGTCCACAGATATTTAAAAAGGAAAAGAGTAAGTAAAGTGAGTGTTGGTCCTCTAGAGAGTGACAGTGGGGTGTTAATAGTAGATCATAAGGAAATGATGGAAGATATGAACAAATATTGTGCTTCTGTGTTCATATGGAGGATACAAAAAATATTCCAAGGGGATCCAAGGGATCCATGGCAATTTGGCAAATTGGATCCAGAATTGGCTGAGTGGCAGGAAGCAGAGAGTGATGGTCGAGGGGTGTTTTTGTGACTGGATGCCTGTGTCCAGTAGGGTTCCACAGGGATCAGTGTTGGGTCCCTTGCTGTTTGTGGTATATATAAACGATTTAGACATAAACGTAGGAGGGTTGATCAGTAAGTTTGCGGATGACACGAAAATTGGTGGGGTGATAAATAGTGAGGAGGATAGCCTTAGATTACAGGAGGATATAGATGGGCTGGTCAGATGGGCTGATCAATGGCAAATAGAGTTTAATCTGGATAAGTGTGAGGTGATGCACTTGGGCAGGACAAAAAAGGCACAGGAATACACAATGAATGGTCGGACCCTGGGAAATACCGAGGATCAGAGGGACCTGGTGTGCATGTCCACCGGTCCCTTAAGGTAGCAGGACAGGTCAATAAGGTGGTTAAGGAGGCATATGGGATACTCGCCTTTATTAGCCGAGGCATAGAATATAAGAGCAAGGAGGTTATGCTGGAACCTAAACGCTGGTTAGGCCGCAGCTAGAGTATTACGTGCAGTTCTGGAATCCGCATTATAGGAAGGATGCGATTGCACTAGAGAGAGTGCAGAGGAGATTTACCAGGATGTTGCCTGGGCTGGAGAGTTTTAGTTATGAGGAGCGATTGGATAGACTGGGGTTATTTTCCCTGGAGCAGAGGAGATTGAGGGGGGACATGATTGAGGTGTATATAATTATGAGGGGCATAGATAGGGTAGACAGGAAGGAACTTTTCCCCTTGGTGGAGAAATCAATAACCAGGGGGCATAGGTTTAAGGTAGGGGGCAGGAGGCTTAGAGGGGATGTGAAGAAGAATTTTTTCACCCAGAGGGTGGTGGGAATCTAGAACTCACTGCCTGAAAGGGTGGTAGAGGCAGAAATCCTCATAACGTTTAAGAAGTATTTGGATGTGCACTTGCAATGCCATGGCATACATGGCTATGGGCCTAGTGCTGGAAAATGGGATTAGAATAGTTAGGTACTTGTTTGACCGGCACAGACTCGATGGGCCAAAGGGCCTTTTTCTGTGCTGTAGACCTCTATGACTCTATGACTCTATTCCAGTAATAGCTGCAAATCAGGAGGTGAACAGGAGAAAGGAACTTGGTGAAATTGAAATCGCTAGGGAAACAGTACTGTGCAAATTGATGGAGTTGCAGGCTGGCAACTCTCTGGGTCCCGATGGACTACATCCTAGGGTCTTAAAAGTGGTGGCTAATGAGGTAGTCAATTCACTGATGTTAATTTTCTTAAATACACTAGATTCTGGAAAGGTTCCATCAGACTGGAAAATAGCAAATGTAACCTCTCTATTCAAGAAGGGAGGCAGAAAGCAGGAAGCTACAGGCCAGTTAGCTTGACACCTGTCATGGGGATGTTGTTCGAATCGATCATTAAGGAGGTTATAGCTGGGCACTTAGAAGAGCTCAAGGTAATCGGAGTCAGCATAGTTTTGAGAAAGGAAAATCATGTTTAACCAATTTATTGGAGTCTTTTGGAGGAGTAGCATTCGCTGTGGATAAAGGGAAGCCTGCAGACATATTGTACTTGGATTTCCAGAAAGCATTTGATAAGGTGCCACATCAAAGGTTATTAGGGAAAAAGAAGTATGGTGTAGGGGGTAATATATTAGCATGGCTAGAATATTGGCTGGCTGGCAGAAAACAGAGAGTATGCATACATGGGTCTTTTTTCTGATTGGCAGGATGTGACGAGTAGAGTCCCACAGGGGTCTGTGCTGGGGCCTCAACTTTTTATGATTTACATCAATGATTTAGATGAGGGGAGTGAAGACATGGTAGCTAAATTTGCAGATGACACAAAGATTGGGTAGGAAAATATGTTGTGAAGAGGACATGAGGATGTTGCAGATGGGTATAGATAGGTTGAGTGAGTGGGCAAAGAACTGGCAAATGGAGTTGAATATGGTAAAATGTGAAGTTGTTCACTTTGGCAGGAAAAATAAAAAAGCAGAGTATTAATTAAATGGAGAACGGCTGCATAATTCTGAGATGCAGAGGGATCTCAGTGTTCTAGTACATGAGTCACAAAAAGTTAGTATGCAGGTACAGCAAGTAATTAAGAAGGCTAATGGAATGTTATCCTTCATTATGAGAAGGTTGAACATAAAAGTAAGGATGTCATGCTTCAGTTATACAAAGCATTGGTGAGACTGCACCTCAAATACTGTGTGCAGTTTTGGTCTCCTTATTTAAGGAAGGATATAAATGCATTGGAGGCGGTTCAGAGGAGGTTTACTAGATTGATACCTTGAATGAGTGGGTTGCATTATGAGGAAAGGTTGGACACACTGAGTCTGTTTCCACTGGAGTTTAGAAGATTGAGGGTGACTTGATTGAAGAATACAGATCCTGAATGGCCTTGACAAGGTGGACGTGGAAAGGATGTTTCCTCTTGTGGGTGAGTCCAGAACTAGGGGCCACTGTTTTAAAATCAGGGGTCACCCTTTTAGGACAGAGACGAGGAGAATTTTTTTCTCTCAGAGAGTTGTGCGACTTTGGAATTCTCTGCCTCAGAAGGTGGTGGAAGCGGGGTCATTGAATATTTTTAAGGTAGAGGTAGATAGATTCTTAGGCAAGGGAATCAAAGGTTATCGGGGTTGGATGGGAATGTGGAAATCGAAACACAAGAAGATCAGCTATGATCTTATTGAATGGCGGAGCAGGCTCAAGGGGCCGAATGGTCTACTCCTGTTCCTATTTCTTATGGTCTTATGGTCTTGGATCAGACCGAGGTGCCCATCCATAGGTCAGACAGTGAGTGATGGAGGGGATGAAACAAATATGTAAACATACATACAAAATAGGAGCAGAAGTGGGCCATTTGGCCCCCTAGTCTGCTCCACCATTCAATAAGATCATGGGTGATCTGCTTGTGTTTCGATTTCCACATTCCCATCAACCCCTGATAACCTTTGATTCCCTTGCCTGACAAGAATCTATCTCCCTCCGCCTTAAAAATATTCAATAGCCCCACCTCCACCGACTCCTGAGGCACAATTCTGAGAGAAATAATTTCTCCTCATCTCTGTCCTAAAAGGGCTACCGCTAATTTTAAAAAGTGAACCCTAGTCCCAGACTCACCCACAACGGGATACATCCTTTCCACGTCTGCCTTGTCAGCACCATTCAGGATCTTCTATACTTCAAACAAGTCACCCCGCACTCTTCTAAACTCCAATGGAAACAAGCCCAGTCTGACTAACCTTTCCTCATAAGACAACCCACTCATTTCAGGACTTGGCTACATCAGCACCTGTATGTCCTTGTTAAAGGAGCACATGGTGTCTGCCAGCATGCAGAGTCCGCCTGTGACCATGGGTACTGGGGTGCATTGTCATGTCTGGGAATGCCATTTTAATTTGTTTGCTTTTGTTTGTTTAGTTTGCTTTTTAAAGTTATGGTGCTTTTTGTTGCAATTTATTAGTGGTGCCCCTTTAAGAAGGCGGTGCTAATTATCTTTTTATTAGTAGAAACATTCAATTGGTTAAATATAAAAGAGGCAGAAATCCGTTTCAATTGTAACTGATCATGTTCAGGCATCTGAACGGGCTTTTATAAACAATTACCAATAATTAGTTGCTGCTATAAACTCGGTCCAGTTAACCTCAGCTGTACTGAATGAGGCAAAATCAAGTCTCTCTCTTCCAGGTATTTTCTCACTGATAAAGATAACAGCCCCACCTCCTTTGATCAATTTTCATTGAATCATAGACTGGTTACAGCTCCAGAGGAGGCCATTCGACCCTTCGAGTCTGTGCCAGTTCTCTACAAAAGCAATTTACCTTGCCCCACTAAGATGAAAGCAAAATACTGCGGATTCTGGGAATCTGAAATAAAACAAAAAATGCTGGAAAAACTCAGCAGGTCTATCAGCATCTGTGGAGAGAGAAACAGAGTTAATGTTTTGAGTCCATATGACTCTTCTTCAGAGCTAAAGAGAAGTAGGAATGTGATGGATTTTATTCTGTTTAAGAAGAGGTGGAGCAAGTTGGAAGGCCGGGGATAGGTGGGAGCTCAGGAGAGATTGACAAAGATGTCAAGGACTCAAGACAAAGACAAAAATAGCTGGAAAAACTCAGCAGGTCTGACAGCATCTGTGGAGAGGGATGCAGTTGACGTTTCAAGTCCATATGACCCTTCATCAGAACATACGGACTTGAAACATCAACTGTATCCCTCTCTGCAGATGCTGTCAGACCTGCTGAGTTTTTCCAGCTATTTTTGTTTTTGTTCTAGATTTCCAGCATCCGCAGTATTTTGCTTTTACTCAAGACAAAGGGAGTGTTAATGATAGTGGTAAAAACTAAAGAAGGTGCTGATAGTGGCATAAAGGTAAGAGCAGAATGTGTTAATAGCAGAACAAGGGTCAATGCTTTCAACTGCTCTCCTGGTGTTTGACAAGGTGTTTACCAAAACCCGCTTTCACAGCCACATTTCCTTCCTCAGTGACTGTCTCCATCTCTGACTTACCCCACATGGATTCCAACTGAAGTTCCATCCCTCATGTTTCGAACCCACCCAGGATTACAGGTATCTCCGGGACATACAACAATCCTCGGACTGCTGTTCTTACCGCATCTTGAGATCCACACTCAGTGCCAAGCGCCGCCATATGTACACACTCGACCTCTCCCTCCAGCAGCACTGGCTCACCCTAGCTTCAAACTGTCCTTGTCCCCAGTTTCATTTCATTCTTCGTCTCATCTGATGCCTTAACAAGAAACATTTTCTCTTCCTATCAGGTGTTAAGGAATGCAACCTCCAACAACTCATTAATACCAACGCCCATCCAGGACCCTCCACCCCTTCCCGTCTCTCTGACCCCAGCCCATCTTCTACTCCCAGTCCTTGCTGTGTATTCACCATATCCTCTGACCTTCCCCTCTCTGATGCTGAATGTTCTGTACGCAGCAAAGGACTCACTTTCATACCCTTGTGCCCTCACCTCAATGAATTCCGGGCTCGGCACGATGCTGAACTCTTCTTCTGCCACCTTCGTCTCCGTGCTCGCTTCTTTGGCCAGGAGTCTTCCCCCTGTTCAATGGAACTTTTCACCGCCTCCAGTATTCTCCCTCCACCTGGACTTCTCCCTTTGGCCTCATACCTGCTCTTGATCTTTTCATTGAGAACTGTCGGGGTGACATCGGCCGTCTCAATTTCTCTGCTCCTCTCACCCACTCTAACCTGTCTCCCTCTGAACTTGCTGCACTCCGTTCTCTCAGGTCCAACGCAGACTTTATTATCAAACCTCCCAACAAGGGTGGTGCTGTTGTTGTCTGGTGTACTGACCTCTACCTCGCAGAGGCTGAGCGCCAACTCTCAGACACTTCCTCCTACCTCCCCCTGCACCATGACCCCACCACCGAACATCAAGCCATTGTTTCCAGGACTGTCACTGACCTCATCTCTTCTGGAGATCTTCCCGCCACAGCTTCCAATCACATAGTCTACCAACCTCAAACCCACTTCTACCTCCTCCCCAAAATCCACAAACAGGACTGCCCCGGCAGACTGATCTTGTCAGCCTGTTCCTGCCCCACGGAACTCATTTCTGGCTATCTTTACTCCATTCTCTCTCCCCTTGTCCAGTCTCTTCCCACCTACATCCGCGATTCCTCTGATGCTCTACATCATATCAACAATTTTCAGTTCCCTGGCCCCAACCGCCTCCTCTTCACCGTGGATGCCCAATCCTTCTACACCTCCATCCCCCACCATGATGATCTGAGGGTTCTCTGCTTCTTCCTTGAACAGAGGCCCGAACAAGCCCCATTCACCACCACTCTCCTCCGTCTGGCTGAGCTTGTTCTCTCTCTGAACAATTTCTCCTTAAATTTGTCTCACTTCCTCCAAATAAAAGGTGTGGCTATGGGTACCCGCACGGGTCCCAGTTATGGCTGTCTTTTTGTGGGATATATGGAACATTCCTTGTTCTAGACCTACTCAGTCCTCCTGCCACAACTCTTACTTCAGTACATCGATGACTGTATCGGTGATGCTTCATGCTCTTGTTTCTACCTAGAAAAATGTATCATTCCAATTTCTACCCCTTTCTTACCTTCACATGGTCCATCTCTGACACTTCCCTTCCCTTCCTTGACCTCTATGTCCCCATTTCTGGTGATAGACTGTCCACCAAAATTCATTACAAGTCCACAGACTCCCACAGCTACCTCGACTAGAGCTCCTCACACCCTGCTTCCTATAAAGACACCATCCCATTCTCTCAGTTCCTTCGCCTCCGCCGCATCTGTTCACATGATGCTACCTTCCAAAACAGTGTGTCTGAAATGTCTTCTTTTTCCCTTAACCGAGGTGTCCTTCCACAATGGTTGACAGGGCCCTCAACCATATCTGACAAATTTCTCGCACCTCTGCCCTCACCCCTTCCCCTCCCTCCCAGAACCATGATAGGGTCCCCCTTGTCCTCACTCTTCATCCCACCAGCCTCCATATTCAAAGGATCATCCTCCGCTATTTTCCCCAACTCCAGCATAATGCCACCACCAAACACAAATTCTCCTCACCCATCCCTCACTGTCAGCATTCCATAGGAACTGTTCCCTCCGGGACACTCTGGTCCACTCCTCCATCACCCTTAACACCTCATCCCCTTCCCTTGGCACCTTCCCATGCAATCGCAGAAGGTGCAATGCCAGCACTCTTACCTCCTCCTTCCTCACCATCCAAGGCCCAAAACACTCCTTTCAGGTGAAGCAGCACTTCACTTGCCCCTCCTTTAATTTGGTCTACTGTATTCGCTGCTCCCAATGAGGTCTCCTCTACACTGGGGAGACTAAACGCAGACTGGGTGACCGTTTTGCGGAACACCTTCACTCAGTCTGCAAGCATGACCCAGACCTCCCTGTCGCTTGCCATTTCAACACTCCACCCTGCTCTCATGCCCACATGTCCGTCCTTGGCCTGCTGCATTGTTCCAGTGAAGCTCAATGCAAACTGGAGGAACAGCACCTCATCTTCCGACTAGGCACTTTACAGCCTTCCGGACTTAACATTGAGTTCAACAACTTCAGACCATGAACTCTCTCCTCCATCCTCACCCCTTTTTTAATCCAATTGTATTTTTTTTAATTCTAGTG
Organism: Cetorhinus maximus; assembly: GCF_964194155.1. Classification (NCBI taxonomy): domain Eukaryota; kingdom Metazoa; phylum Chordata; class Chondrichthyes; order Lamniformes; family Cetorhinidae; genus Cetorhinus; species Cetorhinus maximus. Next base: position 15,105,439 of record NC_135889.1, read on the forward strand.
TAACTATTCATTGATTTATTTTTATTTATTTATTTATTCATTTTTTAAAAATTCTTTTTCCCCAACCAGGCCACCTGCCAACCAGGCTACCTGCCACTTGTTCTTATGTTGTGCTTTCACAGAGCACTGACCCTTGTTCTGCTATTAACACATTCTGCTATATTACCTTTACGTCATGATCAGCACCTTCTTTCGTCTTTAACACTACCATTAACACTCCCTTTGTCTTGACTCCATGACATCTTTTTCAATCTCTCCTTAGCTCCCACCTATCCCTGACCTTCTGTCTTGCTCCACACCCTCTTAAACAATATAAAATCCATCACATTTCTAATGCTCTTTAGTTCTGAAATGGAGTCCTACAGGATCAAAACGTTAACGATGTTTATCTCTACAAATGCTGCCAGACCTGCTGAGTTTTTCCAGCATTTATTGTTTTTATTACCTAGCCCCACTCCCTGGCTCCTTCCTCATAGTCTGTCATTCCTTTTTCCCTTATTTATTTGAAAGCTACTTTAATTTGCCTCAACCACACTCTCAGCCAATGCATTCCAGATCAATCTAATCGCTGCGTAAAAAAGTGTTTCCTCATGTTGCTTTTGGTTCTTTTGCCAAGCATCTTACATTGGTGTCCTCTGGTTCTTGACCTTTCCTCCATTCGGAACAGATTCTTCCTATCTATTCTGCCTAGATCCCTCATGATCTTGAACACCCCTATCAACTCTCCTCTCAAGCTTCTCTTCTCTAAGGAGAACAATCCTAGCTTCTCCAGTCTCCAAAATAACCGCTTAACTGAAATTCCTCATCCCTGGAACCATTCTAGTAAATCTTTTCTGCATCCACTCTAAAGCATTCATATCCTTCCTAAAGTGCAATGCCCACAATTAGACATGATACCCCAGTTGATTATCCTGTCTCCTTAACCTTTCTCAACAACCCACCTCATCCAGTGAATACTTCCCAATTGTCAACAAAGTGCAACTTCTTCATTTTACAAAGTTCCTGAAGACAGATGTTGAACCTGTAATTTGGATGCTCCTCTCCTGTGATCTGGACATGACTAGTATGAGCCTGGAGACTATTACCCTTACTTTGAAGCTCAGCTATGGGTTCCTAGTAGGAATCCTGTAAAACAAATGGATTTCTATCCATTATCTCATTCACAAAAATCTTAGTACCCACATTTCATTAAGTCATCCACATGATCCTGGAGGTTTGTCACCTCGGCTCCTGAAGACAATAGACTGCTTTTGATGGAGCCTTATCTCTACATAGGGTGACTCTTATATTTATGGCCCCTAGTTTTGGAGTCCCCTATGAGCAACACAGAGGATGGGGATACGGAATGGATGTAGAGGTGTTGGAGCTTGATCCTCAGTATGGTTATGCTGAGGGAACAAAACCTGTACAGAGGGATCTGGGTGTCCTGGTACATGAATCGCAAAAAGTTAGCAGGCAGGGGTGGAGTTTTACAGCCCCGTCATGGCGGGAGCGGGGCCGTAAAACGCAGCGAGCCATTCAAACGTTCATTGACTTTGGCGGGACCTTAAAATCCTGTCAACGTAAAATTCCGCCCACGAGATCCTGAGGCGACTTGATAGTGTGGATGATATTACTAGAACTAGGGGAAGCAGTTTAAGAATGAGAGGTCTCCCTTTGAAGACGGAGATGAGGATAATATTTTCCTCTCAAGAGTGTCATTAGTATGTGGAATTCTCTTCCCCTAGTGGAGGCTGGGTCATTGAATTTATTCAGTGCAGAGCTAGACAGATTTTTGATAGTCAAGGGTTATGGCGGGTAGACAGGCAAGTGGAGTTGAGCCCACAATCAGATCAGCCATGATCTTATTGAATGGAGAGCAGAGTGAGGGCTGAATGGCCTACCCCTGCTCCCACGTCCTACATTCCTACGTTTAAATACAGGATGCATCACTACATTGAACATTTCACTCACTTCCTCACCACCCAGCTAGGAGGTAGGGGATCAAATTCAGCCTCATGTATGGAAAGAGCGAAACACTTATATAGGCTTAACCACTCACCAACTATTGCACTGCACTGGATTTTCCTAGTTAATCCTACACCAGGTAGGAGTAACCTTTCATATCAAAAAATAGTGGTTGCACCAGAGTTAATGCAAAATTGGGATCCATGTACAACATCTGTTACCATTTTTTGATAAAGAGGGAAAATAAGTATTATTATTTCCAAGTAGCATCTGCCAGAATCATAATTTCATATTACAACATGTTTCTCCGACTGTGAGGCTCCGGACAAGCTGCTTATTCTTAATTTGTGTAATTATAGGTCATGTCATATTTTATAACAAGTGGGTAATGTCTGTCCACCATGAGCTATGGGAAGAATCCAAAGGAAAGTTGACTCCAAAGGATGTAAAGGAGTCAGTTGACTTATCTGGTGAATTTGAAAAGCTCCATAAATCCTGCTTAAGGACCAATCAACTCAGACCTTTCAACTGAGCCACCATTCAAGGGCAACACCTTTGTTGCTGTGACAGAAACAAATATCACCCCACTCACAGCCTTTCTGTCCCACTTAATGAACGTTCACTTACCTCACTTCTCAATGTCCTGGTTATCTTTTGTATCAAACCCATTGAAATGAAGTGAAGGATTTTGATTTCTTTATTGCCAGGCTGGATGATGGACGGAGGGCAGAGATTTGGGGAAAATTCCCCAGGATTGTGTGCCACTTTCAGCGTTACTTTTGTTACAACCACATGAGGAAGGGTAAAAAATGACTCCTCTATCCTACCACTCCAGGTCTGCCCATGACAGGAATTTTTTGTGATTTTAGCGAGGATGGGCTTTGCCAATACTGCAGGAATCCCACTATGTACACTTTCAGATTATAAAGAATTAGTTAACTTCAAGAAGTACTTAGTTGTTCAAAAAAGTACTTTAGGGTGCCCTGAGGTTATGTAACTTGTATATAAATGCATCTTTCTTATTTCTATTGCGTTTGCCTTATAAAGGTTGAGAATGTCCATGGCAGACAGGACCTGGTCTTCCCAGGGCAAAGTATACAAGAAGAAATATAGGGTGCTTGTGATAAAGGGACAGCAATAATCATGGGTGACTCTAATCTACATATAAACTAGAAAAATCAGATTGGCATTAGTAGCCTGGATGAGCAGTTCATAGAATCTTTTGAGATAGTTTCTTAGAGCAGTATGAACCAACCAGAGACCAGCATATATTAGACTTGGTATTGTGTAATGTGGCAGGATTAATTAATTGCCTCAGAGTAAAGTCACGCCTAGGTGGCAGTGACTACAATATGATTGAATTTTACATCCAGTTTGAAAGAGAGAAGAATGGGAGAAGAAGACTTGTATTTTAAACTTAAATAAGGGCAACTAAGCTGAGATAGCTGAAGTGAACTGGGATACTAGACTAGAGGATAGATCAGTAGAGAAGCAGTGGCAGGCATTTAAGGGGATATTTCAGAATATTCAGAATAAGTATATTCCTATTATAAAGAAAAATTCTAAGGGGAAGACCAACCATCCGTAGCTAACTAAAGAAGTTAAGTAAAGCATCAGACTTAAGGAAAAAGCATATAACTGCGCAAAGATGAATGGCAGGTCAGATAATTGGTCAGAATATAAAGAACAGCAGAGAATGACTAAAAGGTTTATCAGGAGAAAGAAATTAAACTATGAGAAAAAGCTACCTAGAAATGTAAAAATAAATAGCAAGAGTTTCTTCAGGTATTTAAAAAGGAAAAGAGTAAGTAAAATGAGTGTTGCTCCTCTAGAGAGTGACAGTGGGGAGTTAATAGTAAATAATAAGGAAATGGTGAATGAAATGAACAAATATTTTGCTTCTGTGTTCACTATAGAGGATACAAAAAACATTCCAGTAATAGCTGCAAATCAGGAGGTGGAAGGGAGAGAGGAACTTGGTGAAATTACAATCACTAGGGAAGCGGTACTGAGCAAACTGATGGAGCTGCAGGCTGACAAGTCTCTGGGTCCAGATGAACTTCATCTTAGGGTCTTAAAAGAGGTGACTAATGAGGTCGTGGATGCATTGGTGTTAATTTTCCAAAATTCTCTAGATTCTGGAAAGGTTCAATCAGACTGGAAAGGAGCAAATGTAACCCGCCTATTCAAGAAAGGAGGGAGGCAGAAAACAGGAAACTTTAGGTCAGTTAGCTTGATGTCTGTCATGGGGTAAGTGTCAGGATCAATCATTAAGGAGGCACTTAGAAAAACACAAGGTAATTGGGAAGAGTCAGCATGGTTTTGTGAAAGGGAAATCATGTTTAACCAGTTTATTGGAGTTCTTTGAAGGAGTAACATGTGCTGTGGATAAAGGGGAGCCTGTAGATGTGCTGTACTTGGATTTCCAGAAAGCATTTGATAAGGTGCCACATCAAAGGTTATTAGGGAAAAAGAAGTATGGTGTAGGGGGTAATATATTAGCATGGCTGGCAGAAAACAGATTATGCCTAAATGGGGTCTTTGTCCAATTGGCTGAATGTGATGAGTGGAGTCCCGTAGGGGTCTGTGCTGGGGACTCAACTCTATACAATTTATATCAATGACTTAGATGAGTAGAATGAAGGCATGGTAGCTAAATTTGCAGACAACACGAAAATAGGTAGGAAGGTATGTTGTGAAGAGGACACAAGGAGGTTGCAGATGGATATAGATGGGTTGAATGAGTGGGCAAAAACCTGGCAGATAGGGTATAATGTGGGAAAATATGAAATTGTTCCCTTTGGCAGGAAGAATAAGAAAGCAGAGTATTACTTAAACAGAGAATGGCTGCAGAATTCCACGCTGGAGAGGGATCTAGGTGTTCTCGTACATGAGTCACAAAAAGTTAGTATGCAGGTACAGCAAGTAATTAAGAAGGCTAGTGAAATGCTATCCTCTATTACAAGAGGAATTGAACATAAAAGTAAGGGTGTTATCCTTCAGTTATACAGGGCATTGGTGATTCCACAGCTCAAATATTATGTGCAGTTTTGTTCTCTTTATTTAAGGATGGATGTAAGTACATTGGAGGCAGCTCAGAGGTTTACTAGATAGATATCTGGAATGAGTGGGTTGTCTTATGAGGGAAGGTTAGACACCCTGAGCTTGTTTCCACTTTAGAGTTTAGAAGAGTGAGAGGCGATTTGATCGAAGTATATAAGACCCTGAATAGTATTGACAAGGTGAACGTGGAAAGGATGTTTCCTCTTGTGGGTGAGTCCAGAACAAGGGGGCACTGTTTTAAAGTAGGGGTTTCCCTTTTAGGGCAGAGATGAGGAGAATTGTTTTCTCTCAGAGTTGTGTGACTTTGGAGCTCTCTGCCTCAGAAGGCGGTGCAGGCCAGGCCACTGAATATATTTAAGGCAAGAGGTAGATAGATCTTGTTAGGCAAGAGAATCAAAGGTTATCGGGAGTCGATGGGAATGTGGAATTCAAAACACAAACAGGTCAGCCATAATCTTATTGAATTGCAGAGCAGGCTCAAGGGACTGAATGGCCGACTTCTGCTCATAATTCAGATGTTTGTAGGTTCGCATTTTCCACTCTCTGGTCTATCAAGGTATCCTTCCTAGTATTTCTTTCCTTTGAAGGTGCTTCTGCTTATCGGTTCTGACTCCACATATCTTTAAATACTTAAATTTGCGTTTAATCAGATCCCCCCAGTTACTGATCTACAGGGTCATGTTCACAACACAGCTCTGGAAATGTCCGGGACTTCTCTTTATCACCCTAAGTTTGGCCTTTGTAAGGTGGAGTGGATAGTTCCTGAGGCCTTTTGGAGGACTTGGGCCTTCCACTGCAGTCATTCCAACCGTAGAAGGAAATCAATGCTCTCCAAGATCAGATACCTTTGCCAACTCATCAGGATTGACCTGAAGTTAATTGAGGACTTATATCTAGGACAGAACAACTAGAGAGAAAAATCATAGCGCTATTAAAAAAGATGGTCAATTTCTCCCCATTTTTTGAACACTTTGATTTGTTAGTTATAAAATATTGGAAAGGGGGAGGAAAAATTGTTTGACTGAGAGTCAAGAATCTCCAATTGGGTAACGAAGAGCCTCTTCATTTCCCAATTGGTTCTGGTCAAGGATGGATCTGTCAGCGTGGGTGTGGGGCGGTTGGAGACTGGTTGGCAAGGCCAGGGAGAGAGATCATGGGCCCTGGTGCTTCTCCTGTTTCCGTCCCCTTCCTCCACCCTTTGTGAATCTTGAGTGCATATTGGGCGTCAGAATTCCAACATTGACTACAAAAGTACTTCAATAGCTGCAAAGTATTTTCGTGAAGTTGTGACATGCACTCTATAAATGCAAGGTCATTTATAACTTCTACAGAACACACTTGGACACCAAAGTAAGCTAAGTATCTAACAGGTTATATAAATACAGTACCAACTTCAAATCGAGTGACATCGATAAGGTATTCAACTGAGCAACTGTATTAATTCTGGGAAAAATAACTTGAACACTGGCTATACTTAGGACATGGATTGAAAAGGAATGTCTGTATATCTGAACTCTTACTCATAATTGTTCAGATTATCTGTACCACTTTCTTATAATTAGAGTCTTGTATCATTACCAAGAATTGGTTTGCCAATGGGAAGAACATTAGTTATTATCCTTCTGTGTATAATTACACATTTAATTTGCAGTTTGTCTTTGATTCGCAGCATGTTGTAAAATGCCTGTGTTCCGCCCCCCTCGACCTGCCTAACATCAAAGGAAGTTTCTAGCAGATTGAGAAGAGTGAGAGAGGAGGAACACAAGCATTTTAAAACAGCATGGATTAATATTAAAACATTGAATAGCAGAGCACCTGTATTCTGAGGTGAGCATTGCAGGATATTGTACCACATTAATTGCTTTCCCCTAGCCCTAGTAATACATTCTGGGTTTTTCAGTACAATGCCTTGCTGATTAAATGCTCAGTGTAACCTTTGAGTTGTGTATGAGTTTTTTCTTTAGTGGGATCCACTTGTAGATTTTTGTATGTAAAATGGCTATCAGTGTTCAGAAAGGCTTAGAGTTGCACAATTGGACCCTGCAGGAGCTACATCCTCAGTGTGCTATGCCTGAGCCACTCAATTGTGCAATCACTTGGTTAACCAGCTCACCAACAATGTTTAAAAGTAAGGCCACATGATGCCTCAGCACAACCACCATCCCTTACAGTTTCCTAAAGGCTGTGGCTGCAGTTCACTGAACTCTTTACCTCGTTTACCTTGCACGCCAGGTCTGAAGAAAGTGCCCTCCACCTCTAATACAAAAAAAACTCGCGACTAACACCCAAAACAGAACTCTCCTCCTCACACGAGACAGTCAAGAAAGGAGGGACTGGGGAAATCTGGCACGTCCGACTCGGCCAATGATTGATGTTATTCTGGCTGTGTCCAAAGCAGCCAACCTGGCGCATACACCAACCCGATTGACAGGCTACTGGGCCAATGATTGCTGTTGACCTGGCAGTGAGCCTGGGCTCCCCAGAGCACGGGCCCCTGCGTTTTACCCCTTGTGCACCCCCCTCTCCTGGGCCTTGGCTGGTGGTCATGTGATATAACCTCCAGATTTATGTCCAACTTGAGTTGTCAACCTTGCCTTCACCTTGTGTAGGGCTGCGGCTTATAGAAGGTCTGAAGGGATTTTATGCCAGTGTGAATTCAACACAGCCCTTTTAATGGCCTAAAACGATGAATTTTCCAGGCAAGCTCAGGGACTCTGCCCAGAAAGCTCCCTTCCAAGGCTGGGGAGTGTGGGTGGAAGATTCACTGATTGACCTCCCAGCCCAAGTTAGGTAGAATCCTGGCAGTGCTTGGACAAGGACTGTATTCCAAGGCTGCTCCAGGCATCATGGGGAGATAAGCCATCTTGAGCCTGTGAGGTTTTTGTATTCCGATGCGGATGATGTTTCTAGAAAAAAAAACAACTGCATTTGCCGGTAGCAGATCCTCAGTGGGAAACTATGACATGGGCCTATGTAGACAGGCTTAGAGCATCCAGCTAACCATCCATGCCCAGCTAACAGAGATATACAGCCTAAGGCCACCTCCTGAGAACTGTTTCAGCAAACTCCAGAGCCAATTCGCTAGAAATAAGGGAGGGACGGAGATATAGTTGCCTCATCTGGAGCTTTCAGTTCAAGGCACAGCACCTCAGGAAGAATATATTGGCCCTGGCAGGGCTCGTGCTCAGATTCACCAGAATTATACTGGGGCTAAAAGGGTTGGTTTTTGAGTACAGGTTGCACAGGCTAGGCTTGAATATTATGAGTTAAGGGGGTGATCTAATTATTTAAGATGATTAAAGGATTTGATAGGGTAGATAGAGAGAAACTATTCTTTCTGGTGGGGAAGTCTTGAACAAGGGGGCATAATCCTAAAATTAGAATTGTACTGTTCAGAGTGTTTACAAAACTCCCAAGCTTCATATCATCTGCAAACTTTGAAATTGTGCCCTGCACATCAAGGTCTAGATCATTAATATATATCAGGAAAAGCAAGAGTCCTAGTTCTGACCCCTGGGGAACTCCATTACAAACCTTCCTCCAGCCCAAAAACTATCCATTGACCATTACCCTCTGTTTCCTATTACTCAGCCAATTTTGCATCCCTTTTATTCCATCAGCAATAACTTTTCTCACAAGTCTGTTGTGTGGCACTGTATCAAATGCCTTTTGAAAGTCCACGTATACCACATCAACAGCATTACCCTCATTGACCTTTTCTGTTACCTCTTCAAAAAACTCCAGCAAGTTAGTTAAACATGATTTCCCCTTTAGAAATCCATGCTGTTTCTTCCTAATCAACCCATATTTTTCCATGTGATGACTAATTCTATCCCAAATAATTGTTTCTAGAACCTTGCCCACCACTGAAGTTAAATTGACTGGTCTGTAATTGCTGGACTTATCCTTACAACCTTTTTTGAACAGGTTTGCAATTCTCCAGTCCTCTGGCACCTCCCTGAGTCTAGGAAGACTGAAAAAAATTTGGCCAGTGCCCCTGCAATTTCTACTCTCACTTCCCTCAATATTCTTGGATGCATCTCGTCTGGTCCCAGTACCTTGTCAACTTTAAGTACCAACAGTCTATTCAACACTTCCTCCTTATCAATTTTGAACCGTCCTAGTTTCCTCATCTGTCACCATGGCCTGGGTAGCATCTACTTCCTTCGCAAAGACAGATGCAAAGTATTCATTTAATACCTCAGCCATGGCCCCTTCGTCTATGTGTAAATTCCCTTCTAGGCCTCTAATCGGCCCTACTCCTTTTACCACACTTTTACTATTTATAGGCATTTAGAAGACTTTGGGATTCCCATTTACGTTGGCTGTCAGTCGTTTCTAATGGACCAGAAATTTCCCGCCATCGGGGTTGGTGGGAGGGGCGAGGGGGGGGAGTTGTGCGGGGGCGGGTAGAGGCAGGCGTGAACCCGATTGGTGCCTCCAATCGGGTCCACATCGCTATTTTACGTGGGTGGGCCAATTAAGCACTGAGCGCTCCCTGTGCACGCGAAAGAGGGCAGAGATCTCCATGAGGCACCTCTGTGCCTCAGGGAGCTTTGTTTAATTTATGGAAATTTGAATAAAGGTGGGAAAAAAATTTAAGGACATGTCCCCTCATGTGAAACTGTCACATGAGCTGGGACATGTCCATTATTTATTTCAAAAAATTTTATTTAAATAATAAACACTTCATGAAACCTCAACCCGCCCATGGATGAGGTTTCATGAAAAATGCGAAGTCCGCCTGGGCTCTTCGCCCACCCACTAACCTTAAGGTTGGATGGGCAGCTCAGTTAATTACTTTAATTACTTTTCAATAGGCCTTAATAGGCCTTTGACAGTTCAGCAGGCGCACAGCCATGACATGTGGTGACGTCAGGACGCCCATCCGACATCACCGCATGTCATTTTATGCGTTGGCGAGTGAGCCCTGCCCCCCGCTCACTGATGGGAAAATAATCCCTCTTTGCTTCTCTAATATGCTTTTTCACCTCCCCTGTGAACCTTCTGTATTCCTTTTGGTTCTCAATTGTATCTTCTACCTGACACCTGTCATCTTTTTTATCTTAATTTCGATCTCCTTTTTCATCCAGGGAGCTCTGGATTTGTTTGCCCTACCTTTCCCTTTCGATGGAATATATCTTGACTGTGCCCAAACTGATTCTTTTTTGAAAGTAGCCCATTGTTCAGCTACAGTTTTTCCCGCCAATCTTCCATTCCAGTCTATCTGGCCCAGCTCCATTCTTGCCCCATCGAAGTCGGCTCTCGTCCAGTTAATTATTCTTACTCTGGATTACTTGGCGTCCTTTTTCTATCATCATCCAAAAACATACAATACAATGATTGCTGTCTCCCAAATGTTCCCCCACTGACACTTGATCTACTTGGCCCACCTCATTTCTAAGAGCCAGATCTAGCAGTGCGTTCTTTCTTGTTGGACTGGACACATACTGCTGTAGAAAATTTTCCTGAACATAATCTTGGAACTTTTGCCTCTCTCCACCCTTTACACTACCACTGCCCCAATCTACATTCGGTTAATTAAAGTCCGCCATTATAACTACTCTATAATGTCTGCATCTCTCTGTAATTTCCCTGCAGATTTGTTCCTCTATATCCTTCTCACTAGTTAGCCATCTATAGACTACACCGAGCAATGTAATTGTACCCTTTTTGTTCCTTAGCTCTAGCCAAATTGATTCTGTCCTTGAACCCTCTGGGACACCCTCTTTCTCCAGCACTGCAATGCTCTCCTTAACCAATACTGCCACCCCTCCTCCTTTCCTATCTTTTCTGAACACCTTGTACCCGGGAATATTTAACACCCAGTCTGCCCTCCCCCAGAAGAATGTCCTGCAGCTACTCTGACATCCTTGACCCTGGCACCAGGGAGGCAACATACCATCCTGAAGTTACGTGCACAGCCACAAAAGCGTCTGTCTGCTCCCCTAAACAATGAATCCCCTATCACAATTGCTCTTTCTTCTTCCTCCCCACCTGTACAGCTGAGCCGCTCGTGGTGCCACAAACTTGGCTCTGAGGAACCAGCGCCCTCACTAGCTTCCAAAACGGGAAACTGATTTGTGAGTGGGACCCCAGGGGTCTCCTGCACTACCTGCCTACTTCTCTTGGACTGCCTGGTGGTCACGCATTCCCTCTCTGTCTCCAGGCCCTTAAGCTGCGGTGTGACCACCTCTTCCATGTAGCTCTCAGCCTCGTGGATGTGCCACAGTGACTCCAGCCGCCGCTCAAGCTCTGAAACCTGGAGCTCAAGTTTTTGCAGCTGACAGCAAATCAGCAGCACCTAGAGGAGAGTGTGAGAGGAGGACCCTGGGTTAGGCAGTCAGCAGCACCTAGAGGAGAGTGTGAGAGGAGGACCCTGGGTTAGGCAGTCAGCAGCACCTAGAGGAGAGTGTGAGAGGAGGACCCTGGGTTAGGCAGTCAGCAGCACCTTCTCGGCCTCTTGGCTAAGATCAAGTGTAGTGTTGCAGGGGCGACACCATGGTCCTGCCATGGCAAGGTCGGGATGGAAGGGCGATAACCAATCGCAATCCAAATCTATACCGTGGGTTACCTATCACCGTCCGAGTCACGGTGAACCACAGTGACGAAGGAGGATCACCTATGGATCGGGGCTTCTTCACCAGGAGGATCCTGTTGAAGGCGTGCGGCTTCCAAGCTACGGAGATCTTCACCCTGCACGACTCCCGCAAAGGTGGTTATTTCGACGTGACTTTCAAGCAAGTGGCAGACTGCGTCCGGCTCCTGAGGGTGTTCGAGGAGAAGAGAGACCTGCCGGAGATGAAGATCCTGACGGCGGAGCCGCACTTCTCTCTGCCGTTGCAACGGGAACGTGAGGTGATGGTGCATGTGTACAACCCCTTCGTCCCTGTCGCCGACGTGGTCACCTTCCTCACCAGGTACTTCGATAAGGTGGGGAGCGGCACCGAGATTCGAGACGACTTGGGGATCTGGACAGGCAAACGCCTGTTTAAGGTCACGCTAAAGACCGATGGTAAGGGAGCCATTTTCCACCCTCCTTCCAGTTTCGCAATCGGGGGAAACCGTGGCTACCTGGTCTACGCTGGGCAACCCAAGCATTGTCGCTCATGCGGCAAGGCTGGCCATGTGGCGGCCAACTGCAGCGCCTCCCTCTGCAAGATCTGCAAACAGGAAGGGCACCAGACAAAAGACTGCAAACAGGCCAAGTGCTGCAACCTGTGTGGCGAGGCAAGTCACCTCTACAGGACCTGCCCCAAACGCTGCCGTACTTACGCACAGGCAGCCAAAGCCGACCAGGGGGAAGCAGAAGAAAGGTTCCGTGTCACTCCAACCACCAAGGCCCCCAGGGAGCTCAACGGGACAAAGGAGGACACAGAGAGAGACAAGGTGGAGAAAGAGATTGAGGCAACAGAGAGCCAATCAACAGCACTACCCCCTGAACCTTCCAGCCCTCAGGACAGCGAATCAATGGAGGAGGAGGCAGCAGTGGGAAAGCAGCAGGGGGAGTGGCGGACGGTGAAGAACAAGAAAAGTAAGAGGGAGCGAAGAAGAAGCAAAGGCGTTTCCCAGAGAAGCGGCAAGAGGCGTCTCCCATCCGACACGGATGACAAGGGCAGCAGCTCTTCGGATGATGAAGTGCCAGAGCGGCACCGACAGAAGAGGCGGCAAAGCTCCAGGGCGTTGGAGGACGAGACACCCGAGCTCCAGAAAATTGGAGACAACAAGGAGACCAACACACCCCAACTTTGCCTGCAACCTGAGGAGGCCAGTGCACCACAGCCCCTGGAATCTGGGAGCAGTGAGGCAATCATCGCACCCCAGCTCCAGGAAGCCGGGAACAGCAACCCCCCGGAGGGGGTGAGTTTTGGAGAAGCTTCTCCAGCAAAGGTCATCTCAAAACCCGCTCACCACGTGAACCTCCAGATGCCACTGGAGCAGAACACGGCCAAGGAGATCTACCTCAGCCCATCCAAAGTGAAGGAATTTGAGCTCACTACGGGTATGAAGGAGCAGACTAAAGGTCTGGGACTCTCAGAGACAGTGGGTTTGGTAGGAGAATAAATGCTTTAATATGGGTTTAAAGATTGTATCCATAAATGTGCGTAGCATTAAATCTACTACGCGATGTGTTGCGACCTTGGACTACCTAGCCAAGGTCAAAGCTGACCTGTTGTTTCTGCAGGAGTGTGCGATACCGCACCTCAGCTCCTACAGGCAATGGTCACGATGGTGGTCCCACGGGCCATCGATCTGGTCGGGCGGAAACGACTCTCGTTCCTCCGGCCTGGGTATTCTGCTGCGGGGAGGCAACTTCACCGTCTCCGAGGTCAAGGAGGTGGTGGGCGGGCGACTCCTGGTAGCAGACGTAATGTACAAGAACGCTCCACTCCGGTTAATTAACGTGTACGGCCCGGCACAAGGGGCTGAGCGGCTGGAGGTTTTTCAGCAGCTCCCACTGCTGCTGGCGACCTCCAGGCCGGTCATTCTGGGCGGGGACTTCAACTGCATCATCGATGCGGCTGGACGATCCGGCAGGGCCGGAAGCAGATTGGACGCTACGTCCAGATCCCTGATGGAAACAGTTAAGGATGCCAAGCTGCACGACGTCTTCAGCAACCCTGCAGACGGAGCGCAGCGTAGATACACCTGGTCGCGGCCAGACGGGTCCATTCGTTCCAGGATAGACTTCCTGTTTGTGTCCCGTGCATTCACAGTCAGATCCACCGACGTCAAGCCGGTGTTCTTCTCTGACCACTGCCTCCTACTGGCGGACTGCCACTTGGAGGAAGACCTGAGGGTGGGCAGGGGGGCATGGAAGCTAAACGTGCAACTGCTGACCCCAGAGAACATTGAGGAGCTCAAGAGGGATTACAAAGGTTGGAGAACCGTGAAACCCCTCTTTGAGTCCCTGACACACTGGTGGGAAGTGATCAAGGGAAGCATCAAGAGGTTTTTCATCCTCAAAGGCACCCAGAAAGCTAGAAAGGAACAGAGGGAAATGTCCCGACTCCAGGAAAAGATGCAGAATCTGCTCCGGCTGCAGTCGATGGGGGTCGATGTCAAGGAGGAGCTCCAAGAGGTGAAGGGCCAGCAAGCCTCGCACTTTGCCTCGGAGGCCTCCAAGATCATCTTCCGTTCCAGAGTCCGCTCCGTGGAGCAGGATGAGACGTGCTCACGTTTCTTCTTCCAAAAGGTACACAGAGAGCGCTCTGTGATCAGCAGCCTGAAGGAAGAAGACGGCTCAGTAAAGTCATCACGGTCCGACATTCTGAGGATCAGCAAATCCTTTTATGCCGGACTGTATGACGTGAAGCCCACAGACAGCACGGCCTCCCAGTCCTTCCTGTCCTCTATCACGGAGGTCCTAGACCACAGTACGCGGGAGAGCCTAGACAAACCGCTAACTCCTGACGAACTGACTAAGGCCCTCGAGTCCTTCGAGAAGAGTAAAACCCCCGGAAGCGACGGCCTGCCGGCGGAGTTGTATTCGGCTCTGTGGGACTTGATCGGCCCAGACCTGCTAGAAGTGTACGAGAGTATGCTCCTGGCCGGCAGCATGTCAGAATCCATGAGGAAAGGCATCATCACCCTCATCTACAAGCACAAGGGGGAAAGGGAGGAAATTAGAAATTGGCGACCCATTTCACTGTTGAATATGGACTATAAGATTCTGTCCAAGGTCATCGCCAACCGGGTCAAATCCGCTCTGGAATTGGTGATTCACCCTGACCAGACCTGCTCTGTGCCAGGCAGGAAGATCTCTGACAGCCTGGCGCTGCTCAGGGATACGATTGCCTATGTACAGGACAGGGGTGTGGATACCTGCCTCATCAGCTTGGATCAGGAGAAGGCCTTTGACAGAATATCGCACACCTACATGGGGGATGTGCTCTCCAAAATGGGCTTTGGGGAGGGAATTCGAAATTGGATCCAACTGCTCTACACTAACATCAGTAGCGCAGTCTCAATCAATGGGTGGGAAACAGATAGCTTTCCGATTAAATCTGGAGTCAGGCAGGGCTGCCCTCTCTCGCCTGTCCTTTTTGTGTGCTGCATAGAACCCTTTGCCGAGTCCATCAGGAAGGATCCGGGCATAAGAGGAGTGACGATCCCAGGCAGTGGAGGCACTCAGGTAAAAGCCTCCCTGTACATGGACGACGTCGCCGTCTTCTGCTCGGATCCGCTGTCGGTGCGCAGACTGATGCACGTCTGCGACCAGTTCGAACTGGCCTCGGGAGCCAAGGTAAATCGTGGGAAGAGCGAGGCCATGTTCTTTGGGAACTGGGCTGACCGATCCTTTGTCCCCTTCACTGTCAGGGCTGACGGCCTGAAGGTGCTGGGGATATGGTTCGGAGGGACCGGGGCATGCGTTAGAAACTGGAAGGAGCGAGTGGCTATGGTGAAAAGGAAACTGGGCATGTGGGAGCGACGCTCCCTCTCCATTGCGGGTAAGAACCTGGTCATCAGGTGCGAGGTACTCTCGCTGTTGCTGTACGTGGCGCAGGTCTGGCCCATTCCACACTCCTGCGCGATGGCGATCACTCGAGCCATCTTCCGCTTTATCTGGAGGTCGAAAATGGATCGTGTCCGCAGGGACGCGATGTACAAGCCTCTAGATAAAGGGGGAAAAAACGTGCCCAACATCGCCCTCATACTGATGGCCACCTTTGTGTGCGGCTGCATCAAGCGGTGCGTAGACCCTCAGTACGCAAACACCAAGTGTCACTACGTGCTGAGGTTCTACCTGTCCCCGGTGTTGCGAAGGATGGGTCTGGCCACGCTGCCGCGGAACGCTCCAAGTAGTTGGACCGTGCCGTACCACCTGTCCCTGGTGGAAAAATTTATGCAGAAAAACACCTTTGACCACAAGTCCATCAGGCAGTGGTCAGCACGTAACGTCCTAGAGGCCCTGAGGGAAAAGGAGAGGGTGGACCCTGTGGGATGGTTCCCCGAGCAGACTGTCAAAGTCATTTGGCAGAATGCCTCATCGCCAGAACTTTCCAACAAGCACCAAGACGTAGCTTGGCTGGTGGTGAGAAAGGCCCTCCCCGTCAGATCCTTCCTACACGCCAGGAGTCTCACCCCCTCTGCACGTTGCCCTCGAGGTGGCTGTGGTGGGGAAGAGACCGTTGTTCACCTCCTTGTGGATTGTGCCTTTGCAAAGAAAGTCTGGAGAGAGATGCAGTGGTTGCTGTCGAGGTTCATCCCGAGCAGTTCTGTGACACAGGACTCTGTGCTCTACGGGCTGTTCCCAGGGACACACACCGAGACAAACATCGACTGCAGCTGGAGGATCATCAACTCGGTGAAAGAGGCGCTTTGGTCTGCCCGAAACTTGTTGGTCTTCCAGCACAAAGAGTTGTCCCCGACCGATTGTTGCGGACTGGCACAATCCAAAGTCCAGGACTACGTGCTGAGGGACGCACTAAAGCTTGGGGCAGCTGCCGCAAAGGCGCAATGGGGAAGGGTCGCTGTCTAAGACCTTTCTACCACAGCGCACCGAGAGACTGGGAACTGTTTAGAGCCCCTCGGGCTGTACAGATCAAAATGAAAGGCTGTAAATGATTGTAATATGGTTTGTACTGATGCACCTGGTGATACATTTTGTAAAAGTTTAACCTGGATTGTACCCTTGTAATGTTGTTTTTGAAATGGTTTTGAATGTGATTGAAGATTTTTTATGAATAAAGTATATTTTTACAATAAAAAAAAAGTCAGCAGCACCTAGAGGAGAGTCCCAGAGTCCTCCTCTCGCATTTTCCTCTAGGTGCTGCTGACTGCCTGTCCCAAGGACCTCCTCTCACACTCTCCTCTAGGTGCTGCTGACTGCCTGGCTCGGGGTCCTCATCTCACAACCTCCTCTCATGATGTCAGGAAGTATTCCCTCACAGAAAGGATGGTGGAAAACTGGAACTTTCTTCCCCAAAAAGCTGTTGAGGCTGGGGCATCAATGAGCATTTCAAACCCAAGTTGGATAGGTTTTTTTTATTAGTTAAGACTATTTAAGGGTTACTGAACCAAGGCAGGTAGATAGAGTTAAGATACAGATCAGCCATGACCTAATTGAATGGTGGAACAGGCTCAAGGGAATCAATAGCCTCCCTCTAATCCTTTGTTCAGTTGGCACGGGGCCAGCTTTTGCGTCCGAGGCAAAGCAAATGAGGTATAATAGTGTTTAATGACACAGCATTAACAAGGCATCCATCCTGACAAACACCCTATGTGACAGCTGGGCTGTGGTGGCATGCTGTTTTACAAGAGAGCTACATCTGGATTTCTAGACATTGAGTGACGTTTTCAGACAACTGCAAATTAAGGAAAAGAAAGAACTTGTGTTTATATGAACCATAAATGACCTCAGGATGTCCCAAAGTGCTTCATAGCAAAGCAAGTACTTCTGAAGTCTTGTTACAGTTGTAATGTAGTGGAATGCTTCAGTCAATTTGTGCACAGCAATGTCCCACAAACAGCAATTAGATAATCTGTTGGTTGAGGGATAAATATTGACCAGAAAACTGGGGAGAACTCCCCTGCTCTTCTTCGAAATGGTGCCTGGGATTTTTTTACATCCACCTGAGCGGCCAGGCAGGCCTTCCGTTTAACGTCTGATCCAAAAGACGGCATCTCCGACAGTGCAGTGCTCCCTCAGTGCTGCACTGCAGTGTCAGCCTAGATTCTGTGCTCAAATCTGTGGGCTTGGACTTGAGCCTACAACTCAGAGTGACAAGCTACCCACCGAGCCTGGGCTGACACTATCCATTTGTTGCGTGGGTTCATTTGGCAACTCATTGACAAAAAAGGAGAAATCGGGTAACAATTGCCAAAGGCTTTTGTTAGTATTGGACACCACTTGATTCAAATGGGGACGTTATGTTTTGTCTGTTCCAGCTTCCTAAAGGCTGTGGTCATCTTCATTCCAAACTTGTTGCTACTTGGGATTAACACATCTGTTTTTAAGCCTCCTGAGGATATGAGCCAGTTAGTTAACCCACTATATTTTTAACAAATACCTCTGCTGTTGCAGTCGAGTCGAGTGTGGTAAAGGAAAGAAAAGCTGACATATCTGCACCTCTCCTATGCCCTCAGGAACTGTTCAAAGTACTTCACAGACAATTAGTTATTTAGAACTGCGCGTGATTGTTCTGTTGTTTTGGAGGGGGCCATGGCAGCCATTTGGCGTACGAGATAACCCACAAGTCGCAGTGGGGCGAATGATCGCTGAATCCACTTTTGGTGGAGTTGGTGGGATTTTGCTGTGGAGAAAGTGGCCACCCCAGTCCCCTCTGTTTGCATACAGCTGCAACGATGTGATAATCCGTATTCAGGGGTTTCAGCTGAGGGATAAATATTGGCTGGGACGCTGGGGAAGTCTCCCGTGCTCCTCTTCAAAACAATGTGCTGGGATATTTCACATGCACCTGAGAGGGCAGACAACGCTGTGATTAACACCTCATCCTGAAAGATAGAACTCCGAAGTGTCCAGTAAAAAGAAATAAAGACTTGCATTTCTATAGCACCTTTCATGGCCTCAGGGCGTTTTTAGCCAATTAAATGCTTACGAAATGTAGTCACTGATGTAATGTAAGTAAAGTGACAGCTGACTTGTGCTCCGCAAACTCCTACAAAGAGCAATGTGACAGTGACCACATAATCTGTTTCAGTGGTATTGATTAAGGGATAAATCTTGGTCAGGACACAAGGGAGAACTCTCCTGCAGTACTACACTGGACTGTCAGCGTAGTGTTCAATTGTTCTATGTTTGACTATGTGACTCTGGTAATTGATCCATGCTCACAATGCTTGATTGATTAAGCCTGGGTGTGGACTCTGACAAGTAAACAAAACTGTAGAAAGAACGGAGGTCTAACCTGAAGCGTGGAGCAGATATTTTAAAGCACTGTAAATAAAACCTGTTACAGACATAGGGTGGTGGCAGGTGAGAAAGGCAGTGTGGCTCCCACCGGCTGGTGTGGTGAGTTGCCATGCCGGACTGTTCACTTTTTAAGCTCATTATGTATGCATATATCTCGTGGTGGGCAAGCTGGGGTTCATCCACCCACCCTTACCTCATTGGCTCCTATTCCCATTACCATATTTAAAGGGCACCCACACACACATTCACTGTCTGCAGTCCAGGACTTGTCGTGGCAAACACCAGGATGGCCCTGAGAAGAGACAAGTACTGTGCGCCAAAGCTCAGCTACAATGAACTGGCCGCATTCCTCCAAGCGGTTGATACTATTCCCCCGTGATGGGGGCTGGAGGACAACGAAGGCTTGGGAGGATGCCAAGGCAGTCAGTACCAATGCTCTCCACAAGAGAACCGCTATCCAGTGCAGAAAAAGGATGAATGATTTCAACCACACCTCCAGGGCAAGCCAGTCTCCTCACTCTCTACTCACACTCTCATAAGGCCAACAGACATTCGCTAGGTTACAGTCCACAGGGATCTCACACATTGCCAACACAAGGGACATCACCACTAATTCTCTCACACACGCTTTCACAACCTCAACTCTTGTCACATCTGCACAAGTTGCATCCTCAGCCCTTACAGAGGTCCAGTCAGCACACACAGAAGGCAAGTATGTTTATCATCTGCACTGGCATCCGTTCTGCTCACAGCCAGTTCACTTGTCTTTACGCAGGGAAAGATCGCCCGCAGCAACAGGGAGAGATCCCAGACAGGCACCAGCAAGAAAAGAAGGAGGCATAGTGCCAGCCAGCCCATCAGCCCCAGCCCCCAGACCACCTCAGATACGTATGCTGAGGACCCACTAGATGTCGATCCATCACTGAGTTCACCCAGAGACACACACCTCAGTGGGACCTAGTTCTAGAGCAGGCTCGGTGTCACTCTCCGGTGAGCGCCGCACAGATTCGGGTCCACAGCAGGCGGAGGCAGTGACATCCAAGGTCACCGACACTCGGAGGACTGCTGGAGGCCAGGCTCCTGCTGAGTCCGAGTCTGATAATGAGCCTCTGGAATCGGACCTCAGAGAGATGTGGGAGCTCCAAAGACAGTCAGGGGCACACAAAGCAGAGTTGTCAGAAGCCATCAGCAGATTAGAACAGAGAATGGAGGAGTCAGTCTGTGTTCTGCCTGGTGTCATGGCACCAACATGCCAACGCACCGAGGGCACCATTGGAAAGGTGACAACATCCATGGAGACCTTGGCCCAGCAGTTTGTGCCGGCTATGTGCTTGGACCTGTGCACCATCGCTATAGGCATGAAAACTTTCCAACAGTGACTAGGCAAGGTGGGGAATGGGACACCTTGTTCACCCTCCAGGAGCCCCTTCTCCTTAAGGAGTCAGCGAGGAGCCCTCAGTCACCCACAGGGAGGAGCAGCGTCAGCTGGACAGCCTTGGATAATCCACCCAGGAGTCTCCTGGGCTATACAGCCACACCAAGTCCCCCCCTGCCTGTAACCCCAGCAACTCCAGTTCCTCTGGCTGGGGAAGGCACACCTGCCCCACAGCAGGACACCCAAAGCAGGCCGGGGCCCTCCAGCCTCGGCCCTCTAGAGGACACCCACCCAGGTCATCACAGACAGGGCTTAGCAGTCAGCAGGCTGCCTCCACCTCTGTTGCAGATGTCAGGGAAGCACCTAGACGTAACGGTAGAGTAAGAAAAATTAAGAAATATTGAAAGCACAAAGGTGGCAGAGGTTTTACTCACTGTTTATACTTTGCACTTCTGTTAATATATTTTGCTTATCTGAAATTCTCATCTCGTGAATGACTCTTCTATCTGATGTAATGTTTAAGGCCATAAAAGTGTTAACAGATACCCTCCCCCTCCTCATTCATCTCCCATCATGTGCCTCAGGCCTATGGTGCCACGCACAATCTCAATACAGTGAGTCACCTTTCTCTCCACAGCAGCAACATGAGCAAAGCCAGTAGCTCTGTCGACGTGATGTTTGGGCAATGCATTTCTTAGACTTGTGTCAGAGGATCATGTCATGTTGCCTCATGAGTACAGGTTTTGCAGTCTGATTTATTCTCCTGATGCTGCTGTACTGAAGACTGGTCTGTGTGGAACTTGCAGGTTTTAATGGTGACCCGCGTTGGAGTCAATCTAACTCGGTGCATCTTTCAATGGCTTCTATGTAATGTGTGTCAGGCTTGAGAGTGGGTTACATTTCAAGTAATAGTCGGGGATCTTTGGCGCTCTTGGCAGCCTGTAGCATGACTTCGTGACCGTGTGTACAGCCAGACATCACCCCTATAATAGTTCCCAATCTCCACCTGCATGATGCTGAACTATGGACCTAGGTAGGACTTGGTGGCTCCGGGATGCCTGCTCGCTGGCAATGACTCTGTGAGATCAGAGGTGTGTGTCGAGGCTCCAGATGCCGGACTATTAAATTTGAGGATGCAGCTGTGGACCTGAAGGTCTGGCTCGGATGGCTTGGCAGAATCCCTGAGCTAGCTTTCAGATGGACATGGTAATCTGATCGTCACAATACCATCAGTGTGCCAGGTTTCCTTGCGTTTATTTGAAATGCTGGAATTAAACGTGGAGGCTTTAAAGGGGATCAGAGTGAAGCTGCACTGCACCTGATGTGTGCTTTTTATTATCAGCGAAGTTACTAAGCAATGCCCAAATGCAGTGTCGACATTTTCTGGGCCATGGATCCAAGGAAAAGCTGGTCACAAACATAGGAAGCTCCTTATGGAGGCTGGGTCGTGAGTGCTTGTCAATGATCAGGCGATGGTGCTGCTGAAGCTCTCTCCGTGCACACAAAGGTGACCTAACTCGCTGGCTCGCATGACTGAGAGTGACAGATCACTCAGTATGAGGATGTGGCCAGAACGTTATTCTTGCGTAAGGGATGGCCTGTGGATACATGCCGCAGTCCGGGTTCAGATCAGTCCTCAGACATTCACACGATAACCAGTGATTGGTGATTATCCTCCTTGAGGCACCTTGCAAAACTCCGGGCAGACTGCCATGAGTACTGCTCCTGCCTCTTGAAGGCTGCCATAGGCAGTGAAATGTCACAGCAATGCTTGAAAAGACTGCATGGTGTGCGCTGGTGGAGTTCTTATCCCACTACAGAATGGTCACATGCTCCAGAAGCTGCTTGGCCTTAGTCCGGGGCACTGTCAGGCTGACTCCTTTGGAGTAGACCAGAGCCCGGCCTTGCACTAATGTAACAACCATAATCGTTTGGGTGTGTAAAGCCTGAACCTCTCAGCTGCAATGTGTAGGGGCCTTTGGAGGATTTTGCATATGCACTTTAGCCATTGCCCTTTTACATTTGGATCTCTCTGACCTTTGTGCATTCCTCTGAGAGGGACCAATGGTCTCTCAAACCCAGTCAACGTTTGACCCCAAGTCGGAATGGATTCTAGCAAGAATGCACACCATGAGTTAAGATGCCCAAATCATTCAATTGGCATTTGAGTCTACCTAACATGTCTCAGCTAAGCCTTGCTCTCCATGTCCTGAAGTGGAAGTTATTAGGGTGGTCCTTCAAAAGGGCACTGGCTGACTCGTCCCGCAAGCCCTTCCCCTCGCAAGGCGAATTTTTTCCCCCAGGTTATTTTTCAACCGTGTCATTCCATTGACTGACAAAATGGTGGTTCTCTGCTTCTGTTATGAGACCAGCTCCCAACCCCGGGACCTGTGACCATCCAAGTCCACCCTGTCGTGCTGGAGGAGCATCATGCTCAGGCTTCCCTCCCTCCGATTACTCTCCTTCCACCCCCTCTAATCCTGGAGTCTATCCTGATTATTGTAGATATCCCTGTTCTGTGGATGTCCCAATGCCCCATGTCGACCTGACCCCTCCCCACCTTGAAGCCCAATGCACAGTCACATACCGAGAACACCACCACCTCCACCCACCCCCCATGAGACCATCGAGTGCTCCCCGCTGTATTACCTGTTCCCCATCTACAGGCTGGAGGTGCCTCCCCTGACTGTGTCCGTGCCACCTGCGGCCCAGTACCAAGCCAACAGCCCCCAGGACCGAGGGGCTGACGACGCCCTGTGCACCGTGCTGTGCACAACTGACACAGGACAAGCAGGCTTTCCGCCTCCATGGTCTGGGACCCGGACATGCGTGCCAAGCACAGCCTTGCAACATGGTGTGCAATGGCCCAGGACTGCATCCCCTTTCTGATCCTGAATAATTGCCCCCTTCCCCCCAGTCATGTGTTACTGTCCACTCTTTCCCCAATCGTTCCCCCCCAAGTCATGTGCATCTGTTCTCCCCTAACCCACCCCCTGGCCTCCATTCAAGACCCTGCACCAGTCCCCATGCCTCCCACCCCTGTCAAGACTTTGTTTTCCAGCTCGTTCCCTTTCCCCTGTCTTGCCTGACCTCCCCAGAGTAAAGGCATTGCCTCCCAGCCCCCTCACCCCCCCACCACCCCCCTCCTGCTGGTCTTGCCTGAGCAGCCTTGGCACGGGGGAGCCGCAAACACACTGCAATGAAAGGTGGGCAAGCAGTGCACACACACACACGCACACGCGCGCACACACGCACACACACACGCACACGCACACGCATCTCAAGGTCACGAGTGAAGTGCAGTCCGCAATGTAAACATCTGTTATATCTGGTCATGATTCACAACGGAATAATTAGCCGCTGGCATGCCAGTTGATTGGGAGGGGTGGGGGTGGGGGGGTGGTTATATTTCAGGTGAGCTGGGTTTTTAATGAGTATTCATCGGTGTGTAGTGACAAATTTTGAGGTGCAGGAGCTGTGAGAAAATGTGTAGGCCATATCATTTCTAAAACGACTATGATGTTGCCTTCCCATGTATTCATCATTTGAGTCCCCAAACACCCGTATTAAGTGGAAAATATCAGTGCCAGTGGGCAATTTATTTCAAATGATGTGACATTTAGAATCATTAGTCTTTAGCATGGCCAGAGTTTCATTATGCAACTGTTTAATTATTTAATTCAGGCCTATTCAAACATGAATTGTAGAAAACATTACTTACTTCTGACTGGGGAATGATATATAGAGGGATCACTGCTTTTCTTGATTTATATTAATAACCTAGACCTGGGTGTACAGGGCCCAATTCCAGACTTTGCAGATGATATAAGACTTGGAAGTATTGTGAACTGTGAGGAGGATAGTGATAGGCTTCAAGCAGATATATTGCAGTTTTCAAAAGGGAACTGGATAATTATCTGGAGAAGATTTTACAGGGCTACTCCTCCTCACTTTCTCTCTGTCTCTCATCTGGCTGCCTCGTATCCCACTCCGGCCTGCCTGGGCCCTGCGATGGCTGCCTCATGTCCCATTCCGGCCTGCCTGGGCCCTGCTCTGGCTGCCTCATGTCCCACTCCGGCCTGCCTGGGCCCTGCTCTGGCTGCCTCATGTCCCACTCCAGCCTGCCTGGGCCCTGCGATGGCTGCCTCGTATCCCACTCCGGCCTGCCTGGGCCCCGCGATGGCTGCCTCATGTCCCACTCCGGCCTGCCTGGGCCCTGCTCTGGCTGCCTCATGTCCCACTCCGGCCGGCCTGGGCCCTGCGATGGCTGCCTCATATCCCACTCCGGCCTGCCTGGGCCCTGCTCTGGCTGCCTCATGTCCCACTCCGGCCTGCCTGGGCCCTGCTCTGGCTGCCTCATGTCCCACTACGGCTGCTTCATGTCTCGCTCCGGCCTGCCTGGGCCCTGCTCTGGCCACCTCGCATCCCACTCCAGCCTGCCTGGGCCCTGCTCTGGCTGTCTCGCGTCCCGCTCTGGCCTGCCTGGGCCCTGCTCTGGCTGTCTCGCTCTCCGCTCGGGATCACCTGGGCTCTGCTTCAGCTTGCCTTGCACTCCGCGCCCTGGAATTTACCTTTAAAGCTCACTTTCCCACTCTTTGCTGCTTGTCCAGTCACAGGCTGGTTCCTATCTGCATTTGCTGCTGATAGGCTCTCAGCAGCAAATGCAGAGAAAACCCAGCCTGTGATTGGAGGAACAGCTTTACAGCATTTTTCAAATGTAAATCAGTTGAATGCCCAAGAAGTTTGGTGGGTCACATTGAGTCAGACAAGCCTGTTTTAAATAGAAGGTGCCGGAGCAGCACTCTGGCAGCACTACACCACTGGCATTCACGAAATTCAGATGCATGCGCATACGGTTCCTGACATGACGTGGCGGGCTACCCAACCCACCATGAAAATTACGCACCACTTTTACCCTGGCAGGAAACAGATCTTTGGCCACACTCAAAATTTTGAAATTCTGCCCGCCATGATACCCACCGCTGGCAAGAATGGAAAATTTCGCCCATAAAAACTAGTGTCATCTCCACATAGACCTAAGATATAATACGTACAATAGTCAGCCTAGATTTTATACTCTCAGGCATGTGACTTGAACTCACAACCTTCTGTCTCAGAGGCAAAAACGTTACCTATTGAACCATGCCAGACACCTGGTTATCAAGCAAAGACTAACCTCGGTGGTACATTTCCTGATTGATCAAATCACCTTCTCTCCCACTCCTTTCAAGCACTGTGGGTGCATGCCACTTAGAGTGACCTGGGCTGAGGGTCACAACTCCCACCAGAAGAGTCCTGCTTTCTAATAGAAAAGAAGACAGTCCTTAAAACTTGCAGCGGACGAGGACGTGACTGGGAGCCTGATGGTTTAGAGGAGTGTATTGTGAGCAGGTGCCGAGTTCCACAGGTCAACGACGGAGGAACAACAATTCTTGACAAATTGGTTTGAAAAGCCAAACTGCCTTTTGAGAAGGAGAAGAGCAGAGGGATTGAGGAGGCATGACCAGCAGGCAGAGTTAGCTGAGGAAGATATTAGACTGCCAAGTAATGTCAGAAATAAATACTTTTTTTTTGCTATATCGCTCCTGCTGAAACATCTGAAAGCATTTAACATTTCAAAGTATGATCTGGAAGTTTTGTGAAGAAAGCAGTTAATATCTCAACATTAAAACCTATCACATGAGAAACCCTCCCTTTGGCATCAATCACTGCTCTAAACTCGCTACCACATGGAGCAGTTGAGGTGAGTAGCACAGATGTATTTAAAGGAAGGCTAGATAAACGCCTGAGGGAGAAAAGGATAGAAAGATAGGGTTATAGGGTTTATACATATATTGGGAGAGGTGAAGCAGTGAGCTGGTGACTAAACTATCCTAGCTTGGACATCGAGGTTGCAACTTAACTCACTCAAAACACATTCATTTCCACATTGTTAAAATTAGACCCTGAGCCCCCTGACTTCTCTTTGCTAAAAGGAACCTGCAGAGAGGTAAGTGTGCCAGTAACACCCTTATCAGGCTTGAGCTCGCAGGGTGTTCGAGTGACCAGCCCTCTAAGCACAGCCGGCATAAAAATGATGGGAAGAGGAGCTGAGGAACAGCTTGCTATGACCTCCTGCCTCTTTATAAAGGACCCAATGGCCTAGCACACGATGAATTTAAGAGATGGAGTGGTAGGGGGATCGATTTGGCTGGCATTGGAGGGCTGAAAGGAACAAAGGAGGCATGCAATGTGTGCAACAGAGGCTTCAATCTGATATGAGGGAAGGTTTGAGTCACATTCCCTGACTGCTTTTATTGTCCAACAGCTCTGTTGCTACATAAATGCCAGTGAGTGAATGTTTCCACAGAATGATTTACCCACACCCATTGCACAATCTGCAGCGGTCGAGGATTACAAGTTTCCAAACTATTGCGTGTGCAAGTGGCAGAGTAAAACCATTGTCAGCTGGAGCTGGGCAACCAGGCCCTGGCTCCGCCAACACGTAAACCTTGGGCTGCCAACTCTGTGGGATGTATTCCTGGAGATTTTGTCATATGATCTCCACCCTCCAACAATCTCACCTGGTCAAACAGCCTCAGACTCCATCTCCAATATTTTTACAACTAGCCAACAGAAGAGCTCAAAGATAATGAAAAAAAAAATGTTTTAACACATGCCCCTATCACATTTCTTTGCAACAGCATCCCGGAGATTAATCTTAATTCCTAGGGACTCCAGGACAACCCTCGAGGGTTGGAAATCCTGTGCAAGTCCATGGGAGACTGCGGGGTCTCCTGTGAGCATTTTCTTTTTTGCAATCACAGGGTTCTTGACGTTGTGTTGAGAGTGCAGGGGAGCAGCTCAAGGCAGGGCCCCTTGTTTCCAGGGCAACCCGTCACCTCGCCGGGAGAGAGCCAGCAGCCTTCACATGGTCCTCCTGTTAAAGTAACCTGTAAAGCTGCGAACTAATGCTGTCGAGAAGACAACCGAAACCTGGTGCAATCAGTAAAAACCCACCGGAAAATGGATTCTCTCAGAGACAACAAAACCGAGAAACAGGGCCAGTAACAAGGATATACCAGCTCAGCGCTAATGGGCCAAACGTTAGCTCCTCACAGAAGAACTCTCTGACAGGAATATGGTCACCTCGCCGACCACTCCAGCCATCGGGCCCACATTACTGGGCACCAACGCATTGCAAGCGGTGATAACGAGACATATGGCCTAGCCACCTACATCAAGCAAAGCCTCAGCAAAAATGCTGAAGGCCTAGGGCAGGATTGAGGTGGGCAGGCCTGGGAGAGGCCAGGAAACTGTCCGCCGCCCCCGATCTACTCCCGACCGCGATTTCACACCAGTAAGGCCCACCCAGGGTAAAACGCAGCTCTGCACTGGCCAGGAAGGGGCAGGCAGGGATGGGGGCCTGCCAGCCTCCGGGTCCAATGGTGACTCAGCATCCAGTTTAAAAACAGCCAGGCAGCCCCTGGGAGACTGCCACGGAAGGAGGTGTGTTCAGTGTTCCCAATGGAGTCGGGTGCGACTGGACACAGCAGGTAGGGGAAGCAGGTCAGGTGGACACTCAGCACCTACCCCCACCCCCGACACCCCCTGTTTTTCTGACGAGCGCCTTGCCTTCCTCCTGGAGGAGGTGGCTACCAGGAGGGAAACTCTTGACCCCATGGTTAGGAGGAGGAGGCCACCGCACCTCACCAAGAGGGCATGGGGGGAGGTGGCAGCAATGGTGAGCAGCCATGACATGGTGCGGCGCACATGGGTGCAGTGCCGGAAGCGCTTCAATGACCTGCTGTGCTCAGGAAAGGTGAGCACTGTGTTGACATGGGTCAGTGTGCAGGAGTGTTAAGGTGTGGCCGACACCCCGTGGACCTCAGGGGTATTAGAATCTGAGTGCCAACTGTCAATGATGCCAGAGTTGGCCAAGGGGGTGAGGCCTGGCTGCTTGGACTGAGTGACTTGCAGCTTGAGGGCCATGACTCGGAGGTGCCCTGCAAGGTGTTCCTCAGCTGGGGTTGGTCAGGCTCCAATGGCGCTTCAGGTACAGAGTGGAGTAATCAATGCCCCTCTATCCTTTCAGGAGAAAACAAGCCATAACCAAGCAGAGAGGTCATGGACAGGCGGAGGCCCCACAAACCTCCTGCTGCTCACCAGGTTCAAGCAGGACACCCTCGAACTCAAGAGCCTACACGCTCCATATGCAACCGGGTATGGAGAGGTGGGGGTGTCAGATGAAGGTAAGAGTACAGTGCACAGAGGTGAGAGTTTCGGATTGTGCAATCATTCTAGTGCAGTCTCTTCATTGATGTGAGCCTTGAACCTGGAGTCCCCATTGATCATTGGAAGATGAGGGCACCATGATGCAGATCTTACCAGGGTGCCTGGAATGCACAGTGACAGTGCGATGACTTTAACTAATGACATGTCCTTGTTCTCCTTTTTAGGTTCGCCAGCAGGCGCTCGCTCTCTGGACCCTGAAGGTTCACCCTTGACACCAGAGAACCATGGAGCTTCTGTTGTACGTGTGTCACACCCGCTCTCTGAAGCAGGCACCAGCGTAGATACCAGTACCTTGGTGGGCGTTAGTTTGGCAGCTAGTATCTAGGTGCACATTAGTGAAGGCACTTCACACTCTTTGAGGTGCAGGCTGAGGCACAGTGTGCCCGGGGCACTGGCAGTCAGGGGACTGCTGGGGACCAGGATGATGCTCAGTCGAAGGCTGATGATGAGCCTCTGGAGTCATCCATTAGGCGGCAGAAGCTGGATGTCTTGCGAGAAGGGCAGGAGGATCTGGCAGAGATTCATGAGGGTCTGCTTGTCGTGGTCTTCACTGTGGAGGCGTCCATGTAGGGCATCAGCACTGCATTGACCCTTATGGCCGAGCCCACTGCCTCCTCCATTGAGAGTGGTGACTCTCATGGAGATCAGCTCCGGGGACAGAATGAGGGATTCCTGAGGTTATGCTCCGACCTGCAAGCCCTCTGGAGGTCAGTGCCAGTGTGGGAGTTGGACAAGGCACCCAGTACCCCAGCTCTAGGTGCCCATCCATCAATGGTGAGCAGGGAAGTCCAGAACGATCTCACGTTGGCGCATGAGCTGCTTGTCATCTCTACGGGCACCTGTCAGGCGCTCCTCCGCTCCTCTGCCAGTAACTGTCGCAACTGCTGAGGCTGTGATGACTGGGGAGATGTCAGCCGTGACACTGGCCGCTACCTCCCAGGCGGGGCCAGCACAGGCTCCATTGGCCGGGGGACGAACACCAAGGTCATCAAGGCCAACAGGACAGCGCAGTCAGCAGCTGTCTCCAATACCGGTGCCAGCAAGGTGGGGAACACCAAGACACAGCACTCGCAAATGTAAGCTAAAGGCACTGTGAGCACAAGAGGGTCAGGTCACAGGTGATTTTATGTTAATTTATGTTTACTTTATCTATACTGGTCTGGGAATAAAGACCAGAGATGTTTATGTAAATAGTTTGGAATTGTCAAAATGAGATAACTTTTGTTTTTGTCGTCATGGCCTGAGTATGCTTCACCTTTTTGTTTTTTTGGTACGGAGATCGCCAGTATGTAATGCTGGATGGAGGTGGCTCTGAACTTTATTGCACAGGCACTGAGTGTTCTTTGTGTTTAAATGAGAGAGTCCTTTCAGACATCTGGGATGGAGGCGGCAGTCCTGGCATGCATTCGAAGCTGATCTTTGCTAGCCTATCTGAAGGAACGTTGGATCAAGGCGTCCCTGGAGGTTACCGAGGTCTGCCTCCACACCCTCAGCATTCCCCTCACCATGCTCCTCTTCTGACTCACTACTGGACTCATCATCTGTGGCCTGTACAGCTGCATCAAGATCCTCTTCCTCCAGTGGGTCCCCCCTTGCCAGTGCCAGGTTGTGGAGAGTGCAGCATGCAACCACCATCAGTGACACCCGCTCTGGGGTGTATTGTAGTGCACCCCCTGAATGGTCCAGGCATCGGAAGCGCATCTTGAGAAGACCTATGGTCCTCTCTACCACCGCCCTTGTGGAGACAAGACTCATATTGTAATGCTTCTCTGCCTCTGTTCTTGGGTGGCAGAGAGGTGTCATGAACCACCTCTTCAACAGATAGCCCTTGTCACCCAGCAGCCATCCATCCAGTCGGACAGGAGCACTGAAGAGCCTCGGCACTTGGGAGTGTCTCAGGATGTAAGCGTCATGGGAGCTGCCTGGGTACCTTGCACAGACTTGTAGAATCAGCATCCTGTGGTCACACACTATCTGCACGTTCATGGAGTGGAAGCCCTTCCTGTTGACGAAGGCACCAGGCTGACCCACTGGCACCTTGATGGCCACATGTGTGCAGTTGATGGCACCCTGCACGTGGGGGAACCCAGCAATCGCTGCAAAACCTCTGGCTCACTCAGCCTGGCTGGTCTCATCTGTACGCTAAAGAATAAAGGTCAGTGCCCACCTGAACAGAGCTTCTGTCACCAGCTTGATGCAACTGTGGACAGCTGATTGGGAGACTCCACACAGGTCCCCCACTGAGCCCTGGAAAGAGCTGGAGACATTGCAGTTGAGGGCCACTGTGACCTTCAGAGCCACTGGCATGGGGCGTCCACCTACACAGTCGGAGCTGATCTCAGGCCCAATCATCTGACAGATGGAGGTCACTGTCTCCCTTGAGAGACGGAGCCTCCTTTGGCATTGCACCTCAGACATATTGAGTTAGTTGCATCGCCGCCTGTAAACCCTGGCAGCAGGATAGTGGCATCTTCTGTGGCCCCTTCTGCCTTGGACTACCTGCTGCCCCTGTGCCTCCTGTGTCTGCGCCTCTCCTCCCACAGATCTGTCCCCTGGAAGCTGCATTGGGATACCTGGCCTCCTCTCCCTTCTGCCCCTCTCTTCCTCAGAGGAGGAGGTGCCTCCAGCGGAGATCACAGTCCCCATTACCAGGGTAAGGGAAGGATGTCTGATACCTGGAAGGGTCCACACGGTCTGAATCCTCCGGTGGCCTTGCAGACAGCAATGAGTCCTGACATGAAACCTGGAAATGCTAAGAATGAAGCCCCGAACAGAGATGAGGCTGCCAAGTACCAATAAGCAACCAGCAGCAAACTATCTCCAAAACTCCTCACGACTCACACCCGCAATGCTGCTGACCCTTTTTACCCCAACCGTGGATGAGGTTTTTGAAAATGTTGGCAGCCCGTTTTGCTCCAGCATCTTCTCACACCCACCGAGCAAAATATCGCGCTAGCGGGTGCCGGAGCCGTGCCTGTGCCCCTTTGTCAATAGGAAGGGATTTCGGAGCTGTGCCTGTGCCCCTTTGTCAATAGGAAGGGATTCCGGAGCTGTGCCTGTGCCCCTTTGTCAATAGGAAGGGATTTCGGAGCTGTGCCTGTGCCCCTTTGTCAATGGGAAGGGATTTCGGAGCTGTGCCTGTGCCCCTTTGTCAATAGGAAGGGATTCCGGAGCTGTGCCTGTGCCCCTTTGTCAGTAAGAAGGGATTCCGGAGCTGTGCCTGTGCCCCTTTGTCAATAGGAAGGGATTCCGCTCCTTGAGCGTGGAGATAGTGCGTGACCACAGGATGCAGATTCTGCAAGTCCGTGCAAGGTACCCAGGCAGCTCCCCGATGCTTGGTGCGCTCGCCTGACATCGTCGCACGCTATTTTACGCCCGGCCGGGTTGGGTGCGTGCTCGCCCACGGGGCGTAAAATTCTGCTTCTAAAAACAGATGACCTCTGCTCCAGCTCCATCGAGGTCGGTGAGCTGACCATCACAAATGTCAAAGACTGGCACTGAATGTATCTTAGAGACTCGGATAAAGGAGGGATCTGCGTGTGGTGAGGCAGTGACTACAAGTGCACAGTAGCCTGGGCAGGAGGAAAGGATAATGAAGGTGCCAGCTCACCAGTGGACGAGGCTGCACACTATTTCTGCCGCAGCAGACCCAGATGGGCACTTTGATGATCCAGGCTACCGGCTACAGAACACTGATGGGCCTACAATACAAAATGCTTGGTGCACTAGGGAAACCTGTCAGAAATTAATGTCAAAGAAAATGGAACAGTCCAGCACCAACTTGGCACAGGGCTTTGTGCAGGGCTTAGAGCCCATCCTTTCCAACAAGGCGCCTCCTTCAGCACACCTTGATGCAGCTTCCATCAAAGATCTGAGTCCTGCATGTGGAAGCTCGTACCGCTGCCATTGTGGATTTGGTGAGCACTGTTCAGGCTCTCACAGCAGTGCAGCAATCTGCTCTCCAACAGATTACTATAAAATTGCAGAGTCATTGCCCTGGGGCAGTGGCAGTGATTCCATGCGGCATGAACCTGCTGTCCTCTCTCAGGATGACAGCATTCGCCACTCCCACCCACCCACAACTACCATTCTGCCAGTGCCCTTGCTGTTGCCAGTCAGTTAGCCAGCCCTGACTGCTGATGCCCATGCCAAGGTGGTGCTGTCCGAAGCCGGGCCTTTCCAAGGCCCAGAGTTGCTCAAGGCTGCCACCTGCAGGCTGCCACATTGAAAGTCAGCAGCTTTCCAGCAGCCAGTGGGGACACAGCTTATTGGAGCATGAGGGCAGTCAGAGGCACATGGAACACAGGCACTAAGTGAATGCACAGGGGTGATTAGTTTGTCTTGGTATGCATTATGTCAAGATTAAATTTATTAAATTGGGCTGAAATGTACATTATTGGGCCGCATATTTTTGTATTATTGGAGACAGGACAGAGTGATAGTCAGTGGTAGAAGAAAGGTGAGGAGTGTTGGATAGGGAGGTGAGGTAGATGTTACTGGTATCACTCTTTAATTAGTTAACCACATAGAGTCCAGGTAGAAAGGGGCAGTGCTACAGGCAATGGTCACGATGGTGGTCCCACGGGCCATCGATCTGGTCGGGCGGAAACGACTCTCGTTCCTCCGGCCTGGGTATTCTGCTGCGGGGAGGCAACTTCACCGTCTCCGAGGTCAAGGAGGTGGTGGGCGGGTGACTCCTCGTAGCAGACGTAATGTACAAGAACGCTCCACTCCGGTTAATTAACGTGTATGGCCCGGCACAAGGGGCTGAGCGGCTGGAGGTTTTTCAGCAGCTCCCACTGCTGCTGGCGACCTCCAGGCCGGTCATTCTGGGCGGGGACTTCAACTGCATCATCGATGCGGCTGGACGATCCGGCAGGGCCGGAAGCAGATTGGACGCTACGTCCAGATCCCTGATGGAAACAGTTAAGGATGCCAAGCTGCACGACGTCTTCAGCAACCCTGCAGACGGAGCGCAGCGTAGATACACCTGGTCGCGGCCAGACGGGTCCATTCGTTCCAGGATAGACTTCCTGTTTGTGTCCCGTGCATTCACAGTCAGATCCACCGACGTCAAGCCGGTGTTCTTCTCTGACCACTGCCTCCTACTGGCGGACTGCCACTTGGAGGAAGACCTGAGGGTGGGCAGGGGGGCATGGAAGCTAAATGTGCAACTGCTGACCCCAGAGAACATTGAGGAGCTCAAGAGGGATTACAAAGGTTGGAGAACCGTGAAACCCCTCTTTGAGTCCCTGACACACTGGTGGGAAGTGATCAAGGGAAGCATCAAGAGGTTTTTCATCCGCAAAGGCACCCAGAAAGCTAGAAAGGAACAGAGGGAAATGTCCCGACTCCAGGAAAAGATGCAGAATCTGCTCCGGCTGCAGTCGATGGGGGTCGATGTCAAGGAGGAGCTCCAAGAGGTGAAGGGCCAGCAAGCCTCGCACTTTGCCTCGGAGGCCTCCAAGATCATCTTCCGTTCCAGAGTCCGCTCCGTGGAGCAGGATGAGACGTGCTCACGTTTCTTCTTCCAAAAGGTACACAGAGAGCGCTCTGTGATCAGCAGCCTGAAGGAAGAAGACGGCTCAGTAAAGTCATCACGGTCCGACATTCTGAGGATCAGCAAATCCTTTTATGCCGGACTGTATGACGTGAAGCCCACGGACAGCACGGCCTCCCAGTCCTTCCTGTCCTCTATCACGGAGGTCTTAGACCACAGTACGCGGGAGAGCCTAGACAAACCGCTAACTCCTGACGAACTGACTAAGGCCCTCGAGTCCTTCGAGAAGAGTAAAACCCCCGGAAGCGACGGCCTGCCGGCGGAGTTGTATTCGGCTCTGTGGGACTTGATCGGCCCAGACCTGCTAGAAGTGTACGAGAGTATGCTCCTGGCCGGCAGCATGTCAGAATCCATGAGGAAAGGCATCATCACCCTCATCTACAAGCACAAGGGGGAAAGGGAGGAAATTAGAAATTGGCGACCCATTTCACTGTTGAATGTGGACTATAAGATTCTGTCCAAGGTCATCGCCAACCGGGTCAAATCCGCTCTGGAATTGGTGATTCACCCTGACCAGACCTGCTCTGTGCCAGGCAGGAAGATCTCTGACAGCCTGGCGCTGCTCAGGGATACGATTGCCTATGTACAGGACAGGGGTGTGGATACCTGCCTCATCAGCTTGGATCAGGAGAAGGCCTTTGACAGAATATCGCACACCTACATGGGGGATGTGCTCTCCAAAATGGGCTTTGGGGAGGGAATTCGAAATTGGATCCAACTGCTCTACACTAACATCAGTAGCGCAGTCTCAATCAATGGGTGGGAAACAGATAGCTTTCCGATTAAATCTGGAGTCAGGCAGGGCTGTCCTCTCTCGCCTGTCCTTTTCGTGTGCTGCATAGAACCCTTTGCCGAGTCCATCAGGAAGGATCCGGGCATAAGAGGAGTGACGATCCCAGGCAGTGGAGGCACTCAGGTAAAAGCCTCCCTGTACATGGACGACGTCGCCGTTTTCTGCTCGGATCCCCTGTCGGTGCGCAGACTGATGCACGTCTGCGACCAGTTCGAACTGGCCTCGGGAGCCAAGGTAAATCGTGGGAAGAGCGAGGCCATGTTCTTTGGGAACTGGGCTGACCGATCCTTTGTCCCCTTCACTGTCAGGGCTGACGGCCTGAAGGTGCTGGGGATATGGTTCGGAGGGACCGGGGCATGCGTTAGAAACTGGAAGGAGCGAGTGGCTATGGTGAAAAGGAAACTGGGCATGTGGGAGCGACGCTCCCTCTCCATTGCGGGTAAGAACCTGGTCATCAGGTGTGAGGTACTCTCGCTGTTGCTGTACGTGGCGCAGGTCTGGCCCATTCCACACTCCTGCGCGATGGCGATCACTCGAGCCATCTTCCGCTTTATCTGGAGGTCGAAAATGGATCGTGTCTGCAGGGACGCGATGTACAAGCCTCTAGATAAAGGGGGAAAAAACGTGCCCAACATCGCCCTCATACTGATGGCCACCTTTGTGTGTGGCTGCATCAAGCGGTGCGTAGACCCTCAGTACGCAAACACCAAGTGTCACTACGTGCTGAGGTTCTACCTGTCCCCGGTGTTGCGAAGGATGGGTCTGGCCACGCTGCCGCGGAACGCTCCAAGTAGTTGGACCGTGCCGTACCACCTGTCCCTGGTGGAAAAATTTATGCAGAAAAACACCTTTGACCACAAGTCCATCAGGCAGTGGTCAGCACGTAACGTCCTAGAGGCCCTGAGGGAAAAGGAGAGGGTGGACCCTGTGGGATGGTTCCCCGAGCAGACTGTCAAAGTCATTTGGCAGAATGCCTCATCGCCAGAACTTTCCAACAAGCACCAAGACGTAGCTTGGCTGGTGGTGAGAAAGGCCCTCCCCGTCAGATCCTTCCTACACGCCAGGAGTCTCACCCCCTCTGCACGTTGCCCTCGAGGTGGCTGTGGTGGGGAAGAGACCGTTGTTCACCTCCTTGTGGATTGTGCCTTTGCAAAGAAAGTCTGGAGAGAGATGCAGTGGTTGCTGTCGAGGTTCATCCCGAGCAGTTCTGTGACACAGGACTCTGTGCTCTACGGGCTGTTCCCAGGGACACACACCGAGACAAACATCGACTGCAGCTGGAGGATCATCAACTCGGTGAAAGACGCGCTTTGGTCTGCCCGAAACTTGTTGGTCTTCCAGCACAAAGAGTTGTCCCCGACCGATTGTTGCGGACTGGCACAATCCAAAGTCCAGGACTACGTGCTGAGGGACGCACTAAAGCTTGGGGCAGCTGCCGCAAAGGCGCAATGGGGAAGGGTCGCTGTCTAAGACCTTTCTACCACAGCGCACCGAGAGACTGGGAACTGTTTAGAGCCCCTCGGGCTGTACAGATCAAAATGAAAGGCTGTAAATGATTGTAATATTGTTTGTACTGATGCACCTGGTGATACATTTTGTAAAAGTTTAACCTGGATTGTACCCTTGTAATGTTGTTTTTGAAATGGTTTTGAATGTGATTGAAGATTTTTTATGAATAAAGTATATTTTTACAAAAAAAAAGAAAGGGGCAGTGCACATTGTAGCATCTTGCTCCTCCGCTGCTTTCTCCTCTTCGTCAAGCTGCCCTACCTCAGCTTCTTGCTTGATAGTTGGCGGCAAGGGCTGTTCCCTCATAATAACCAGCTTGTGCAGTGAGTAGCATACTACCATAAACCCTGATACCCACGTGCCTGAGTACTGCAGGGCTCCTCCCGAGTGGTCCAGGCAGTGGAAGTGTTGCTTGAGGACACCAATGGTGTATTCCATATTGTTCCTCCTGGCAGCCTGGCTCTCATTGTGAGTCTACTGTGCACATGTGCGTGTGTTCCAGACCAGAGCCGTGAGCCATGTCATGAGTCGATAGCCCTTGCTGTTGCCAGTAACCAGCCTTTTGATTGCCAAGGTTGGTTAAACACAGTTGGCACAGAGAGAATGCCACAGAGTGAAGGAATTTGGACAGCGGACAGGATACTGGGCATTCACCTATATGATGGACACACACTGTCTGCACGTTGAGGGAGAGGAATCCCTCTTAATTTATGAGACTTATGTAAAGCAATGAGAGTACAGTCCAATGGCACCCTGCACCATGAGGAAGCCTGCAATCCATTCATACCCTCGAGCTCACACTACCTGCATCTCTCCAGAAAGAGGGAATGAGATTAAACTGCTTTCCTGTGCATAGACAGCCTCATTACGTTCCTTATGGAACAGTGTACTATAAACTGCAAGATAATGTGGCTCAGTTGGTAGCACTCTTACCCCTGAGTCACAAGGTTCAAGTTCCCATTGAGTGCTACACTGTTGGGGGTGCTATCTTTCAGTGCAGACGTTAAACTGAGGCCCCATCTGCCTACCTGGGTGGATGTGAAAGAACCCATGGCACTGTTTCAGTGAAGAGCAGGGGAATGACCTCAAATATCTTGCTGAAGTTTATCCCTCAATCAACATCACAAAAACAGATCCTCTGGCTCTTATCACTTTGCTGTTTGTGGGACTTTGCTGTGTCCAAATTGGCTGCTGTGTTTCCTACTTTCCAACAGTGACTACAATTCAAAATGTACTCCTTTGGCTGTAAAGTGCTTTGAGACATCTGGTGGTCATAGCAGATTTCAGTGCGATATAAATGTGAAACTTTCTTTAATGCTTATATCTCCTTTAGCAGCAGTCTGTAAGGGACCAGACACCTAGAGGTTAAGAGCCATGGTTGCTTGACAGCCACAGGCAATGCTGTCCCACTGTGTTCTGAGAGTAGAAATTGCAGGGGCACTGGCCATAATTTTTCAGTCTTCCCTAGACTCAGGGAGGTGCCAGAGGACCGGAGAATTGCAAACATTATGCCCTTGTTCAAAAAAGGTTGTAAGGATAAGCCCAGCAATTACAGACCAGTCAGTTTAATTTCAGTGGTGGGCAAGGTTCTAGAAACAATTATTCGGGATAGAATTAGTAGTCACATGGAAAAATATGGGCTGATAAGCAACAGCCAGCATGGATTTCTAAAGGGGAAATCGTGTTCAACAAACTTGCTGGAGTTTTTTGAAGAGGTAACAGAAAAGGGTCGATGAAGGTAATGTTGTTGATGTGGTGTACATGGACTTTCAAAAGGCGTTTGATACAGTGCTACACAACAAACTTGTGAGAAAAGTTATTGCTCATGGAATAAAAGGGACAGTAGCAAGGTGGATACAAAATTGGCTGAAAAATAGAAAGCAGAGAGTAATGGTCAATGGATATTTTTTGGGCTGTAGGAAGGTTTGTCGTGGAGTTCCCCAGGGGTCGGTATTGGGACCCTTGCTTTTCTTGATATACATTAATGATCTAGATCTTGGTGTGCAGGGGACAATTTCAAAATTTACGGATTTTGGGAGTTTGGGAGTGTTGTAAACTGTGAGGAGGATGAAATGGAAATTCAAAAGGACATAGACAAGTTGGTGGAGTGGGCAGATAGGTGGCAGATGAAGTTCAATGTGGAGAAATGTGAGGTGATGCAATTTGGTGGGGAGAACATGGACAGACAATACAAAATAAGGGGTGAAATATTGAGCG
The DNA here is from genome assembly GCF_964194155.1 of Cetorhinus maximus. Taxonomy (NCBI): domain Eukaryota; kingdom Metazoa; phylum Chordata; class Chondrichthyes; order Lamniformes; family Cetorhinidae; genus Cetorhinus; species Cetorhinus maximus. The sequence continues at coordinate 15,144,053 of NC_135889.1, forward strand.
GGATGCAGGAGTAGAAAGACTTGGGTGTACATGTGCATAGATCATTGAAGGTGGCAGGATAGATGGAGAGAGCAGTTAATAAAGCATATAGTATCCTGGGCTTTATTAATAGGGGCATAGAGTGCATGAGCAAGGAGATTATGCTGAATTTATATATGGCACTCGTTAGACCTCAGCTGGAGTATTGTGTACAGTTCTGGGCCCCACATTATAGGAAGGATGTGAACACATTGGAGAGAGTGCAGAAGAGGTTTACAAGAGTGGTTCCAGGGATGAGAAACTTCAGCTATGAGTATAGATTGGAGAGGTTTGGACTGTTCTCCTTGGAGAGAAGAAGGCTAAGAGGAGATTTGATAGACATGTTCAAAATCATGAGGGGGTTGGACAGAGTAGAAAGGGAGAAGCTGTTCCCACTTGTAAAAGGATCAAGAATGAGAGGCACAGATTTAAAGTGATTTGCAAAAGAAGCAAGTGTGACGTGAGAAAAAACTTTTTCACACAACAAGCGATTTAGGTCTGGAATGCATTGCCTGGAAGTGTGGTGGAGGCAGGTTCAATCAAGGCAGTTTCAATCGAGGCAGTCAAGAGGACATTAGATAATTATTTCAATAGAAACAACGTGTAAGGGTATGGGGAAAAGGCAGGGCAATGGCACGAGGTCATAATGCTCATTTGGAGAGCCAGTGCAGACATGATGGGCCGAATGGCCTCCTTCCGTGCCATTAAGATTCGGTGATTCTGTGATCCTGTTCTGAGGCTGTGGTTATGGTTGCAGCAATTGGCATATTTCTGGTATGATCCCTTTCGTGAAGCAAAAAACATTTCATGAATTGGTCCCCACGGAAGTTGAGTTAAAAAAAGTTGCTCCCTAAAGATGTTTGGTGGAAACAGCCTCCTGCAGAGAATCCTTCTTCCCCTTCTCCTCCTCCATCCTTTAACAGCTTGTTCTGCTCGGTCCAGTCATGTTCCACTCCCAGTGGAAACCCTACAAGGCCACCCACGCCTGGAAGCAACCTGCTCCAGCGCAAGTTTTTAAACCAATAAAAAGCATTTAGCATCAGCCAGGCCACTCCCTGTGGACTATTCAACCTTTAGCCAAGCATAGCTAAACTTCCAAAACATGAATAATTCAACCAGCTGCCAGAAAAAATAATCCAACAATTAATCTGTGAGTAATTGATGATCCCTTTAAATAGTGCTGGTGGGTGGCCTCTCATCCCATTGAATCTCCTGATCAGATATGTGAGGTTACAGCAGGACAGTGCACAGTTGGAAAATGGCAGTGCTGTAAAAATCAGCATTGCACCCTGACTTGTGCCACAGGCTGCCTGTTCTGCATGCTGCCATTGCTTATTAGGTGCGTGTGTCTGCCACACTTCCCTTCAGAATTATGCGCGCAACTCAAACACTATTTTCAAGCATTAGTAGCCAGGAATCTCCTAAAATACAAGCTCTGCATAGCCCAATCCATTCTGTTTTGCTGATGTTAGTTGAGGGATTAATATTAGACAGGACACTGTGGAGAACTTCCCTGCTCTTCTTCAGAATAAGGCTGTGGAATTATCTATATCCACCTGAGAGTTTAATATCTCACCTGAAACAGCACCTCCCTTAGTGCTGCACTGGAGAGTCCACTTAGATTATGTGCTTGCATATCTCTAGTGGGATTTGAACTCACAACCTTCTGACTTCAAGGTCTAAGTGTGCTACCAACTGTTGTCAAGGCATCCCTGCTTATGTGGGCATTTAAGCCAAAAGTAATTTACCTAGGCTCCACCTAAAACCTCAACAGGGGCAACATCAACAACTGAGAGTTAAAGGACTAGGTAAATTCTGCAATTTCAGATGACCCCAATTTAACCTCATGGGGATACTGTCCTGCACCCACTTTAACAAAATAGCCATGGATATTCCAACCATTTGAAACAGCAGAACTCAGAGCTATGAGTTCTAGGTGATGGTTTTTCTTGATGGTTTGACACACTGCAGCCGTTGGCTGTTGAAATGCTTTTCTGATCTAATGCTCTCTTGAGCCTTGTTTGTAGATGTGAATGGATTGGCGGGGGCGGTTGGAGGGAGTGTTGGTTGGCAATCTATACAGCAATGACACATGACTGTGGATCCCCTTCCACTTTATTAGATGAATGTTGTATTGAAGGTCTGGCAAAAGATGCTCCCAAATGGGTAAGAAACCTGTCAACAAACTGGAATGTTCCATCCAATTGAACAATGGCGCCCTATACTTCCACTCCAACTCTTGTTCACTTTTATTGTCTTACATCATTAGATTTACAGTGAACAGTCTCTCATTTTTTCCAAATTATTTCTACTCGGTAGCAGCCATAACTCAACGGTAGCACGCTAACCTTCAGATGCTCGGGTATAATATCTAGGATAACACTCCCAATGCAATACTGAGGAAGTGCAGCACTATCAGAGGTGCTGCTTTTATGGGTGAGACTTTAAGCCAGGGTCCAGTCCGCCCTCGCAGGTGGATGCACTGTTTTGGAGAAGAGTTGAACTCTCGGGTGTCCTGGTGAGTATTTATCCCTCAAACAACATCACTAAAACGGGTTATCTCATCTTTACCGCGTTGATCTTTGTGGGAGCTTGCTGTGCAGAAATTGGCTGCTGCGTTTCCTACACTACAACGGTTACTACAAATCAAAAGTAGTGTAAAGTACTTTGGAAGGTCACTAGATATACATGAAAGGCATTAGATAAATATAAATTCTTTCTGTTCTGTGTGAAACTTAAGGTTTGATTTCAGAAAACACAAAATTCAATAAAGTTATTGCTATACAGATGGGCAAACTCACTAAATGTAGCTGAGCCTATAGAATAAGATTTGCCTATACTGTATAACAACAGTGATTGGACTTGAAGGAAGAACTAGATGAAAGCAAACATGTGATGACTGTACAATTAAAGTATGTGCCATGTGGGGACATTCATTCCCGGTTGAAAAACCCATTCCGTACAAAAAGGAAAACATTCCATACAAAAAAAGGGCGAATGGCCAATTATCCATATCCACTCTATCCCCATTAAATCATCTTGGAACCGATTGTGTGTTGATTTACAGTATAATGTTTTAATTCTACACATTGACTACAGCCACCGTCAGCTTAAATTCCATTCAGAAAGTGGGATGTTTTTCTTGGAGGCTGATCCATGGAGCCAGGAAAAGATGAAAACACATGACCTCTTCAGGATGATACAAAGTGACTGAGGTGGGGCTGGGGGTGGGGTGCGGTGGTGGTGAACTGCAGAGAGGTATGCAAGATAGGACATGGTCTAGAAATAAAGAATGACTTGCATTCCTATAGCGTCAGTCAGCACCTCAGGGTATCCAAAAGCAGCCAATCAAGTGTAGTCGCTATGGTAATGTAGGAAACATTGCAGCCAATTTGTGCACAGCAAGCTCACACTAACCAGGTACAATAGTCCTGCTCTTCATCAAAGAGTGCCATGGAGATCTTGTGCATCCACCTAAGTAGGCAGGCGGCAATTCCTGCAGTGCAGCACCCCCTCAGCAGTGCACTGGAATGTCAGCCGGGGTTACATGTTCAAGTTTCTGGAATGGGGCTTGAACCCACAATTTTCTGACTCAGAGGTAAGAGCATTACCCACTGAACCACAGTTGACAAATTACAATTAAGGTTCACATTGAACTATAGGATAACAGGACACATGATCAGGTTGGTGATAATAACAACATGCATTCATATAGCACCCTTAAAGGAGTAAAACACCCCAAGGTACTTCACAGAAACATTATCAGTCAAAATCTAATGCCAATGAAGACATATGAGGAGATAGTAGAGCAGGTGCCCAAAACTTGGCCAAAGAGGAAGGTTTTAAAGAGCATTGTAAAGAAGGATAGAGAGATGTAGAGAGGTTTAGGCAGGAAATTCCAGAGCTTAGGGCCATGACAGCTGAAGGCATGGCCACTAATTGTGGAGGGAAGGAAATCGGGGATACAAAAGGAGTCAGCACTGAAGGTTTTACTGGCTGAATGAGCTGAACTGGGATGCAGATCATTCCTTCCTTGTCCACATTTATCTGCTCCATTTTGACTTTCCCTCAGAGATTCTCCTGAACTCCCACCATAACTTCGGAGGGAGCCCCATGGTGAGACAGCACAGTCAGTGATCTCTCACCGAATCTCTTACAGGAGATGAGGAAAACGCCATCCTGTTATCTTGTTCGTATGCTGTCATTACTTTGGGTCAGAAGGTTGGGGGTTTAAGCCTCATCAAAGGGCCCTGAGCTCATGATAATCCTGGATGGAGGGATGATCATTGATAAATGGTTTTGGAGGGGATCCTCATTCTGACAGTCAGCATTTTCCAAAATATGATTCAGAGAAGAACAGGGAGTTCTCCCAGTGTCCTGGCCAGCATTCCTGCCTCAAGCAGCACTATTAAATCCACACTCATTGGTACTTCATCTCACTGCTGCTCCTGGCAGCCTGATGTGTGAACAATGGCTGCCATACAAAAATGAAAATTATAGTGCCGGATTTTGAGATATCTAAGTTTGATAAGCTGTTATAATGCAAGTGTTATTATTTAAAAGAATATATGATTGACCTATCTATCTATCCTATCTATTTAACCTATCTATCTCCTTTATAACCATTTGACGTGACCTGAGTTTATGGTCCTAGGCCCAACCATCTTGAGCTACTTCAACAATGACCTCCCTTCACCATAAGGTCAAAAGTGGAGGTGTTTGCTGATAATTGCACAATGTTCAGTCCAATTCATAACTCCTCAGACAATGAAGCACTCTGTTCTGCAGCCAGGCCTTGATAATATCCAGGCTTGGGCTGACAAGTGGCAGTAACATTTGCCACCCAGATGATGACCATCTCCAATAAGAGAGAATCTCCCCTTGACACTCAATCAGCATTACCATTGCTGAATCCCAGAATCAACATCCTGGGGTTATCGCTGACCAGAAACTGAACTTCACCAGCCATATAAATACGATGGGTACAAGAGCAGGTCAGAGACGGGGAATTCTGCAGTGAGTAACTCATCTCCTGACTCCCCAAAGTCTGTCCACTAACTACAACGCACAAGTCAGGAGTGTGATGGAATAATCTACACTTGCCTGGATGAGTGCAGCTCCAACAACACTCAAGAAACTTGGCACCATCCAGGACAAAGCAACCCGCTTGATTCAGATCCCATCCACCATCTTAAACATTCACTCTCTCCACCACAGATGCACAGTAGCAGCAGTGTGTACCATCTACAAGATGCACTGCAGCAACTCACCAAGGCTCCTTCAACAGCACCTTCCAAACCTCTGACCTCTACCACTGGAAGGGCAAGGGCAGCAGGTCCCTGAGAACGCCTCCACATCCATGTTTCCCTCCAAGCCACAAGAATCCTGATTTGAAAATACATCATCATTCCTTCATGCTACTGAGTCAAAATCCTGGAACTCCCTTCCTTACATCAATGTGGGTGTATCCACAACAGATAGACTGCAGATGTTTGAGAAGGTGACTCACCGCCATCTTCTCAATGGTGAATACAAATAAACATTAACTGTTGTCCTTGCCAGTGAAATCCACACCCCTGCGAATGAATAAATGAAGCTGAAGATCCCATATTCTTTTTTAATGGCTTTCCCAACTTGTCAAAGATTTGTACAGATACAACCCCAGGGCCTGAATTTTTCCCTGCGTTGGGCGGGCTCGGTGGGAGCGGGTGGGGGTGGTCGCAGAGCCAACTGCTGCCCTCGATCGGCTCCGCGTCGCCATTTTATGCGGGTGGCCCAATTAAGGCCCGCCCAGCGTAATACGCGAGCAGTAGTGCTCAGCGCTACCTGTGCGGGTGGTGGGGGGGGAGGAGGGAGAGTCAGGGCCAGCGCTCTATCGTGCAAGCGCTCAAAAGAGCGCTTCAATCTCCCTGAGGCAGCTCCGTGCCTCAGGGAGATTGAAGCGCTTTTGAAAATAATAAACAAAAACAATAAAAAATGTAATGAAACATGTCCCCTCGTGTGAATGTGTCACGTGAGATGGGACATGTTTTTATTTTTCAGGAAAACTTGTTATTTAATTCATAAAAGCTTTAGGAAACTTCATCCCACTCGTGGATGAGGTTTCCTAAAATAAGTGAAGGCCGCTTGGCCTTTTTGCCTGCCTGGATGGGTAGCGTTAACTTGACATTAATTAATTCGTTAATGGCCTTAGTAGGCTTATTAATTATCGGTGGGCGCGTAGCCGACTCCAGTGCGTGCTCGCCAAACGAAACATTGCGAGACAGCGTGACGATGTCGGAACGCACACTCAAGGTCATTGCGTATCATTTCACGTGTGGACGTGTCGGGCCCACCCCCACATGCCGACTGTATAATCCTGGCCCAGGTTTCCCTGTTCCTGCATCTCCTTTGAAATTCCAACCAAAATGTATCACTTCACATTTCAGTGTGTGAAATTCCATGTGCCATGTGTCTGCCTGTTTCACCAGTCTGTCTGTATCTTCCTGAAGTCTGTCACTATCCTCTCATTGCTTACCACATTTTTGGATTTCATACCACCTGCAATTTTTGAAATTCTGCCCTGTATGTCCAAATCCAGATCATTAGTAGCTATCAGAAGGAGCAGCGGCCCTAGTACCAGCCCCAGGCCACTGTATACTCCCCTCCAGCCTGAAAAAGACAATTGTTTACCTCCGGGGCAGAATTTTCCATGCCCGCTGGCATCCAGCATGCTCGGCGGTGTGAGTGGACATGATGGTCAGGAGGCCAAAAATCGGTTTCATGACATTGTGAAACCAGTTCAGGATCATCCACTCAGCCTGTTGATGGTGGGCCACGTTTCCCGCCATCGGACATTGGGAACCTCATTGTAATACATCTGCATATCATTATAAGGCCAGCCCACTGGACTCACCCCCCTCCCACGCTGGATTGTCCACCCACGTCGGCATGATTGCACACTGGTGCAGAACATATCTTAATAAATGTGGTGTGTAGAAGCTGGGACTTACTGACAGGGCCTTGCTCACATTGCTGACATCCAAGGAACAGAAGATGCTGGAGCCGGAACAGAAGATGCTGGAGTCCTACAGTGACTGCACATTGGAGGAAGGTCCATGACACACTGGGTGTCATAGACATGGCTCTGCTGCGAAGCAGCTCACGGAAGTTGGAAAGTCACCGTTGAGGGTCTGCTCACAACGGATGATGGTCGAAGGGGTGGAGGGGAAGGTCCAGGTGTGTCTGGGAGAGGGAAATGGACCTGGGGGGTGGGAGCGGAAGGTCTAGGATTGACTGGGATAGGAAGAGGTATCAGGATGGGGTGAGGTTGGGAGGGGAGGAATGAAGGTGTCAGGATGTGGTGAGGTGGGGGGAACGAAAGTGTCAGGATGGGGTGAGGTTGGGGGTGAACGAAGGTGTCAGGATTGGGGGAGGTTGGGGGTGAAAGAAAGTGTCAGGATAGGGGGAGGTTGGGGGTGAAAGAAGGTGTCAGGATGGGGGGAGGTTGGGGGTGAAAGAAGGTGTCAGGATGGGGGGAGGTTGGGGGTGAATGAAGGTGACAGGATGGGGCGAGGTTTGGGAGGGGGGAATGGAGGTGTTGAGGTGGAGGTTGGGAGGGGGAAATGAGTACAAGGGGGAAGAGGGAGTAACAGCGGTGAAGACACTATCTGGGGAGGTTGGTGTAAGGGGGTGGAAGTTGTAAGGGAAGGAGTTCAGAGGGGGGAAGGAGGGCGGAGAGGGGAGGCAGTAACGCTGGAGGAAGAAGTAAGGGTGGAGGAAGGAATCAAGAAGGGAGTAGGACTAAGCAAGGGTGTAGTCCAGGGTTGGGGGTAGGACCAAGGAGGAAGGGGTCTGGAGAAGGGAAGGGGTTCCAAGGGGAGAAGGGTTCCAGAGGGGTGAAGGGGTCCTGAAGGGGCGTCCAGGTGAATGTGCAAGGGAGGGCTCTGATGAGTCCACTCCTGGAGAGTAAACTGAGGGTGGGCGTGGTACAAGGGAATGGTGGGAATGACTGAGGGCAGAGTGAGGCAGTAAGGTGGGAGGGTGAGGGTTTGATGCTAGTGGTAGAAGGGACGGCTAGGGTGGTTGGTGGGGTCTCTGAGGCAGACAAGGACCTTGGGGGTGGGAAGGAGGAGATCGGGGAGGTGAATGTGGATGGGGGTGGGATTTTTGAGAGGAAGGGAATGTGCACGTTCACCTGGACATCCCCGAAGGAAAAGGGTTGTGGCTGATAGGTCACGGAGGGGAGGTGGAATGGATGAGACCATTCATCCTGTAGCGGCACTAGGTGGCTGTGCTCTTTCACAGGGTGTTGACACTGACCATCGCTGCCACCACCTCCCCATGCTGGGTTAGTGATGCAGCTGCCCATCCTGCAGCCAGAGCAGGGGTAGAGGACATCACAGCGGGCCTTCACCGAGTTCAAAAGGCACTCGTAGGACACTTCACTGAAGCAGGGGGCTGCAGTCTTTTCACCTTTCAGGGCCATCCTGTCTTCTGTGCAGCAGTCCTGGACTGGAACACTGAGAGGCGTCCGCGCAGCTGCACTTTAAATATGGCACCCGACGTGATGAAGCGGCCAGGTAATGGCGTGGCGGGCGAATGAGAGCCCACCCGCCATGGAAACAGCCAGTGGGGTCAACAGTGATGGGGGAAAGGAAATGGGTGACTGGGGAGGTGAAAAGTTGGGGCAGTGCATGAAAAACTGAATCAAGACCATGCTGTCTAAATTGAAAGTGATCAAGGGGAGACGGCATGGGAGTGCCACTCCTCCTCACTTAGTGCGCCTGAATGCCCCGGACTAACTCCTTGAGGGGAAGGGGCACCTGGAGGGTCGTCAAGGTGCCCCGTCCCCCTCTCACATGCCAACTGCAACAGCCCCCCTCCATGGCTACTGCGGTGGAGTGCAGGTCTGCATGCATCTCCAGCAGGATCTACTGGACTAGGATCTCCATGGAGTCCGCCAACCTCTCCATGGAGACCTTGATGTATGCACAGGTCAGCACCATTCATCAGAGAGCAGGCGGATGGAGTCCTTCAACACACGTGCCACTCTGTTGAGGGCCTCTAGCACCCCTCCCTGATATTTCCCCGCCTCTCGCTGACTCTCCACCATGAGTTGGAAGGCCGATTCCAGAGGCCTGTCATCGGACTTAGACCTCGCAGATGCCTCTTCCCCAGCAGTCCTCCAAGTGCCGGTGAGCTCAGCTGACCCTGCCTCCTCCTGCTGAGGACATGTGTCCATGCGGTGACCACCAGAGTGTGAGACCCTGCCTAAGCTAGAACTAATACCTACCGAGGTGTATGTCTCTGAGCTAGTGGAGGGTGTAAGTGTCTGCTGTGACATCTCTACAGGTGCACACCTCTCCACTTGTCCTCTCTCCTGGCTCCTCTCCAAGCTACGGCTTCTGCTTGGGCCTTGGCCTCTTCCTGGTGGCACCCGTAAGTGAGAGAAGAGAGAGGAAATGACAGCATTAGTTGCCTCCAATATGGAGGCACATTTGACCCTCAGGTTTCTATACCATGGATGGACCCTAATGGGTGGAGGCCGAAGTCCAAGCTCCCCATCGCCTGGCCCCGCTCCATGCCTGCCAACTGAGCTGCCTTCTCTTCGAACTCCATGAGAGGCCTCAGATGTGGGCATTCCCCTCCCACCTTCTCTCATTCTCAAAGGTTGTGTCTCATCTTCTGCTCAAAGACAACTGAAAAGATGGGTTTTAGAGGAGCTGAACATTGCATCCATCCATACAATGCAATTTGACGTTCAATTCTTGTACTTCCACCCTTAAGATAGCCCACTGTTGTGTGGCATGGCATTACTGCTTTGCAAGTTGTGCAGAAGGGTTGTGGGCCAGCTCCCTCCAGAGTGCTGAGCCCTTCTACATGTAAAGAGAAGGCTCAAAGAGGCATCTGATTTGATCTGATAATTAATTATGTTAGGGCTGGAAGATACTGTGGGATTTCTTGTCCGTCTCCGCAGTGGGAAACACTCCCCATCCCCGTCCCCGTCCCCATCCCCGTCCCCGTCCACGCCATGTTTCTTGGTCCCAGATAGGAGAATTCCGCCCACAGTTTCTAAACTTGCAAATGATACCAAATTTGGGGGATAGTCAATAGTCGGGAGGGATAGTCAGGAGGACTGCAATAAACTGCAAGAGAACATTAATTAAATTAAGTACAAGGGCTTGTTTCTAGAAGGATAGAATTGAAAAGTAGAGAATTGATGCTAAACTTGTATCAAACACTGGTTAGGCCACACTTGAAGTATTGCGTAGCATTCTGGTCCCCATATCAGATAAACGATAAAGAGGCACTGTGCAGGCTCAAAACAAGATTGAAAGGGTGATACCGGAACTGTAAGGTTATACCTATCAGGAAAAGATGAGCAGGCTGGGTCTCTTTTCATTTGAAAAGAGAAGCCGAGGGGTGAGCTGATAAAGAAGCTATAAAAGGTTTAATTAGAGTTGACGCAGAGTGTTTCCACTTGTGGGGAAGAGCAGAACTAGAGGCCATCAATGTAAGATAGACATTAAGAAATGAAATAGGGAATTCAGAAGAAACCTCTTTATCCAAAGGGTGTTGAGAATGTGGAACTTGCTGCCAGAGGGCGGGGTTGAGGTGAATAGTGTAGGTGCACTAAAGGCAAAGCTGGATAAACATATGAGGGAGGAAGGATGAGAAGGATATGCTAATCGGTGAAGAAAGATGGGAGGGGTTGTGAGTGCAGTGTAAATACTGGCATGGTCTGATTAGGCCAAGATCTGTTTCTGTGTTATATATTCGAAGTCATTTTATGTAGTTCATGCTGAGTTTGCACAGCACGGTCGTCAGGCCCACTTTCATGTCTATGTTCAGCTGAAAAGTCCCTTGGAGAATGAATTGTGAGGTGAGCTCAGTGTATATAGACAGAGATGCTCAGCTCCCAGGCTGCATTGGGTGGAGAGGAAAACACAGAGATCCCTGAATGTTGAAAGGCTAACCGCCCTTCTGACAGAATGCATGACCATATTAGGCAGCAGCTTGAGCTGGCTCTCAGCAATGTGGTTGACAGCCCCACTAAACCTCAGTGAATCACTGGTCTTGAGGTCCATTGCACTCTGGTCAGTCAGCACACCTATCAGAACCTCAGCAGGGAGGTTGCCACCATTTTACCGGTGACATGGCAGTGCCCTGAATCATTATCCATGGGCCCCATTACCAGCAAAGTTTACAATAGTCAGCAATGGCCATTCCGTCACCAGCTCAACCAGCTTTATTTCTAATTATCTCCCACTTAATGGTACAGTGGTGTAGTGGTTATGTTATTGGACTAGGGGCCTGGACTAATAATCCAGATGAAGGTTGGTTCATGATCCCACAGTGGCAATTTGAGAATTTGAGTTCAATTAGACATAGCAATAAAAGGCGACTCTTTGAATGAAGGTACTGGATTGTCCAACTGATTCATTCGTGTCCTTCAGGGAAGGGAATCTTCTGGCATATATGTGACTCCAGTCCTAAGTGGCCTAACAAGCAACTCAGTTGTATCAAACTGTTACCACTGGTTCCCAAAGGCCTGCCAGCAATTTCTCAAGGTAATTAGGGATGAACAATAAACGCTGGCCTTGCCAGGCATGCCGACATCCTGAGAAAGGATAAGGAACACAGATCTCTGCCGCTCTTCACTATCCCAGCCAACTTTATGTGTGAGCACAGGCAGTAAAGTGTCAGTGGGTTAGTTGGCCTGGGTAGGGATGGGGATTAATATTAACATTACTTTCCTTTCTGTCCTCACCTGCTATCCACATCATTCACACCTCACAGGAAAGAAAATAGAAAGACTGACCCTGTTCTTCTCAAAATCATGAAGGGTTTTGATAGAGTGAATCAGGAGAAACCGTTTCCAGTGGCAGAAGGGTCGTTAACCAGGGAAAACAGATTTAAGATAATTGGCACCAAAGATGACATGAAGAGAAACGTTTTTTACGCAGCGAGATGCTCTGGAATGCAATGCCTGAAAGAATGGTGGAAGCAGATTTTAATGTAATTTTCTGAAGGGAATTGAACAGTTACTCGAAAAGGAACAATTTTTCTTGGCTATGAGGAAAGAGCAGGGGTGTGGGGCTAATTGGATAGCTCTTTCAAAGAGCCAGCACAGGCATGATGGGCTGAATGGCCTCCTTCCGTGCTGTATTATTCTATGATTTTATGATTTCTATAGCGTCTTTAATGACCACAGAATCCCAAGGAGTTTCACAGGAGGGTTATCAGATAGAATTTGACACTGAGCCACATCAAGAGATATCAGGACAAAAGCTTGGCTAAAGAGTTAGGTTTTAAGGATCATCTTTGAAAAGGAGAGAGAGAGGCGGAGAGGTTTAGGGGAGGAATTCCAGACCTTAGGGTCCAGATAGATGACGCACGGCCGTCAACAGCAGAGTGATGGAAATCAAAAGTTGGACAGGAGGTCGGAATTGGAGGATTTTCTGGATGAATGAGCTAACCTGAATGGAAATCCCTCGCTCCCCATCCACATTTATCTGCTGCATCCGCATTTTCCTTTGGAGCCTCTCCTGATCTCCCGTCGTAACTTCAGAGGGTGAAACAGTGTAGACAGCTGCTTCAAGCCATTTCTGCAGGGTATATGTCGATCTCTCACTGACGCCCTGACAGGTGAGGAAAGCTCCAGCCTGTAATCTTGTTCACACTGTGTCACTGCTTCAAGTTTGCACAGAGACGAAAGTCTGTTTTTTCCGGTTAGCTTGAATCTAAAGTCACTTCGATTATTACGTAGCTCAAGTGAGGCTATTTAGCCATGTTATGATAGACTTTTAGTCATCTGCCAAATTGAGAGCTAATTCAACCATCACTTCATCCCCAATTTAATTATATCCTTATCCCTAAGGTTGCATCGAATTACACAGAAGGTACGGCACAGAAACTGGCCATTCGGACCCACTGCTCTGTATGAGTGTTTATGCCCCACACGAGCCTCCTCTCACTCTCTTCATCTCGCCCTCTTATCATATCCTTCTATTCCTCTCCCTTTCAAGCGTTTATCCAGCTTCCCCTTAATTGCAACTGGGCTATTCGACTTAACTGCTGCTTGTGGTAGTGAGTTTCACAGGAGGGCCAAGGAGAGGGGAGAAGAAAATGGCCTGCGTTCCTGCTCCCAATCCCTAGCCCATGACTTGCTGCCGGTGCAGCAGTTACTTTGTGCTATTTGAAGAGGATGTTTCACGGGAAATAAAGCGACACTGGCGTTTATTGCAAAAATAACTTCCCAGTAGCTCAGCCATTCCTCTTCTCATCATGCACTTTGTCTAGCCAACAGTTGCTTCAGATGGGTTGTGTGGTTTTGTGTTTAAATGCAATGGCAAACGTTACTGAGCAGTCACCACCATTAGGAATGCACAGTGGAAATCAAAGAACGCCCAATAGATGACTCGTGTGTGGAAAGAGTTAGCTTTCCCGTGTTAGTTTGTCACATTTCTGACTGGAAATTTAATTTGTTTCAACCAAGTATTTTCCCCAAGGTTTGTTTTTTTTATTTTCCCTACTTCCTTTTCTCTCCGCTCTGGACTCTCACTTACAAGTGTCTGGCCTGAGTGGTTGTGAAGGAATGCTGCCATAAATACGAAGTTTAATAGAACCCAGCTATAAATACCAAGCTATAAGGTTGAAAAGAGTGATTCTCCTATGAAGTAGGGATTAAAAATTAAAAGCAGGCTTCACCTGCTGGACCAAAGGAAAGGGTTTAAAAAGTTTGTAAACATGCCTGGGCATAATTGTACAACAATATCCTGTGCCATATCTTTTAACACAAGGCAATTTTGAAAAACAGGAACCTGGGCCTTTATATCACGCCAGCAAGGCATTGACTGATTGTAAGATACTACAGTTTAACAATAGATAACCTTAAGGGTGACCCTCAAAAACTTGTTAACTGAATTTTGGAAAATTGGTGACTTGAAACTCGGAAACAAGGAAGTGATCACTGTCTGCTCCCCTCAGTATCCTGTTTGTTTGAAGAATATTGATGAGAAGAAAGGATGTTGACCAGTATTAGTGCTCAGCAGGCTTCCTGCTGGCTTAGCTTTTAGGGACAAATATTGGAAATACACAGTAGGATTTTTAGATTCATTAGATTCACTTCAGCCTCTCTCAAGGTAAACGTAGCTGCTGTAGTGTAGTGATGATAGTTCTCCCCTTAATTGGGATGAAGGTATCTTGCTAGGTTTGGTAGCTTTCAACTTAGGGATTTAAGGTAAATACTACTTTAAATATTGATGGGTATCTCAAATATCTCTCTGCAACATTATTGAGATCTGGATTCTCTATTAGAAACAAGATTGGTACTTACCTTTCCTAGAACTGTTAATGTTGCGATTGAATTACCATCAAAAGTGAATTGCATGTTCAGTTTTTTAATAAACTCTTACATAATTTAGCAACTATATTGTTTCATATAGTCTTCTGCATCCAAACCCAAAAACCCATCTTTGTACACTCTTTAGTGGAGAGGTACATTGTTGAGGAGAGATGCCCTGACCCTTATAACCTCTGGGTTGTTATAATCTAGCTAAAGCTAGTTTAAAAGTCTATCTGGAGGATGGTAACATTCTCTGGCTGTTCCTTTCCTTCAGGGAGAGTTAGATCAGTTCTTCAGACCCATTTAAGTGCCTGTGAGGCCTGCCTTTCTCAGCCTTAAGTGAGAGTGATCATCCGGGGAGTATGCCTCACCCAGAATAGTCCCAAAAAAGGGATTAGGATTATAATCAATTTGATGGTCACCGTGTGAGCCTAGGCACCAGCTGGTGCCTGGATATTTTACTGAAGGTGGCTTCATGCTCAAGCCAAAACATCCACCCTCACTCGAGTAGAAACTTTACCCGGTCTATTTTTTCCATGCGACACTGAGGCCAGTTGCAGGATGACATCAGCACAGACTAGGGATCAATTCCGGAACTTTCTCATCTGCGTGGGTTAACAATTGCAAATTGTCTTTATCTAGTTAAATCTTTAGGGAAAATCCAAAGTGAAATTTAGCGTCTGTCAGCTCAAGCTGCAGTAATCTTATGCATTTCTTTTCCCTCATGAATTCCTGAGGTCAAACAATAATTTCAAGCATGATACTGTACGATATTTTCAGTCATTACCTCAAGTTATCATGCTTAAAATATGTTCAAAACTGTTATATTTAGGGAATCATTTAACTGCTTCAACACACTTGGTGGAACCTCAAACTGAGAGATTTATCGCAGTTATACTGTCAATTTTGGATGACAGCCAATTGACTTCAGGTTCACTGAGGTACAGAAGCGGCAGTATAACTCCGCAGATGTGTACCAACCCACCTCAGGAGTGAAACAGGTTACGAGATCGTCCCACAGATCAATTGGGCTGGACGCCACATGGAATACACGGGCAGAGATTGAGAGCTTTCACTGCTAGCGCCACGCGTTTGGGGCATGGTTGGCAGATACGGTACTTGCGTATTATAGACTGAATTGCCCTCTCATGTGTGTAAGCACATTTTAACAATTGTGCTCCAAGGCCTCAGTTGACTCCTTTTGTTATGCTTTGGCGGAATAATCTAGAGGGTGTGGAAATAAAAGCACACCAATTACCACAGCAATTCAAGTGTTTATTCGGACAGTAACAGAATTGGACGGTAGCCCCATCTCTGACTCACACTGGCAACCCCTGCCATATCAGTTCAGGGTCGTGTATAGCCAAGTTAAACGTACGCTCAAATCACCTGTTAGACATAGGACATCTTTAAAGTGTTCACTGACTCACAGTGTAAACACACACACACACACAGGTTACTCACGGGAAGGCGGAATATAAATGGTGTAACATTGGTCGTTATTTGACCACAAGTCCCAGAATAGTTGTACACTGGGTTTCCAACCCCCGATTGGGATGTTCTTGGAGGTTTCATCATATGACCTCTCACCTCCAATTGCCCTATTCCCCAAACTTAAAATAACGCCAAAGTTTTTTATATAATAAATAAAACTAGAAAATTCTGTACCCTGCATTCACTGCTCACAATGTGGTCCCCTCTACACTGAGGACACCAAACGCAGACTGGGTGACCGCTTTGTGGGACACCTCCGTTCGGTCTGCAAGCATGGCCCTGAGCTTCCGATCGTCTGTCATTTTAATTCTCCACCATGCTCCCACTCTGACCTTTCTGTCCTTGGCCTGCTACAGTATTCCTGCTCCTACAGAGGAACTGCACCTCATTTTTCATCTCAGCCCTTTGCAGCCTTCTGGACTCAACATTGAGTTCAACAATTTTTGGTTGAAACCTCTGCCCCCAA
This sequence comes from Cetorhinus maximus, assembly GCF_964194155.1. Lineage (NCBI taxonomy): Eukaryota > Metazoa > Chordata > Chondrichthyes > Lamniformes > Cetorhinidae > Cetorhinus > Cetorhinus maximus. The sequence continues at coordinate 15,160,360 of NC_135889.1, forward strand.
TTTGTTTTGTGTCTATTTTGCTGGGCATTTTTCTCTCTGATTTCTTTCCTATTTCCTTCACTTTGCATTCGGATGGCAGATCGTCAGGCTCCTGCCATTCACATCTCCTCTGGACATATCTTTTGTTTCTTTACCTATCCCATTACCACTCCCTTTGACCATGCACCATGAACTATTTTGTCATTTAATCTCTCGTGCCATCCACCCTATTGCAGTCCTTCCCTTTTGTTCTTCTTCCCACCCTCCCCGCTTTCACTTGCTCAAAATCTATTACATCTCTAACTTTCCTCCTTTCTGATGAAAGGCCTACCTGAAACCTTAACTCTGTTTCTCTCTCCACAGATGCTGCCTCAGCTGCTGAGCATTTTCTGTTTTTATTTCAGATTTCACTTTCGAAACACAATTTTTTGTGATGCCCCCATTGATTTTTCTCCAAAGTTTTTGATCATAGCAGGAGATTGTTTGTTGTCTATTTTCCTCAAGGCTCTAGGATAATCCTGGAGGATTGGGAATCCCAGGAATTGTGCACATGCAGCTGAATTATAATTCTCCCAGCTGCAAAGAATTGGGATCCAGTTTCAGATCTCAAGCAATGAAACCAGTCCTCAATCTATGTTTTTCTGTTCACAACGAGGGTGCCCTTGCACATAGTCACACAAGTGACTTGTTATCACTCAGATCTGCTCAGGGATCTGTATTTTCACTGCTTCCCAAAAAAAAGAAAGATATGCATTTATACAGTACCTCCCAAACTCCCAGGACATTCCAAAGCATGTTATAGCCAATAAAATACTTCTTTGAAGTATATTGCAGTTGTAATGCATGAAACATGGCAGCCAACTGACACACAGCAAGCTCACACAGTCATGTGATAATGGGCAGATCACCTATTTTTTAGCATTGGTTGATGAGTAAATGTTAGACAAAACACCAGGAAGAATGCTCTGCTTTTCTTTAAGAATTGTGCTAAGAGAGCTTTCATATGCATTTGAGAGGGAAGACAGGGCCTGCCTATATGACAGCAGCTCCGACAGTGCAGCACTCCCTCAGTACTGCACTGGAATGTCATCCTAGATTTTGAGCTCACATCTCTGCAGTGGGATTGGAACCTACAATCTTTTCCCTCAGGGGTGAGAGCGCTACCCACTGAGCTACAGCTGAGTGCACCACCATATGTAAGACCAATCCTAACAGACCCAGGTTCCATCCTCGCTCTGGGCTGCAGTAATTGATCGAGGGTTAGGCAGTGTTAAAATCAGCTAGGGTCACTGCTCCTGAATTCTACCTCATGATCCATAGCTAGAATGTGCTCCCTTTTAGTTATTTGAGTGATGAGAGAATTAACCTCGGTCCTGATGATTTGAGTGTTAAATAGACCATCAACTCTCGCTTGAAGAACATCTCCTTGGCCATCACACTGGAGGATGGTTGTTTATCCTGTGCAACTGTATCCCAACAGGAGGCAACATCTTCAGGGGAGAACAGGAAATTGGTATAGATCAAAGGACATCTTTCCCTGATCTATTCCCGGCCCTTGTGCTAGACAGGACCAGAGCAGATCCAGTTTTATACTGCGCTTCCAGCACAAAATGGGCATTGCATCTTGCCCACTATATTGGATGCTTAAGTGCCAATCTTACACTGCAAATACAGGCACAGCAACCATTGAATTTCTAGACCAGACACTCAAGGTCATAGTGCAGGACAACCTTCTCCTCCAGGTATCATGCCCTAAGAGAGTGATAGCAATCATGGGCTTCCATTGGATTTGCCCATGATTATTTTTGGCAAAGTACTGCAGTGGTTTGCCATTGCCTTCTGCAATACAGCTGACCAGGAAACTTTCCCACTCTTGCCACATGCCATATTGGAAAGATTTACAGGCTGATTATCGACCTGTCTGGCCACGTTTCCATGGCCATCTTCCATGAAGTGGGACATGAACTCAGAGTTTCTGGCCCAGAGGTAAGATTGTTAACACTGCACCACAAGACCTCCTGTGAGTGCAGGGTAACACCAAGGTCAAAAAAAAAACAGGAGAGAAGATAAGTAAAGTCAGGAAGTACCGATTAGATCGTGTTTTAAAAGCCTGGAGACTGTGGCAGGATGGAAAGACTAAGGGAGGGAAGAACAGCCACAGATTTGAGGCAGGATTTACATTAGGAACCTGTGCATTAAGGTCCCAACATGATGAGGGTGATGGTGTGCAAAGATCTAGGAGGGCGTGTCAGGTGAAAATGTCCCAAAGCACTTCATTGTTAATGAGTTACAAAATGTTGGCCACTGTTACCTACACTGTTATCATGAGTACATTTCAAGAAAGGAGAGTTTTGCAAGTTACTTCATTAAACATGCAATGAATGATCATCAATGGGTTAAATTTCAAACACGATGGGTTGTAGAACTGCACAATGAGAACTCTCAGCCAACCTGACTATAAAGCCATAAGGCGTAGGAGCAGAAGTAGGTCATTCGGCCCATCGAGTCTGCTCCACCATTCAATGAGATCATGGCCACTCTGATAATCCTCAATTTCACTTTCCTGCCTTTTCCCCATAACCTTGATTCCCTTACTGATTTAAAAATCTGTCTGTCTCTGCCTTGATAAGACCATAAGACATAGGAGCAGAAGTTTGAGACCTAGGAGCTAGAAGGCTATTCTAGAAAGATAATAGCTTTGTGTTTTACCTTTAACAGGGAGCCATGGGGACAAAGGTTGCAGGAAAATAACAATAATTCAACCTGAAGAAACTTGTCTTTTGGAACCTAAGAACATGGGTAGGCCATTCAGCCCCGCATGACTAATCTGTATCTTAACCCCAATCACTTGGTTTGGTTCCATGTCCCTTAATATGCTTGTCTAACAAAAATCTATCAATGTCAGTTTTCAAATTTTCAGTTGAGCCCCAGCCTCAATGCTTTTCTGGGGAGACAGTTCCAGCTCTCCATTGTGTGAGGAAGTTCTTCCTGATATCACCCCTGAATGACCCTAATTTTAAGATAATGACCCTCGTTCTGGATTCTGCCACAGGGGGAAATAGATTCTCTCCGCCGACACAATTAAATCCTTCAATCATCTAAAACATCTCAATTAGATCCCCCCTTAATCTTCGGCAAAACTTAGTGTTGACTAAAAGCTGTCTTGTCCTTTAGACAGAAATGCCACAAGGAGGAGCTCTATGTTCAAGAGTCTGGTAGCATCAACATTTGAACTGCCTGCCTCAGCAAACTGAACATCAAACATGTAATGTGCTCCCTGGAGTCTCCGTTCAATGGAAAATAAGCCCGAGCTCTTAACTCTGAAAGGAAACGTCTTGTTAGCATGCTGGCCATGGTCTGCTGGTTTGGAGATCCAAGGGGAGACATTTCCCTCACAGAAACAACTGGCATAGGCAGAGACAGAATCTGTAAATCACTGAGACCCTTATTTCCCCAGTCAGGGGAAAAAGCAACCACAAGAGCAAAGGTTGTCTGATTTAGTTCTGGCTTTCTCAAGATCAACAAGCCTCCAATTGACAGTGGGTCTCATGGCCCATTCCATGAAGTCATTCCACAATCCCAGGTTATAATGTTTTTCTCTCTCAGCAAAAAAAAAAGAACTAGCATTTATGTAACACCTTTCCTGATCCAGGACATCCTGACACTTTACAGCAAATGAAATACTTTGAAAGTGTAGTCACTATTGTAATGCAGGAAACATAGCCAATTTGCATACAGCAAGATCCCAAAAAGAGCAGTGTGCTAATGATCTGTCTTTGTGATGTTGGTTGAGGGATAAATATTGGCCAGGACACTGAGGAAAATTCCCTCGCTCCCTTGTGTAATAGCACAGGATTTTTTTACATCCACTGGAGAGGGAAGGCAGAGCCTTAGTTCAATGACTTATTTGAAAGGCAGCATCTCTGACAATGTTGCACTCACTCAGTACTGCACTGTAATGTCAGCCTTGATTATGTGCTCAAGTGTTGGGAGTGGGTCTTGAACCCATGATCTTCTGACTCATTCCCAACATGCAGTGATGAGACATTGGTCTGCTCCTATAGTTCTCCAAGGGGTTCGGAATAGCTCTGATTACTATCCGTAGTGACATTCTAAGTGGGTTCATTTGGGTTTCTGCTGGTCGGTGTTCGTTGTGAAGTTTAGCGCAACCTGATACTCAGTCTCAACCTAGATTTCTACACAGTGCTGAATTAACTCATCTCAGATGACGTGACATAGGAGATGCTACAATTGGCTTCAAGCTCCCTGGCTAGAGATGGAAACATCAACTAGGGCTCCCCCCTCCTGATCAGCATGCCCTGAACACTGGAAAACATGGCACTGTGGATATCAAATGAGAACGGGATTATTTTCAATGGCGATGCACCCCAGTCGAGTAGCTTCACTCATTATAGTCACACTGAATGTCTCGTTAAAATGGCCACTCGAGTAAGATATTGACAGCTGTATCCATGGAACTGGGCCTCCAGGTGGAGGGACAATATCTCAAAGTTGGAAAGCCTTGAGCCCTAACACGCGTCCATGGCAAATTGCACTCATGGTGATCTGGTCTTATTTTTAGCTATCGTCATTGTGCTAATGTTTAGGTGAATGTAGATTTTTGAAGACTTAAAAAGGCCGCAGTGACTTGCAAAAACTTTAACTTGGCTGTGTTGAGGTAGCTACGCAGTGATCCAAGCCAGGCCTTGGCTGAAGAAAAGCTTAGCTTTACTACAGAATGCTTGACTTGGCTGTCTCTACCCCAGACACACTTCAGGGGCCACTTTCAGTTAATCCCGTCTAGACAAGACCAGTTACTTCCAAAATGGACAATGATGCAGTAATGCAAGCAAAGTGTTGCTGGCAAATGCAATGAGCCAAACTTTGGTAACTGCATATTAAGACAGCAGACTAGGAATTTGGCCTTGTACTGCAGAGAACAAGATAACAGGTTATCACATGGCATTATTTATTAAGACATTCCAATAGCTCAAATACTCCTCCAATATCCTCTTTCATTTTGCTCTTTGCTGGAGATATTTGCCCCATTAATGAAGTAGAGTTACCCATTACCAAGCATCCTCCGTGTGCCTGCTATACATGTACGTCTAGACAGTAGTTGCCATGTTACGGTTGCCAACCCTCCAGGATTGGCCTGGAGTCTCCAGGAATTGAAGATCACTGGCCTCACTGCTGGATGCAATCCTGGAGGAAAATCAATGGGACCGATTGATTTTTTTTCCAAATTTTCTTGAACCAGATATAAAAAATATTGAAAATGGGGGTAAAAAAGTTGTTTGGCTGACAGTCAAGCATCATCCAATTGGCTAATGAGTCTTTTTGCTTTCCAACTGGCATAGGAAAGCAGTGTGTCACAAGGATGGATGTGTTGGCCGACTAATAGCTGGAGTATGGGGGTAAGTCATCTGATGAAACTTCCAAGAATACATTTAATCACAGTTGGCAACCCTAATCCACGGCCAACTAACTTGTCAACACTAGCAAGCTGATAGCAGGTGTTCTGAGGCCATTGGAACGCAAGGTAGTTTATTTGCATTTATACAGCATCTTTCACATCTCAAAGCGCTTTAAAGCCAAATGAAATGTTTTTGAAGTGTAGTCACTGCTGGGATGTAGGAAACACAACAGCTAATTTGTAGTAATGTCACTGGACTAGTAATCCAGAGACCCAGACACGTGGGAACACAGGTTCAAATCCCACTACGGCTGATGGGATTTAAATTGAATTAATAAATATGGAATATAAAGCTCATCTCAGTAATAGTGACCATGTCATTGATTGTTATAAAAACCCATCAGGTTCATTAATATCCTTTAGAGAAGGAAATCTGCCATCCTTAGCCAGTCTGGTCTACATGTGGCTCCGGACCACATCAAAGTGGTTGACTCTTAACTGCCCTCTGAAATGGCCTAGCAAGCCATTCAGTTCAAGGGCAATTAGCAATGGGCAACAAATGCTGGCCTTGCCATCAATGCCCACATCCCATGGAAGAATAAATTTTAAAAACACAGCAAGCTCCCACAATCAGCACTATGATAATGACCAGGTCATCTGATTTTTAGTGATGTTAGTTAAGAGATAGATATTGGCCAGGACACTGGGGAGAACTCTCCTGTGATCCTTCATACCAGTGGTGGAGGCCCTTTTATGCCCATGTGACAGGGCAGGATGGGGATTCGTTTTAATGTCTCACCTGAAGGATGGCATTTCCAACTGTGCAGTAGTCCAGACTTTAGAGGGGTAGTTCCAGATTTCAATTGAAAAAGTAGGCCCTGGTTTCACTCCTAAATGTCCCAACTCTAACTTTGAGATTGGGCCTTTGTTTTGGATTCCCTCAAGAGAGGAGATAATTTCTCGCTATTTACCCTTAATCGTCTAAAGCATCCCGATCCGGCATTCATCAACTGACTAAAATTTAGGGAGTGCAAGCCACATTTATGCAGTCTGCCCTCAGAATTGAACCCTTCAATCCAACAACAACAACAACAATTTGTATTTATATAGCACCATTAACATAATAAAACATCCCAAAGCAGGAGCATTACAGAGCCAAATTTGACACTGAGCCACTTAAGGAGATACTAGGATAGATGGTCAAAAGCTTGCTCGAGCAAAGGTGTCTCAAAAGAGGTGAGATGTAGAGAGGCAGCAAAATTTAAGGATGGAATTGCAGAGTTTGGGGCCTGGGTAACTGAAGGCACGGACACCAATGTTGGAGCAATTAAAATTAGTAATGCTGATGAGACCAGAATTAGAGGAGCACAGATATCTCGGAGGGTTCTGGGACCGGAGGAGATTACAGAGATAGAGTGGAGTGAGGCCATGTAGGGATCTGAAACCAAGGATGAGAATTTTAAAAGCAAGGCATTGCCTAACTGGGAGACATTGTAGGTCAATGAGGACAGGGGTAATGGGTAAACGGGACTTTGTGCAAGTAAGGACACGGGCAGCAGAGTTTTGGATGACCTCAAGGAGGGTAGGGCATAGGCGGTCAATCAGGAGCACATTGGAAGAGTCAAGTCTAGAGATAATAAAGGGATGGATAAGGATTTCAGCAGCGATGAGCTGAGACAGGGATGTAGTCAGGCGATGTTATGGAAGTGGAAATAGGTGGTCTTAGTATGTGGTCAGAAACTTACGTCGACATCAGATATGACCCTAAGGTTGTAAACAGTCTGGTTCAGCCTCAGACGGTTGCCGGGGAGAGGGTGGAGTCGGTACCTAGATCGGGTGAGTTAGCACCGTACCCACTCAAAGGCCAGTACTTTCCTTCTAACTGTGCTCCAGAACTGAAGCATAATTTCCTCAATTTTGAATTTCAACCCCATTTTGATTACTTATATATCGCTCACTTTTAGTGACTTACGTACTTGGACACCCAAATTTCTTTGCTCCTCTTCAATTATTAGTCTCTTGGAATGAAGAACATATTCCACTCTGACTTTACTGTATCCAAGGTAGATGTCCTCACACTTCCCTATATACAATTCCAAATGTTAGCTTTGCCTACTGATGTAGTTTATTCCTGCCCCTTTAGTAGCTTACTGCTCCCACCTACACAACTTACTGTGCCTCCTATTTTAATGTGACCTGCAAGCTTGGATATACAACACCTATTCTTTCATCCAAGTCATGAATATACCTGGTGAAAAGTCCCAGTTAAGATCCTTTGGGAAAACCACTCCAGCCAATCAGGCTACCTTCCCTACTTTACCTTCTATCATCCAACCTGACACCAACCCACGTCTGAGGTTACCTTCCCTTTCTCCTTCCCTCTTTCCACTCTCCTCTTCCTCCTACCCTCTCCTCTGCATCCTTCATTGCTCCATTGCCTTCCTCCTCTCCTTCCACAACCCCTTTCTCCCGCTTCGCCCTCGCCCTTCCCACAGTTATTGTTGTGGAAGTGATTGCAGGTTAATGTGCTGACTCATCAGACATAACCCTTGTTCATGATAATCAGCTGTGGCACTCTCACCTCTGGGGTCTCGGAGTTCAAATCCCACTCCAGGAATTGAGCACAAAAATCAAGGCTGACCCTCCAGCGGCTGCTGTGTTTTGGATGAGATGTTAAACCGAGGACCTGTCTGCCCTATCTGGTGGACATAAAAGATCCCATGGCACTATTCAAAGAAGAGCAGGGGAACTGGTGCCCTGGAATTCATATTTATCCCTCAATAAACATCACAAAAAAACAGATTATGCAGATATCATGATCACTGCTGTTTGTGGAAGCTTGCTGTGTGTAGAATGGTTGCCACATTGCCTACATTACAACACTGACTACATTTCATTGAGTGTAAAGTGCTTTGAATCACTCAGTGGTCATGGAAGGTGCTATATAAAAGCAAGTCTTTCTTTTTCACCCAGCTTGAGTTGTTTGCTTTATCTCCAGCATCTACACATTGTTGGTCTTCACCGTCTGCCGTGCATTTTCTGCTCCATTGGTTGATTCAGTTAAGGTCCATCTCCTACCTGGGGTTATCCCAGGAGGCCATTCACCCCCTCCCCCTGAAGAAAGAGCCTTTAAATGCTCTGCGAAAGGCCCAGATGATGCCAGCTGAACAAGACCTGCCCTGAAATTCAGGCAAAACCTTCTAAGGTCGGATACACAGTTGGTTTTCCATAACACGTGGGTATCTCTGGGAAAACAGATGGGCAGATAAGTGGCAGATGGAATTTAACCCTGAAAAGTGTGAGGTGATACATTTTGGAAGGAGTAACTTAACAAGGAAGTATTCAATAAATGGCATGACACTAGGAAGTTCTGAGGAACAAAGGGACCTCGGTGTGTGTGTCCATAGATCTCTGAAGGCGGAGGGGCATGTTAGTGGGGTGGTGAAAAAGGCATATGGGACACTTGCCTTTATCAATCGCGGTATAGATTACAAAAGTAGGGAGGTCATGTTGGAGTTGTATAGAACCTTAGTGAGGCCACAGCTGGAGTACTGTGTGCAGTTCTGGTCACCACATTATAGGAAGGATGAGATTGCACTGGAGGGGATGCAGAGGAGATTCACCAGAATGTTGCCTGGGATGAAACATTTAAGTTATGAAGAGAGGTTGGATAGACTTGGGTTGTTTTCGTTGGAGCAGAGAAGACTGAGGGGCGACTTGATTGAGGTGTACAAGGTTATGAGGGGCATGGACAGGGTGGATAGGGAGCAGCTGTTCCCCTTAGTTGAAGGGTCAGTCACAAGGGGACATAAGTTCAAGGTGAGGGGCAGGAGGTTTAGGGGGGACGTGAGGAAAAACTTTTTTACCCAGAGGGTGGTGACGGTCTGGAATGCACTGCCTGGGAGGGTGGTGGAGGCGGGTTGCCTCACATCCTTTAAAAAGTACCTGGATGAGCATTTGGCACGTCATAATATTCAAGGCTATGGGCCAAGTGCTGGTAAATGGGATTAGGTAGGTAGGTCAGGTGTTTCTCACGTGTTGGTGCAGACTCGATGGGCCGAAGGGCCTCTTCCGCACTGTGAGATTCTGTGATTCTGTGAAAACAATCTCATTCAAATCCCTTAGGAAACCAGCCAGAAGCTCCAGAAATGAGACACCAAGCGCCAGGGCTGCCTTCCATTTCTCACTATGCAATACCTAACTCAGCTGGAAGTATAACTCTGGTTTCTGAGAGGTAACCAGAGTATTTTCCCCTTAAGGTCTCTTCCTCCTGTCAACTCCCACAATGACCATAGGGGAGTTGCAGCAAAGATCATCTTACAAATAAGGGTAGCCGCAAGAGCCACAGCAATACAATTTAAGTTACGTTGTTTTTTAAGTGTCTAACTTTCACTTTTCCTGTTTAGTTTTGGGGTTTTAAAAAAAAAAATGTCATACTGAGCAATTTTGTGTGTTTTACAAATTTAGCAGCCAACATAAATATCCTCCAATTGGCTCACGACATATTAAATATAGACATTTTTCTAGCTTTCATGTCATTTTGCACACACACTAAAAATACATTTTAGAAATGACATCAAGTCTATGGAGAGTGTGCAGAGGTGACTTAGTGGAATTATACCAAGCATGAGGGAGAGAACAGATTGGAGAATCTGGGGTTGTTCTCCTTGGAACAGGGGAGGACAAGGAGAGAATTTAAGGGGTCTTGATGGAGTTGTTAGAAAGACACTGTTTCCACTTGTGGGGGCAGGGGGTGGGCGGAGTGCGGTGACAGGGCACCAATTTATGATAATTGGCAAAATAATTCAGGGAGTGGATGGGGAACTTTTATTTTCATGCACCATTCTGTTTTCATCTGGGATACTACTGCCTGTAAGGGCGATGGAAGCAGATTCATTAGTAACTTTCAAAAGGGAATTGGATGAAAACCTCAAAAGGAAAAACTCGCAGAGCAAAGGGGAACAGACAGAGGAATATGGGACTAATCAGATAGACCTTTTCCAAGGCACTTCACAGGCGAGCTATCAGACAAAATTTAACACCAGGTCATATGAGTTTTTTTTTTATTTATTCTTTCATGGGATGTGGGTGTCACTGGCTAGGCCAGCATTTGTTGCCCATCTCTAATTGCCCTTGAACTGAGCAGCTTGCTAGGCCATCTCAAAGGGCAGTTAAGAGTTAATGCTGAGGGTCACAAGTAGACCAGACAAGAACAGCAGATTTTCTTCCCTAAAGGGCATTAGTGAACCAGATGGTTTTTTATGACAATCAATGTCATGGTCACCATTGCTGAGACTAACTTTGTATCCCTGATTTATTAATTGAATTTAAATGCCACCAGCTGCCATGGTGGGATTTGAATCTGTATCCCCAGAGCATTAGCCTGAGCTGCTGGATAACTAGCCCAGTGACATTACCATTACACCACCACCTCTTATCAGGACAGATGAGCAGATTTTAAGGAGCATCTTAAAAGAGGGGAAAGTGGTTGAGAGTTGGAAAGGTTTAGGGACAGAATTCCAGAGCTTAGAGCCTAAGCAGCTGAAGACATAGCTGTAAGGGAAAAGAAATTTGGGAATGAGCAACTGGAAGAATGCAGAGGTCTTGGAGGGTTACAGGACTTGAGGAGGTTACAGAGGTAGAAAGTGCCGATGCCATGTGTTGTAGGGTGGCCAAGTTGTACTTTAATGATAGCGTTGACCTGCAGACACTTCTTGGGTGGAAACATTAACTTTATTTACAATATGCTCAGCAGCAACTACAAGTGTGCTTCCAACTCCAACTCTATCTCAACACTGACTGCTACTCTCCTATCGGTTACTACAGATCATGTGAACTGTACTAACAAGTATTATTCTTAAAGGTACATTACACACTAAATGAAACCATAATAACTACATTCCTCCCCCTTTAACCAGCTATACATATTATATTTACAAGTACATATTTTTCAAGACAACACAATATTTACACTGGATAAGGAATTTACAAGTTCAGTCTTTCAGGTGGTTTCCTGGTACAAGAGGAATGTCGCAGCTCCACAACTTCAGATTCTTTGTCAGGAAACTCGTTTTCTGATGTTGCCTGAACATCAGGTGCTTCAATGGGCACTTGCAGTTCTGTATCCTCATCACTTACAGGAACATCAGACATGTCAGTCCTGGGTTGAGTATCCTCAACAGGAAACGCAGACCCAGTCATGGTCACTGGTGGAACCAAATCTTGGTGATTTGTCTCTCTCTTCCTTAAATGGTCCACATGTTTACAGATGATCCGGCCTTCAATCTCCACATGGTAAGATAGAGGTCCAGTCTCCACACTTATTTCACCTGGTAACCATTTTGGTCCTTCCCCAAAGTTTTTCATGTATACCGGCTCTCCCATGGTAAATTTCCTCTCACGACTGTGCCAGTCGTGTCTGGTTTTCTGGCTTCCCTGACTCTTTTCCACCTCTCCCTCTAAATGCAGCATTATTAAGCTCAATCTCGTCCTGAGACGGCGTTTCAACAATAATTCCGCAGGTGTGACACCTGTTGTTGTGTGAGGGGTGGTCCTGTAATGAAAAAGAAAGCGTGCTAGCTTGGTTGCCAAGGAATCGCCAATTAGCTTTTTCATGCCTGCCTTGAACATTTGAACCACCCTTTCGACCAGTCCGTTTGAGGAAGGGTGGTATAGTGCAGTTTTCACATGAATGATACCTTTGAGGTTGATAAACCGTTGAAACTCAGTGCTCTTAAATGCCGTGCCGTTATCAGAAACAACTACTTCTGGTAGTCCGTGAATGGCAAAACTCTGACGTAGTTTCTCAATTGTAGCACCCAACATTGGTGACTTCACCTCATATATGTCCAACCATTTTGAATGGGCATCGGCAATGAGCAGAAACATTGTTTGCAGGAAAGGTCCAACGTAGTCAATGTGTAACCGCACCCAGGGTCTACCTGGCCACACCCATGAGTGTGATGGAGCTGTCACTGGCAACTTTTGCAGTTCCTGACATTGCACACAGTGCTTTACTAAACTCTCTATTTCACCATCCATCCCAGGCCACCAAAGATAGCTGCATGCCACGGTCTTCATTCGGGAAATTCCTGGATGGGCACTGTGTAGTTCAATTAAAAGTGGCTCTCTTCCCTTTGGAGGAACTGTCACTCATGCTCCCCACAATAAGATGCCATCCTGGCTGGTTATTTCATATCCTCTGTTGAAGTACAGTTTCATTTCATTAGATACAGTCTCCTGTGACCAACCATGTAGCGCTTGATCTCGTACTTGAGATAGGACTGGGTCCCGACTTGTCCAGTCTCTGATCTGTTGAGCACGTACCAGCGAGGAATCTGAGAAATTTAACAGTAAAACAAATTCCTGTGTAACTGAGACATGCTCATCATTTTCTTGTAAAAGTAAACTAAGGGCATTGGCATTTGCAATTTGATCGCCAGGCCTATGCATGAAAATGTATTTGTATGCTGCCAGAATTAAAGCCCTTCATTGTATTCTTGCTGAGGCTATGGGTGGTATAGCCTTGTCCTCACTAAACAATCCTAGCAATGGTTTGTGGTCTGAAATTATTGTAAAATGGCGGCCATGTACATACTGGTGAAATTTCTTGACACCAGAGATGACGGACAGGCCTTCTTTTTCTATCTGCGAGTGTCCCTTTTCCGCTGTGGTGAGTGTTCTTGATACGTAACCTATTGGCCGTTCCATACCGTCGTCCATCCAATGAGAGAGCACTAGTCCCACTCCGTAGGGAGATGCGTCACATGTCAGCACCAATTCTTTCATCTGGTCATAATGCAGTAATAGATTGGATGAGCGCAACAATTGTTTCACCTTTATGAAAGCTTCATTCTGGGGCATCTCCCAAGACCAACGCTGGTTCTTTTTGAGTAGAGAATGCAGGGGGGCCAGCACTGTAGACAAATTGGGTAAGAATCGCCCATAATACCTGATCATTCCTAGGAATAATCTGAGCTCTGAGGCATTCTTTGGTGCAGGTGTCTCTCTTATGGCTCTCACTTTCTCCTCAACTGGGTGGAGGGCCTGTGAATCTACCCGGTGACCCAAATAGATTACCTCCCTCACTTGGAACATGCACTTGTTTTGGACGCACTCCAGCTTGCAAGAAACGTTTTAAGATTTCTTCTGAGTTTGCTAAATGCTCTTTTTCAGTGAATCCTGTCACCAATACATCGTCTAAATAGACTACAACCTGGGGCAGTCCCTGCAGTAAGCTTTCCATTGTTCTCTGAAAGATGGCACAAGCTAAGGAGACACTGAAAGGCAAACATGCATATTCCTACAACCCTTTGTGGGTATTAATTGTGACAATTCCCAGGAGGCATTATCCAACTCCAGTTGTTGATAAGCATGACTCATGTCAAGCTTTGTTTGCATTGTTCCTCCTGCCAGCTTGGCATACAGGCCTTTGATTTTTTGGAATGGGATGACTGTCTAGCTTAGCTACTTTATTAACCGTCAGTTTGTGGTCTCCACAAATCCAGACGCTTTGGTCGGGTTTAAGGACGGGGACTATGGGTGCTGCCCATTCTGAGAACTGAACAGGTTGTATAATGCCCAGTTTCTCTGGTCTGTTCAGTTCAGTGTCGACCTTTTCTCACAGGGCGTCTAGCACCGGGTCTCACTTTCATGAAGCGAGGGGTTGCTTCCGGATCCACATGAATCCTGGCCTACAGGCCCCAGATTTTCCCCAGTTCGTCCTTAAAGACCATGGTGTACTTTTTAAGTAGCTCTGGTAGCTCACTTGCTCTCAACTGGAAAATTTCAACCGATTCTAACTTAATCTCCTTTAACAAATTTCACCCCAGGATGCTTGGCCCTTCACTTGCTTTCACCATCAAGGGTAGCTTTGCCGATTGGCTTCCATAATGGACAGTTACTCTGCTTATGCCTTTTACTTGAATGTCTTCACCTGTATATGTTTTTAGCTTGGTAACTGTTTGTTTTAAGCTTATTTGATGTTCACCATTATTCAAGTATCTGAAGGTATGTTCCCAACTTACTCTAGTGAAAGCTCCTGGGTCCACTTCTATTTTAACAGGTTTGCCGTTTACTTTCACTGTGACAAATATTAGTTCTGTCTTTCCTACTTTCAGATTAAACAACGAGTAAATGTCTGAATTTGTTGTTTCAGGCTCTTCTACATTGTAGATTTCATTGGGCTTCTTCTGTTGTTTACAAGCCAGCTTGAATCTTTCTTTGCACTGCGTCAGTATATGTCTATTTCTGTGACAATAGTAGCATTTGGTTAGCCAAACTCTAAAAGACTGCTTGTTTCCACCTCTGTTAAAATTATTCTTTGATTTCACTGCTAAGTTATTTTTCTTTATTTTTCGGGTAGCAGGGGTTGTTGCCCGCCTCTCGGCAGTCTTGCTTTTTCACGCCACTTTCGGCTGGGGTTTCCCACCCGATGTGAGGATGGCACCATTTTGCACACCCTGTATTGCTTATGAACCTCTTACTGCATTTTCCATGGCCAGCGCTATCTCTAGCCTCCTTGAAATCCGGATTCACTTTGGACAATAATCTTTTTTGAACAGTGTCCTCTTTCATACCACACACTAAACGATCTCTGAGCATATCATTCAGAGTCATACTGAACTTACAATGTTCCGTTAGCTGTTTCAGATTTGCCACGTAGCATGCAATTGTCTCACCCGGGGTTCTATTTTGCGAATTAAAGCTGAACTTCTGCATCATGGCTGGGGGCTTTGGTTGAAAGTGATCTTTCACGAGGTCCACCAATTCATCGAAATCCTTCGGATCTGGGGCACTGGGTGCCGTCAAACTTTGAATCAACCAGTAGGTTTTACTCCCACAAGTGCTCAAGAGGATCGCTCGCCTCTTCTCTTCCCCCATAATCTCGTTCACTTGAAAGAAGAACATGAGGTGTTCTATGTATTGAGATCAATTCTCCCAAATTGTGCCAATTTGAGAGGGGATGGCTTCTTCAATTCTAAGGGAGCTTGCTACTTACAATCACTGGGCGAAGTACAGTGCCGATTTCTTTCTAACTTGATTTCTTCTGTTCAATCCTGTTTTATCCTTGTCGTCAGTAGGGTGGCCGAGTTGTACTATTAATGATCGAGTTGATCTACAAACACTTCTTGGGTGGAAACATTAAATTTACTTACAAGGCACTCAACAGCAATTACATATGTGCTTTCAACTCCAATTCTATCTCTACACTGCCTGCTGAGGTAGCCTGCGTGATTCTCCTATTGGTTACTACAGATCATGTGATCCTGCCTAACATGTATTATTCTTAAAGGATGTTACAAGCTAAATAAAACCATAATTACTACACCATGGAGGAATTTGAATACATGGCAGCACGGAAGCAGCAGCTCAGATGATGTATTCACGAGATTAGAATAGAAAATGGTGGAAAAACTAAGCAGGTCTGGCGGCATCTGTGGAGTGAGAAACAGAGTTAATGTTTTGAGGAGGGAAGAAGGGTCATACAGACTCAAAATATTAACTCTGTTTTTCCCTCCACAGATGCTGCCAAACCTGCTGACTTTTTCCAGCACTTTCTGTTTCTATTTCAGATCTCCAGCATTCACAGCATTGTGCTTCTATTTTACATGTTCATGACTTTGAAGTAGCAACTCAAATTGACATCCTTCTGCCTGGCAGGTGAGAGGGCTACTGTTAATGAGTCAAGGCTGACACTCAGACAGAATGCATATTTTAGACACCTGACTGAAGTAAAACAACAGGCACAAGGACAGTTACAACATTGACAACTAGTGACAGTGGGAATTCAGCTGTTGTGTTCTGGGCATGCAGACAGATGTCTTGTAATCCTAAATGAAAGTATTTTAGAATAAAGTTTTGAAGACAAATTTTAATATTAAAGGGACATTCCTTTGGTTTGAAGGAGTCTAGGGGTGGGGAGGGGTAGAGTTCTGTGTTTTTCCAATTCTGACATCCCCAATTTTCATTGCCCAACATTATCAACTGTGCCCTCAGCTACCTGAATTCCCCCCCAAACCTCTCCACCTCTTTTTTTCCTTTAAGACACTCCTTACAACCTACCTCCATGATCAATCCTTTATTCATGCGTCCTAATGGCTCCACGTGGCTCGATGTCGAATTTTGTCTGATTACACTCCTGTGAAGCATGCTGGGATATTGCACTGTGTTAAAGGAGCTATACAAATGCAAGTTGGTGTTGGTATAACATCTCCATTGCTAACATTGCCATACTTTGTTCTTGGTTTTAGGAATGTTCTTCTTACCCTCTTTAAGGGTTCTTTGAACTCCTGATTGAAGTAAAAAGTAATAATTGACTTAAGGTTTAAAATTGCAGCATGATCTGCAGTACAATCTCATCTTCCAGCCTCTATTGGAGCAGTCTGGTTCAAACTGGTTGCTTAATTGATGCACAGTCAGTCGCTGAGGGAACATTTCAAAATTGCAGATTGAAGCTGATATGAAATACTGGCAGGAATGGCAAAATCTCTGTAACACTGCAGTGCAAATAATTTAACAAATTCAGAAAGACATGTAAACAGGAGATAGCCATGACAAAAAGAATCATCTCGGATATCAAATAAAGGCTAGCACAAGCAGGTAATCAGAGTATTGCATCATAGCTCAGAAACAGACCACTTGGCCCACAGGTCTATATTGTGATTATGCTTTGCACAAGCCTCCTTCTACTCTACTCCATCTAGCCTTATCTGCATAATCTCCTGTTCCTTTCTCCCTCATGTGTTTATCTAGCTTCTCCTTGCATGTATCTATATTATTCACCTCAACTCCCTCCGTAACAACACCCACACCACATGGACTGTAGCAGTTCAAGAAGGCAGTTCACCACAAACTTCTCAAGGGCAATTGCAGATGGGAAATAAATGTTGGTCTTGCCACCAATGCTCACATCTCATGAATGAATGCTCCATATGGTCTGAGCTCACTCTCTGGCCAAAGAAGTTTCTCCTGAATTCCCTAGTAGATTTTATTAGTGACTATGTTCTCGTTTTGGACTCCATTAAAAGTGGAAACATCTTCTCTACATTTACCCTATCTTTCATCTTTCATATTCTTAAAAACTTCCATCAGATCACCCACGATCTTTCCTTTTCTAGAGAAAAGAGCCTCAGTCTGTTCAATCTTTTCTGATAGATATTGTTCTGACATGTTCCTTCTATCTATGGACTCTAGGCAAGGTACTTGGTTAGTAGAGAGACTGCAGTCATACTCTGGTATCTGCTTAACACTTGTTTATTTGCTCCATCTAAGCAGGTTACAGAGTAGGCATGTTGCTCCTCATCACGGTGTTCCAACCTCTCTCTCTCAAGGGTGTCTAACACATGACTGACTGACCTCAGTCAGTCATCATCATCTACGTCATACATTAGCAAATCTCATCTGTAACCCAATCTCTCAGTTCTGGTGTCATTCTTGTAAACCTTTGTTGCACCTTCTCCAGAGCTTCCATTTCCTTTTTTTTATAAAATGGAGGCCAGGACAATGAACAGTGTGGTCTATCCAAGGTTCTATATAGGTTTCACGTAACTTCCCTGTTTTTCAATTCTATTTGTCTTGAAATGAAGCCTGGTGTTTTGCTTGTGAAACAGTTATCAGTGCATTCCAGCAACCTGGGCCAGCCATGGAAGCCTTCTCTGAAGCAGGACGTTCCTGCATAATGTCTGCAGCGCCACATGCTAAGCTGGAAGCAATTCCCACAAACAAATACAAGTTTTTCATATAATGGCCTGAATTTTCCCATTGGCGATTTGGGGGCGGGGCCCGCTCGCTGACACGAAAATGACACGGGATGATGTCAGGGGGAACCCCCGATATCATCCCGGTCCATTTAAATCTTTAGGAAGGCGGGCGGACAGCGAAATCAGCTGTCAGCCCGCCGACCTGTCAATGGCCAATTGAGGCCATTGCCAGGATAATTAAGGTAATTAAAGACCTGCCCGTCCAACCTTGAGGCTGGTGGGCAGGCCAGGAGCCCCAGCGGGCTTCTGAAAAAACATGAAACCTCATCCACTGGCGGGCTGAGGTTTCATGTCCGTTTTTAAGAACTTTAATAAAGTTTCTGTGCTTCTTATTAACATGTCCCATCTCGTGTGACATTGTCACATGAGGGGGACATGTTAATAATATTTTAATTTTTCTATTTTTAAAGTTTTTTAGACTGCCAGTAATCTCCCTGAGACAGCACTTAGCCTCAGGGAGAAGTGCGATCTTTTGCGCGCATGCATAAAAGAGCGCACTTTGACAGTTGGGGAATCCCTCCCCCCCCCCACACAGGAAGCGCATAGGGCTTCCCATCGGGCAGCCCACTGGGCGGGCCTTAATTGGCCCACCCACTCAAAATGGCGGCGGGCCCCATTTCAGCAGCGGGGGTCGGCTGCCTGCCTGCTGCCGAGCCGGTGGGGCCCGCCCGCCAACCTAGGGCAAAATTCTGCCCAATAAGTTACTACTCTTAAGTCAAATACAGGCCACTTTGTTAAAGGGGGAGGGGGAAGAAGACAGGACTTTCTGTGTACTTAACACTCATGGGACATTGTCCACAGGAAGCTGATGTCATACTGACAGAGGGACAGCTTTGGAGCCATTATAATAGACTTCCTCAACGGAAAATCAAAATTGCTGGCTAATCAAGCTGTGGCTCGGTTGGCAGCACTCCCACCTCTGAGTCAGAAGGTTATGGGGTCAAGCCCCACTCCAGAGACTGGAGCACATAATCCAGGCTGACGCTCCAGTGCAACACTAGAGGTGCTGCCCTGTGTGCTTCACAGACTGATGTAAAAGATCTCATACCTCTGTTCTGAAGAAGAATGGGGGAGTTCTCCTCTGGTCTGCTGGCCAATATTTATCCCTCAACCAACATCACAGGAGCAGATTATCTGGTCACTTTCCCATTGCTGAGTGTGGGACTTTGCTGTGTGCTAATTAGCTTCTGCATTTCTACAGTGCCTACGCTTCCGAAAGGGTTTCATCTTCAGCTGTAAAGCACTTTGGGATGTCCTGAGGTTGCGAAAGGTGCTATAAAAATGCAAGTCTTCCTTTCTAACACCAGATGCAGGCAGAGTGCCAAACATCCTGATTTTATGGCTCGACATACAGGTTAGAGTGACATTTGCTTGGCAATTATTTCAGTGGTTCCTCATTGAATAAAGTCATTTGTTTCACTTATGCGTCTGCTTAGACCACAACTGGAGTTCTATGTTCAATTCTGCACACCACATCTTAGGAAGGGTCTATTGGCCATGGAGAGGAATGTAACATAGATTTACGAGAATGATACCTGGGCTACAAGGATTAAGTTACGAGGGGAGGTTACACATGCTAGGCTTGTATTCCCTGAAATTTCGAAGGTTAGGGGGTGATTTGATTGAAGTTCCCAAAATGTTAAGGGAAACTGATAGGTTAGATGTGGAGGATCTATTTCCACTGATTGGGGAGTCTAAGACGAGGGGGCATAGTCTGAAAATGAGAGTTCGACCATTCAAGAGTGAAGTTAGGAAACACTTCCACACACAAAGGGTGAGAGAAGTTTGGAACTCTTTTCTGCAAACAGCAGTTGATTGGCTAGGCCAATTGTTAATTTTAACTCTAATTGATTGGTTCCTGTTAAGTAAAGTTTTTAAGGAATATTGGGGGGCGGTGGTGGTGGTGCAGGTGTGTAGAGTTATGTCACAGGTCAGTCATGATCCTGTTCAATGTTGGAACATGCTCGAGGGAGCTAAATGGCCTCCTGCAGTTCCTATCTGCAGAAAAGCAATATGCAGTAGTGTTGTCACTGAGGAAGCATGTGAAGAGTGGTTGAAACATAAAATGGTTTTAATAATGATTTTACGGTGTAGGAATTCTGACAGGCATTTCCTGCATCTGTGTAACCATTGTGTCTGAACAAGCAAGGAATCATGGGTTACTGACTGGATACCAGTGATATCATGTCTTGCACTGTGAGACACCCATGCTCTCCTGTCTATCACTGCCAGTCACCATCCTCTTCAGAATCATAGCACTGCTCTACTGAGTGTTAATACAGTGATATTACTGCATTGACAATCAGTCTAACAATGCCTCCATTATATAGTTATCATCGTTATGTTCCAGTCTCTCTGCACCTCACCCCTCCCTATCTCTGTAACCCCCACACCTCCAAACCTCCATGGTCTCTTGTGTCCATCCCCAATTTCCATCGCTCCATCATCGGTGGACATTCCTTCAACTGTCTAGGCCCTTGGAGTCATTGCAACATAAAAGAAGGCCATTTGGCCCATCAAGCTCATGTCAGCTCTCTGAAGAGCAATCCAGTCAGTCTTATTCCTCCACTCTAGCCCCAGAGCCCTGCAAGGATACTTACCTCAAGTGCTCAAGCAATTTCCTTTTGAAATCATTTGGTCATCTCCTCATCTGTGTATATATTTTAAAACCAATCCTAACTGTCCCACTTCAACCACCCTCATAGGCAGCGAGTTCCAGGTCACTACGACTTGCTGTGTAAAATAAGTTCTTCCTCACACTTCCCCCCACTGCATCTCTTACCCAAAACTTTAAATTTGTGCCCCCCGGGCCCTTGTACCATCAGCTAATGGGAACAGCCCTGGAATTCCCTGCATAAATCTCTCTGTATCTCTTCCTCGCCCTTATCCTTTAAGACACTGCTTAAAACCAGCCTCTTTGGCCAAACATTTGGTCACCAGTCCTAGTGTCTCCTTCTTTGAATTGTGCCAATTTTTGTCTGCTTATACTCCAGTGAAGTGTTTGAGTTTTGCACTACATTAGAGGCGCTATATAAATGCATGTATAAAGCCTCTGAAGTCACAAGTCCCAAAGTTCATCATTCAATTTTTGAAGTGCGATGGCAGCTTGTTATGTGGCGACCATTCCCATGATCAAAATCCCAGAAAGCAAGAAAGACCTGATAGGTGCTGTTGACTGAGAGATGAATGTTGGCCAGGACACCAGGCAAACTCCCTGCTTTACTTCAAAAGTTCCAAGAATTCTTCAATACCCATTTGGACAGGCAGAGTTGGGCTTCTTTGAACATGATGAGCGGAATAGCCTCCTTCTAAACCATAAATCTTTCTCTGTTCCTAAAATATGACAGCTTTCACTTGTCTGCTCGCTCTCATATTTCTGACAACATGGACAAGCCAAGGCTCAGCGATCACACTCTTGCCTCTGAGCCAAAGAAATCTTGGATTTTGGACATCACCATTTGCAGAGACTTGAGCACATAATCTAGGCTGCATTTCAGTGCAGTGCTGAGGGAGTGCACCATTAAATTGAGGCTCCCCCCTGACCTCTCAGAACAATGTAACAGATCTCATTGTGCTATGTTGAAGGAGAACAGGGAGTTCTGGGTATCCTGGCCAATGTTTGTACAAATTAGCTGCTACATTTCCTGAATTGCAACAGTGACTGGGCTGGGATTTTCCAGTCCCTGCAGCAGCAGCAGACACCATCACAGGCAGGACAGGGTCATTTAGAAAGTGGGTCCATGGCAGATTTTCTTCCCTAAAGGCATTGATGAACTAAATGTGTATTTCTGACAATGGTTTCATGATCACCAGACTTATAATTCAAGATTGTTATTGAATGCAAATTTCACCAACTGCCATGATAGGATTTGAACCCCGGTCCCCAGTACATTACCCTGGGTCTGTGGAATACTAGTCCAGTGACGATAGCACTACACCATTGCCTACTTGCCCATGAAGAGGGGTGGGGAGTTACTTAAGGGGTGCGAAGGGGACAGCAATCTTGCGAAGGAAACCTTGGCCCCAAGGGGTTTTCATTCAGCATTGGGCGGTGTGTAACTGAGTCTGGCAAGCCAGATAGTGCCTGCTGTTCACAGTATGAACTAGGCTGAGACAGGGGCAGATACTTTAGACACCACCGCCTGTGCTGGGGAGAGGAAGCTCAGCATCAAGTGCTGGCTTGGTTGCAGTCAGTTTGTGGTATTTTTGATATACATAATAAAGAGTGTCGCAAGTCTGGCAATGTGGAGATAATGGTTTCACAAAAGTAACAGCAACTCATATTTATCTAGCATTTTAACAGGATGAAACATCCCAAGGCACTTTACAGGAGCATTATAAAACAAGGTATGACACTGAGCAAGATAAGGAGATATTACTTCAATGACCAAAATCTTGGTCAAATAGGTAGTTTTCAAAAAGTGGCTTAAAGGAGAAAAGCAAAGTGAGGTGGACGTGTGTAGGGAGGGAATTCCAGAGCTTGGAGCCGAGGCAACTGAAGGCACAACCACCAATGGTGGAGCAATTATGGTTGGGAATGCACAAGAGGCCAGAATTCGAGAAATGCAGATATCTTAGAGGGTTGTGAAATTGGAGCAGATTACAGAGATAGGGAGGGACGAGGCCGTAGAGAAAGTTGAAAACAAGGATAAGAATTTGAAAATCTAGGTGTTCACACAGGAGAGAGGTCATATTTGTGCAAATTTGTCGATCAGAACCCTTTTCCGCAGTTGACCAGGCTCCCAGCCTCCATCATCCCACACATGGAGCAGAATGTAATGCTGTCCCCCCTCATCCCACCTCCAGTGGTGATTTCCAAGGCGCAGGAGGGGCCATTTGATCAGGCAGCAGGATGTGGGGTAGGGACCCTGCCGCCTCACCACCTCCTCCTGATTAAGTTCAGAGCGGAAAGACTTGTCCAATTGATGCCCACTTAAGAGCCTCATCCCACCAGTGCTGGTATTCAACCACCAGTGGGCGGGGGACCCGCCATGCGGGGAGACTAACAAGTGGTCTTGCTTGCGTCCCAGTTGGAGGTGTCCCTCACTTAAAGGCACTCAGCGCCTAATCCTGGGACTGCGCATTGGCAAGGGAGGGGGCCTACTGAGAGGCACCCCACAGCCTTTTCCTTTAACCCCTCCCCTCACCCTCCCCCTGCAACACCACCAGCGATCTCCTCCCCATGACTCCCATCCCGCCGTCACCTACCTTTCTTCAGGGATCCCACGATGAACTCTAGTGAAGGCCCAGGTGTATTATCGGCAGCAGCCAACCCTCCCGATGGCGCAGCCAGTAATGGAGAGCTGAAGACTTCTGATTGGCCAGCAGCTCTCAGGGGCGAGATTTCCATCCTACTGGGGGAAGTCCTGCAATTAAATGTGTCCCAGACCGCCGAGAGCCCCAGCTACAAGGTTCCCACTATCAATCAGGGTGCTTAATTCCCTCCAGGCTCCCAGGGTTAGGGTCAACAGTGACCCTCATTAAATTCCGCGCATGGAAGGACATCCAGGGACAGCAGCATCATGGACGTCTCTCGCAACTCTCCCAATTAGAAACACTGGGAGAATCCTAATGGACTGAGAAGCGAATCGAAATAAAGTGGAAATTAAAAGTCAAGTTAAATGAAAGATTCAATTTGTAAGACACCGAATTAATGTAGGGGGAGGACGGGTTGTGTAGTTAGCTGCAAGTAGCTCCATAAAACATGGAACTATTGGCAAATGGAAAAGCCAACATTAATCCAGCGGAGACATGAGGCCTGTTGCTGTTTCTGCCAGATATCTGTTCGGATGAAACCCCTTGAGATTTTTTTTTGTCTGCTGAATCCTTCTGTTTGAAAATAAAATATATAAATGTGTTCGCAAAAGAATTTGCATGGATCTGTGAGTCTGACCACAGCCATTAATCATTTGGCTAGGAGTATGATGTACCTACACACTCTAATACTTACTTTCGCAATGATCAGCAGCACACAACATTCAAAAGTGTCTGAGGCTTTGAGCCAAATACCTCACATTCCTCCCCACCCCCTTCCAATTTCTCCTCTTCTCCTTTTGTGGTGCTGCCACTGGCTGGCCTGTAAGAAATGAAAGAAAGATTTGCATTTAGATCGCGTTTTACACAACCACAGGACATCCCCAGGCACTTCACAGTCAATTAAGTACTTTTTTTCTTTAAATTGTAGTCACTGTTGTAAGATGGCAGCCAATTTGCGCACGGCAAGATCCCACAAACAGCTATGCAATAATTACTAGATCATCTGCTCTGGTGATGTTGGCTGCAGGATAAATATTGGCCATGGGATCTTTTACATTCACCCAATAAAGCACCTCAGTTTAACATCTTACCCAAAAGACAGCAGCTCTGAGAGTGCAGCACTCAATCAGTACTGTACAGGGAGTGTCAGTTTGGATTATGCACTCAAATCTCTGGATGCAAAGGATCCCATGGCACTATATCAAAGAGCAGGAGAGCTGTCCTAGGTGTCCTGGCCAGAATGACCATACTTCAAAAGTACTTCATTGGCTTTAAAGTGCTATGGGGCATCCTGTAAAAGGTGCTGGATAAATGTAAGTCTTTTTCTCTTCCTGGGTTTAAGCAGCTGGTATAGCGCAGAGCCCTCAGATTTGACTTATGATGTGCACAAGAGTCATCTGACCTCAGTCAGATGGTGTTTAGGCCATCATAAAGGAGTTCATCATTGTGAAATTCTTGGGACAGTGACAGTTATACAATCAGCCAGGGACATTTAGAATTAGAACTGCATGAGCTGTTAAACATGGATCCTTTATTATCTCTTCATAGCAGCCTCCCTCTGCTGATACAAGTGTGCTTGGTAGCCTCAAATGCACAAAATGCACCATGCAATTTTCAATACACTGCAATCGTCCTTGGATGAAGGAATAGGAAAACTAGCCAGCCTTCTGACTCCAGTGCGCTATCCTATGATTTCCACTGGATAATGCATAAATTTGTGCAGCGGTGGAGGGAAGCGGGGTTGGGGGGTGGGGGTGGTGGCGGGGGAAGGTGGTGGGCACAGCAAGATTAGTATAAATTTTAATGGCTTCACAATTGAATAGTTTACTGACTGAATGGGTTCACAAGTAGAGATTGACCATTCAACACATTCCAAAGAGCACAGAGAGCAAGGTTCAGCACGCGCTGTGAAAGAAGGGGATAACTTGGAGCTCGGTGGTCTGAACATATAAATGGTCACTATAAGGTCAGCAGAGGTCACTCCTGCTGGTTCACTGCCACCATCCATATTTGAACTGTTTCTGTCAGCAAAATGGCAACTGAGTAGTAGGCAGTGTTGTCTATTTTATATCTCAGATTTATGCGGAGATGACACTAGTTTCTATGTGTGTCACAGGTTTTTTTCAGTGCTTTAAAATGTCTGCTCCATGCTTCAGTTCTGGCTTGCAGCTCTTTCTACAGTTTTTATTTTACCTTTCTCTGAGTACACACCCAGGCTTAACCAATCAAGCACAATGAACATCAATGGTAAACAGAATCATGTAATCAAAGACTGAACAATGGAACGCGACAGGTAGTAGGAGAGATTTGGTCAACAGTTTAGTCACGGCAACAGCAACAACTTACATTTATATAGTGCCTTTAAAATAGCAAAACGTCCCATGGCATTTCACAAGTGCATAATCAAACAAAAAACTGACACCAAGCCTCATAAAGACATATATGGGAAGGTGACCAGAAGTCGGCCAAAGACATAGCATTTCCAGAACTTCTTAAAGGAAAAGAGAGAGGTAGAGAGATAGAGAGGTTTAGAAGATGCTGTTTGCCCAATCCATGACTCGATAATGGGAAATCAGAACAGAATGAGTGTCAAAACAGAAGGAAATTATGTGCTTTTCAAAGTGAGAAAGCGCTAGGGTGTGGAACACTTGATGTTGACACCAGGCCTTTGGAGTCAGGCATCTTAACGGGGGCTTTACTTTAAAGTTAGAACTGGGTCATTCAAGGGTGATGTCAGGAAGCATTTCTTCACAAAATCTGGATATCTCTCCCTCAAAGAAGGTTGGGAGTCAATTGAAAATTTCAAAACTAAGATGGATAAATGTTCGATGGTTAAGATATTAAAGAATATGCAACCAAGACGGTAAATGGAGTTAAGATACAAATCAGGCATTATGTAACAGCTGTGTCTAACACTAACGGTGGCACATTGCTCGCACATGCAGAAATGCTGTGTGTTCAAGTGAAATTTCACTGTCGGTGACAATTCAGGCAGCTACCCGTAAGAAAGATGGGGCTGCTCAGTCAAGACACACAAATAGCATTGTGTTAACACAAGACTCTATCGCTTTGTGACGAAGGCGAGAGTGCTACCAACTGTGACACGGCTGACATCCTAATCATTAACAATTTATCAGAATGAATTAGATTTTGTTCATTTGTTAGAAACGAAATAAAATGCAAAGAGGAGTGTGAAATAAATGCGCAAAACAGTAAGAAAAATACAGTTATCCTAAAGAGCCCTGCAATGTTTGACAGGAAAATCAGCACTTCAGCACATGAGTGGGAATTCTGTTCGGCTTTTTGAAGGTGAACCAGATATCCGTGTAAAATTACTGCAGCAGGACTCAAACCTGCGATCATCCAATAACACCAAAGTCAAATACCTTAGCCACTAAGCCACACAGCCACTTTTGAGCTGCCCAATGGGTAAGGAATCTGACTTCATGCTTTGCCAATGATGCATAATGATGTCAAGCAAAATACTGCGGATGCTGGAAATCTGAAACAAAAAACAGAAAATGCTGAAAAACTCAGCAGGCCTGACAGCATCTGTGGAGAGAGGAAAACACAAAGTTAATGTTTCGGATCCTTATGACCCTTCTTCAGAGAGGGCATAATGATGTCGCCTGTGCATGCGCAAATCGACATTGGCAGTTTTCCACCCTGAACGCTTTGGAATGACATCAGCAATTGTCCTGAGCATGCCCAGAGTGATCTCAGTGACCATCTTTAATGTCAGTGGCCATCTCAGCAGCGGCGGCAACACACACAGTGTTACCGAATTGAAAGAGGAGACAAACACAAGGAGCTGAATGGCCTCCTCCTGTTCCTACATTCCTATCGCACTGCCAGTTAATGATTAAAGCTCCATCCCAACAATCTTTCCTAGCCCCCTTGTCGAAAGGGTCCTCCCATCTATGTCAGTCTAACGGCTCTCCTTTCCCACATCCGCCATCTTGTGTGGCCTTTCTCAGTGGGTTTGCAACATCAATCAGTGCCACATCTGGGGGAGTCCTGCACCGGGCAGGAATTGCTCAAGCTCATGTCACCTTGTTCCTCTAGAGGCACTTCCACATCTGGGCCTTACATAGCTTGCATCGCAGAGAAGCAACGATTGACCATGGAAACAGTTCCTAACACTTCCAGGAACATGCCACCTCTTGAAAGCTGTGGAATGTAATTCCAACAGCCTTCCCTATGCAACTGGGATACAAAGCGGACATCAGATTATAGTTAGTGATGCTCTGGTTAGACTCCACTTGGAGTACTGCGTTCAGTTCTGGGTTCCACACCTCAGGAAGGACGCATTGGCCTTGGAGGGGCTGCAGCACAGATTGACCAGAATGATACCGGGGCTGAAAGAGTTAAATCAAGGCTGCAAGTTGCATAGATTAAGTTTGTATTCCCTTGAGTTTAGAAGTTTAAAGGGTGATCTAATTGAGGTGCTTAAGATGATTAAAGGGTTTGATGTGTAAGATAGAGGTAACTATTTCCTCTGGTGGGGGAGCTCAGACCAAGAGGAACAAGCTTATAGAGCCAGGCTGTTCAGGAGTGATGTCAGGAAGTACTTCTGTACACAAAGGGCATTGGAAATCTGGGAACTCTCTCCCTCAAAAAGCTGTCAAGGCTAAGGGGTCAATTGAAAATGTCAAAACTGCAATTTATAGATCTTTGTTCAGTGAGGGCATTAAGAGATATGGAACCAAGACAGGTAGATGGAGTTAAGATACAGATCAGGCATGATCTCACTGAATGGCGAAACAGGCTTGAGGGGCTGAATGGCCTTCTCCAGTTCCTATATTCCTTTTAGTATTCTTGTTTAATTATACCATCGACTGCAGACAGCTGTTCAAGCTCAAGCTGTAAATTCCTCTTCTGACTGGGAATGTGATTCAGATTGTATCTATTTAAATAGTTTTCCTTGGCAGAGGGAGAGCATCCAGCGAACAGAAAGACTCTGTGCTAAACTGCACTGTAATTATTGTTCAATGCTTCTGTTACCGGCATTCAGTATTACACATTTCCCAAGTGAAAGAGACCAATCTTTGTGGAATAGAGTAATGGAAAATGACAGGTAAATATCCAGTCCTGTCACACTGGAATGAATGGGGTGTCAGTGGCTGGAAATATACGGAGGGCATCAGATTCTTTTGTGCGCGCGTGTGTGTGTGTTTGTGTGTATGTGTTATGTGTAGGCACTGACTGTCACGTAACAGTCTGGAGAATGGCTGGAGCACCAAGAGAGACTATCAGGGAGAGGCTTGCTGCGGATCTCCAGGTTAATTCAATGAGGGTCTGGTTTCAAGGCTAGACAGGGTAGAAAGAAGGAATTTATATTTCCATTGCACTTTATCATGTCTTTAAATTGCGTGCGGGTCACTTTTTCACTAACTGAAACCTGATGTCCGCTTTGTATCCCAGTTGCAAAGGGAAGACTGTTGGAATTACATTCCACAGCTTTCAAGAGGAGGTATGCTCCTGGAAGTGTTAGGAACCATTTCCACGGGCAGCGAGTGCCTTTAAGGGGACCACTCTTTGCATGTAAGCAACATTGGACTATCCAAGTGTGTGGGGCATCACTGCCCAGCTGAATCCTGTCCTCTTTTGACATATATATACATGTGTTTCTAAGTGGGGAAGGGGTACTCAGGAGGGTCGCTGGACAACAATCAAGAAATTAGCAGACTTGGTGATGGAGAGGATAGCTCAGCTCAGAGCCAAATGGGATGTTGAGGTTACATTTACTGGGCAGAGGTAGTCAGGAGACTCACTGGACAGAATCAAGCATTCTGAATATCTGTATTTTTGACCTGTAAATCCAAATGTGCAGGAGGCGAATGGTTGTTCCCCTTCAGCTGTCACCTCTTGGGGTCAGCTATCTTTGGCCAAGTCAATGACTGAACCTGGGGACCACCTCTGGATGGCCCAGTCACAGTTTATCTGTAGTTAAAACACTTACTGCTTTAGTGTCAGAACACATGTTTTGAAAAAAATATTGAAGAGGCTGGAAGAGTTCAATGGGAGAGTGCAGCCCATTGTAGCAATAGTAGGTGGGCAAGTGGGAATGAGCACTTTGTACAGTTGAAAAGGCTCTTTTCTTGTGATCACACTGCCACTAGGTTTCAATGTGACCTTTGAATGGAAAATATTATAGAAAGGAACCCTTCAATGAAGCTATCAGTCATGGCACTCTTGAGTCAGAAGGTCAGGGGTTCACGCCCCGCTCCCGACACCTTGAGCAGGAAATCTAGGCTGACACTCCAGTGCAGTATTAAGGGAGTGCTACATTGTCAGAGGTGCTGGCTTTAGGATGAGATATCGAACAAATGCCCTGTCTGCCCTCTCAGGTAAAAGATCGTGTGGTGCCATTTTGAAGAAGAACAGCTGGAGTTACCCCCCATGTCCTGACTAATATTTATCCCTCAACCAACATCACTAAAATCTCATTATCTGGTCATTATCACCTTGCTGTTTGTGGGAGCGTATTGTGCTGCAACTACATTAGAACGGCGACTACACTTCAAAAGTGCATCTTTAGTTGTTTTGTGATGACCTGGTGTTGTGAAAGGTGCTATAAAAATGCAAGTCTCTGCTTTCTTTTCAATCTATGAAACCCCACTCTGTGTTAAATGCTGAACTGTCGATTGACATAACATGTGGCGAGTGTCTAGGGGGTGGGGTGGGGGCGTGCGTGGGCGGTGACAGAAGCCTGGTCTATTTTAGTGGCTGAGCTTCATTTATACAAAGGCTGGCAACCTGAAGCTGATGCCCAGCAGGTATCTGACACATTCCTGCTACCTCGACACCGGGCACCCAGGTGGCTTCCCAGTTGGCAGTTGGGGATGGGGAGGATGAGGTGGGAGAGTTCAGGAGGGTATCAGGTGCGAGGAAGCCAAGAATGGCAAGGACTGAGATGTTCCTTGCAGGGTCCAAATAAGCACTGCCTGGGCTGTGCTGGCCCTCTGCCTGGGCAGGCAGCTCTTGGGAGGGGGGTGGGGGGGTGGGTCTTATTCTTAATAGGATGGCAGCCCTGGTGGCAGACAATTAAGTGGCTGCTGCCATCAAAATGTGACTCTGGGTCCCGCCACCTATCGAAAAGGGGTCACTTCCCACTTTTGGCCCTGGCTGCGGGACTTGTGCTGTCTCATGATGGTGCTGGCATGTTTACATAACTGTTCTGTAATGCTTCATGCTATTCATTCAGCTTCTCCTGGTGACAGGGAGCTCCACAATCTTCTGCTGATTGTTCTATTTGGTAGCCCATTAAAGTGGCTTCGAGTACCTATCCAAGGGTTAGGAGCTCAACTTGTTTAGATTCGTGAGGTTACAAAATGAGTCAGTGTGATGCCTCAGCTCCCTGGCTTTCATGTATCTATGGGTGGATATCGTTGGATATTAACCCCTGTTCTGCACAGTAAATGCAACCTCAGCATGCCATTTGGCTCTGAGCTGAGCTATCCTCTCTGTTGCCAAGTCGCTAAATTCCACCTCCATAATATCACCCATCTACACCCACAGTCTCGACAACTGCTGAAACCCTCATCCATACTTTTGTTGTAGTGTAAAGGGCTAACGTTAAATATGTAAATATATGTCCACATCATCAATGATGTAAGATCACATGATAACATAGCATGGAGATAGTTCTTTGTAAAGCTTTGTGTTGAGTCTGGATTGGACATAGTTAGTATTGTGTTCAATAAAAGGTCAAGTTTACCAAGCTCCTGCTTGGAGCAGGGCCAAAATGAAAGACCTGTTCCCCACCAGCATCAGTCCTCAAAAGAAAGAAAACACTGAAGAGGTGAGGCTTGGACTGTCAATGACTGATGGGGACATCACAACTAAAAATGTTATAGTCTAGACCAGAACTTGGTGTCCATACAAGGAACATGAAGCTCCTGGAACTTCACCTCAACGTTCAGTGCCCTTCCAAAACCTGTCTGCTTGTGGCCAGGCCATTCGTCCTGTCCGTAAAATATTCCCCAAACAGTCTCCTCAACTGGCACAGTCTTTCCTTTGTACCCATCAGTTCTAAATTCTGGTTTAACCAACAGCAGCTGAGTGAGGTTTATTGAAGCGACAGTCTTGTAAAGATTTCTCTATTTCTTTCTGTGCTCGCTTTAGACAGGTAGTCTAAGATGCAAGTCTTTGTTTCGTGTTATGGTTGCCTCTGGTAACAAGCTGTTGTTATCAAACCTAATATGCCCATCGAGCAGTGATTTTTCAATGTACACTCTCTTCGAGAGAGGAAAGAAAGAACTTGCATTTATAATAGCGCCTTTCACAACCTCAGGATCGTCCGAAAGTACTTTACACCCAAGTAGTCACTGCTATAATGTAGAGGAAAAAAATCAACCATAGCCTGGCCCCACAAACAGCAAGGTGACAATGTCCAGATAACCTGTTTTAGTGATATTTGTTGAGGAGTAAATATCAGCCAGGACACCAGGGAGAACTTCCCAGCTCTTTTGTGAATCATAACATGGACTCCTTTACATCCACCCGAGAGGGCAAACAGTTTAATGTCTTAGCTGAAAGACAGCACTTCTGACAGTGCAGCACTCCCTCAGTACTGCACTGGGAGGTCAGTCTAGATTTTATGCTCAGGTCTCTGGTGAGGGACTTAAACCCATAACCTTTAACTCAGAAGTGAAAGTTCTGCTAACTGAGCTATGGCTGATACCAAACAGCCAGAATGCAAAAGTAGGCTTCAGATGATACCAGTCTTATTCTTAATAGGATGGCAGCCCTGGTGGCAGACAATTAAGTGGCTGCTGCCATCAAAATGTGACTCTGGGTCCCGCCACCTATCGAAAAGGGGTCACTTCCCACTTTTGGCCCTGGCTGCGGGACTTGTGCTGTCTCATGATGGTGCTGGCATGTTTACATAACTGTTCTGTAATGCTCCATGCTATTCATTCAGCTTCTCCTGGTGACAGGGAGCTCCACAATCTTCTGCTGATTGTTCTATTTGGTAGCCCATTAAAGTGGCTTCGAGTACCTATCTAAGGGTTAGGAGCTCAACTTGTTAAGATTCGTGAGGCTACAAAATGAGTCAGTGTGATGCCTCAGCTCCCTGGCTTTCATGTATCTATGGGTGGATACCGTTGGATATTAACCCCTGTTCTGCACAGTAAATGCAACCTCAGCATGCCATTTGGCTCTGAGCTGAGCTATCCTCTCTGTTGCCAAGTCGCTAAATTCCACCTCCATAATATCACCCATCTACACCCACAGTCTCGACAACTGCTGAAACCCTCATCCATACTTTTGTTGTAGTGTAAAGGGCTAACGTTAAATATGTAAATATATGTCCACATCATCAATGATGTAAGATCACATGATAACATAGCATGGAGAGAGATAGTTCTTTGTAGAGCTTTGAGTTGAGTCTGGATTGGACGTAGTTAGTATTGTGTTCAATAAAAGGTCAAGTTTACCAACGGCCTTGCCTCCAGCAGTATCTGTAAATGCAGACTATGAACAACATCTTCCA
The DNA here is from genome assembly GCF_964194155.1 of Cetorhinus maximus. Classification (NCBI taxonomy): domain Eukaryota; kingdom Metazoa; phylum Chordata; class Chondrichthyes; order Lamniformes; family Cetorhinidae; genus Cetorhinus; species Cetorhinus maximus. Next base: position 15,193,271 of record NC_135889.1, read on the forward strand.
GGACCCACAGCGATGGTAACAGATTTATTACCTCCAGAAATTCTAATATTCTGCTAGCCGGCCTCCCTATTTCCATTCTCTGTAAACTTCAACTCATCCAAAGGCCTCAAGGCCAAGGCTTTTTCATCCATTATTCCTAAACTCACTAACCTATATATGCTCCTGGTTAATGCCTGCATGACCTCATCTCTCTTTATCTCTGTAACCTACTTCAGGCCTACAACCCTCCAAGATTCCTGTGTTCATCGTGTCTTCATCTAGGCCCCAAGCCTGGAATTTCTTCCCTAAATCTTCCTGCCTCCCTATCTCTCTTCCTTTAAGATGCTTCCTGAAACCTACTTGTATAGCATTTGGTGGCTCGGCGTCAGGTCTGGTTTAATAAAGCTCCTGTGAAGCTCCTTTAATGGCATTACAATAACTACAAGTTGCTATTCTGCCTAGTTTCTTCATTTCTTTGCTCATCAATATCCTGCTTGGAACAGGGCCAAAATGAAAGACCTGTTCCCCACCAGCATCAACCCTCAAAAGAAAGAAAACACTGAAGAGGTGAGGCTTGGACTGTCGGTGACTTATGGGGACATCACAACAGAAAATGTTATAGTCTAGACCAGAACTTGGTGTCCATACAAGGAACATGAAGCTCCTGGAACTTCATCTCAATGTTCAGTGCCCTTCCAAAACCTGTCTGCCTGTGGCCAGGCCATTCGTCCTGTCTGTAAAACATTCCCCAAACAGTCTCCTCAACTGGCACAGTCTTTCCTTTGTACCCATCAGTTCTAAATTCTGGTTTAACCAACAGCAGCTGAGTGAGGTTTATTGAAGCGACAGTCTTGTAAAGATTTCTCTATTTCTTTCTGTGCTCGCTTTAGACAGGTAGTCTAAGATGCAAGTCTTTGTTTCGTGTTATGGTTGCCTCTGGTAACAAGCTGTTGTTATCAAACCTAATATGCCCATCGAGCAGTGATTTTTCAATGTACACTCTCTTCGAGAGAGGAAAGAAAGAACTTGCATTTATAATAGCGCCTTTCACAACCTCAGGATCGTCCGAAAGTACTTTACACCCAAGTAGTCACTGTTATAATGTAGAGAAAAAAAATCAACCATAGCCTGGCCCCACAAACAGCAAGGTGACAATGTCCAGATAACCTGTTTTAGTGATGTTTGTTAAGGGGTAAATATCAGCAAGGACACCAAGGAGAACTTCCCAGCTCTTTTGTGAATCATAACATGGACTCTTTTACATCCACCTGAGAGGGCAAACAGTTTAATGTCTTATGTCTTATTCACTCCCTCAGTACTGCACTGGGAGGTCAGTCTAGATTTTATGCTCAGGTCTCTGGTGAGGGACTTAAACACGTAACCTTTAACTCAGAAGTGAAAGTTCTGCTAACTGAGCCATGGCTGATACCAAACAGCCAGAATGCAAAAGTAGGCTTCGGATGATGCCGGTGAGAGTTCTGATCAATGTCGGCCGGCTTTACTGTATCCACCAGGCCATTTCTCAATCCTGTCTGTTATGTCTGCTTTGCAAAGGCTGCAAGTTGCAAAGTGTGGTCGGAAGAGACAATCAGACTGTCAGTTATAGACACTGAGTCAGGGAAATGATTCTCAAAGTTCCACAGGGTAAGGCAGTTCCCAGTCAGACTGCAGTCTGCTGTGCAATTGGCTCACAGACAATTAACAAAGGGGGGACCAGTACACAGATGAGCTGTGGACAGACACGGAGTACCTGATGTTTGGCCAAGCACAGAGCCCCACTGTAAAAGGAAGGGAAACAACAAAGACAAAATGACTTTCTCAGCAGCTGTGCTGTGGTTGGTGCACAGTACATGATGTATATTTCAAACCTGCAATTCACAGCTTAGCCTAGACACATCCTGAGGCCCTTTTCCCTTTTTGTGACTGTTCAAAGCCCCGATGATTAACCTAAATGCATCAACATTTTTTTTAACGTAGTCAAATCAAGGTGAATGCCCTGGACCCAAAGCTCAGTGGAAAGAAGACAGTAAGGTGTGTTCAAATGTGACGTTCCAGTCACCACAGTGCGGGGCGTTTTGGTTGACCAATTGTGTTTTTTTCTGACCGCTACTTTTGTATGCCAATACCCCAAAGCATGATTTTAGGGCTATTGTCCTGGTTCAAGTGGAGTCTGATAGAAATGTTCAAAACTTGTAAGGATTTTTGGGAAGGTAAAATTAAAGAATATTTCAAAAAGCAGGGTATAAATTTAAGATCTTTTCCCACAAGGACAGAGGGAGAGGTTAGCAGAATAGTTTTCACTTGGAGGGTCGATAAAATATGCAGGGGATTAAAGTGGCTAGCCACTGAAAACAGGCTCAGGGATGGCAACGAATAACCGAGCTACGGCCGTTCAGTGCCATGCACTGTTTTTTAGGTGAGAGTGTTGTCAGCTGAGCCACTGCTGACACCAAACAACTAGAGTGCAAAAGCGGGCTGCGGATGATGCCAGTGAGGGCTCCAATCAAAGTGTGCTGGCTTTACTGCATCTACCAGTCCACTTTTCAATCCTGTCCTGTTTTGTATGCTTTGCAAAGACTGCACCTTACAAAGTGTGGGTGGAAGGGACTGTAGTGCCCGGCACGCCGTAAAGTTAACCTGCGCCTCTTAAAGAGGCTGGAGGGGCTCTGTGGCTGTAATAGGCGCTAGGGGCTGTTGCCTGAGAAGGATTGAAGAATGGCTGACTAGGGGAGCAGGCAGCAAGCTTTTCAGGTGCTGCACTGAGGTCTTGGTTGAAGAGGTGGAAAGGATTAGTGATATTCTGTAACTTTTGAGAGGCAGGAGATTCTCCAGGCACTTGCTCAGAGGGCAGTAGGAACAGATAGCTGCAAAGATCAAAAGTCAGGAGTATAGAACTGAGGAGATGCAGTGGAAGAAGTTTAATTATTTCACATGAGTTTTTAAGGTCAGTGAATGCATCTTCAAAGGCCATAATGTATCAACTGCACTACTAGCCTCAGCCTCTGCTTAATTCACCACATCCCCATCACTCACCCACCAACATTCGCTATCAGTCAGGGCTCAAACCTATCATTCATATACTTCAGCTCATCGTCACACACTTGGCACGGTTACACCCACATCTCACAGCTTGCACACAGTGCCAGCTATTCAACCATGACAGCCACATCTGCCAACCAGGTTGCACAACACTCACTGCACACACTTTCCTCTCTCTAAGGTGCTGGCCATCATGAGAAAGGCCACATTGCTGAGAACATTGTCTCCACTGGAGCTGAGGCCATTGAAGATGAAGGTATCCACATCCATAATAGTCTTTCTCTCATCCCATTTCTCCGTCGGCACTTTCTCCCTCATCCCCTTCTCCTTCATCTCCTTCTCCCTCATATCCTTCTCCCTCATCCCCTTCTCCCTCATCCTCTTCTTCCTCATCCCCTTCTCCCTCACCCCTTCTCCCTCATCCCATTTATCCTTATCCTATTTCTCCCTCATCCCAATTCTCCCTCATTCCATTTCTCCCTCATCCCACTTCTCCCTCATCCCGCTCTCCAGCTCCCACAACCTCTTCTGACTGAGGAGCTGTTGATGATGTAAGCATGTACTTCTTATTTCCCCCCACTCCCCTCACCACAACCCACAACGGGTGTAAGGACCAACCCAGCAACTACAGGCCACTTAGATTAACCTCAGTGGTGGGAAAGCTTTTAGAAACAGTAACTGGGGCAAATTAACAGCCACTTTGACAAATGTGGATTAATTAAGAAGAGACTGCACGGAAGGCAATTTGGGTTTAGCTAACTTATTAAGCTTTTTGATAAGGTAACAGAGAGGATTGCCGAGGGTAATGTGGGTGATGTGGTGTATATAGACTTCCAAAAGGCATTTGATAATGTGCCACCTGTGTTGGCTGAATGACAGGAAATAGAGAGTAGTGGTGAACAGTTGTTTGTTGGGGGGCTGGAGGAAGATAGTTAGCGGGGTTCCTGGGGGTCGGTACCAGGAACACGTTGATTGAAATTAATGGTCTAGACTTGGGTTTACAGGGTACAATTACAAAATTTACATATGACACAAAACTTGCAATTGAGAACTGTGAGGGGGATAGTGATAAACTTCAAGAGGACAGGGACTTCCAAAAGGCTGGAGGAATGGGTGGACACATGGCAGATGAAATTTAATGCAGAGAAGTTTGAAGTACTGCATTTTGGTAGGAAGACTGTGTAGACACCAAATAAAATAAAGGGTATGACTCTAAATGGGGTGTGGGATCAGAGGGATCTGGGCAATAGTGCACAAATCATTGAAAGTGGCTGGACAGGTTGGGAAAGTGGTTAATATGGCAGACAGGATCCTGGACTTTATAAATAGAGGCATAGAGTACAAAATTGGAAGTTATGTTGAACCTTTATAAAACACTGGTTTGGCTTCAACTAGAGTATTATGCCCAATTTGTGACATCACACATTAGGAAGGATTTAAAGGCTTTTGAGAGAGTGCAGAAATGTTTTAGGAGAGTGAGGGATGAGGAACTTCAGTTAAGTTGATAGATTGATGAAACTGGGTTTGTTCTCATTAGAGAAGAAAAGATTGAGAGAAGATTAGATAGAGGTGTTCAAAATCATGAGGGGTCTGCACAGATTAGATAGGGAGAAATTATCTCCATTGATGGAAGGATTAAGGTAGAGAGGACACCAACTTAAGTTGATTGGCAAAAGAACCAAAAACGACATGAGGATTTTTTTTTTTACACAGTGAGTTGCTTAGGATCTGGAATGCACTGCCTGAGAGTGTGGTGGAGACAGATTCAATCATGGCTTTCAAAAGAGAATTGGATCGTTACTTGAAGAGAAAATATTTGCAGAGCTGCAGGGGAAGGGTGGGGGAGTGGGACTAGCTGAATTGCTCTTGCAGAGAGAGCCAGCACAGACACGATGGGCTGAAGCACTTCCTTCTGCAGGATAACCATTCTATTTCTATAATGCCTTTTTCCTTTCAGACACCCAAAACTGCAACCTGCCCTTGCTGCTGCCTGTCAGCCAGGCAGCCCAGGCTAGCTCCAGCTAGCCCAGGCCGAGATGGTGCAGTCAACAGCAGGGGCTTCTAGGCTCAGAGGCGCTCGAGGTCACTGTCCAAGGCCATGTGCAGTTTGCCCAGTGAATGTCAGCAGCCCCCAAACCTGTCAAGCTGCAGCCACTAGGGTAGCACTGTATAGGAGCACTTGGACAGGTGAAGTCACCCAGAAGAGGCACTGGAGGGATGCACAAGAATGATTATTTCTATGTGCACTATGGCATGATTTCATTTAAAAATTTAGGTTGGAATGTGTAGTTTGTGTTGCTTTTGTAAGATGATGTGATAGTGACAAATGAAAGGTAAAGAGTGTGGAATTGTTGGTGAATGGGGCATTGGGGTTGAGGTTACTGGTATCGCCCATTACTTGTTCACTTGGAGCCCAGGCATTAAAGAGCTATTTAGATTCTAGCCTCTCTTTTCCTTGCTCCTCATTCACCTCCTCTGCCTTCTCCTTGTCTGCCTCCACCTCCCCATGCTCCTACTCCTCAATCTATGTGGCTCAGTGCCAAATTTTGATTTATAAGGCTGTTGTGAAGAGAAATTAGGGATAAGCAATAAATGCTAGCCTGCCTGATGCCCACATCCCATGAAACAATTTTTAAAAATCTTCTTGCCCAATAGTTGGTGGCATCACAAATCTCAGCTGATTACTGTAGGATTCCTTCGGGGGGCCGGGGGGGTCCAGGCAGTGGAAACATTGGTCCAAGGTGCTAATAATCTGCTCTGTCACATTTCTTATGGCAGCATGGCTCTAACTGCTGCCCACATCTGCATGAGATGCAAACCAAAGTCTTAAGTTATATCTTCAGTTGTCGCCTAGTAGCCGCCCTGTATTTTGTTGTGGCATTGACCTGCATGATTCATTGCCGAGGGTCACATGCCAGGTTGAGGGAGTGCAATCTCTTTCTCTTCAGGTACATGGCATCCTCGACAGGAGGTGCATGCAAACCAATGTGTGCAGGCCTTGTGGTCGCTGCTGCTGCTAGTCCCTGGCAAGAGGAGGTGAAATGAAGTTATCTCTCTTGTTACAGAGAGCCTCAGTGCCCTCCCTTACACAGCAGTGCTCTGCAAGCTTCCAGATGTTGCTTTTTTTCTCCAGCAGCAGTTTGGAAGGAGCCAGAATCATAGGTCCCTGCTCTGCTCTGAGGTCAGAATCCTGGCTGCACCAGGGCGGGAGAGTTCAGCCATCACTCCTTTTGAGAAGGGAAGGCGTCTCGAATATTGGGCGTGGCTGAAGTTCAGCCGGATAATTGCTCCCTGACCATTCTCTGGGGATACAGCCTCTTGCTGACAGTCCTTCTGCCCTTGCCCTTCTTCCCACTCTCTCTATCTCCTAGCAGCTTGTCCTGCTCTACGTGGACTAGCTTCATTCTCCCAGTCATGTTCAATGGCTAGGGGAAGGCTTGCCATGTCAGGGAACAACTAGTCTGTGCAGAAACCTATAGGTTGGCAAAAAAGTACTTCAGCATCTGTTGTGGGCTGGCCGAGTTGTGCTATTAATGATAGAGTTGATCTGCAGCCACTTCTTGGGTGGAAGCATTAAGTTTATTTACAATATACTCAGCAGCAACTACACCTGTGCTTTCAACTCCAACTCTATCTCTACACTGACTACTGAGGTAGCCCGCACTACTCTCCTGTTGGTTACTACAGGTCATATAATCTTCCTTAACAAGTATTATTATGAAACATACATTAGACACTAAACAAAACCATAATTACTACAGTACCTGTCCTGTAAACTATTGAAACTTTGGCCAAAAATCCATAAGTATCTAAACTTAGGAGCATAAGAACATAGGAACAGGAGTAGGCCATTTTGCCCATCATGTCTGCTCCACCATTCAATTAGATCATGGCTGACCATCTACCTCGATGCCACTTTCCCACACTGTCTCCATAACCCTTGATGTCATTCATCTCCAGAAATCTATCGATTTCTGTCTTGAACATGCTCAATGGTTGAGCTTTCACATCCCTCTGGGGTAGAGAATTCTAACGATTCCCCACCCTCTGAGCGAAGAAATTCCTCCTAATTTCAGTCTTAAATGACCTACCCCTTAACCTGAGGCTGTGTCCCCTGGTTCTAGACTCACCAGCCAGGGGAAACTACCTACAACCTCATAGAATTGCAGCAACAGCCAGAAGAAATAAACCAGCACAATAATCCAACATGGATAGCCGTGCATCCAGTTACTCAGCCCTGTGATCTGGAACTTCCTCCCTAACCCTCTCTGACTTTCTCTCTTTTGAGACATTCCTTCATACCTACTCCTTTGACTAAGCTTTTATCACCTGTCCTAATATCTCCTTATGTGGCTCGGTGCCAAATTTTGATTTAAAATATCCTGTGAAGTTGTTGTAGTATGAGGAAAGGGCAGGGGAATGGGGCTAATTGGATAGCTCTTTCAGGGAGCCTCCATGACGCAAGAGGCCTTCTGCGTTGTACAGTTCAAAAACTTCAGCCGTCATTCCATAGCAGCCCTGACTAGGGCCTGTTGAGACGGACTGAATACATGATTCTGGTAAGGCTGAAGGTAGCTGAACAAAACTAGCGGCTGTTCTGACTGGCTCTGAGTAATTCCAAGGCGTGAGTCCTCTCTACTCCCATGCAGGCCTCAGCAGCTATAAGGCCTATGACGGAAAGATAAAACTGGTATCGAGGCTGCACGACCAATGAAGACTTCTTAATCTTCCAGTTGCAGACACAGCTGTCAAAAACAATTTATTAAAGCGTTACTGATAGGGGAGACAGATAAACTGAAACCCCCAATTCTTCTCCCCTTCTGTCTGCAATCAGTGCAGTTTAGTTTGAAAAGGCGAATGCGTGTATTCCCAAATCCCCGTTTAGTATATGGTCAATTTGAAAGTCCTCAGCAGCAGGCATTCATGGATTTAAATAAGGACGAGTGTTTATGCACACAATCACACCGTAAAGATAAAAGCAAAATACTGCGGATGCTGGAAATCTAGAACAAAAACAAAGATACCTGGAAAAACTCAGCAGGTCTGACAGCATCTGCAGAGAGGGATACAGTTGACGTTTTGAGTCCGTATGACTCTTCGTCAGAACTAAGACATATAGGAATGAGATGAAATATAAGCTGGTAGAAGGGGGTGGGACAGGAGAGCTCGATATGGGGCCAGTGATAGGTGGAGGCCAAGAAGAGACTGACAAAGATGTCATAGGCAAAAGGACAAAGGGGTGTTGTCGGTGGTGATATTATCTAAAGGACGTGCTAATGGTGACATTAAGGGAAGCAAGCAGGACAAGCTAGTGGCAGATGGCCCTAGTGCGGGTGGGGTGGGGGGAAGGGATCGAAATGGGCTAAAATGTGAAGATGAAACAATAGATTGAAATAAATTTAAAAATAGGAGGGAAAAGAAAAAAATATAGTTGTAAAAAAATTATAAACTATTGCAAAAAGGGGGATCGGAAAGGGGGTGGGATGGAGGAGAGAGTTCATGATCTGAAATTGTTGAACTCAATATTAAGTCCGGAATACTGTAAAGTGCCTAGTCATAAAGCCACTGTAAAGCCTAATGCTACATCAATCACACATCATACACCCAAGAAAAATACAATTCAGGAAACCAATGTGCTTCTACAAGTATTCAAACCAAACAGAATAGTTAGCAGTTCACGTGCCTTTGAGAGCCCAGTGAAGAAGGGAGCTATCCCACTCTTGGAGTTGAAGGTCAGGTAAGTTCAAATGGCTGGGGTCAGCCCTGGATTAACCACAGGCTTCCTTCAAAGTTAAGACTTCAGCAGGTCATGAAGATAGGCCCTGGCATCTGTTGTAACTGGAGGTCTAATTTCTTTACAGGTGAACTCGGAGCTTTTCAGTAAAAGGCTGGAAAAGGCTTTTGACAGACTATTAAGCCTCACAGTTCTTGAAAGGCAAGATGGCACAGCTGTTCTCTGTAGCTGTGGTATTGTTGATGTTGGTCTGCAGACTGCCCAGAGCAGTCAGGTTTTTTGAATAAATAGAACAGTTTCAATCACATGATTAATGGCCATTGATACATAATAGAAGGCAAATGGGAGTATTTCAGTAGGAAATAAGTATTTTCAGTCATATGGGCAGAGGCCACTGATATTCAATGGAAGGTAAATGGTGGTCTTTAGCATTTCACTTGTGGTTAACAAGTCTCGATAACTTTCCTTTGTTACATGGCAAACCTGGAGACAATGGCCCAGATCTTCCAGTCTCCGGATGTTTGGATGACCAGACTTACCCAGAAGATGCACTATGGGACCCTTTGGAAGTCCCAACACAAGGATCCTGAGTCTGAACTTCCAATGGGCAATTCCCTGCACCCTGGGACCCTCCCAAAAGTCTCCTAATTTGGACAGTTCCAACTTACGTACCTGGATAATTACCCAGAAAATGTTAGACAGAAAACCAGGTCTAACTCCTGGGTAACTATAAAACTGACACCCCAATTACTCACAATGAAAACCCTTTGACTCTGCCCTCAACCGCCCCCACCCCCCCCCCCAACCCCACCACCCCCACACCACACTCGACCATTATAATCCAATTCGGAACTTTCCAGAAGGCTTGTTAGCCTGCTGAAGTTGCAAATCGCATGACCCTTTGGCAACCATTTTAAAAATTCAGATCAGGGTCAATTTTAAAAGGAATAGTTTTGAAACAGTTCTAATATCTTCAAGCCTGTACTGGCATGACAAAAGTAACTAGACCCATTCATGAAAGGAAAAACACTCGTAAAGATTTATTAGGCAGAGCAGGTTGAATATTTTTTGGGAAAAATCATGACTGCAACATTTTTGCAATCCAAAATCTTCTTTCAATGAGACATTTTTATGAGGGATGGGAGTGGTTTGTCTTAAATTAATAGTAAAGAGTAAAAGAACTTGCATTTCTATAGCATCTTTCAAGGCTTCAGAATGTCCCAAAGCACTTGACAATCAATGAAGTGCATTTGAAGTAGTGCTGTAATGTCAGAAATCTATAAACAACAATCGTCGACATCCTTCCATCTATGAAAGATGATAGACACACAGCAAACAACCCATTCCAGAGGCGGGGGTCTTCACAAGGTGCACCTTTTCTGATGGCTGAAGAAGCCAATCCTTGAGAGGCAGGTTCTGCCAGAAGTGCCGCACGTGAAGCTACCAGGTCTCATTGTGGGTTGTTGTTTTCGGCCCTGGCACCTGTTGCCAAGCCATTGTAGCCACTGGTCATCATGGTGGTGCACGACAGCCACAGGAGGTGTCGCCATTTTCCTCTTTCTAGTGACTCCCAGCTGTGATAATCAATGTTTAGGACCTTCGCGTCATGCTGGCCAGCACCCTTGATGCGGAGTTTTGGGCATCCCACTGGTTGTCTGGCTCCAGATACCTCAACATGTAGCAAGTCCTTGGGCATGTGACTGCCACACTATCCAGTGGACATGTCCAAGCTGGCAAAGCCGCCTCTGTTTGAAGAGTGCTAACAAACATGGGAGCTCTGCCTTTGAGAGGACTGTTACATTCGTGATTTTCTCCTGCCAGGATATACCCATAAAGCACTGCAGATAGCGAAGACGGAAATTGTTGAGCTTTTCTTGATCGCTTCAAGTCATCTATGTTTCACAGCCACGTAATAAGGTGCTAAGAACACAGGCCTCATAAACAATCAGCTTGGTCCTCCGGGCTAGCTTGATGTTATTCCTTGTGCGTTTTGTGTGTTGCCAAAGGTGGTAGTGTCCTAGCCCCCACTCTGTTTAGTATCTTCTGCTCCATGCTCCTGACCTTTGCCTTCCCTGCAGATATGGAATGAGTTTACTTGCACATTAGGTCAGGCGGCAAGTTCTACAATCTATCAAGACTGAAAGCGAAGACAAAAATGCATCATGTCCTGATCAGAGAACCTCTCTACACAAATGATGCTATGCTAGTCGCCCCGGAAACCCAGCTACAAAGACTCACGGACTCTCTCCCATGCCAGTAACTTGTACTCTCTGACTATAAGCATCAAGAAAATCGTGGTCATGGGTCAAGGTGTTACATCTTAGCCCCCATCACATTAAACAACACCCCGCTAGACATAATTAGTAAATTCTGCTGCCTCAGGTCCACAATCTGTCCCCTGATGCAGAACTTGATACACACATAGGGAAAGCAGCTAAACTGTTGAAGTGGAGCCATCAAACTGTACATTGCAGTACATGTTGTCATAGAAGGAGCGGATGGGACTGAGGAACTTCGGTGAACAGCCAATTTTCCCCAAAATCTTGTAGAGTCCTGCTCTGCTGACAGTGTCGAATACCTTAGTGAAATCTATGAAAGTAGGATAAAGAGGTATACCCTGTCCCCTACGCTTCTTATGTAGCTGCCGTATGGAGAAGATGATGTCCATTGTAGATCTGTCGGCACAGAAACCACACTGTGTTTCCGGGCACAGTTGGTCTGCAAGTTGATGGAGTCTTTTAAATATTATGCTGGCAATGATCTCCCCTGTGAGGCTAAGGAGTGAGATGCCTGAAAGGTCCGAGGAATACTCTGGTGCAAAATTTCAACACTCGGAGTCCAGATGCAATATTCAAGTGGTTCCTTTATTACACATGCAGGGAGCAAACACTGGGCAATCCAGGCGCTTCTCCACTGAGATTTAAATGAGCAGAGTTTATATATTTTTACTATCAGTTACAATTTAATGGTATTAGTTAGACAAAGGCCACAGCACAATGACCCCCCGGTGGGCTGATAATTGTGTTCTTGTACAGTAATTGCAGTGCAGACACTAAGCATTGTCCTTTGGAAACAGCTATCAGACGGTGCGAAATGGCCTTCCCCATTTCTTGATTGAGTTATCCTGTGTGTGTTTCCCATTTCTTAATTGCAAATTTACAGCTGAGCCCTTTGTACAATTTTTTTGCTTTCAAGCAAGGCTGTGATTGTCTGTGTATACTTTGGCGCCCTAGCTGCTGGTCCTGGCTAGCACTTTAAAATAAATCCAAATTTTCTGCATCTTCATTCCCTTGTAGTTGTTGCAGCCTCCTCTGTCCCTTTTGTTTTTGTACAGTGTGATGATTGTTCAATCACACATCTCCAGTGGAAAGGAGCCGACTTTCCAACAGAGAAGAAGGTCATAAATGTGCAGCTGTTTGCTCAGTGGACCATGACCTTCTCGAGCTGAAGTGATGAGGGTTCTTCATCTAACTCATCCATGATTTAAGTAGTTAATAAAGACACATTAAGGATGGCAGGTCGGGTGATGTTTCACAGCTGCAGCATGTGGGTGTTCCTGGATATCTGTATGCTCAAGGGCAAACACATCTGCATTAAATGTTTGTGGTTCAAGGAGCTTCGACTCAGAGTCATTGAGGCGGAGGCTGATCTGCAGACACTGTGACAGATCAGGATAGGGGAAAGTTACCTGGATGCTTTGTACAAGGAGGCAGTCACACCCTTAGGATAGGGTCTTCTGATTTGGTCAGTGTTCCAGGGACTGGAGGGAATGACTGCAGGTGAGGCAGGTAAGGGGACCCAGATGGCAGGATCGGAGGAGCCTCAGCCTTTGCAGTTGTCCAATGGTTATGAGATTCTTTCAGCTTGTTTGGATGTGAGTAGGGGCTATAGGGTGGATGAGCTGATCAACCGTTGCACTGTGGTACTGTAAGTCATTCAAGCGAGCAGAGCAAAAAGGAATACTAGGGGACAGTATAATGAGGGGGATTGACACTGTTCTCTGCAGCTGAGAGCAAGAGTCCAGACGGTTGTGTTGCCTGCCCGGTGCCAGGGTTCAGGACATCTGCTCAGAGCTGGAGACGAACTTGCAGTGGGATAGGGAGGATCCAGTAGTCGTGATCCATGTAGCTACCAATGACATAGGCGGGATGAGGAGAGAGGTTCTGCATAGTCAGTATGAAGAGCTAAGCACCAAATTAAGAAGCAGAACCTCAAACTAAATAATAGGGGCAAGGTATCAAATTTGGGAAGATATGGTAAATCAAAGAGTAGAGACAAGGCAAGAGAGAAAGGAAATGAAAAATAGGCCGTAACAGGAAGGGATAGAGGGTGCAAAGCTAAAAGTACATCAGTATGTAAGGCTAGAGGTTACAAAAATAATAAAGGCTCTGTACCTGAATGCACGTAACATTCGAAACAAAACCAATAAACTGACAGCGCAAACAGAAAGAAATAGATACAATCTGATAGCCATTACAGAGAGATGGTTGCAGGATGACATAAATTGGGACCTGAATATTGAGGGGTACAAGATGTTTAGGAAGGACAGGAAACTAGGAAAAGGTGGAGGAGTGGCTCTGTTAATTTTTGATGGCATTAGCACATTATAGAGGGATGACCTAAGTTCAGGAAATCAGGATATAGAAGCTGTTTGGGTAGAGATGAGAAATAATAAAGGCAAGAAGTCACTTGTGGGAGTGGTGTACAGGCCCCCTAACAGTAACCATATGGTAGGGCAGAGTATAAAGGAAGAAATAATGGGAGCTTGCCAGAAAGGTACAGCGATAATCATGGGAGATTCTAATCTGCATATAGACTGGAAAAATCGGATGGGCAAAGGTAGCCTAGATGAATAGTTCATTGAATGTTTTCCGGATAGTTTCATAGAACAGCACGCTTAGAAGCCAACCAAAGAGCAGGCTATACCAGACCTGGTATTGTGCAATGAGGCAGGCTTAATTAATGATCTCATAGTGAAGGCACCCCTAGATAGCAGCGATCATAATATGATTGAATTTTACATTCAGTTTTAAGGGCAGAAGGGTGGGCCCAAGACTAATATTTTAAACTTAAAAAAGGGCAATTATAAGGGCATGAAAGCAGGGCTAGCTAAAGTGAGCTGACAAATGAGGTTAAGGTATAGGTCAATAGAGGTTCAGTGGCAGACATTTAAAGGGACATTTCAGAATGTACAGAATAGATACATTCCAATGAGAAAGGAAAATCCTAAGGGGTGGACCCACCATCTGTAGTTAATTTAAAAAGTTAAAGACAGTATCAAAATTAAAGAAAAAGCATATAACTGTGCAAAGGTGTGTGTTCCAATCTTGCCAGAAGATTGGAAAGAATATAAAGAACAGCGAAGAATGACAAAAAGATTAATAAGGATGGAAAAATTAGAGTACGAGAGAAAGCTAACTAGAAATATAAAGACGGACAGTAAGAGTTTCTGTAGATATTTAAATAAGAAAAGAGTTAACAAAGTGAGCATTGGTCCTACAAAAGTAGAATCTGGGGAATTAATAATGGAAAATAAGGAGAAGACATATGAATTGCACAGCTATTTTGCATTGGCCCTCACCATAGGGGATACAAGTAACATCCCAGAAATAGCTGTAAGTCAGGAAATGGAAGGGAGGGAGGAACTCAGGAAAATTACAATCACTAGGGAAGTGGTACTGAGAAAATTGTTGGAGCTGCGGGCTGACAAGTCCCCGGGCAATGTGGTTGACTCTTAATTTCCCTCTGAATGACCTAGTAAGCCATTCAATTCAAGGGTGATAAGGGATGGACAACAAATGTTGGCCTTGCCAGTTACTCCCACACCCCATGAAGGAATTAAAAGAAAGAAAGGTAACCTTTCAGTTTGGAAGCTGGAATGTGAGGACTTTGTGCCCAGGCATGAGCAACGACCCACATTCCACAGCATGTGAGTGCAAGATGGCGCTGATTAACTGTGAGCTACACAAGTTCGGTGTTGGCATTGCCGCTCTACAAGAAAGCAGATTAGCCAACACAGGCCTTATTTGTGAGGCTAATTACACCTCTACTGGCCTGGAAAGAGTGTTGAAGACTGCTGTGAGCATGGTATAGGATTCACAGTGAGCAACCAGCTGGCACAGTCAATTGAGTCAGCAGTCAGCAGAAACCTCGGAATGCATCATCTCCCTGTAGTATCACCTGATGAAGGTTCAATCAACATCATACTTGCATATGCAGCAGCTCTGCATGCCAACATCTCAGACAAAGAGCATTTCCACAACTCCCTAGGTGACATCCTGAGGAACATTCCAAACGACAGAAGGCCATTCAACTGGGTGACTTCAATGCACGTGTTGGGGTAGACTGTGATTCTTGGTCAACGTGCCTCGGCCACCATGGGCTGGGTTTGATCAATGATAATGGACAACACCTTCTTGAGCTTTGCGCCGTGAATGAATTCTGGATCACCAATGCCTTCTTTCAGGACGGACATTACCACAAGGTATCATGTCATCACCCAAGGTTTGGACCTTGACATCAACTAGACCTGGTCATCATGAGAAGGTGTGATCTATCCTGTGTTCTCGACACCCACACCTGGCACAGCGCAGATTGCGACACTGGCCAATCTCTGTCAGCAGTAGAGTGAAGGTGAAACCCCAAAGGTTTCACAGCTCCAAACATGACAGCGTGCCACACATCAACCTCCCTCACACATGTAATGAAGCCAAGTACCAGCACTTCACACTGTCGCTAGAATGACTGCTACCCACCAAGGTTTGCCAGGAAGCGCCGAAGCTGGGATTGATGAAAATTGGAAGCCACTAAACTCAACCATATATGGAGTAGCAAAAAGCATCATTTGTTAAAGGCAGAACCTGCAACAAGGGCTGGTTTGAGAGCCACTCAGCTCAGATAACATCTGTCATTGATGCAAAAAAACAAAGCCTACGTGATAAACCTGCTAAACCTTTGATGTAACAACATAGAGCCAAAAGCTAAAACACTGCACAACCTGCAAGTAGCCAAGACAGCCATGCAATAGATAGGGAGATACTGCACAAATAAACATAAATAAATTTATGTCAAGAAACCCAAACTGCCTGTGACAATGGAAATCTACTGGCTATACATGAAGGATCGAGAGGACGTTTGGTCCTACCAGCACCAAAACTGCCCCTCTGAAGTTGGCAGGTGGTGAAGTAGTCAGTGGCAAAAGTAAATGGACGTCCTGCTGGGCTAATCTCTACTATGAACCATACTCCTGTGAGATGGACATCTCCCATTTGGCGCTTAACGCTTTCTGGCGGCTTCTTACATACGGACATACAATTAGGAGCAGACGTAGGCCATTCAGCCCCTCAAGCCTGCTCCACCATTCAATAGGATCATGGCAGATCTGATTGTAACCTCCCACCTATCTCACCATAATCTTTCACCCCCTTGTTTATCTGGCTTAAAAATATTCAAAGACCCTGCTTCCACCACCTTTTGCGGAAGAGAATTCCAAAGGCTTACTACCCTCTGAGAGAAAAAAATTCACCTTCTCTCTGTCTTGAATGAGCCACCCCTTATTTTTAAACAGTGACTCTAGTTCTAGATTCTCTCACAAGAGGAAACATCCTCCCCACATCCACCCTGTCAAGACCCCTCAGGATCTTAAAGGTTTCAATCAAGTCGCCTCTTATTTTTCTAAACTCCAGAGTATACAAGCCTAGCTTGTCCAACCTTTCCTCAGAAGACAACCCACCCATTCCAGGTATTGGTCTAGTCAACCTTCTCTGAACTGCTTCTAACACATTTACATTCTTCTTTAAATAAGGAAACCAATACTGTACACTGTACTCCAGATGTGGTCTCACCAATGCCCTGCACAACTGAAGCATAATCTCCCTACTTTTGTAATCAATTCCCTTCACAATAAATGATAACATTCTATTAGCTTTCCTAATTACCTGCTGCAATTGCATACCAGCCTTTTGTAATTCATGCACCAGGACACCCAGATCCCTCTGCATCTCAGAGCTCTGCAATCTCTCACCATTTAGGTAATATGTTTCATTTTTATTCTTTTTGCCAAAATGGACAATTTCACATTTGCCCACATTATATTCCATTTGCCAGCTCTTTGCCCACTCAGCTAACCTATCTATGTCACTTTGTGGCTTCCTTACATCCTCCTCACAACTTACTTTCCTACCTATCTTTGTGTCATCTGCAAATTTAGCAACCATACCATCTGTCCCTTCATCCAAGTCATTTATATAAATTGTAAGAAGTTGAGGCCCCAGATGCATCTGTCCATGACAGTATTGGTAGGAGTGACCACTGCACAGTCCTTGTGGAGATGAAGTCCCGTCGTCACATTAAGGTTACCCTCCATCATGTTGTGTGGCACTACCACTATGCTAAATGGGATAGATTTTGAACAGATCTAGCAACTCAAGACTGGGCAACCCTGAGGCGCCGTGGGCAATCAGTAGCAGCAGAATTATACTCAACCACAATCTGTAACCTCACGGCCCAGTATATTGCCCACCCTACCATTACCACCAAGCCAGGGGATCAACACTGGTTCAATGAAGAGTGCAGGAGAACCCAGGACCTAGTGACACAGGGGCAAGAGTGATACCCATTGGGAGATAGTGGGGAATATATTAAAACCAAAGGCATGAGTGGGAAAAGTCAATTTTACAAACCATGCTCCGTGTACATACACTGTGCTGAGTCACTATATAATTAGCATTACTTGTGTGTGTGTCCCTCTCATTATCAATCCCAATGATGCTGCTGATCATGGCTGGAGTGTACAGTGGGAACATGAACACATGTAATACAAAGCCACTCCGCTTTCCATCCATTTCAAAAGAGACATTAAACCAAGGCCCTGTCTGGCATCTTAGGTGGATGTAAAAGATCCCATGGCAATATTTTGAAGAGATCGGAAGTTCTCCCTGATATCATGGCCAATATTTATTGTGCTACGAACATCATTGATGATGATTTGATCACTATCACCTTGCTGTATGGGAGCTTGCTGTCCACAACTTGGCTATGCATTTCCCACACTACATCAGTTACTACACTTCAAAATTACTTCATTGGCTGTAATGCGCTTTGTGATGTCCTTTGCTTATGAAGAAGGGTGCTATACAAATGCAGATCTTTTTGTGTGTTGAATTTTGCAGCTCCCATTGTATCACATTCTGTTTTGGGAGCCCTCATTCATAGAGTCCATCCTGAAGAAGATATTTGGTCTCAGGGAGATTTGTTGGTCCATTGGTTATGCTGGGTTATGCTTCCATTAGAGCATATAATACCTGACCTATCACTGTTACAGGGAGGCCAGACAACGAGCCCTGGGAAGCTACATAGCTGTGACCTTTTATCACAACAAAGCCTCAGGCTCACCCTCATCTGAATTACTGGATAGCAGTCAGGAGTGGGGAAACTTGGCTCACTTCTCACCTGCCCCTCCATATCTGGAGGTACTGAGGCCAACTGTACCCACTCACCTCTCCCCTCATCCACCTCTCATCTGGTCCAGCAATCACTGCACTAACTTAGCTGGGGTTTGTATGGCTCAGTACTAGACTGGCCTCCCGAGTCTGTTAAACTGGAATAATCTATAATTACAGATGTTACCCAACCCTTGTATTATTTTATAGAACTTTATCAGTTGGCCTCTAAATCTATGCTGCTTTCAATTAAATAGACCAAGTTCCTTGAGCAGCTGAGGTTCTTTAAGCTAAGAATCAATCTTGTAGCTTGACCACTTCCGAGGCCACTATAATCATGCACCATGCATCGGGACCAAAACTGAGCTCAGTACCTAGATAGAATCTGGCCAGTGACCTGAACTGTGTCCAAATAGTGTCCTTTAATTTACACTGAATACAAGTAGTTCTATTAATGCAACCTAATACCTTGTTATCTTTAGCCATAGTTTCTCCACATTGGCTATGAACCATCAATATAGCTAGTGGCTTCAGAAGACTCCTGCAATACAGTAAGCACAAGAAAAACCCTATTAAATGCAATATGTAATAATCAATGGGATACACCCCCAAATAGCTATTCAGGCTGGGGATCAATTTAATATTTCAGAACTGAAATTGTTCGATTTTTGTTAGGCAAGGGTATTAAGGGGTATGGAGCTAAGACAGGTAGATGGAGTTAATCAGATCAGCCATGATCTAACTGAATGGTGGAACAGAATTGAGGGGCTGAATAGCCTTCTGCTCCTGTTCCAATGGAAGGATAATATATCATCTGTACCTGTACTCACAACACATCACAAGCTGGGTTTCCCATACGGCTTAGTGCGCTGTGTGTAGTGGATTGAGACCACATTGGCTCTGGGTTCATACTCCCGGCTTTGAACTGAATTAACCAGTCCGAATCCCTGCTCCTGCTCACTACTCAGGGAGTGTGAGTGCGTATTGAGCTTACACTTGGAAAATGAACCATTCGATGAGACATGGCTGTTGATGCCTGGGGAACTGTCTCCCATTATGAGTCAGCATTTTGCTTTGACAAGGAGGAGCTGAAACAAACAACACATCAACATTATTCATTATTGTGGGTAGAGGAACAAAGATCCACTTATTTAGTCCCAGGATTTAAGGGGGAGATGTGAACCAATAAGGACCAGAGATTGATGCAAGAACCCTACATGGTTCAGCACTAGGAAAAGCTAGTGGACAGGTCAAAACAGAATTCAAAAGGCTAGTGAAACATTGGCGTTTATCTCAAAGAGGCTGAAATACAAAGAGGTGGACATCATGCTACAGCTGGACAGAGTTAGGCCCCATCTGGAACATTGCATTAAGTTCTGGGCACCGCACCTCAGGAAGGATTTATTGACCTTGGATGGGAAGTAGCACAGACTCACCAGGCTAGTAGCAGAGCTTTGACTGTTATACAGGTATACTGTCTCGAAACTAGCTGTATAAAATCCAGAGTTGTCCAAAAATCTGACATTTTTAAAATGTGCCATGCATCATTTTAAAAAATTATTTTACTCAATTAAAATTAACTGACCTGGGCCATTTGGCTATAGGGCTGTAGCGCCTTGTCTATTCCAATGCTCCAAATGACCCTTGACCCAACCCGATCTGGATTGGTCCAAACCGCCCATTGCCCAAAGTGCGCGACCCAAAATCTGGTAAAAGCCAAATTCCTGCATGGGCTCGGTCCCAAGGGTCGATTTTGAGAGAATGTGCCTGTATTATGAGGGTCGGCTGCATAGGCTAGGCTTGTATATAGAAGAGACAACAGTGATCTAATTGTGGTGTTCAAGATATTTAAAGAACTTGATAAGATAAAGAGAAACTATTTCCTCTGCTGGGGGAGCCCAGAACCACCTTAAAATTAGAGTGGACTGATCAGGAGTGATGTCAGGAAGCATTTCTTCACACAAAAAGTAGTGGAAACCTGGAACTCTGTCCCCCGAAAAGCTGTTGAAGCTGGGGGTCAATTGGAAATTTTAAAATGGAGGTTGATAGATTTTTATTGGGCAAGGGTTTTAAGGGAAAGGGAACCAAGGGGGTAGACAAAGTTAAGATACAGGCCAGCCATGTCCTAACTGAATGACAGGACAGGTTCGAGGAGCTGAATGGCCTCCTCCTGTTCCTCTATTCACACCTCATGCTCACACTGAAGCTTTTAATGATTGATCTCAGGACCTATATTCCCAATGTGCGATCATGGTGTGGAATCCTTCTCACCAGCCAGCTTTCCTCCACACTAAGATTACACAATTGGACAACTTGCCCTGCATTATTAACTTATTGGCCTATTTAATGGTTGGAAGCAGAGTGGCAACTATTACACAGCTCACCTGATCTTCCTTCCTATTGAAACCTGTAGTAATTATGGTTTTATTTGGTGTGCAATGTACCTTTAAGAATGATACGAGTTATGGAAGATCACATGATCTGTAGTAACGAATAGGAGAGTAGTAGGGGCTACCTGAAAGTCAGTGTAGAGATTGAGTTGGAGTTGAAAGCACAAGATAGTTGCAGCTGAGTACATTGTAAATAAACTTAATGTTTCCACCCAAGAAGTGTCTGCAGATCAACTCTATTACTAATAGTTTAACTCAACCACCCCACAACAAAACCTATCTAGGACCCTCACTGAAGTTGAATTTTAACCCCTAGGAGTGTGGGCTGTGTGTTGAGTTGCCTCCACGGCAATTCTTTTCACACAAGGATTAATAAAGACCTGAAATGCTTTGAAAATCTAAGGCAGCCGGCTCTTCCAAGGCTTAGATCGATAGATTGTGGAGGCAAGGTGGGTAAATGGGATTAAAGTACAGATCAGTCATGATCTAATTAAATGACGGGAACAGGCTTAATGGGCTGAATGGCCTCCTCGGTTCCAATGGTCCTACAGCTACTGACAAAGATTAAACCGAGAAAAGGCGCAGCAGTATAGTGCAGGTAGTCACATGATTAATGAGTGAACACTTGGCCTGAACATTATTATATTTTGTAAGGCTGGTGTTTGGGCCTGGGATTATTGCTAAACTGAAGTATGGACTCTGACCACTGCTGATCAATAATAACACACTGAAATAACTTTTACTTTTTTTGATACTTGACTGTGCGGTGCAATTCAGAGTACGATTCTGGTTAAGTCTAGTCTGGGCGAGAGTTGTTTACTAGCTGTTTCAGAGACAGTGTGTGTGTGTACATGTGTTCCCTATGAATAATCAGAGACTTTGCTAGATTCACCATGTTCCATTTTAAAGCAAATGCAAATATCAGACTGTTTTCAAACCAAAGGATGCGAAGCATTTCGAGGTCTTTTTGGCTCTGTTGCTTTTGAAGGCAGGGAACTGTGTTATTGCCAAAGAACCTGCTCCTAACTTTGACTCAAACCACTGTTTCCTCTGCAGCTTCCTGCTCCACTTGGCCATCTGATTCCCACCCAGCACATTCTCGGAGTACCTTGTATGATTTCTCAGGCAGTGTTTGTACTGCACTCAGTGCAGCCAGCTTCCCCAGCACGGATGTGTACAATGTACAGATCATCCTGGCCACCAGCCATGGACAAGTCTAGAATGGGAGAATTGCATATGGACCTGAGGCATAATCACAGCATTTCCATAATCACCAATACTACTGTAACTACCAAAACTATCATCACTACCAATATTTCTATAGTTATAAACATTACCGCCGACACTACTAGTGTTGTATTTCTTGATTACAACTATTACTGCTAACACTGCCACATGCCACCACCAGTGTACAACAGAAACTCCCTTCTTTGCAAACTTCTTTGTTCCCTCCATCACTGGGTACTGATCCAGGTACCTGAGTATAAACTGCTCCTTAGCTCGTCAATCCCTAAAAAGCTGCTCAGCGTGTTCAGCAGCGGATAACATTCAGGCTTAGGCTGATAAGTGGCAAGTAACATTTGCACCACACAAATGCCTGGCAATGACCCACAGGAGAGAATCTAACCACCTCCTCATGATATTCTTCACCATTACCATCATCAAATCCACCACCATCAACATCTTGGGAATCACCATTAGTGGGTGACAGCCTTCTGTCTTGTAAGACGATGGTTTGTGCCATGGTGGTCAACTCTGTGTTAATAGTTACCATTAACCAGAAACATAAATACTGTGGCTACAAGAGCAGGTCAGAGGCTAGGAATGCTGCATTGAGCAACTCACTTCCTGACTCCCCAAAGCCTGTTCACCATCTACAAAGCACAAGTCAGGAGTATGATGGAATACTCTCCAATTGCCTGGATGGGTGCAGCTCCCACAACACTCAAGAAGTTCAACACCATCCAGGACAAAGCAGCCCGCTTGATTGGCACCCCATCCACCACCTTAAACATTCACTCCCTCCATCACCAACGCACAGTGGCAGCAGTGTGTACCATCTACAAGATGCACTACAACAACAGGTCAAGGCTCCTTTGACAGCACCTTTCAAACCCATAACCTCTCCCACCTAGAAGGACATGGGCAATAGATAAATAGGAACATCACGACCTGCAGATTCCCCTTCAAGCCACACACCATCCTGACTTTGAAGTATATCGCTGTTCCTTCTCTGTCTCTGAGACAAAATCCTAGAACTCCCTTCCTAGCAGCATTGTAGGAGTATTTATACCACCTTAATATGTCTTTAAGGGATAGGAGCATGACATCACTAGAAAGGAAGTGTGTCATTCAATCCAGTTTTAGTTTTGCTCTTTCTTGAGCAGAGTACACACAGCTGCTGCTGATGTCTTCAAGCTTTCTATCCATGTCAGAATGTCCACAAAATTCCCCAGTTTGAACTGGGGCGCAGCTGAGCTACTGTCCAAATTCAAAATGTTTCAATAGCGTACAGAGCAATGGTTTCTTGATTCAGATGTGTTTGACCCAGACAAGCAAGCCATGGAAATTCACCTAGCAATTGGGAATGATGGTCTTCACAGGCTGAATATGTCAGGATTAACAGAAGAAGTGCTAAGGGATCCCCAGAAGATATGGACTACATTGGAAGACCCGTTCAGAATCAGGTCAAACTTCCGCATTCATTGACTAGAGTTCATGTCATTTCGACAACAGCTACAGAGTCCTTAGACCACTTCATCAGCAGATGCAGAAAAAAGAGTATGTACTGTGATTATTCAAACGCAGAGCTAGCAGACAGAAATGTTGAGTTGGCGATCATATTCACTCCTATGGAAGCATTCTAGAAGATCTTCTAGACAAGCCCATAGCATTGAAGAGCTACTCAAGGATGGACTTAAATACAAAGTGATGCTCGCAGGTTGACGAAGCTTACAGATCCTAAGTACAACCCCAAACCGAGAAAGACATGTGGAAGGTGTGGCCTTCTGCATGAACCAGGGAAATGCCCAGCTTTCTATCAATTCTACAAGGTATGTGAGAGAAAGGGCCATTGGCAACGGCAACGCACTAGAGCAAAGGCTGATGCAGCTACAAAGAGACATGCATTGATCCAAACAGACCATACACAGCGGGCACCTTCAAGTAATCAGAATGACCATCCGGTATCCCGTCAGAAATAGATACATGAGGTAACTGCCAAACCAAAACATGATGATGATGTTCAAGACAAGATGATGAGCAGTGAATGCATGTTTCACACTGTCAATCTCATGGAAAACATAGATGCCACTCCACTATCCAAAGTGTTGGCCAAGGTTTGAATGATCTGTCCTAAGAAAGTTGTTAACTCCTTGTTATTGGCCAAGATTGACATGGGGGCAAGTGTCAACATACTACCCCTGCAAATTCCAAAAGACATCTATCCACAGACATGGAGGGTCATGATGAAACCTACGACTGTGCAACTCTCAACATACAATGGTTCACTAATTCCATGTACAGGAGCAACAGTCCTGGAGAGCAAGTACAATCAATCCTCATGGGTATCACAAATGTTCTACATCATGGAGACTAAAGGCCCAGTGATCACAGGTCTACTGCTGTGACATGACCTCAGACTATTACAATACATGTAACTAATCAGGCTTTACAAGGCAGATCAACCTCAGAACCTACTCCTATCACCTCAGTTCATGACCTAACATCGAAATATCCAGAATGTTTCAATGAAATTGGCAGTTTCAAGGGAGCTGCAACATTACACTTGAGAATGAATGCAAGTTCATCAATTGATCTCGTACATTTTGTGCAATGCAAATGCCAGCAACTACAAGAAGAAATGGTGAAAAATTCTACATTACAGAAACTGCGGAAAACCATAACTGAAGGATGGCCCAATTCAATTCAGCATGTCCACAAACACATGAATGCATTTTGGTCTTATCCGGATGAGGTAGGCATCTCTTGGGAGTAATTTTTAAAGGCAGGCAGGTCATCATACCGGAATCTTTGCAACCTGATATTCATCAACAACACTTACTCATGGGAATAGACTGGATAAGAAGACTTGCAAGACAAAAGGTCTGTTGGCCGGATATGAACAATGACTTTGAAGTCATCATCAAGAAGTGCGAGGGATATCAAGAGCATGTGCCAAGTCAGCACAAAGTATCATTGACTCCACATGAAGTTCCTTCCTATCCGTGGTCTAAAGTCATATCCGACCTTTTTCATGTCTATGGCACTGACTTTATCGTCATCATTGACTGCTGTACCAAGTACCCCATTATTTGACAATTGCACAATGCATCAAGCACAACAGTCACACGCACTCTAAGTGCTATTTTCAGTTTATTTGGTGTGCTTAAAGAGATCATTATGGATAACGGTCCGCAATTTATTAGTATGCCATTTCAGGATATGTATAAGAAGTGGAATATCGATCACACTACTTCTTCTCCTCATTACCCTAGATGTAATAGCCTAGCTAACGGAATGATTCACATGGTGACATCCCTAATTCTCAAATGTAGATAGACCAAGCAAGATCTACACATTGCAATGTTACATCTGAAAGCAACACCTTTAAGTGCAACTATTCCAGCACCAGAAGAGCTCGTGTTTGACAGACCAGTGTGTGCCAATATACCTACTTTTAGCATTTGCCTGTGCTGGCTCTCTGAAAGAGTTATCCACTTAGTCCTGATTTGCTGCACTTTATCCATCATCCTTTAACTTTATCTTCTTCAAGTATTTATCCATCAGTAGTGGGAATTGAGCTATTGTGATAGAGTACTGAACAGTTTAAGCTTAATCATAATTTTGAGTCCTTTTAGAAACTCATGCTATGTGCTGTTGTGTTGGGAACAGGCTGGAATGCTTTACAGTGTATATAATCATACACTTTAAAATTTTAATATCTGTTTGTTGGAAGTGGTACTTTTTCCCTTGCGTGATCCAGCTTTTCAGCATTATTTAAATATGGCCTGCTAAATATGCTGATGATATCATTGGGTCCCACCCAATCCCTTAATAAACATTATTAGACTCAATCATGGCAGCTTCCAGGAGTGAATCAGGATTTTTTGTTGGAGGTTTTGTTCAACTTGACTGGGCCCCTTCCAAATCTCACAACCGCAACCCATGGTATTTAACAATAATCCATTAGTCCAGTCCTATTCTCAGATGTTTACTGTATTCTTATTACGATTTTTACCAACCCACTGTTAAGTTGTGGGTGGATACATTCATCCAAAATAGGGCTCCTTTTCCCCATCTGTTTCATCGAACCACAGAATCTTACAGCATACAAAGACCTGGGGTGTACATATACAAATCTATGAAGGTGACAGGACAGTCGATAAGGCTGTTTAAAAAGCATACGGGACAGCAGGGCTTATCAACTGAGGTACAGAGTACAAAGCGAGGAAGCAATGCTAAACATAAGAAAATAAAATTGAAAGAAATCGGAGCTGGAGTAGGCCATGAGACCCCTTGCATCTGCTCTGCTATTTGATACGATCATGGCTGATCTTCTGCCTTGAATTTCCCACCCACTCCCCATATCCCTTGATTTCCCGAGAGACCAAAATTCTGTCTTTCACAGCCTTAAATATATTCAATGATGGAGCATCCACAATCCTCTGGAACAGAGAATTCCAAAGATTCACAACCCTTTGAGTGAAGAAATTTCTCCTCATCTCAGTCCTAAATGAGGCCCCTTATCCTGAGACTGTGCCCCCGTGTTCCATATTCCCCAGCCAGGAGAAACAACCTCTCAGTGTCTGCCCTGTCAAGCCCCTTCAGAATCTTCTATGTTTGAATAAACACACTCCTCATTCTTCGAAGCTCCTATAGGCCCAACTTACTGAGCCTTTCATCATAGGATTGTAATGTAAGGGTATCTGGCATAGCAAGGGTTAATGTGGGACTGGGAAACAGTACCTCTCACAATGTAATGTAAAGAGACACATGACCTGAGACTGGAGACAGAGGCAGACTGGACAGAGGCCTGTGTAGAAGCAAGCCTGGAGTTAGCCCATAGCTTGGGCTAGGCCCTGTATATATGTACATCATTGTGTGTTATCAATAAAAATTTAATGTTCAACCATACAAGACTCAGATCTCTTTGTGAGACCTACTGAACATACAACATGTAATATGGTTGCAGCGAATGGAAAACTCAGAACCTCAAAGAAGCTGGAGCAGAAATTCAAAAGCTAGAAAATTAAAGGAGCAGCATTCTGACCTGAATGAAAGCACCTGAAGTGAAGACACAGAGCGAGATAGTCTTAAAGAAGCTCCATTGCAGAACTGGAAGCAGAATGACAGAAGAAAGAGCTCCGCTACGCAGCTGAGTACTCCACAAGTTCTCGTAGATGTCCGTTGTGAATGCCCACAGAGTGCAGAGTCAAAGGACCTAGCAGGGGTGAGCAAAATATTCAGTTCTAAGCCAGGACAAGTTTGGAAAGCTTCAATGCTGTAAAAAAAAAGTCAGAGCAGCCTGTTTCTGAATTCACTGCGGCTGGACTGGGTTCAAAATCGGTGCCTTACTACGTGGCAGCCAACTTCATTGTAAGAAAAGATGCTCTCTTAAAAATACTGATTCTGTAAGAAGAAAAATAAAGAAGTGGAAGGTTTAAAAACCTCCACGAAAGCCGGGAATTCACCGTAAGACATTTGAAAATCCTTCAATGTCGCAGGGAAGGCCCAGAATAGGTGATTGAGTAAATCGCTGCACAAAACTAAAGACAAAGATGTCGGGATTGCCATCGCCACGGGGGGACTGCCAAAATGTGACAAGCACAGGAAGACTCTTTGAGAAAACCGCAACCTATGGACTACTGCGGCGCCATCTTTAAAACCCGCACAGCATTTAAAGCTGTACCCACCTGAACTTTAAAGCAACTATAGGCAACAAGCCAACATTACCAGTCCAATTTGGACTGGTCCAAGGGCCAGAGCAAACACAAAATTGGGGACTTTGGCGGAAAAAATTCTTAAGATACGTGATAGCTTCAGGATTAGATAAAAAGGCAGAAGCTGAACAATTGAAGCACTACTTTATTGAGTAGGTCTGATAGCTGATGATATTATTGTGAGGCAAGGAATAAACAAATCCTCAGATAAATTTGAAGTTCTAAAATCCTTCGATACATATTTTAATCTAAGAAGCAACAACAATTTAGGGAGATGGAAATTCAACAAATGTGTCCAACAGCCTGGAGAACTGGTTGACTCTTTTATAAATAGATTATACAGATCACTTGAAGACTGTGCATTTAAGCCTGAACTCATAAGGGATAGAACTGTTGTCAGAGTGGCTAATGATGCCCTTTCAGGAATATTACGGACCAAGGAGGATCTGACTATAGAAAAGGTCATCCAAATAGGCTGAAATCTGCCAACAGCACCAATCCATTTTACATGGTGAAAGTCAGCCATGGTACAGAGCAAGTGCAACTGTCCAGCTAGTAAAGCAATGAAGGGGCAAAGAGACTCCAGGGCAAGGAAGGCAATATCCAAACTCTCTACAAGATGGTAGACGACCATGTCAGTGCTGGGGAGTCAAACAACGTCACAGGAGAGAGCAACCTCAGTACAGTGTTTCAACTGCAACTGGCTGGGACGCTTCAGCAAGCTATGCAAAGCTAAGGCACACAGACAGGTGGAGGATCCCAAGACAATCCATGAGATTGAGGCACCACATCGGGAAGAGACCCAATTGTGTTTCTTGGGTGAGGTCCAGAATCCTGGATTCTCTTTTTGAATGAGGACAACTCAGTAAACGGCCACCACACCAACTTCAAATTCGACATGGGAGTCAGTGTTGTGGTCTTCTCGGATAGAGACCTATGGCTAGGAACGACAGACGCACCACTCTACGGACCTGAAGGAACCTGACTTCCAGTCATAGGCAGGATTCTAGAAACACTAAAGTATGGCGACAAGCAGATATTCAAAATTATGTATGTCATCCGAAACCAATGCTTTTCTCTTGAGCAGAGATGCCAATGCCATCCTTAACCCCCTTAAAACGGCAGAAGACACCAAGACAGCCTCTCTTGTCAACGACACGGAACTGCAAGTTCCCAAGAGGCCCACCAGTAAAGAGACTCTCAACTGGACTTCAGCTTTGAATTGTCTTCACTCTTCGCAGAGCCGGTTTGTCCAATTTCTTTGCAGGTGGCAGAAGCTCCTTTTTGGTATGGACAAGAGGGGGGTTTAATTCAAACTGCCCTGATTTCTCCTCTCAACACCTATCTGTAAACGGAAAGGTGTTTTGATTTTGATTTCCCCCTTTATAAGCAGTGGCATATTTCCTAACCCCTCAGTTTTGGTGTGATCCAATTTCTATTAAGAACCCCACATCAAACTCGAGATAAGATAAACTCAGAGGGTTAGTTTATTTGCACACACTCAAGCATGAGACGAGGGTCACGGCCTTGCCTCCTTGTCACCCATACAATAAAGAGGGGGATAGAGGAAGGAAGATTTACAGGGCAAAGACCACAGTGTAAAGTTCCACGTGAGTCCAGAATCCAGAATCAAATGGTGGATTGATGAAAGCATAATACTGTGGATACTGGATATCTGAAATAAAAACGTAAAATGCTGGAATTACTCAGCAGGTCTGGCAGCATCTGTGGAGAGAGAAACAGAGTTAACGTTTCGACTCTGTATGACTCTTCTTCAGTTCTAAAGAGAAGGTGATGGATTTTGTACTGTTTAAGAGGGGGTGGAGTAGGTGAAGCAAGATAGAAGGTCAGCGGTAGGTGGGGGCTAAGGAAAGATTGACAAAGATGTCATGGACACAAGATAAAGGGAGTGCTAATGGTAGTGGTAAGGGCTAAAGAAGGTGTTGATAGTGGCAGAATGTGTTAACAGCAGAGCAAGGGTGAGCGCTCTGTGAAAGCACAACTTAGAAACAAATGACACATGGCCCTGTGGGGGTGGAGTGAAGTGGGTTTGGGAATATAGAATTTAAAAAATGAATGAATAAATAAAAATAAATAACTAAAAAATGAAAATGAAGATAAATAAGAATAAAAATTAAAATTAAATTTGAAATAAAAACTTTTAAAAATGGATTATAAAAGGAGTAGAGATGGAGGAAAGAGTTCATAGCCTGAAGCTGTTGAACTCAATATTCAGTCCGGAAGGCTGTAAAGTGCCTAATTGGAAGATGAGGTGCTGTTCCTCCAGTTTGCGTTGAGCTTCATTGGAACATTGCAGCAGGCCAAGGATGGACATGTGGACATGAGAGCAGGGTGGAGTGTTGAAATGGCAAATGACAGGAAGGTCTGGGTCATGCTTGCAGACAGACCTGGAGGTATTCCACAAAGCGGTCACCCAGTCTGTGTTTGGTCTCTCCAATGTAGAGGAGACTGCACTGGGAGCAGCGAATACAGTAGACCAAATGGAAAGAGGTGCAAATGAAGCACTGCTTCACCTGAAAGGAGTGTTTTGGGCCCTTGAATGGTGAGGAGGGAGGAGGCAAAGGGGCAGGT
The DNA here is from genome assembly GCF_964194155.1 of Cetorhinus maximus. NCBI lineage: Eukaryota > Metazoa > Chordata > Chondrichthyes > Lamniformes > Cetorhinidae > Cetorhinus > Cetorhinus maximus. The sequence continues at coordinate 15,223,386 of NC_135889.1, forward strand.
GCTGCACCTTCTGCGATTGCACGGGCAGGTGCCATGGGAAGGGGATGAGGAGTTGGCAGTGATGGAGGAGTGGACCAGGATGTCATGGAGGGAACATTCCTTATGGAATGCTGACAGGGGGAGTGAGGGGAAGATGTGTTTGGTGGTGGCATCATGCTGGTGTTGGCGGAAATGGCGGAGGATGATCCTTTGAATGCGGAGGATGGTGGGGTGAAAAGTGAGGACAAGGGGGACCCTATCATGGTTCTGGGCAGGAGGTGAAGGGATGAGGGTGGGAGATGAGTCGGACACGGTTGAGGGTCCTGTCAACCACAGTGGGGGGGACCCCTTCGCTAAGGAAAAAGGAAGACATATCAGAAATGCCATTTTGCAAGGTGGCATCACTGGAACAGATAAGATGGAGGTGGAGGATGGGATGGAGTCCTTACAGGAAGCAGGGTGTAAGGAGCTGTAGTTGAGGTAGCTGTGGGAGTTGGTGAGCTTGTAATAGATATTGGTAGACAGTCTATCACTGGAAATGGAGACAGAGAGGACAAGGAAGGGAAGAGAAATGTTGGAGATGGACCATGTGAAGGTGAGAGAGGTGGAAATTGGAAGCAAAATCAATGAATTTTTCCAGGTCCAGTGGTACCAATAAAATCTTCAATGTACCAAAGAAAGTGTTGCGGGAAGGGGTCTGAGTGGGACTAGAACAAGGAATGTTCCACATATCTCACAAAAAGCCAGGCATAACTGGGGCCCATGTGGGTTCCCATAGCCACACCTTTTATTTGGAAGAAGTGAGACGAGTTAAAGGTGAAATTGTTCAATGAGAGAACAAGCTCAGCCAGACAGAGGAGAGTGGTGGTGGATGGGGATTGTTCCATACGAACATATGAACAAGGGGCAGGAGTAGGCCATTCGGCCTCTCGAGCCTGCTCTGCCATTTAATAAGATCATGGCTGATCTGACAGTAACCTGAAATCCCGCCTACACCCGATAACCTATCACCCCCTTGCTTATCAAATATCTATCCACCTCTGCTTCAAAAATATTCAAAGACTCTGTTTCCGCTGCCTTTTCAGGAAGAGAGTTCCAAAGCCATACGACTCTATGATAGAAAAATATTTACCTCATCTCTGTTTTAAATGGACGATCCCTTATTTTTAAACAGTGACCCCCTAGTTCTAGGTTCCCCCACAAGAGGAAACATTCTCTCCACATCCACCCTGTCAAGATACCGCAGGATCATATATGCTTCAATCAAGTTGCCTCTTACTCTTCTAATGTCCAGTGGATACAAGCCTAGTCTGCCCAACCTTTCCTCATAAGACAACCTGGCCATTCCAGGTATTAGTCTGGTAAATCTTCTCTGAACTGCTTCCAACACATTTACATCCTTCCTTAAATAAGGTGACCAATACTGTTCACAGTACTCCAGATGTGATCTCCTTAGTGCTCTGTATAACTGAAGCATAACCTCCTTACTTTTGTATTCAATTACCCTCACAATAAACGATAACATTCTATTAGCTTTCCTAATTAATTGCTGTACCTGCATGCTAGCTTTTTGCGATTCATGCACTAGGACACCCAGATCCCTCTGCATCTCAGAGCTCTGCAATCTTTCACCGTTTAGAAAATAAATCTCTCTTTTATTCTTCCTGCCAAAATGGAGAATTTCACATTTTCCCACATTGTACTTCATTTGCCAGATCTTTGCCCATTCACTTAACCTATCTATATATTTTCGTAGACTCCTTATGTCCTCTCCACAAATTACTTTCCTACCTATCTTTGTGTAATCAGCAATTTTGGCAACCATCCGATCCATCCCTTCATCCAAGTCATTTATATAAATTATAAACAGTTTAGACCCCAGCACTGATCCCCATGGCACACCACTCGTTACATCTTGCCAACCTGAAAAAGGCCCATTCATGCCTACTCTCTGCTTCCTGTTAGCCAGCCAATCTTCTATGCATGCCAATATGTTAGCCCTATACCATGAGCTGATATTTTCTGCAATAATTTTTGATGTGGCACTTTATCAAATGACTTCCAGAAATCCAAGTACAGTACATCCACTGACTCTCCTCTATCCACAGCACATGTTTCTTCCTCAAAGAACTCCAATAAGTTTGTTAAACATGATTTCCCTTTCACAAAACCATGTTGACTCTGCCTGATTACCTTGCACTTATGCAAATACCCTGCTATAGCTTCTTTAATAATAGCTTCTAACATTTTCCCTATGACAGGTGTTAAGCTAACTAACCTCTAGTTTCCCGCTTTCTGTCTCCTTCCCTTTTTGAATATTGGAGTTACATTTGCTATCTTTCTTGAATCTTGGAAGTTTTGGAAAATTAAAACCAATGTATCAACTATCTCACTAGCCACTTCTTTTAAGATGCTAGGATGAAGTCCATCAGGGCCCAGGCACTTGCCAGCCCGCAGCTCCAACAATTTACTCAGTACTACTTCTCTGGTGATTTTAATTTTCCTGAGTTCCACCCTCCCTTCCAATTCCTGATTTATAGCTGCTTCTGGGATGTTACTTATATCCTCTATAGTGCAGACTGATGCAAAATACCTGTTCAATTCATCTGCCATTTCCTTGTCTTCCATTATCAATTCTCCAAACTCACTTTCTGTAGACTAATGCTCACCTTGTTAACTCATTTCTTTTTAAAATATTTATAGAAACTCTTCCTATCTGTGTTTATATTTCTGGCTAGCTTTCTCTTGTACTCTAATTTTTCCTTCCTTATTAATATTTTAGTCATCCTTTGCTGTTCCTGTCTTATGCCCAATCTTCTGACCTTCCACCTATCTTTGCACAATTATATACTTTTTCTTTAAGTTTGATGCTATCTTTAACCTTTCTAATTAACCATGGATGGTGTGTCTGTCCCTTGGATTTTTTCTTACTCGTTGGAATGTATCAATTCTGTATATTCTGAAATATCCCCTTAAATGTTTGCCACTGCATCTCTATTGACCTATCCCTTAACCTAATTTGCCAATTCACTTTAACCAGCTTCGCTTTCTTGTCCTCATAATTGCACATATTTAAGTTTAAAAACACAGTCTCAGACACACTCCTCTCTCCCTCAAACTGAATGTAAAATTCAAGCATATTATGGTCGCTGCTACCTAGGGGCGCCTTCACTATGAGATCATTAATTACTCCGATCTCATTGCACAATACCAGGTCTAGTATAACCTGCTCTCTGCTTGGCTCCAGAACAGGCTCTCCTAAGAAGCTACCCCACAAACATTCTATGAACTCCTCATCTAGGCTACCTTTGCCCATCTGACTTTTCCAGTCTATATGTAGTTTAAAATCTCCCATGATTATCGCCATGCCTTTCTGACAAGCTCTCTTTATTTCGTCCTTTATGCTCCATTCTACCATGTGTTTACTATTAGGGGACCTGTACATGACTCCCACTAGTGACTTCTTGTCTTCATCATTTCTCATCTCTACCTGAACCATTTCCACATCCTGGTTTCCTGAACTTGGATCATCCCTCTCTATATTGCTAATAGCATCATTAGCTAATAGGGCCATCCCTCCACCTTTTCCTCGCTTCCTGTCCTTCCTAAATGTCCAATGTTCAGGTTCCAATCCATGTCCTCCTGCAGCCATGTCTCTGTAATGGCTATCAAATTATACTTATTTCTTTTTATGTGCGCTCTCAGTTCATCTGTTTTATTTTGAATGCTTCATGCATTCAGATTCAGAGCTTTTATTTTTATCCTTTTATTCTTTTTATATACTTTAGTCTCATCTGTTGATTTACTATTAGATTTGTACTCTCTATCCCTTCCTGTCAAGATCCGTTTTTCATTTTCCGCAATAATATCTTTCTCCTTTGCCTTGTCTCTACTCTTTGATTTGCCACATTTTCCCAAATTTGTACACTTGCTCCCACGATTTAGTTTAAAACTCTCTCTACTTCCCTAGTTATGCGGTTTGCAAGAACACCAGCCCCAGCACAGCTCAGGTGTAGACCATCCCAACGGTACAGATCCCACTTTCCCCAGTAATAGTGCTATTTCCCCACAAACTGGAACCCACTTCTCCCACACTAGACTTTGAGCCTTTCATTCATTTCTCCAATCTGATTTGTCCTATGCCAATTTGTACGTGGCTCAGGTAATAATCCAGAGGTTATGACCTTTGAGGTCCTGCTTCTTAATTTGGTGCCAAGCTCCTCATACTGACTATGCAGAACTTCTTTCTTTGTCCTGCCTATGTCACTGGTACCAACATGGACCACGACAACTGGGTCGTCCCCCTCCCACTGCAAGCTCCTCTCCAGCCCTGAGCAGATGTCCCAAATCCTGGCATCAGGCACACATCACAGCCGTCTGGATTCCTGCTCTTTGCTGCAGAGAACGGTGTCAATCCCTCTGACTATACTATCCCCTACTACCATTACATTCCCTGCTACTCACCTCGCCTGAATAGCTTCCTGTACCACGGTGCCATGGCCAATTAGCTGATCCACCCTGCAGCCCTCACTCTCATCCAAACAAGCTGAAAAAACCTCAAACCTGTTGGACAATTGCAAGGGCCGAGGCTCCTGGACTCATGCCCTCTGAGTCCCCTTATCTGCCTCACTTGCAGTCAACCCCTCCTGTCCCTGACCACTGACCAATCAGAAGACTCCATCCTAAGGGGCGTGACCACCTCCTGGAATAAAGTCCAGGTAACTTTCGCCCCTCCCTGATATGCCGCAGTGTCTGCAGCTCGGCCTCCAGCTCAATAACTCGGAGCTGAAGTTCCTGCAGCTGCAACCACTTACTGCGGTGTGTTTGTACTGGGTCACACCAGTATCCAGAAGCTCCCGCATCCTGCAATCACAGCACATCACCTGCCCTGCCATCTCCAATATGTGTTAATTAATTAATTGCTAAGTAATTAATTATAATTAATAAAGATTATGCTTCCCACTAGGTTTTGGCACTGCCAGTAAAGTTTACAATACTGATAAAACAATATAGTACTCATAATACTGATAAAACTAATAATACCAGTTACTGGTTAACCTGCTCCTTCTGCTGCACCAAAGTGGAAATCAAATACTGGAGGCTGAAAAAGAATAGAAGGAAAAAAAGCACCTCCTCCATACCCTTCACTGAACTCCCCACTCAGCACACTTTACTCCCTACAGTAAACCTTACCTGAAGCACTTCTTTATCCCTATGCATCGAATTCCCACTTTGAACCAAATTCCCAAATATATTCACGCAGTCTCTGTAGGACTCAGGACGAAGTCTCCTCTCTGTGACCATGCGCCTCTTACTGACTGGCCTCCACTCAAGGAAGAAGCGGAGAGCCCTCAGACAATCCTGATGGGGGATGGAGGTGTAGAGGGCTTGGATGTCCATGCTGAAGAGGAGGTGATTAGGGTCAGGAAACTGGAATTTGTTGATGTGACGTAGGGCATCAGAGAAATCACTAATGTAGGTGGGAAGACACTGGACAAGGGGAGAGGGAATGGAGTCAAGATAGGAAGCAATGAGTTCCGTGGGGCAGGAACAGGCTGACGTGATCGGTCTACTGGGACAGTCCTGTCTGTGGATTTTGGGAAGGAGGTAGAAGTGGGCTGTCTGAGGTTGGGAGACTATGAGGTTGAAAGCTGTGGAGGGACGATCTCCAGAGGAGATGAGGCCAGTGACAGTCCTGGAAACAATGGCTTGATGTTCGATGGCGGGGTTATGGCTCAGGGGGAGGTAGGAAGAAGCTTCTGTGAGTTGGCGCTCAGCCTCTGCAAGGTAGAGGTCAGTATGCCAGACAACAACAGCACCACCCTTGTTGGCAGGTTTGGTAACAAATTCAGGGTTGGACCTAAGGGAACGGAGTGCAGCAAGTTCAGAGGGAGACAGGTTGGAATGGCTGAGAGGAGCAGAGAAATTGAGACAGTCGATGTCACGCTGAGAGTTCTCGATGAAAAGATCGAGAACAGGTAAGAGGCCAGAGGGAGTGGTCCAGGCAGAGGAAGAACACTGGAGGCGGGTAAAAGAACCTGTGGAACGGGGAGAGGACTCCTGCCCAAAGAAGTGAGCACGGAGACGAAGGCGGCGGAAGAAGAGTTTAGCATTGTGCCGAGCCCGAAATTCATTGAGGTGAGGGCGTAAGGGTATGAAAGTGAGTCCTTTGCTGAGTGCTGAACATTCAGCATCAGAGAGGGGAAGGTCAGAGGATATGGTCAATACACAGCAAGGACTGGGAGTAGAGGATGGGATGGGGTCAGAGAGACGGGAAGGGGTGGAGGGTCTGAATGGGCGTTGGTATCAATAAGTTGTTGAAGTTTGCGTTGCTTAACACCTGAAAGGAAGAGAAAAAGTTTCTTGTTAAGGCGTTGGATGAGACAAAGAATGAAATGAAACTGGGGACAAGGACAGCTTTGAGATAGGGTGGGTTGGTGGTCCTGGAGGAAGAGGTCGAGTGTGTACATATGGCAGTGCTTGGCACTGACTGTGGATCTCAGGATGCGGCGAGAACAGCAATCCGAGGTACATTGTATGTCCCGGAGGTACCCGTAATCCTGGGTGGATTTGAAACATGAGGGATGAAACTTCAGTTGGGATCCACGTGAGGTAAGTCAGAAATGGAGACAGTCACTGAGGAAGGAAATATGTCTGTGGAAGCAAATTTTGTAAACACCTTGTCAAACACCTGGAGGGAAATGGAAAGCAATGAAGGTGCACAGGATGAAAGAGACAAACGGAAATCCTGCCAGAGAGAAGAACCGTACTTCTTCAAGGTAGGCATTCCTGGAAGAGAAGTGGCAGTGAACTAAACACTAAGATGAAAGCAAAGTACCGTGGATGCTGGAAATCTGAAATAAAAACATAAGATGTTGGAAAAACTCAGCAGGTCTGGCAGCATCTGTGGAGAAACAGATGTAACATGACAGTTCTTCAGAGATAAAGAGAAGTAGAAATATGATGGATTTTATACGTTTAAGAGGGGGTGGAGCAGGTGAAGCAAGATAGGAGGTCAGGGATAGGCAGGAGCTAAGGAGAGATTGACAAAGATGTAATGGACAGGAGATAAAGGGAGTGTTAATGGTAGTGGTAAGGACTAAAGAAGGTGCTGTTTATGGCAGAATGTATTAATAGTAGAACAAGGGTGATCGCTCTGTGAAAGCACAACATGGTGTATTCCTTCACAAAGGTCAGCAGATTGAAAACTGATGCTGGATAATTCACTTTTGCTGGGTAATTCACTCAGTAGAGATGACTTCCATGATAAAATAGGTATGTAGAGATGAATTAGTCCCTTTTCTGCACTGCTGCTTGGTAGATGGAAGATGGCAGACTGCCTTGCAGCCCAGCATGACAGTATAACTGGTTCTCCCAGCTAGGAGGTCATGTCACATGACTCCCACTTCTCCACTTTGGCTTTGACAAAGGAGGTATATTCCTATGTCAGGGTTCCTGAGGTGGTTAATATCCTAACCATAAAGAATCTGAAAGGAGGTTGCAAGTTCCTTTGTGCTAGCAGATTAGTAGCCTCCAGTGTCCAGACCTGGCTTTTGAAATGTAGATGGCCTCTGTATTGTTCCCTTTGAATTTGGTCTTTGCAGCCCATAGAGGCATTAGCACCTTCTCAGAGCTAATGAGGTGTCAGCTTCTCTGATACTGCCAGAAAGTTCCTTTTGTTTGAAAGTCACAGCCAGACATGGCTTCAGTCATTTTAACGTCTTTGTCCAGTTTTATTTAAAGTTTAGAAATTAACTAGGAGGATTTCTATATATTTTATAAAAAATATAGAGTGTGAGGTCTTAGCCTCATTACACTGGATTTCCTCAAAGCTAGGCCCAGATCCCTGCCACAATGCTTCTGAAAATTGGACCCTGTAAATTTTTACTCCTGTAATACAATGACCTGAAGCTTTTCAAAACTCTGTTATCATAATTGTGATTCTTAGATGTGGTAGTTGGGGATCTGGATTTACAAATAAAGGTGAAGGCCAGACTATTGGTAAACTGTACCTTTTACTGAACATTATACTAACTATGTCCAATACAGACTCAGCATGAGGCTCTATATAGAACTATCTCTCTCCATGCTCTGTTGTCATGTGATCTTACATGATGCAGACTAGACATTTACATGTTTAACATTATCCCTTTATACTACATCTCCCCCAAGTCTCTGACTCTAATCAATACTATTTACATTATCCTACACCTCCCCCCAAAACCTCTGCTTTTATCTTTGTTTCACAGAGATAAGGGTTGTGGCGGTTTCACTAATCTTCCCGACCATGTTCTCATCTCTCTTGGAGGATGTTTAGGTTTCAAGTTCTTCATGTTCTTTCTGGAACTCTGTGGATTAGCACGTGAATCTTTAGAAATTATTGCTTCTCTCTTCAAGCTGTCGTCCTGATCGTATGGGTAGTTAGTCCATTCCACTGATGGTCACCTTCTCGCATATATGAGTGCGCTTCTCGTTCTTCGCACTATTCCATTCTCAGTCTCAACAAGATAAGATTTCAGACTTTGCGTGTTTTCCAGTGCTTGGCCTTCTCTATGCTGGTCTCTAATCAGACTGGTTCACCTGGCTGGAGTTCTGGTAAATCCTGCACTCTATCACAGTTTCTGGTTTGATTTGTATAATACTCATTCTCCTTCTCCTTATGGAACATGGCATGAGCATTTGTAGAAGAACAGGAAGTTGAGTCCATAGTCTTCTTCCCATCAGAACTTCTGAATGAGCTAACCCATTCTGAAGTGGTGTGGAACAGTAGTTCAACTGTGCTAAATTGATATCATCACTCTTTTTTTCAATAAAGCTTTAGCCATTCTCACCTCCCTCACTGCCTCTCTATTCACTTGTGGATACCTGGGCAAACTAGTTGTGCGAACAAATCCATAGTCTCCTGTGAATTTCTTGAACCCTTCATTTACAAACTGCAGACCATTGTCTAAAATGACAAGACCTGAGATGTATTGTGTAGGAAAAACTTCTTTTAGTGAATTAATGACTGCTTCTGAGATTGTTCCATAAAGAAGTTTAACCTCAATCTATCTGGAGTAATATTCAATAACTAAGAGGAATGTCTTCCCATTGAGCTTGAAATGGTCCTTTCCAAGATGTTCCCATGGTCTGATGGAAATGATGACGCTATTAAAGATTCTTTCTGCTCTTGGCAATGGATGGCACAGTGATGCAGCTCAAAATCATGTACTCTAGTGATTTGAATTTTCTGGCCGAACAGAATTTCATATCTTAGCACGACATTTCACATTGCCTAAGTGTTTCTGGTGTATTCGTTGAAGGATCTCGAGTCTGAAAACTCTTGGTGTGTCCAACCTCGCACTGTGGATTAATAAGCCGTCCACAATACTGAGATGCCTGTGTTGCTCGAAGCACTGTTTCAGAATGAGATTGTTTGAACCATATTCTGGCCATCCACTTTTGCAGTATTCTCTAGTTTTAGCACATACGAACGTATGAAATAGGAGCAGAAGTAGGCCATTCGGCCCCTGGAACCTGCTCTGCAACTCAATAAGATCGTGGCTGATCTGTTTGTGTTTTGAATTCCACATTATCATCTTCCCCCGATAATCTTTGATTCCCTTGCCTAACAAGAATCTACCTCCACCTTAAAAATATTCAGTGACTCCGCCTCCACCATCTTCTGAGGCAGAGAATTCCAAAGTCTCAGAACCCTTTGAGAGAAAAAATTTCTCCTCATCTCTGTCCTAAAAGGGCGACCCCTAATTTTAAAACAGTGCCCCCTAGTCCTGGACTCATCCACAAGAGGAAGCATCCTTTCCACATCCACCTTGTCAACACCATTCAGGATCTTCTACACTTCAATGAAGTGACCCCTCACTCTTCTAAACTCCAGTGGAAACAGGCCAGGTCTGTCTAACCTTTCCTCATAAGACAACCCACTCGTTCCAGGTATCAATCTAGTAAATGTCTTCTGAACCACCTCCAATGCATTTACATCCTTCTTTAAATATGGAGACCAAAACTGCACACAGTATTCAAGATGTGGTCTCACAAATGCCCTGTATAACTGAAGCATAACATTCTTACTTTTATGTTCAATTCCTCTCATAATAAAGGAAGCATTCCACTAGCCTTCTTAATTACTTGCTGTACCTGCATACTAACTTTTTGTGACTCATGTACTAGAACACCTAGATCCCTCTACACCTCGGAATTCTGTAGCCATTCTCCATTTAAGTAATACTCTGCTTCTTTATTCTTCCTGCCAAAGTGAACAACTTTGTTGCACATTCTTCATCTGCTTTCTGTGCTTGTCACATTTTGTTCAGCCTCTGTGTAGTTGCTGGTAGGAATTCTGTGGTCAATGAGCTGTATGACTGTACATCCTGAACAAGATTGATGTCCTTCTGTTCAGGCTCTGCAACAGGAATGCATGATAATGCATCTGCTGTTGTTTTTTGTTTGCCTTGTACATATCTCTCCAATTCCTTCTCCTGCTGTTCTAGGGAAATCTTCTGCCTGGTTTCCTCAAGGTTTTCCAAATCCTCGGCTTTTGTAGATGAATTGTGGATCTGTGCAAGCTTTTCGGCTTAGTAGTGAACATTCATGATTGTGGATCACATACAAAGTTTCTGTGATTTCTCTTCCTTTGTACTGGAGTTTAGCAGTCAACTGAGTTTCAGCTGAATGCCTCCTGGAGCGTGGAGCCTTATGGTCAATGGCTGGACTATGTCTGATTTTAACCACTGTTAACCACAGTTCTGTGTCTGATAGAAATGAGGTCCTGCCCAGTGTCTAATTTGAAATTTGTTTTGCGTTTGTTAACCATAATGTCTGCACTCCAATAGTTCCCATTTAATTCTGTAATTTCTCCCAAGAATGGTACTTCTGGTAGTTTTTCTTGAATAACTTCTTGAATAGTGCATGATCTTACCTACTTCTACTTTAATTGTTTTGTTAATGCTGGTTTTCTGTGGCAAACTGATTTAAAATGGCCTCTCTTCTTGCAGGAAAGGCACTCTGCATTTTTGGAGGGGCATACTTCACACTCATGCAGCCTTTTCCCGTCACAGTGAGAGCAATGAATAATGGCGGCTACCACTCCTCGTTGCTTTTTCTCTGTTTGGGGTTAGATGCGCTGTAACTTCTATGTTCTGCAAACTGGACTGTATCAGCCATTTGTCTCCACAAGATTTCTTTTTTGCCTCGGCAAAAAAAAATAGCTTTCTCTCTTCTGCCGGCCTCATTATCTGCACAGCCTTCAATAGGGTCAAATGTTTCCTCGACTGCAAAAAATCCAATAGTGTTCTTTCTAAGACTTCCACAATAATGCAATCCTGAATCAATTCGCCTTTCAGGGCTACATATTTACAATTCTTGGCTAATCAATATAGTTCATTAATAAAGGAATCCAAGCTCTCTCCCTGTCTTTGGGTGCGCCTATTGAATTTTGCTCTCTTTATTCTGGTGTTTTTCCGAAGGCTAAAATAAGTATCAAATGATTCAATAAATTTTTTGTAATTCACCTTGTCTTTGTTTATTCACTGCCTGACCACTATGCTGTCTGCACTGGTACCTGTGGTGTAAAGTAAGATGCTGACCTGCTCCTTGCTAGTCTTCTCTGCTAGTCCCAGTGCTGTTTCTGTACCTGGTAAACCTTCAATGCCAATTCTTCCACTTCTCAGCTTTATCTGGGCCTTCCATGTGGTTGAAGCACTCTGGTAAAGGTAGGCTATCTTCCATGTCTTATTTTACTGGGGAGGTGGTGCCATAGTGGTATTGTCACTCAACTAGTATTCCAGAAACCCAGGGTAGTGCTCTGGGGACCCAGGTTCAAATCCCACTATGGCAGGTGGGTGGGGTTCTAATTCAAAGTCTAATGATAACCATGAAACCATTGTCATAAAAACCCATCTGGTTCACTAATGTCCTTTAGGGAAGGAAATCTTCTGCCCACACCTGGTCTGGCCTACATATGACTCCAGACCCACATCAATGTGGTTGACTCTTAAATGCCCTCTGAACAAGGGCAATTAGGGATAGGCAATAAATGCTGGCCTAGCCAGTGATGCTGACATCCTGCAAATGAATTTTTTAAAAGTCTTAGGTGTGGCAGTCGTGGATCTGGATTGACAGATAAGGCTGGAGGCAAGACTGTTGGTAAATGTTACCTTTTATTGAACATTACACTAACTACGTCCAATACAGACTCAGCACGAGTACATTGAACGATCTTTCCCCATGCCCTGTTATCTTATGATCTTACATCACTGATGATGTAGACTATACATATTTACATGTTTAACATTAACCCTTTGTACTACAAAAACCATTTGCAACCTGTTACAGATAATAGAGGGTTGGGGTCTAATTCATCCATTCCTGGATTACTGCTGTGGACTAACCAATATACCTCCAGATGAGACTGAGATAGACAGAAATGTAGCACCATTAATAGCCATGCTCATTAAAGGTTATATGTACATGTACAATAGTGTGCACCAAGTCCCATTCATCCATTATCCCTGCGCTTGCCGGCCTACACTGGCTCCCAGTTAATTAAGCAAGGCCTCAAATTCAAAATCCTCATCCTTGTGTTCAAATACCTTCATGGTTTCCCCATTCCCTAACCTCTGTAACCTCCTCCAGCACTACAACCCACCAAGAATTCTGCAATCCTCCAATTCCGGCATCATGAGTATCCCTGATTTTAATTGCTCCACCATTGGTGATCATACCTTCTGCCTAGGCCCTAAGCTCTGGAATTCCCTCCCTAAACCTCCTCACTTCTCTATCTCTCTCTCTCTCCTGTACAATGCTACTTAAAACTTATCTCTTCATAATCCAGGCTGACACTCCAATGCAATACTGAATGAGGGCTGTACTGTCAGTGGTACTGTCTTTCAGATGAGTCATTAAATCAAGGTCCCATCTGCCCTTTTAGGTGTGCACAAAAGGTCCCCTAACGCTATTTTGGAAAAAAGCAGGAAAGTTCACCTTGGTATTTGGGCCAATATTTATCCCTCAACCAACACCATTAAAACAGATAATCTGGTTAGTATCACATTACTAATGATTTGTACATTGGACGCAGTTCAGAGAAGATTCACTAAGTTGATTTCTGGGATGAAGGGATTGCCTTATAAGGATAGGCTGTGCAGGTTGGGCCTAAGCTCATTGGAGTTTAGAAGAATGCGAAGTAATCATATTGAAACATATAAAATTCTGAGGAGGCTTGACAGTGTAAGTACTGAAAGGATGTTTCCTCTCGTGGGGGAACGTAGAACTAGAAGGCAAAGTTTCAAAATAAGAGGTTTCCCATTTAAGATGGAGATGAGGAGGAATTTCTTCTCTCAAAGGGTCATTAGTGTTTGGAATCCTGTACCCCAGTGAGCAGTGGAGGTTGGGTCATTGAATATATTCAAGGCTGAGTTAGACAGATTAATAAGAGAGTCAAGGATTATGGGGGACAGGCAGGAAAGTGGAGTTAAGACCACAATCAGATCAGCCATGGTCTTATTGAATGGCAGAGCAAGCTCATGGGGTCGAATGGCCTACTCCTGCTCCTCTCATGCTCTTATATGGCATCTTGTTATGCACACTACATTACAGCAGCAGCTGCACTTCTAAAGAAAAGTGTTTTGGGATATTCTGGTTTAATGAAAGACATATATCTATTTAAATCTTTCTTTCTTCAAAATAATATCGCAAGTTACACTGAAGCAAACCAGAAGCAGCCAGTCATCAGTCATGTGTAAAAAAAGCAACTGGTTGTATAGGCCGTGCATGCATGTGGCCCAGGAGCTTTATCTATAAGTGCACACACTCAGCATGGGTCTCTGGCCACTTTCCAAGGTGGCTGAGGAAGCAGAAACAACTTCTGGGAAGCCAGGCAAAACTTGCTTCCATGACACGGGGGGGTCAACCATTGAAGAGATGTGGATGAATGAGGAAAAGAAAATAAACAACATGCACACCCCCTTAAGATGGCCCCTCACCCCAGCTGTGAAGAAAAATGGCCTGGGAAGAAACTACAGATTAAATCAAACCAATCAGAAAATACCATCCTGGGTCAAAAGGTCAGGGGCTTGAGCATGGGCTTGTCAAGGGAAGGGGGTCTGGGATTCTTCCTTTATGGAAAGCCACTGGGAAATGGGCTTCAAACAGAGGACAGGAAAATCCTCAAAGAGCTATGGTGCCCCATACGTGATCTGTTTCTGAGAGTCGCAGGCCACTATTATATATGTTTGAGTCTTTCTTTGTTTGGGAGGGCAAAGAGGGGCAGAGTCTGTTTTGGAAATGTGCAATCACGGCCCAGATTCCCAGCTGCCGGAAGATGCCTGTGGAGAATTCCCAGGCATAAACTGGGAAAATTAGTCTTGACTGGAAGGGAGAGATTGAAACAACCAGCACAGAGGTAAGAAATGAAATACCAAGTTGATCGAATGAAAATTCAAGTAGATTGCTGTCTACTTACAATATGCATGATTAAAAATGAAAGGGGAAAAAAGAACAACTTGCATTTTCATAGCGCCTTTCATCACCTCAAGATGTCTTGAAGCATTTTACAGTCAATTAAGTATTATTATAACGCAGTCGTCTAATTGTAATGCATGAAACATGACAGCCAACTTGTGCACAGAAATGTCCCACAACTAACCCTTGCTACTGAATTTCTCACAGTTAAGCCTTGCTACTAATCAGATATTCGGTTTTTTGTAGGAACATAGGATTTAGGAGCCGGAGTAGGTCAGGCAACGTGCCAGGCAATGACCATCTCCAGCAAGAGAAGCTAACCATCGCCCTTTGACATTCAATGGCATTACCATTGCTGAATCCCCCACTATCAACATCCTGGGGGTTACCATTGACCAGAAACTGAACTGGACTAGCCATATAAATACTGTGGCTACAAGAGCAGGTCAGGGGCTAGGAATCCAGCTGCGAGTAACTGACCTCCTGACTCCCCAAAGCCTGTCCACCATCTACAAGACACAAATCAGGAGTGTGATGGAATACTCCCCACTTGCCTGGATGAGTGCAGCTCCCACAACACTCAAGAAGCTTGACACCCCATTGCAAACATTCACTCACTCCGCCACTGACGCACAGTGGCAACAGTGTGTACCATCTACAAGATGCACTTCAGGAATTCACCAGGGCTCCTCAGACAGCACCTTCCAAACCCACAACCACTATCATCTAGAAGGACAAGGGCAGCAGACACATGGGAACACCACCACCTGGAAGTTCCCCTCCAAGCCACTCACCATCCTGACTTGGAAATATATCGCTGTTCCTTCACTGTCGCTGGGTGAAAATCCTGGAACTCCCTTCCTAATACCCTATGGCTGTACATACACCACAGGGACTGCAGCGACTCAAGAAGGCAAATCACCACCACCTTCTCAAGGGCAATTAGGAATGGGCAAAAAATGCTGGCCTAGCCAGCAACAACCACATCCCATGAATGGGTTTTAAAGGGGGCATCTGGCCCTTTGAAGCTGCTTAGTGATGTTAATTGAGGGATAATTGTTGGCCAGGAGCACCCCACTGTTCTCCTGTGAATAATGCCATGGCATCTTTTACATCCAGCTGAGAGGGGACTCAGAGCCTTGGTTTAATGTCTCATCTGGAAGATGGCACCTCAAATAATGTGGCACCCCCTCAGTACAGGAGCATCAGTCTGGGCCTATATGTTCCCATGAGCTTCTGACTTAGCAGAAAGAGTGCTACCCTTGAGTCACGGCTGGCAAAATGCATGAGCAAATGAACATTACATGTAAGACAACTACCTTTTCTTTTATCAGCTTCCTCCCTGAAGATACTGCACTCCTGCTGAGTTTATGAAATGCATGTACACCCTCCAGTCCCTTGCCTCAGTGGCCAGAGTTATGAGCAGTAATGAGGATGGAACTATTTACTATGGAAGAAGAGCCATACGGACTCGAAACATTAACTCCGTTTCTCTCTCCACAGATACTGCCAGACCTGCTGATTTTTTCCAGCATTTTCTGTTTTTATTTCAGGTTTCCAGCATCTGCAGTATTTTGCTTCTATCTACCATCTATTTGGCTGAACTTTTCTCATGCCACAAGTGACTCAGTTTAGGGTCATCCTAGGATTTGAACTCACAGTGTCTTGGAAAACCAAACCATTCACTTGCTGTACTGTGCCAAAGACTCCAGACAGACAGGCTACATTCACCCAACGGCGATCACTATTTAACGTTGCCACATTCGCCAAAATGTATATTCTAGTTACAACCAAGTGCTCTAAACCCATGTGGAGGAATCAGAAAACACAAGAACTCATTAAAGACCAAATCCACTGCAGCTAAATCCACCACCACCATAAGCCCATGTATGGATCATTCTTTGTAAAAGAGAATTTCTTGCCATCGAACACAAACCTGCCCTTCACTAATTTGAGCGTGGGTACTTGTCAGGAGTAAACATTTTCACCCAAGGATGATACCAGAACTGAGAGGTCATCCCAATCAAGACAAACTGGACAGGCTGTGGTCCTTTTCTCTAGAAAAGAGCAGCCTGAGGCATGGCCTGAGAGCTGTCTTTAAAATTGAGAGTAGTGAAGATTCCACGTGTGGAATGAGTCCAAAACTAGGGACCATAAATATAAGATTGTCACTGATGAATCCAATAGGGAATCCAGGAGAAACTTCTTTATCCTGTGGGTGATTAGAATGTGGAACTCGCTACCAGAGGGAATAGTCGGGGAAATTAGCACAGATATGTTTAAGGGAAAGCTAGATATGAGGAAGAAAGGGATAAAAGGATATGACGGTAGGGTTGGATGAAGTAGGGTGGGAGGAGGGTGCTGTGGAGCATAAACACGAGTAGAGGCCAATTGAACTGAATGGTCTGATTCTGTTAATGCTATGAATCTGGGTTTTGCCAAACTTCAAGGCAATGAATCAAAAACAGCTTGAGCAACACAGTAGATTAGGAGGGCTTTGAATTTTCTATATTTATTTACACACTGTGTGCATGGAGGCCAGGTCAAGAATAGCAGTGAGATCATCTTAATCCCTCCAAAGGCAAGGCTGAGCAATGAAATTTGACTTCGCTGGCGATGGGTCCATTATAAACAACTTGAGCACATGCTTCTTTTCAGAAAGTTGGCCATTTCTGTGGGATACCCAATGCACATTTTGGCAAGAAAAGACATCAATACATGGAAATGAGGGACAGTAGATTTCTTCAAAGCTTTAAGCCAAGCCTTGACTCTGTCCTTCTTATTTATTCTTCACGTAACCTTGCTCTAACTTAAGTTCACCCTCATTGAATTTTCATGAATAGTTTTACATTTTCAGCTCAAATATGAGCCAGTTCAAAGAGTATTGCTCATGGCTTCTATTCAATATTCCACCCCTGTGTCTTGTCCTTTGTTCTACTTGTTCTCAGTTTAAGGGGCGAGATTAAAAACTGCCACAATTAATCCCAGCCCCAGCCGCGTATTCACTATAACCCCTGACCTTTCCCTCTCCGATGCTGAACGTTCAATGCTCAGCAAAGGACTTAGTTTCATACCCTTACGCCCTCATCTCAATGAATTTCGGGCTCGGCATGATGCTGAACTCTTCTTCCGCCGTCTTCGTCTCCGTGCTCACTTCTTTGGGCAGGAGTCCTCTCCCCGCTCAACGGATCCTTTCACCCACCTCCAATATTCTCCCTCCACTTGGACCCCTCCCTCTGGATTCTTACCTTCTCTTGATCTTTTCATTGAGAACTGTCGGCGTGACATTAGCCGTCTCAATTTCTCTGCTCCTCTCACCCATTCTAATCTGTCTCTCTCTGAACTTACTGCACTCCGTTCTCTCAGGTCCAACCCCAACATTGTCATCAAACCCGCTGACAAGGGTGGTACTGTTGTTGTCTGGCGCATTGACCTCTACCTCGCGGAGGCTGAGCGTCAACTCGCAGACGTTTCCTCCTACCTCTCCCTGGACCATGACCCCACCACAGAACATCAAGCCATTGTTTCCAGGACTGTCACTGACCTCATCTCCTCTGGAGATCTTCCTCCCACAGCTTCCAACTTGATAGTCGCCCAACCTCGGACGGCCCGCTTCTACCTCCTACCCAAAATCCACAAACAGAACTGTCCTGGCAGACCGATCGTGTCAGCCTGTTCCTGCCCCACGGAACTCATTTCTCGTTATCTTGACTCCCTTCTCTCTCCCCTTGTCCAGTCCCTTCCCACCTACATCCGTGATTCCTCTGACACCTTACGTCACATCAACAATTTCAAGTTCCCTGGCCCCAACCGCTTCCTCTTCACCATGGATGTCCAATCCCTCTACACCTCCATCCCCCACCAGGATGGTCTGAGGGCCCTTAGCTTCTTCCTTGAACAGAGGCCCCAACAATCCCCATCCACCACTACTCTCCTCCGTCTGGCTGAACTTGTTCTCACACTGAACAATTTCTCCTTTAACTCCTCTCACTTCCTCCAAATAAAAGGTGTGGCTATGGGTACCCGCATGGGCCCCAGCTATGCCTGTCTCTTTATGGGGTATGTGGAACATTCCTTGTTCCAGTCCTACTCCAGCCCCCTCCCACAACTCTTTCTCCGGTACATCGATGATTACTTCGGTGCTGCTTCATGCTCTCGTCGGGACCTGGAAAAATTTATTAATTTTGCTTCCAATCTCCACCCCTCCATCATCTTCACATGGTCCATCTCTGACACTTCTCTTCCCTTCCTTGACCTCTCTGTCTCAATTTCTGATGATAGACTGTCCACCAATATCCATTACAAGCCTACCGACTCCCACAGCTACCTCGACTACAGCTCCTCACACCTTGCTTCTTGTAAAGACTCCATCCCATTCTCTCAGTTCCTTCGCCTCCGTCGCATCTGTTCTGATGACGCTACCTTCAAAAACAGCTCCTCTGACATGTCCTCCTTCTTCCTTAACCAAGGTTTTCCATCCACGGTCGTTGACAGGGCCCTCAACCGTGTCCGGCCCATATCCCGCGCATCCTCCCTCACGCCTTCTCCTCCTTCCCAGAAACATGATAGGGTCCCCCTTGTCCTCACTTATCACCCCACCAGCCTCCGCATTCAAAGGAACATCCTCCGCCATTTCCGCCAACTCCAGCATGTTGCCACCACCAAACACATCTTCCCTTCACCCCCCCTGACGGCATTCCGTAGGGATCGTTCCCTCCGGGACACCCTGGTCCACTCCTCCATCACCCCCTACTCCTCAACCCCCACTTATGGCACCTCCCCATGCCCACGCAGAAGATGCAACACCTGCCCCTTCACTTCCTCTCTCCTCACCGTCCAAGGGCCCAAACACTCCTTTCAAGTGAAGCAGCATTTCACTTGTATTTCCCCTAACTTAGTCTACTGCATTCGTTGCTCCCAATGCGGTCTCCTCTACATTGGAGAGACCAAACGCAAACTGGGCGACCGTTTTGCAGAACACCTGCGGTCTGTCCGCAAGAAAGACCCAAACCTCCCTGTCGCTTGCCATTTTAACACTCCACCCTGTTCTCTTGCCCACATGTCTGTCCTTGGCTTGCTGCATTGTTCCAGTGAAGCCTAACGCAAACTGGAGGAACAGCACCTCATCTTCCGACTAGGCACTTTACAGCCTTCTGGGCTGAATATTGAATTCAACAACTTTAGATCTTAAACTCCCCCTCCCCCCATCCCCACCCCGTTTCTTCCCACCCCCTTTTTTTTTTCCAATAATTTATATAGATTCTTCTTTCCCCACCTATTTCCATTATTTTTAAATCTAAACTAAAACCTTGTTAGTCTTTCCACCCCACCCCCACTAGAGCTGTACTTTAAATATCCTGTCTTCCATTCTTAATTAGCACTTTTCTCAGACAAATGTCACCACCTTCGACACCTCTTTGACCCTTTTGTCTGTGACATCTTTTGATTATCTGCTCATCTCCACAATCACCACACCCTCAATGTGTCTCTCCCCCCCCCCCACCCCACCCACCTTAAACCAATTTATATTTCTCCCTTCTTCTAACTATGCTTCAGTTCTGCCGAAGAGCCATGAAGGCTCGAAACGTTAACTGATTTCTTCTCCGCCGATGCTGCCAGACCTGCTGAGTTTTTCCAGGTAATTCTGTTTTTGTTTTGGATTTCCAGCATCCGCAGTAGCTTTTAGCTTTTTGTTTTTACAATTAATCTGTAGATCCGTTCAGTCATATCCTTTTATCTAAGATCTGTAATGGAAATATTACCTTATAGGGGTTAATAGCTGTCAAAGAAACACCTGAAAGTTTTTCCCAATGAGATGGGCTTTAATTTGCTTTCTATTCTCCCAGTCAAATTTAAATATGTATATTAACCCTATTCCAGCAAACAGGGGAAATATCTGTGGGGCTAATCCATTTCAGCTATTGTGCTCCCAATATCATGTTTCAGGTATCAAGTTCCTAATATCGCGCTCCATGCTCCTGACATTGTGTTTCTAATATAATACATTGTCATGGATACAAAAGATTTCAAATTCTGATGCCACTGGTTTGTACTTCCAACCTCCTGCCTGAAACTTGTCAAGAATATTCCACCTCTACAACCAGCAATTACTGTCTGAATAAATTGATCCCCTGGGTGGAATTTAATGAGTGCAATGGGGGTCTCGCCCATCGGTTGTAGAACCAGTGAGAACCCTGCGTTGCTTCTCTCCAGGAGTCCCGACTAGGTAATCAGGCACTTACCTGGATAGCATCGGGCGTCCCATGCAATCCAAGCCCCCAATAGGTCGGAAATCCTGCCGCTGAGAGCTGCCGGCCAATTAAGGACCGGCAGCTTTCCCATGCCAGTGGCAGCACCAGGAGCAGTGGCCACTGCCGGTACTACACTTGGGCACTCGAACCTGTAGGAGGGGTCGGTCATGGAGGTGAGGGTGGGTGGGTTTATGGGGAGAGGGTCACCGGCGGGGTGTGAGGTGGGGGGATGTAGGGTTGGTAGCAAGGACAGGGGGTGTGGCTTTCAATGGACCCTCCCCTGCCTGAGGAATACCCTCCCTTCCCCCAGTAGGCTGCTGGCAAACCTGACAGTGTTTGTTGGGCAACCTCCAGGGATAGTGAGTCCCCCAGCTGCTGCTGCCTAAATACCAGTGGCAGTGGAATGAAGCTCTTTGTATCTACTTAAGGGCCTCAGTTGCTCTCTGGACGGGAAGGCCATCCTGCACTCTTATCCCCTCCCCGGACCTTGAACGGGAGGAGACAGGAAGGCATGTTTCACTTAAGTCAAAAAAGGACAACTGCTGCCTAGAAGAAACCTGAGCCATCTGTTTTGCAATTTCAATAGGCATCATTGTTTAGATTTTCCAAGGATTCTTATTATAGCTGAGCCCATTATAAATGTTTGGCTGAGTTTCAAAAGTTCCAGAACTACATATCTGAGCAAGGGCCTGTACAGACATTTTGATTGTCAGTTTTAAGACATTATTAAAGGATTTTCTGTTTTTGATATAGTCAGTGAAATAGATGTTCATTTGTTTTTATAACAAATTGACCACTTGAGGGGCTTTACAATTTTGAATACATTTCATAAATTAGCTTTTTTCAGTATCAAGTTTGTTTGCGTGAGAGATCTATTAAATTGTTAGAGGTTTATCTTTTTAATCTCCAAATTCCTGAGTTTTGCCTTAGTGGATACTGGGTGAGTCCATATGGGGATACATGGGCGTGGCATAGTGGCATGAGGGGGAGTGGGGGCATGAGGAGGCATGGAGGGGGCATGGGGATATGAGTGGGCATGGAAGTTACATGCAGAATAAGGGGGAATGGAGAGAGCATGAGAACATAAGAACTAAGAGCCGGAGTAGGTAATTCAGCCCCTCGAGCCTGCCCCGCCATTCAATACGATCATGGTTGATCTCAATTTGGCCTCAACTCCAATTTCCCGCCCTCTCCCCATAACCTTTCAACCTATTACTAATTAAAAATCTGTCTATCTCCTCCTTAAATTTACTCAGCGTCCCAGCATCCATTTCACTCTGAGGTAGTGAATTCCACAGATTCACGACCCTTTGAGAGAAATGATTCCTCCTCATCTCTGATTTAAATCTACCACCACTTAGCCTAAAGCTATGGCCTCTCATTCTAGAATGCCCCACAAGGGGAAACATGCACTCCACGTCTACTTAGTCTATCCCCTTTAGCATCTTATATACCTCAATTAGATCTCCTCTCATCCTTCTAAACTCTAGCGAGTATAGACCTAAACTGCTCAATCTGTCCTCATAAGACAAGCCCTGCATCTCTGGAATCAATCTAGTGAACCTCCTCTGAACCGCCTCCAATGCAGCTACAACCTTCCTCAAGTAAGGGGACCAAAACTGTGCACAGTACTCTAGGTGCGGTCTCACTAGGTGCCTTGTACAGTTGCAACAACATTTCCCTATTTTTATACTTTATTCCGTTAGCAATAAATGCCAAAATTCCATTTGCCTTCCTTATTACCTGCTGTACCTACATACTAGCTTTCAGCGATTCATGCACGAGGACACCCAGATCCCTCTGCACCGAAGCATTCTAAAGTTTCTCTCCATTTAAATAATAAGTTGCCTTTTTATTCTTCCGACCAATTATCCACACTTATCCACGTTAAACTCCATCTGCCAAATTTTGGCCCATTCACCTAACCTGTCCAGATCCGTTTGTAAATTTCTTATTTCTTCATGGCAACTTACTTTCCCACCTATTCTGGTGTCATCTGCAAATTTAGCTATAGTACCTTCTAGCCCTGAATCCAAGTCATTAATATAGATTGTAAATAGTTGGGGCCCAAGGACTGAATCCTGTGGCACCCCACTAGTTACAGCTTGCCATCCAGAAAAAGACTCATTTATCCTGACTCTCTGCTTTCTGTTGGTTAGCCAATCCTCTATCCAAACTTATCAATTACCTCTAACTCCATGTGATCTTATCTTGTGCATTAATCTTTTGTGCGGCACCTTATCAAGGGCCTTCTGGAAGTCCAGATATACTGCACCTACAGGATCCCCATTAACCACTTTGCTTGACACATCTTCAAAGAACTCTAGCAAATTAGTCAAACACGATTTACTCTTCATTAAACCATGCTGACTCTGATGGATTGCATTTTGTCCTTCCAAATGCCCCATTACCACTTCCTTAATAATGTATTCCAACAATTTCCCAACGACAGACGTTAAACTAACTGGTCTATAGTTTCCTACTTCCTGCCTCTCCTCCTTTTTGAATAAGGGTGTTATTTTAGCATTTTTCCAATCCACTGGAACCTTTCCAGGATCCAGGGAATTTTGGAATATTATAGCCAATGCATCCACTATCTCTGCTGCCACTCCTTTAAGACCCTGGGATGTAAGCCATCAGGTCCTGGGGACTTGTCATTCTTTCGTCCCAATAGTTTGCTCAGTACTTTTTCTCTAGTGATGGTGATTGTTCTAAGTTCCTCCTTCTCTATACCCTCTGCACTACCTGTTACTATTGGAGCAGTACTAGTGTCCTCCACCATGAAAACTGAGGCAAAATATTGATTAAGCATCTCTGCCATTTCTGCATTCCTCACTATTAACTCTCCAGTCTCATCCTCCAAGGGACCAACATTCACTTTAGCAACTCCCTTTCCTTTTATATACTTGTGAGATATTAGGGGGCATGGGGAATATGTGCGTGCATGGAGGGGCCATGGGGGTAGGTGGGGGATGAGGGGTTATGAGGGGTTGAGGTTTAGAGGGCCTCACAGCCTTTAACACAAGTGTACCGAAGTCCCTGACAACCAAGGGCGGTTTCTAAGCAGCCCACCTTGGCACTCGCCCATCTCCGTGGCTGTCTCCAGACTACTTCCTCCCGTCCCCACCTCCATGAAAGTTTCCCGACTCGACCTTCCTGCCTCTTCCACAAAAATCCCACAGATGTAAACAACATCCAGGCAAATTAAAAAGAAGACCAGATATCTCTGAGCCACAGCCTAATACTTACAAATAATTTCCTTTTCTGTAATTCAGATGAAGAGATTATAATCAGTTACAATGATCTGAAATCCCATAAAGTTCACTTAAAAAGCAGCCTTAAAGGGATAGACCTGGTTAACAGCTAAATGTCACTTAACGTGCTCTGTTCACCCGTTTATTTTTTGAGCAATGCCAATGGGAGATCCATAAATTGTACAAAAATGTCTAAGACTGAACCTCTTTAATTGTGTGAAGGCCCTGCCTGGTGTGGCATTAGCTCATACACGCCAAGATGCTCCCAGGTGTTGTCCCTGTGTTAAAGAAAGACTTGCATTTGTATTTCACCTTTCATAACTTCAGGACATTGCAAAGTGCTTTACTGCCAAGAAAGTACTTCCTGTAGTTTAATCACTGTTGTAATGCAGGGAAATATGCCAACCAATTGCACAAGGCATTGTTGAAAAAATAACTTAACAATTAGTGTTGATTTTTTTAAATATTAGGAGCTTGTATTCTGTGCAGTAGAAGTTGCTTAGATTGGATCATTAGGAATCTGTGAAGTAAGTAGGTCAAATGCCACTTAAGAAGCGCTAAAAGGTTTGTGTAGGAATTACTCCCAGTGTGGGGCCAACATGTCTACATCTTAGCTCTCATTGTGCTTAAGGTGATATTTATAACTGTGCAAAATTGACATTAACTGCATAAACAGAGCCTAACTATCAATGAAGATGGAATGTGTGTGGTGTGACATTGCCATCTGCTGGTGCAGTGACAAATGAAGATCACATGACAATCATCTCAGAATTGATAGTTTTACAGCAAGGCATCTGCCATTGTCCATTGAGGGGTATAGATCAGTTCACTTTCAGCTCATCAGCAATCGCCTGGATTGTAGCTTAAGTTAAAGCCAGAGGCAAGAGGAATATAACTTGCTATATTTTCTGTTTTATTAATAAAATCAACAAATTGATTTGCCACTGGCGTGCAAATGTACATAATTTGGATCACCCTATTCAGTTAATCTAACACATGATCCCATAAAAAGCAATGGGAAAAAGAAAAGATCATTGATTTTTTTTAAATGATGTTAGTTGAGCGCTAATATTAGCAAGTCACTGTTGGAAAGTTGTTTGCTGTCTCATCAAGAGACCTGGAGGCTTATAGGGTTAAACATAAACAGTTAATTGGTAACCCATAACTATATACATATCCAAGGTACTGCCATGCATGGGGTGCTGTCTCCATTACTGGCTCCTTCCAGTCTACCATCCTGTGAATCTCTACATCACCATGTGGGCCACACTGTTCTCCAGTCTCACATTAAACCTTGCTCTGTTGAGCACCCTTATACTACACCTCCCCCAAGTCCTTACCCAAATATATTTACAATACAATCTTTACCTCACTTGCTACCACTTCTCCCCCCACTCAATTCTCTGACTTTACAAATTCAGACGGTCTGGAGGCTTGACAATTCTTCTAGGTCTTGATCTGTCAAGTTTGGAGGAATGTTAGTCTCTGTTGTTTTGGGTTGACTTTGTTGGTTTGGCATTGAAATTGTAGCATTTGGTGTTTCCGGTACTTTGTTGTCTCCATTTGATCCACTTTTTTCACTCCTTCGAGTTGCGTTTCTCTATGTCGACGACCCACCTGCTTTGTTCGGACATTGGGGGTTTGTCCCGTTCCTTCCGAAGGGAATGTTCAGTCCATTCGTTCCTAGAGTGGACTCGGATTTTATTTTTCCATGAGGTCCACCATGATTTTCCTAGATGTTGACAATTTAAAAATGTAACCTTAAGCTCCACTTGTTCCACAATTTCAACCAAATATTTGTTTACTCTCTTATTTTCCAATCCTTTTTGAAGCTTGTGAATCTTTTCATTCAGCTCAGCAACTACTCTGGTGAGTTCAGTTGTCTTTGTTTCAGAGTTATTTGTGAAATCCTCTTACATGCATAACAACTTCACCTGGGCATTTGGTTCCTTCGGAATCTTTATTCCATGGTCACTGGTCCTTAGTTTCTTTCAATTCACTTGGTGGATCCTCAATCTGTTTTTTAGAGCTTTCCTTTTCTTTGCAAAGCTCAATTGCTCATCGTGACTTTTCTTGTAATTCAGCAGAGTCTCCTTCAGTTTCTTCAGCTGTTCTCCCACTCTGTTTTTCAAGGCAGTCTTCATTTCTTCATGTTGCTGAAGGGCTATGTACTCCTTTTGCATTCAGTCTTGAAGGGCAATCAACTGTTCTTTCAAAACAAAAACAGAATTACCTGGAAAAGTTCAGCAGGTCTGGCAGCATCGGCGGAGAAGAAAAGAGTTGACGTTTCGAGTCCTCATGACCCTTCAGTTTTGTTTTTATCAACTGTTCTTTCAACTGTTTACTTTCTTGTTGACCTCTTGCCAACTCACACTACACTTCTATGAATTGTTTTGTCACTACTGATAGTTCCAATGCAGCTTTTTCTGAAGTAATATTCAACATTTTTTTAACTCCTCATGTTTTCCCATGTGCACGTGTTAATTCTTCAAAAATTCTTTCGGGCAGCAAGTTCTTTGAGCACCTATTCTTCCAACTGTTTTGCTTGGCTGTACTTTTTCACAGGAACATTTTCCTGTGGAATAGTTTTATTTTCTTTTTCCAAGTTTTGTTTCTTTTGGGTTACCTCAGATAACTTTCCTTCATTCACAACCAGCTGCTTGCTCCTCACTGCCACCTGCTGTTGCATTTTGGGTAATACATCAGCATTTTCAAAACGTTCTATTTTTAAGCCTTTTAGCTGCTCTAAATTCTTTGGCTTATGCACTTCATTGTGTTGACATGGTCTGTGACCATTTAGTGGTTTGCTTAGGCATTATCTTTCTTTGCCTGGAGCCTCCTATCTCCCTCAGCCTGGGGCCTTATGTCTCCCTTAGCCTGGGGTCTCCTATCTCCCTTGCCCTGGTGCCTCCTTGTTCTTCAGTGCTTTATTGTGGGTATTTTAAACCTTCTTTTAAGGTCTGCACTCTCCACAACATGGAGTTTAAAATATTTGTCAAAGATTTTTAATATCTCACCAAATATGGTTGAGGGTTCATCCATACCTTGTTTTAGGATTACTTCATTGGCAAATACACCAAACAAGTATAAAAATGTACTAACTTGGGCTTTTGCTGATTTCTTACTTAATACTTGTATGCTCGTGTAATCTAAAAATTTCCTTCCCCAAGACACCCAATTTTGCATCCGGTTTGATCGTTGCTTTAGCCAAAATTGGTCTGGTAGTTTTAATTTACTACCATGCCCATTTTTCATAACAGGTGAGCATCTCTTTAATTTTTTTTTTTCTCTTCACTATGTCTCCGCAGCTGCTGTTCTTTTCTCTCTCTGATCTTCCCAAGCTTTGTCAAGTTTCAGCAGGCTCCCGCCATGCCGATAGGCCATTTATTTCAAACTAATCAATTCTCCAGGAAACATCTAAACTAGTTGTTTGGGCCAGGCACCTGCCCCAACTCTGCATGCCGTGTTTTAAAATTTGTTTTTCCCTCAGTCGAACTCGGCCACCATGCGCTGTGGTGCCAGCTGTGGACCTGTTGCTACAGCTTGCTTGCAGCTGCACTCTGGATGTGCTGAACCTGATTGCTGCCTATTTTAAAAGTTAATTTCAGCTTTTCCACTGTATTTTTCTTACCCTTCTTGTGATTTGGCCAGGTCTCTTGACTCTGTGTTCATCCAAGTTCTCCTTTTCACCCAAACAGCGGATCCTTCTTCTGCCTTTCAGCCTTATTTTCATTTTTTGAATTTTGCTTGGCCTTTTTTGATCTAACTAGGTCCCTTGACTCTGCATTCGATCAGGTCTGGCAATAGACCTCTACATGCCCAAGAGAAGCCCTTCAGCCTCCATGTGTGCAATGGAGCTTTGTTTAAGGTGGTCTCCAAATGTGTCTTGAATTTCTTTTTAGGCGATCTCCAACTGTGCCTTCAATTTAGGCGCACTTCTCTCAGGTTAGGCTTCAGTTTCTTTAGTGTTTCATGCTTGGAGAATCCGGGTTCCTTCTCCAACTTTCCCGAGATTTCAGGGTCCACCCTTCACTGCCACCATGTTGTAAGATTGTTTGGTGTCTCACTACGAGGCCTGGAGGCTTGTGTGGTTAAACATAAACCATTTATCGGTAACCCATAACTATGTACATATCCAAGCATAGGTGCTGTTTCCATGTGGCTCCTTCCAGGCTCTACTATACACAGTCTACCAACATGTGACTCTCTACATCATCTGTGGATGGTACGGTTCTCAAGTCCCACATTAACCCTTGCTCCGCCGAATACTTTTATACTAAAGTCACCAGGGAGAATGCCCCTGCTGTTCTTCAAAATGGTTCTCTGGGATCATTTGCATCCACCTAGGAGACCCAACGAGACCTCGGTTTAATGTCAAACCTAAATATGGCACCTCCGACAGTGCAGCACCTCTCAATACTGCACTGAGAATGGTCAAGCTGAATTACATGCTCAAGTCTCTGGAGTGGGGCTTAAATCCAAAACTTTCAATCTCAGAGGGGAGGGAGCTACCAGTGAGCCAAGGCTGCTACCTTAAGTTGATTGCAGCTATAGCAGCAGTTAATTGTTACAAATGACTTTGGCTTTCTTGAGCTACTGAGGGTACAAGTGAACCAGGGTAGAGGTGAACCGGGGTATAAGTGAATTGGGGTATAAGCGAACCAGGCTATAAGTGAACCATGGGTTCCCAGTCCTGATCATTCCCTAGTGAGCCTTGCTGAAAATACACACATGTTGATGTCAGGCGAGGCTGGTGTCAATTTCACCTGTGATACCTTCATGACTGAATGACATTGTTGATGCTTGAGAAGAGTATTAGCATTTCTACAGGAGATGTGGAGCTGTACCCCAGCTCCTCCCAGCTGAACCGCAACTTGGCTCCCTTGGTAGCATTCTCAGTCAGGAGGTTGTGAAGAGGACATAAGGACTTTGCAGATGGATATAGATAGGTTGAGTGAGTGGGCAAAAATATGGGAGTATAATGGAGTATAATGTGGGAAAATGTGAAGTTGTTCACTTTGGCAGGAAGAATAAAAAAGCAGA
Organism: Cetorhinus maximus; assembly: GCF_964194155.1. Taxonomy (NCBI): domain Eukaryota; kingdom Metazoa; phylum Chordata; class Chondrichthyes; order Lamniformes; family Cetorhinidae; genus Cetorhinus; species Cetorhinus maximus. Next base: position 15,252,373 of record NC_135889.1, read on the forward strand.
GTGTTACATAAATGGAGAATGACTGCAGAATTCCGAGGTGCAGAGGGATCTAAGTGTTTTTATGCTTGAGTCACAAAAAGTTAGTATGCAGGTACAAGAAGTAATTAAGAAGGCGAATGGAATGGTGTCCTTTATTACGACAGGAATTGAACATAAAAGTAAGGATGTTATGCTTCAGATATACAGGGCATTGGTGAGACTGCACCTCGAGTTCTGTGTGCAGTTTTGGTCTCCTTTTTTAAGGAAGTATGTAAATGCTTTGGAGGCAGTTGAGTGGAGGTTTACTAGATGGATAGCTGGAATGAATGGGTTGTCTTATGAGGAAAGGTTAGACACACTGAGCTTGTTTCCACTGGAATTTAGAAGACCGAGGGGTGATTTGATTGACGTATACAAGATCCTGAACGGCCTTGACAAGGTGGACGTGGAAAGGATGTTTCCTCTTGTGGGTGAGTCCAGAACTAGGGGGCACTGTTTTAAAATTAGGGGTCACCCTTTTAGGACAGAGATGAGGAGAATTTTTTTTCTCGGAGGGTTGCGCAACTTTGGAACTCTCTGCCTCAGAAAGTGGTGGAGGTGGGGTCACTGAATATTTTTAAGGTGGAGGTAGATTCTTGTTAGGCAAGGGATTCAAAGGTTATCGGGGGTAGATGGGAATGTGGAATTCGCAACACAAACAGATCAGCCCTGATCTTATTGAATGGCGGAGCAGGTTGGAAGGGCCGAATGGCCTACTTCTACTCCTATTTCATATATTCGTATGTTGTGGAATCAAGTCTGACACCAGAGACCTGTCCATATGACCTAGGCTGACACTTCCAGTACAGTATCAAGGGAATGCTGCACTGTCGGAGGAGCCATCATTAAGGATCAAACATTAAATTGGGCCTCGTCTGCCTGTTCAGGTGGGTGTAAAAGATTCTCAGGGCAGGGGAGCTCTGTCGTTGGCCTGACCAGCAACTATCTCTCAGCCAAAAACAAAGTACTGTCACATTTTATCCTATTTGCTGGTTGTGTGCCAATGAGCTGCTGCTCTCACCTCTATAAGAACAGCGACTGTACTTCCAAAGCAATCCGACATATGTGAGTACTTTGGCTCTCCCTGAGGTTCAGATGAGGTACATGTATAAATATCAAGGCCTTAGAAATTTTGAAGTCCCTTAAGAAGCAGGGGAGGAGTGCAAAGGTCAGTGAGGCATCATATAGGCTTCACCATGGGGTTGCTGATCCTCCAGGATTGTCCTGGAGTCTCCAGGAATTACACAGGTGACGATTCACACATGTGGAAACGGAATCGTGTAGGCTTTTTTATATATTCTTTGGTCATTTTTAGTTTAGTGATAAAAAGATCAGAGATGGTTATAAAGGCTTCTGGATGGGTAGGGCAATTGGAGTCACGAGTTCAGGTGATGAAAGTTCCATGGAACATCCAGAGAGATGATTGGGGCACAACTTGCATTTATATAGTGCCTTTAATGCAGTAAAATGTCCCAAGGCACTTCACAGGAGAGTTATCAGGGTAAAGTTGACACTTAGTCACAAAAGGGGATGTTAGGGCAGGTGTCCGGAAGCTCAGCTGAAGAGATAGATTTTAAGGCACAACTGAAGGAAGGTAAGAGAGGAGGAGAGGCGAAGAGGTTTAGGGAAGGAATTTCAGAGTTTGTGGCCTAGGCAAATTAAAACCTAACCACAAATGAGGGGAATGATGGAAAACATGGGATGCATTAAAGACCAAAGCTTTAGGAAACACATATTTCAGGGATTTGTAAGACTAGAGATTATAGAGATAGTGGGGGACAAGACGATGGAGAGATTTAAACACGAGAATGAAAACTTGAAAATTAAGCTGCTGGTAGACTGGGAGGCAATGTAGGTCAGTGAGCATAGAGGTGATGGGTGAAGGGGACTTGAACACAGCCTGTGGAATTTCCGCACGATCCATGGAATGCCCCCAAAGTGCCTTTGAGAAGTAAGCAGGGCACAGACCGAAGGTGAGCCCATCCCAAAGCAGGCTGGAATTTCTGGAATAACTGACAGCGGAAACAGTAACCCAGTGGATCCAGGTTCCAGACCAAATCCCAGCATCTCCTTCCCTGCATCACATCTACATTTAAATGCTGCCCTCCAGGGAGCCAGTGTTTCTAGGCCTGGTTCGTCCTAACTGCAACCTGTTCAACTAAAGAAAGACTTGCATTGATGTAGCACCTTTCACAACCTCAGGACATCCCAAAGCACTTAACAGCCAATGAAGCACTCTTTTGAAGTGCGATAGTGTGGTCACTGTTGCACTGTAGAAAACACAGCAGCCAATTTGTGCACAGCAAGCTCCCACAAACAGCAATGTGGTAATGGCCAGATAATCTATTTTAGATGTTGATGGAGGGGTAAATATTGGCCAGGATCACGAGGACATCTCACTGTTCTTCTTTGAAATTGTGCCCCGGTGTCCTGTATGTTCAGCTGAAAGGGCAGACAGGACCATAGCTGAATACAGTAAACTTTGTGTTTTCTGGCAATCTACCTATCTCTACAATCTACAATCCTCTAGTAATCAGAATTTCTGACAGCTTAATTTTTTTTTAATCCGGTCACTTTCAGTGTCATTAAAAAAAGCTAACAGTATAAACAATGGACTGCAAACCAGCAGAAGCTGTTCTTAGACTTTATGGGCAAAATTTTTGCCCCTGTCAGTTGGGCTCGGCGGGGGCCGGACTTCGATTTCACGCTGACGGGCCAATTAAAGCCCACCCAGCGTGAAACGCGAGTGGCAGCGCTCAGCACTGCCTGTGCGGGCGGGGGAGGAGGGCGAGCGGGACAAGCGGGGAACTTCGTGCATGCACGCAAGTGAGCGCTCGAAAATCTCCCCGAGGCACAGAGCTGCCTCAGGGAGATGACGAGTTTTAAAAATTAGAGATAAAGATTTTTAAAATGTTATAAAACATGAGCAGGGACATGTTATAAATGCAACTTATCATTTCCATTTTATTTTTATTTGACGTTGGAAACCTCATCCTGCCTGTGGATGAGATTTCCAAAAACAATGCAAGGGCCGCTTGGCCTTTTCTCCTGCCCATCAACCATAAGGTTGGACAGGCAGCGAAAAGTTTAAGCTAATTGACTCTTTAATGGCCTTGTTAGGCCTTTTAATTGTTGGCGGGCACGCTGCCGACTCCAGTGCACGCCCGCCAATCGCGGCTGCGCGTTGACATCGGGACGCTCGCCCGATGTCATCGCACGTCATTTCACGCTTGAGCGGGTCAGGCACGAGCCCGCCCACCGAGGTGGACCTTGTCTTGTGTCCGGTGTAATGTAACTCCCCATTAACCGGCATTTTTGATTTACCGCCACCACCCATTCCCTAAGCATGCCGGATAACAAAGGTTTTACTATATCTCATTTGAAAGGCAGCACCTCTGTCAGTGTAGCACCCCCTCAGTGCCGCACTGGAGAGTCAACCTGGATTTTGTGCCCAAGTACTTGGAGTAGGACTTCTGTCCACCACTTCTCAGAGGTAAGATTTTTATCTAACTGAGCCACGTCCGCAGTCCCATTGTATCATCCAATACCACAAAGGGATTAGTGAAGGCAGATACAGTGTGTGCAAAACCATTGGACCTGCATGCCCGGCAGATAGGGCTCTGTGCCGCACACATTGGCTGGATGTATTCCTGGAGGCTTTATCACATGACCTCCTGTGTCCAGTACGTCCATCCTCGTGATGCTCCGCCTTTCCAGGTCAATCGAAAGCCAAAATGGCCTCTTCACTCGCCAATTGAATGATTCGTGACTGTCAGTCAAAGCACCTTTATCTGTCCCCTCCAATATTAACAAAAACATGCAAAGAATAAAAACAGGGGTTTTTTTTAATAAGCCTACGGTTGCCCTCGCAGGTTTGTACTCACAGCAGTGGCCTGGAGATTAACCTTCGATTCCTGGGGACTCCAGGACAATCTTGAAGGGTTGGCAACCCTAATTCCTAAACTGCATTCCTGATTTATGGAGGCCTGGCCGGGAATGAACGTTGGGGTAATCAACCCAAAGCGCATTACGACAGGGATGCTCCAGCAGGCCTGCAGATGGTTTATCTTAAATCCAAGCGAGGGCCCTTAAACAGGCTGTTTCCTCATCACGAAGATCACATTTCCCAAAGCAAACTCTTCAATGGGGAGCAGTTCACTGAAATAAAACAGCCAACACAGACTCTTCCAGAGCAGAAAGAGGCCAATCAGCCCATTGTGCCTGTGCTGGCTCTTTGAAGCAGCTATCCAATTAGTCTCGCTCCCCCTGCTCTTTCTCCATAGCCCTGCAATTTTTTTCAACATATATCCTTTTGAAAGCCGCAATTGAATTTGCTTCCACCACCTGTTCAGGCAGCACATTTCAGCTCAAAAACATATTTTAAAAACCCCTCATCTCTCCCCACTTGTGGCAATTGTTCTAAATATGCGGTTACCAACATCTTAAGAACTTTCCAGTTTGTGGAGGAAGAGTTCCATTTGCTTAATAGGAAATTGTGCGTTGTAATTTTACAAAAACCTCAGACGGAGGTGCCCCTTTGCTTGTTCCTTCCATCCCTGATTCCCCGGCTGTGAGAGACACATTTGTAAGTGATTTATGTTCTGTTCTTGTTTGTAAAAGAACTGTGGGAGATCCCAGCTGTGAGTGTGTGGCACAGGACTGGCTCTGTTTCATGTCACCTACCTCCAGCACTGCAGCCGCTTTCTAGCCTCAAGGCAAATCAGGGAGGTGGCGTGGCTTGTGTGAGGTAACTGCGTCAGACAATTATATCAAAGACTTCACAGGGGGTGGTGGCAAGGGAAACTTGGAGTGAGGCTATTTTGTTTCCGTTCTATTTAATGCTGTTTCTCTTTGGTGAGAGACATTTTCTGTACTGCCCTTCAAAACATGATCACTCATTCCTTCAACAGGCTAGGGAATGAATTTTCCCCCCCTCCCCAGCCCACACACCCCACTTCCCCAGGCCCCCCTCCACCCCCCACCATCCCCCAACCACCACCACCCCCCCACCACTGCATCCATGACTCTGACTCCTGTTGGGATTCAGTTTCCTGAGCTTTCCCACACATGCTTCACCCAAGTTCTTGCTGTTCATGTGCGAGTAGCTGAGCAAGCTATTCAACCATGGAGGGCATGAACCCACAAACCCCATTCCCACCAGCCCACCCCCCTCACATCCACCTCACCCAAAGCCCACGTGTGTACACTTACTAAACAGTGATCACTGGACAGCGCTTTAAGAAAGGAAAACTCTGACTCAATGGTGTGGAGGTCAATTGGAGTGTTCCAACAGTGACTTCAACACGTACTCCATGAGCTCTGATGTACTTTTGGATGCCTTGTGGTTATGAAAGGCACAATAGAAAAGCAAATCTTTCTTTCTTACAAGTTTCTTCTGGAGGGAGGCATTTATTCTAGCCCCTGTCCCAACTTCTCCCCAGACTGGATCAACAATGTGACAATGAACAGATAATCTGCTCCCTTTAGACATATTGGTTGCCAGATAAACATTGGCCAGGGCACCAGGGAGAACTCCCTTGCTGTTCAAAGTAGTACTGTGGGATCTGTTACGTTCACCTCAGAGGGCAGGTTTACAATCTCATCCAAAAAATGGCACCCCAGACAGTGCAGCACTCCCTCAGTCTTCATGTTAGGCAATCCCTCAGGATCGAGGATGCCTTGCTTCCATTCCAGTTAGATGGGCTCTGAGATGGCTGATAAGTCCAATGTGCAATCTACAGACTCTTCCACATATGGAGCAAGTATTGATTGGAGGGTCGGGTAGATGACGTGCTTGGGAGCTTGTGCTCTCTCTCCGACGCCTTGACTTTGCCTCTGAGCATTCACAACAAAGTTTCTCTGTGTGTTTGCTGCCTTCCCAAATGAACCTTCTCCATTTTGGTTAGTCACAGATCAGGGCCTCCCATGAGTTGGTGGGGCTACTTGACATCTTCAGGGACACTTTACATCCCTAAAGTATTTCCGCAGTCCTCCGAGGAGTCTCCTGGAGTGACCAAGTTCTGGGTAGAGCAGTTACTTCGCAAGTCTGGTGTCAGGCATACAAACAGCATAGCCTGTCCTGCAGAGCTGATTTTGAGTAATTAGCGTCTCAATGGTGGCCACGTTGCCTTGGGAGAGAACGCTGCTACTGGACCACTTTTCCTGCCACCAGATTTGGAGGGCCTTGTGACAGCACCGCTGGTGCTATTTCCTCAATGCTTTGAGATGCTGCTGTAGGTTATCCAAGCCTCTGAAGCATATAGGAGTGTAGGGATCGCTGCTGCCTGGTAAACCATGACCTCGGTCTTGGGTTTGAGATCATGGACATCAAACACTCTTTTCCTAGTCGGTCAAAGTCTGAGCTGGCACATTGGAGGTGATGATGAATTTCGTCAGCTATGTCTGCCTTTGTCGAGAGGAGGCTCCCAAGATATGTAAAATGGTCCACATTTTCCAGGCTGTCGCCGTTGATCTTAATCGATGAGGGGAGGTACTGTGCTGTGGGAGATGGTTGGAAGAGGACCTCAGCTTCCTGGGTGTTAAGTAAAAGGCCCATTTTCTCATTTGCTTCATAGAAGGAGTCAACAATGACCTGGAGCTCAGTTTCGAAGTGAGTATACAAACACATCATCTGCACACTGAAGCTCAGTGACTGAGGCTGGAGCACCTTTGGTTTTGGATTGAAGACAATGTAGGTTGAATGGTTTCCTGTCTTTTCTGCACATTGTCTCCATGCGTGTGGGTGGTTAGCTGGGGGTCAAGTGCAGTACTGAGCAAGGAAGATGGAGAAAAGGGTTGGTGCGATGACATAGCCTTGTTTGACCCCAGTGTTCACTGAGATAGGGTCTGTGGTGGTTCCGTTGGTGAGGATCACAGCTTGCATGTCAGTGTGGAGAAGGCGAAGGATGGTGACAAATTTCCGGGAGAGACTTCACAGTTGACAGAGCCAAAGGCTTTCAAAGTACTGGCTCCCTCAGTCTTGCCTACATTTAATACCTGTGACTTTGAAGTAGAATTGAATCTACAATCTCCTAACACAGAGGTAAAATTGCTGCCCGCTGAGAAAGCTGACATTTCATTATTTTATAAATTTATTATTATTTTGTTCGGAATGTTTACAGTGGCAACTCAGTGGCCACTTTAAAATGGCTTCTGAGATCAGACATGTTGGCGACAATGTTCTGCTGTTTCAGTTCCCCAGGATTGGAGAGAATCCACATCACTGCCTGGAATGCAAACTGACACTTCAAAGAGCTGATGAGTCACCTCTGTCTAGGTGAACAGCTTAATGAGTGTTAGATGCAAAATGATTACAACTAGCTAAGGTGGATCAAAGGGTCTCTTATCTTCTCACTTTTGCAGTTCATTTCATGCGCGATTGCACCAATCTTTCGAGACCCCATTCACAGTGGTGGCAGTCTACTTGGGTGTGGGGGCTGGGTTCTCAGATTCACATTTCTGCTGTGTCCTGGAAGCGACTGAAGAGTTAGAAACAGACTTCAAAGGACATCTATCTTAAATTTGTATCTCAGCAGGCAGAATTGGTGATAGGAACAGGAGGAAGTCAGTCCCCCTCCAGCCATTCAGCTAGATCAGAGCTGATATGTATCTCTTCTCCATCGACCAGCCTTGCTTACATAATGCTAACAAAAACTTACCAAATCTCCGTTTTGAAATTTTCAGTTCCGGGTTTCCACTGCTCTCGTTGTGTAAAGAAGTGTTTCCTGATTTCACCCCTGAATAGCCTAGGGTTTGTCTAAGGTTATCTCCCCTTGTTCTGGACAACCAACTCGAAAGAAAAAAAGACTTACATTTATATAGCATTTTTCACAACCACCAGACATCTCAAAGTGCTTTACAGCCAATGAAATACTTTTTGAGGCATAATCACTGCTGTCATGTAGGATAACTAGAAGTGGAAGAAATAGTTTCGCTCTATCTACCTTATCAAACCTTTTAATCGCCTTATACACCTCAGTTAGATCAAGGATAGCGCGAGATATCCCTTCCGGTTTTACAAATTATCTGTTACTCTCTGAACAAGCAAGTGAAGCTCTCTTATCCCTTTCACAAAAGAGGAGAATTCTATGGACGATCCTAAATGTATAAAGTGCAGCGGTGAACAGCTGAAGCATGCTTGATTTTAGCTATTTTGCAAGAGGCACAGGAAGGTCAGTTCAACAACACCAGCTTGCATTTATAAAGCACCTTTAATGGAGCAAACTTTCTCAAGGTGCTTCATAGGAGTGTTATCAGACACAATTTGATACTGAACCATACAAAGAGACGATAGGACAGGCTTGTTCAAAGACATAGGTTTCAAGGAAGATCCTGAAGCAGGAAGGAGAGGTGGAGAGGTTTAGGGAGGGAATTCCAGAGCCTGGGGAATGAACAACCGAAGACCAAGCCACCGAAGGCTGCGTGATTAACATCATGCACAAAGAGGTCAGAATTGAGGGGTCCACAGGGTTCTCATGGGGATGTAGGGCTGCAAGAAGTTGCAGAGCAAAGGAGGAGCAAGGTCATGTAAGGGTGTGAACCGAAGGATGAGAGTTTAAAATTGTAACCCTGCATTGAATCTATATTAATTATTTAGGTGAAGAGACAGAGAGTAATATGTCTAAGTTTGTTAATGATACAAAACTAGATGGAAATGCAAGGTGTGAGAAGGACGCAAAGAGGCTGCAAAGATGTACAGACAGATTATGTGAGTGGGCAACAAGGTGGCAATTGAAGTATAATGTGGGGAAGTGTGAGGTTATTCACTTTGGGCATGAGAATAGAAAAGCAGAATGTTTTCTATAAGGCTTGAAACTTGGGAATGTTGATGTTCACAGAGTCTTGGGTGTACTCATACAAGGAACAGAAAAAGTTGGCATGCAGATTGGGGTGCAGGAATAAAGAAGTCTTGCTGCAATTGTACAGGGCTTTGGTGAGACCACACCTGGAATACAGTGTGCAGTTTTAATCTTTACATGGAAGGAAGGATATACTTGCATTGAAGGCTCACGAGAAGCAAAGTTTTATTAGATGGTCCCTATGATGAGAGGCTGAGTAAATTGGGCCCATATCTTCTGGAAGAATAAGAGGTGATCTCATTGAAACATTCAAGATTCTGAAGAGACTTGACAGGATAAACACTGAGAAGTTGGTTTCATCTGGTTGGGGAATCACGAACACAGGGGCACAGTGTCAGGATAAGGGGCTGATCATTTAGGACTGAGATGAGGAGAAATTTCTTCTCGCAAAGGGCTGTGAATCTTTGGAGTTCTCTGCCCTAGTGGGTTGTGGATTCTCCATTGTTGAATATATTTAAGGCTGGGATAGATAGATTTTTGGTTTCTCAGGATGTCAAGGGATTTGGGGAGTGGGCAGGAAATTGTGGTTGAAGCCAAAGATCGGCCATGATTGCACTGAATGGTGGAGCAGGCTCGAAGGGCCATATTGTCTACTCCTGCTCCTATTGCTTGTGTTATTGTGAAATCAGATATTATAATCTAATGGGGTGCACCATATCTACTTTTACGTATATTTAATTTTATTTCTTAATAAACCTGATTTGTGGCATGTAGCCAGAGGCACTGTCAGAGCGTTAATTGCTCATTGGTCAAAGGTCATGCTGAGCTAAAACTTCCAATAAATTTTAGGATGAGCTACCTCCCAAATTGCTTCAGCTAATTGTCTCCAAGAAAATATAGCTTTGCCTGTGGCAGTGGTCCTTGGGCCCAGCACAGGAAAGGTTTTCTGGAGGGCGTTTCCATTCAGTGTCAGGGTCTGAGGAGAGGGCAGAACATGAGGGACAAATGCCATCCTACGAACAAGATTAACAAACTCCCATTGCTTCGTCAGGTCAGCCTACACGGTAAAAACCATGACTGGTGTGGGCAAACGAGGGAATACACCGTGATGCTCACTAATCCACCAAGCAAGATATGATATCCATTTAGAAAAGTGCTAGCAGCAGCAGCACACCACTGGTTCATTCAGCAACCACAAGTTGCATTTATATAGCACTTTTAACATAGTTTAAAAAGATTCCAAGGCATTCCAAAGGATCAGACAAAATTTGACACTGAGTCACATAAAGAGATATTCGGAGAGGTGACCAAATGCTTCATCAAAGAAGTAGATTTAAAGAGCATCTTAAAGAAGGAGGGAGCGAACTCCAGAGCTTACGAGCTAAATAGCTGAAGGCATCATGGGAAATAGTGAAAAGATTAAAATCAGGAATGCTCAAGAGGCCAGAATTAGAAGATTGCAGACACCTCAGTGGGTTCTGGGGTTGGATAAGATTACAGAGATAGGGAGGGGCAAGGCTATGGAGGGATTTGAGAACAAGGATGAGAATTTTAAAATTGTGGCATTATTGGACTGGGACCCAATGTAGGTCAGTGAGCACAGGACTTATGGTGAAGTTAGGATACAGGCAGCAGAGTTTGGATGACCTCTAATTTATGCAGGGTGGAAGATGGGAGGCCAATTGCTGTGGCTTTCGAATAATGAAGTAATTGGAGTTGGCAAGAAGTTGGCACTTATACATCAACTCACACCCGGTCAGCCAAATATTCCACCTCCCATATATGTTGAAAGAGAGACTGTGGAATATGTTGAGCATTCCCCATACCTTGTTAGCCATCGGTCTCAGAGGTCCGCCATGGATGTGGTGATCCAACACCGGATCAGCTACACCAGCTCAGGCCGTCAGTGTTTGCCAAAATAAACCTCCGCTAGTCAGCAAAAGTCCGGGTGTACAGAGCAGATGTCGTCACCACACTCTTGTACAGCAGTGAGACCTGGACTGTGTACCAGTGACACGTAAGAGCGCTAGAGGAATTCCATCAGCAATGCCTCCACTACATCCTCTGGATTCAACGGGAGGACAGTGGAACAAACGTTAGTGTCCTTATTGAAGTCAGCTCCACAAGAGTTCAGACAAAACTGCTTTGATCGATTGGCCGCTGTGCCCAGATGGCTGAAAAGCATCTCCCCTGCAATGTGCTGTTTTCTCAACTTTCAAACGGCCAACATTCTAGGGGAGGACAAAGCAAACACTGCAAAGGCACTCTGAAGCTCTCCCTGAAGTGTGGCAGCACTGACATTAATAACTGGGAGAAGCTTGCTACCAATCATTCAAAATGGTGACAACCTGCCCATCAAGCTGCATCACGATTCAAGTCCCAATGCCTTAATGATGAGGCAGAATGGCAGCAAAGGAGAGAAAAGGAAGCAAGTCCTGTGCTCTGGATCCCACCACCTTGTGGAACATCCTGCTCCATGTGCCCAAAGATCCGAGAGCTGAAAATTCACCTGTTCAGTCAGGTGAAGACACATGGCAGAAACTCACAGCCCTGGGTAGACCTCAATCTCAAATCGAGGGACAGCTGATGACAATGCTGATGAATTGGAGTTGGCTTGTGCTGCCCAGCCTTTAATGGTTCTGTATTGAGCGATACATTGAAATATTACAGAGGTTTAATTGGTCCACCATATTTGGTATAATTGGTGGGGGAACTTCTATTGTAGAATTCGTCTATTGGTTTTCTGAAGCAATTTGTAGTTTGGCTTTCAATGGGTGGAGGTGCCAAGTTAGTTTGTTCCTCTTGATGAAGAAATATTGGGCTATCAACAGGGAACTATCTTCCTTTCTTCAATGATTGCTCCAATTGACCAGGCTTAGGAAGAAAGATGTGCATTTATGTAGGACCTTTCATGATGTCAGGACTTCCCAAAGTGCTTTACAGCCAATTAAGTACTTTTGAAATGTAGTCACCATTGTAATATAAAAAACACGGAAGCCAATTTGAGCACATGAGGCTCTCACAAACAGCGATGTGATAATGACCAGATGATCTGTTTGAAAAATATTGGTAGATGAATAAATATTATTTAGGAGAGTGAAGAGGACTCCCCTGCTCTTGTTCAATATAGCACAGTGGAATCTTTTACATCCACCTGAGGGAGCAGATGGAGCCCCAGTTTAGGGTCTCATCCGAAAGATGGCACATCTGACAGTGCAGCACTCTCTCAGTTCAACACTAAAAGTGTCAGCCTTGATTTTATGCTCAAGTCTCTGGAGTGAAGCTTGAAGTCAAAAGTGAAATGAAACCACTTTGGCCACACAAATGGTCCATCATTGCTCTGCTGCACCCATATAACCTTCAGGCTTCTAATGTATGCTGAATTTAAAGAGCATTTCCAATGATTCCATATGATGTGTAAAGGCAACTTAACCTTGATGAAAGGAACTGTCCTACCACAGCTGACGCTGCTCTGCTTGAGCTCAATGCAGCAACCCAACCCTGCAATTCAAACATCGCCAGGATCAAAGGCTGTGCGTTCTTCTCTACCTTCCATTAGCTGTGCATTTTCGCAAGGATAAAGGTGCTTTAACATTCCAGGAAAGTGACTGGCTGCAGTCACATAGGTCTCGGGTGAGCCAAACCCTGTGGTATAACCATTCAGTTGAATGCCGCAAGGACACATTTGCTGTCAGCTTAAGGGAGGCTGCTTCAATGAAGTAAATGAGGTGGCTTGGTCCCCACAAAGATAGAAAGGCTTGCATTTATATAGCATCCTTCATGTGCTCAGGGCAAGCCACAGTGCTTTACAGCCAATGAAGTACATTTGAAGTGTGGAGGCTGTGTAATGTAGGAAATTTGCACACTGCAAGCTCCCACAAATAACAATGTGATAATGACCGGATAATTTTTTTTCTCTGTGATGTTGATTGAGGAATACCTTTTGGCCTAGAGAGAACTCCAAAATAAAAGCAAAATACTGCAGATGCTGGAAATCTGAAAGTGCTGGGAAAACTCAGCAGTCAGGCAGCATCTGTAGGGGGAGAAACAGAGTTAACGTTTCGAGTCCGCTATGGTTCTTCTTTGGAACCAGGGGGTTAACTCACTTGCTCTGCTTTGAAACAGTACTGTGGAAGCTATCATATACACCAGAGAGAGTAAACGGGGCCTCGGTTTGATACCTCATCCAAAAGACAGCACCTCCAACAGTGCCGTACTGCATTGGGGATTGTCAGCTTTGCTTTTGCCTCAAATATCTTGAATGGGACCTGAAACCCTCAACATTCTGACTCAGAGACAAGATTGCTATCACTGAACCTTAGCTGATAACTGGCCATGGCTGGTAAATAACACATAAAGGAATCTCCACACAACACAGCAGAGCTCAGAGTGACCAGCATCTAACTGAAAACTGAAAGGCAAAGGGGGCAGGAGTCTGTTAGTCACTGTCCCCAGGCAGGTACAGTGGGGAAAATGGCAATTTAAAAAGCATCTCAAAAGGTGATAAGGCTCGAATACCATTTTTATCTCCCCAGGATCTGACACCAGAGGAAGAAACAACAACAGCTTGCAATTATATAGCACCTAGGGATGGGCAATAAATGCTGGCTTAGCCAGCAATGCCCAAATCCCATGAAAGAATAAAATAAAATCATTAATGTAGTAAAATGTCTGAAGGATCATGTCTGACACAAAGCTGCATAAAGAATTCTTAGGACAGATGTTCAAAGAGGTAGGTTTTAGGCAGAATCTTAAAGGAGGTAAGAGATGGGGGGAGATGACTAAGCTTAAGAAGGGAATTCCAGAGATTAGGGCCTAAAGGGATGAAGCCTTTAACATTTCAGGATAATCTCTCATTTTTGCAGTCTCTCTGTTCCTCCACTCCACTCTCTCAATTCCTATGTCTAAAAGGTATATAAATAAGGATTTATGTTTAATAGGTTTAGAAAGATGCTTATAATATATCTTTATAGGTTTTCTTCATCCCAATTATATAGTTACCACAGCCTCTGGCAAGGAATTTTAAAATTCTTGCAGTAAAGCCTGTTCCTTTGTACATTTATTAATCAGCATGTGTTACTCAGAATGGTATAATCAGGAAGGGAAAGGTGATTTTAGTGCTGGTGTGTTACAAAAAACTTAGGAACATAGGGCTTAGGAACAGGAGTAGGCCATTCAGCCCTTCTAGCCTGCTCCGCCATTCAGTAAGATCATGGCTGCTCTGGTTGTGGTCTCAACTCCATTTTCTACTACCCCCCCCCACCATTAATCCTTGTCTAACAACAATCTACCTAACTCAGCCTGAGATAAATTTAAAGGCTCAGCCTCCACTACTTTCTGGGGAAGAGAATTTCACAGACTAACAACCCTTTGTGAGAAAAAAATTCTCCTCATCTCTGTCTTAAAATGTAGACCTCTTATTCTTAAATTATGTCCCCTAGTTCTAGTCTCCTCAACAAGAGGAAATATCCTCCAGTATCCACTCTAGCAAGTCCCTTCAAGATCTTACATGTTTCGATAAGGTCGCCTCTCATTCTTCTAAACTCCAATGGGTACAGGCCCAACCTGTTTCAGCATAGGATAAACCCTTCATCCCTGGTATCAGTCAAGTGAACCTTCTCTGAACTGCTTCTAAAGCAGTTACATCTTTTTTCAAATAAGGAGACCAAAACTGTACACAGTATTCTAAATGTGGTCTCACCATAGCCCTGTACAGCTGCAGTAAAACTTCCCTGCTTTTATACTCCATTTCCTTGCAATAAATGCCAACATTCTATTTGTCTTCCTAATCATTTGCTGTACCTGCATATTAACTTTTTGTGATTCATGTACCAGGACACCCAGATCCCTCTGCACCACCGAGTTCTGCAATCTCTCTCCCAAATAATATACATCTTTTCTATTCTTCCTGCCAAAGTGGACAAGTTCACATTTACCCACATTATACTCCATCTGCCAAATTTTTGCCCACTCGCTTCACTTGTCCATATCCCTTTGCAGACTCTCTACCTCCTCTTGACAACTTACTTTCCTATCTATCTTGGTGTCATTGGCAAATTTAGCTCCCATACATTCGCTCCCTTCGTCCAAGTCATTGACATAGATTGTAAAAAGTTGACGACCCAGCACTGATCCCTGTGGCACGCCACTAGTAACAGATTACTAACCAGAAAAAGACCCATTAATCCCTATTCTCTGCTTCCTGGTAACTAACCAATCTTTTAACCATGATAATAAGTTACCCCCTACATCATGTGTTCTTATCTTGTGTAACCTTTGATGTGGCACCTTATCAAATGTCTTTTGGAAATCTAAGTACACCACTGTTAGACTCTGTTCAGACTTTAAAAAAAAGCTTACAGACTTTTAAAAAAATCCAAGTTTGCTCTCATTCTCGCTGATCCTGCGGTTAGTGCAAGCTGCAGATTTTCACATCCCAGCCATGCTGGTGTCATGTTGCAATTCCATACACCCCCGCCCCCCTCCCACTCAGTACCCCTGCCCACCGACCCCCTCCTCCTTTCCACTGGCAGCCAGTGAGTCAAAAGGGAAGACTAAACCTTTCATGGCAGAGGCTAAAAACAGCTGGAACATTCCAGCGAAAACACCAAGGCTCATGTTGATTCATTCGCGCAGTAACAGCCCGCAGCAGCCTGTCTAACCCTCAGTGCACAGATTGATGTATGGGACTGGAATTGAAACACTGCTTGTGAGGGCAGCTCTTAAAGTAAAAACACCATCAAACTCACAGAAAGTGCATTGAAATGGCAAATTAATTTCATTATTGTTAAGTGTGAGGTCCTACATTTTGGTAGAAGGCATAAGGGAACCACATACTGTTTGGAAAATAAGAGTCTATATAAAATCCAGAGGTACTGATTCACAAATGTTGCAGGTTAACAAGGCCATGACAAAAGTAAACAAAGCACTGGGATTCATTTCCAGAGGGATGGAATGGAAATCAGATAAATTATGTTAAACTTCCAGCTATGAAGAAAGGTTGGAGAAGTTAGGACTGTTTTCCTTGGAGAAAAGAAGGCTGAGAGGAGATCTGCTAGAGGTGTTCAAAAGCATGAGGGGTCTGGACAGAGCAGATAGGAAGAAACTGTTCCCACTCATGAAAGAATCGAGAACGAGAGGGCATGGATTTAAAGTAATTATTAAAAGAAGCAAAAGTGATATGAGGAGAAACATTTTTAATGCAACAAGCGATTAGGGTCCGGGACGCACTGCCTGAGAGGATGGTGGAGGCAGGTTCAACTGAAGCATTTAAGAGGGAATTACTGTTATGTGAAAAGGGAGAATGTGCAGGGTTACAGGGAGAAGGTGGGGAAATAGAACTAGGTGAGTTGCTGAATTGGAGGGCCGATGCAGACATGATAGGCCAAATAGCCTCCTTCTGCGTCGTAACAATTCTGTGATTCTGTGGCTTGCGTAGGACCTTAATTAGCCCACACTTATCAAGCACTGGGAACCGTTCTGCTCTCCTTCTTAGAAAAACAGCTTAGAGGCACTGGAGAAGTTGCAAACAAGATTCACAGGAATGATTCCAGACTGAGAGGCCATACCAATCAGGAAAGATTGAACAGGCTGAGGCTCTATTCTATAGAGAAGAGTGGTGACCTGATGGGGGTCTGCAAGACCATAAAAAAGGAATGATATATGGAAGACATTTTCCATAGTGGCGAGTCTGAAACAAGGGGTTGCAAATATAAGAACATTCACTCATAAATTCAATGAGGAATTCAGGAGAAACTTCTATTTTTACCCAGGAAACTTCTACCTCAGAGAGTTGTGGAGGCTAGATCACTGAAAGTATTTAAAGAGGAGGTAGATAGATTTTTGAAATATTGGGGAGTTGAGGGCTATGAGGAGCTGGCACGAAAGAGGATTTGAGGCCTGGTGCAGATCAGCCATGATCTTATAGAATGGCGGGGCAGGCTTGTGCGGCTGAATGGCCTACTCCTGCTCCTATTTCTTATGTTCTTATGTAGAGAGAGTGGTTAGAAAGTGGAATCCATTACCACAGGGAGTGGTCGAGGTGAACAGCAGAGATGCATTTGTGGGGAAACTAGTTAAGTACATGAGGGAGAAAGGAATAGAACGTTATGCAATAGGGTGAGATGAAGTAAGGTGGGAGGAGGCTCTTGTGTCACAAACACCAGCGTGAACTTGGGTTGAATGACCCGTACATTTCGTATGTTGTTCTACAGATGGAGGAGTGTGGTCGATGGCATTGATTTAATTCGATATTTTTTCGACGGGGGTGGGAGATGAAAAGAGGGTCGTGACCCCTCTCAGAAATTGGTTAGGAGCATGTCAGACATGGCTGCACTCTATCCTGAGCGACTGCGCAATCAATTAACTGTCCTTGTGAAATCATCTTCAAATTGATGTAGAGAGGCAGAATGAGCTTGTGTTAAAAGATGCACGCGACAAAATTCAAATCGATAAATAAGCGACACTTTTGTTTCACACTTAAACCGGGGTAAACCTGGTGAGTTAGTCGCAGTGCGTTTCAGACAGGGCAGAACTCTTTGGGTAGAGAGGAGGGGGCTCACTGAACCTTTAGCAGCCTGTTTGGGAGAGAATTCCCTAAAGGAACGACACACCCATTCAACACTTTCGCAATGTTGTCCTCGGGTTAACCGATAAACAGACTGCGTCTCCTTTCTTATCAAGGGTATTCGCACCACATACTGAAGCACTGACTTACAAACATAACCCACACGCTCAAAACTCTCCCAAACTCTGCTCCAGGGCATTTGATTTGATAGAAAGTGCGAACCCCCAATATTGCTCCAAGACCCCTTCCTTATTCTAAAGTAGAAACCGATGGTTTAAAGAAACGCAACAGGCTTCATCGCACTTTGAGATGTTTTAGACATATATAGCTCCTTTTACTTATTTTTAAGAAGTTCTTCCTGTCTTAGTGCCATTTTGTTTGGAGACCCTGGCAGGGAACCATCCCTGACTCTGTAGCGTCCCAACCCCTATCTGATTTTGAAATCTTGCACCTTTAGTTCTGAGGAGTCATATTGAACTCGAGATGTCTCTCTGCACAGATGCTGCCAGACCTGCTGAGCATTTCCAGTGCTTTCTGTCATTATTTCAGATCTCCAGCATCCACAGTATTTTGCTTTTGGTTAAAATTGCTCCTTTCACGGGATGTCGCAAAGAGCTCACTTTGCAGACAATGGAGCACCTGGCAAGTGCAGTCTTTGCTGTTTGTTTTTATTGGGTTGTACTCGGGCTGCAGCAGAGTTCAGACCTGGTGCATGAGGGCCTTTTTTTAAAAGAAAGTGTTTCGAATCAGACTTCCCTCACATAGCTTACATCCAAATCCCAAACGATTGCAACGACAATAAACGGCCCTACTTTAAAGCAGTGCAAATATTCAAAGAATTTGTACAAAGATTCGGTGTCTGGCTCACACTTCCTAATAGAGAGTGTCTATTGCACATAAGTGGCGGTGGTTTATGATTGAATACCTAATCTAGTGTGTCTCGGTCCATGTCTGTAACCCTCCCCCACAATCCTTTGTCTCCAATACTCCCCCCTTTCAGAGAGAGGCAAGTTTATCTCAAAGTCTCACACAAGGTTTTTTATTGATCAGATTTACATACATTTTATGTACTTTATATTTAGAGGTGTGTTGTGGAAAATGTACGCAGATCTGATGAAACTGGGAGACCTGAAGGTTGCTTAAAAAAACAAATCAGACATCTTTTCGCCTTGTTGAGGACAATATCCCGCCTCTTTCACCCATTGAGATTCAAATGCACATTCGCCCCCGAACTGCTGGCAAAAGGCGCCTAGTTTAGGTGGACCTTACAAAAAAAATTCAGCCCTTCCCACTGATGGTTTGTCAAAGCTACTGTTCAGTATACAAAAGCAGAAAATTAATACCATTGCACTGCCTGACTGTCTAATGACCAGGTTGAAATGTCTGTAACATTCATTGATTGTATTGACCTCATGATCTATGTGGAAAACTGAAATGTGATTGCGCTTTTTGTGATGGGCTACTTACAAATGTTTTGCAATGTTCTTTCAGATATTTTATGAATAAAGTGTATTTTTCCAAAAAAAAACCCCAGAAAATGCTGGAAAAACTCAGCAGGTCTAACAGCATCTGTGGAGAGAGAGAAAAGAGTTAACGTTTCGAGTCCGTATGAGTCTCCTTCAGAGCTGTTCAGCAAATCCAGCTACAAATCCAGCTGGCAAGGAACCGGCAGTCGAGTTAAATCTGTTTTTCAGCATATATATAATACTTCGGTATGAATTTCCTGCCTTCACAGACAAACAGTGAATCATTTTATAGAATGACTGCTTTTCTTTATGTGGGATGGGTTCCTGTGTTATGGAGACGGCTGTCCAAAGGATGCAGTGGCCCTTTAAGGAAGATGCGTTGTGTCTGCGGCTGAAAAGCTTCTTTTCAAAAAAAAAGCCCTAAATAATTCCTCCAGTGATGTCAGAGGCAGACCTGTAAATATTATTGATGTGGCCCCGAGTGAGACCCCTCCCCCCCATCCCCACCTCCAAGGTTCCACCTACCCTTGCCAGCTAATGTTATAAAAGGGGTTACGGGACAAGCACTCGTTCACTGGTCAAAAGTGTAGGGAGAGGTTCAGTCTCTGTTCCAGTGTCCCATCCGTGTGCCAGTACCCGCTGCCTTCCCTCTCCTTCTCAATACAAGGGGGACTCCTCGGGCTTGTGGGTTTCTTGAGTGAGCGGTGAAGAGTTGAGGGGGGGAGCTGGTGCCTGGAAGATGCGCCACTCCACGCTCGGGGTCCTCTTGCTGGTCGTGTGCCTGGGTGCAGCCAGCGGCCAGAATATCTACGATGGAAATCAAAGTAAGTCTTCCAAATGTTTTTCGAACTTATATAAAACCCATGAAACTTTTTTTTCCCCCCCCCTCCCCCCAAAAAAAATCGTATTAAAACTCCCTGGAAAGTTTTCTGAACATGTGTATTAAACTCCCTGAACATGATCCTAAACCGTGCAGCAAAACATAAGCTAATGGAGGGGGTACATAATTAGGAAATATTTCAGGGAGATTATGATATATATGTTTAGAAAACTACCATGCATTTATAAACGGCTATATGGCGTTGAAATGCTTCTAGAGTTGAATGCGGAGTGCATCGACTTTTCTTTATGTAGCAAATACAACTTTCCTTGCGCTCTTACGAAGAATCTGGCCCAGTATATTGTTAAAATAAGTTCTTAAAGAGGCGGAACAAGTACGAGGGGCCGAATGGCCTTTTTCTGTGCTGCAGGATGAATTCAGGGATGAAGAGTGGGGTGCCCAGCACCAGGGGTTAATCCTGTATGCACATGGGGCAGGGGCAGGGTCCTGTTCGCCCTGTTTGGGGTGTGAGAGCTGATTTAGCAGCAAGTTAAAAGGTCACATTCTGGACCCCTCTGTGTTTCCCCCTTTCATTTCCCACTCCTGTTTTAAGTTTCCATTGCGGACTTTAAGGGCAACCTTGACAAAGGACCATCGCCCGAACTTTTCCCCTCTCGCCGCAGATGTTTCCTGACAGCTTGCAAAATATTCTGCATTTGTTTCAAAGTTTCCAGCATCTGAGAGTTTTTGTATTGCGTGTGCCGCATCGTCCCTTTATTCGGGGCGAGGAGGAGAGGGTTTTGTCGTTGTAATCTTTATCCCGCTAACTTGGGGAAGATCCGGCGAAGAAACCTTGATGCTGGGGAGTCTTATTTGCTGCCTTGCTCCAGCTCTTCAAAGTGGCCCTGAATATCGGCCGGCTGTTCGGCAACCGGAGCCATCATGTTCCGAGTCCTCGTCGCCGCCTCCACCAGAAATTGGGGAGATTGTGGTGTACCTCGCATAGCTCCTGGATTCTGGACAGCCCCCGGCAGGGTTCGAACTCAAGTTCACCCTGAGCTGCTTTCACACTGGGAGTTTAGTGTGCACACCCAGACCAAAACTCGAGAGTAAATCTGGCGGACTCATGGGCTGGCAGCCTTGAGCAAGTTTACCCTTGTTGCCAGCAGATTGGAAGGGGCCTTTTCAGCTATTCTGAATAAATCACTGTTCTGAACTAGGGTCAAACACATAATGTGCTAGAAATCTGAAAGGGAACACTCTTGGAAACACATTCAGAATGGTCACAGTGCAGAAGGAGGACCATTCAGCCCATCATGTCAGTGTTGGCTATCTGCAAAAGTCATTTACCTAGTGCCACTCAGCCCATCTTTTCCCCGCAGTCCCGTAAATTTTTCCTTATCAGGTAATTTTCTGTTTGAAAGCCACAGTTGAATCTGCCTCCACCACACACCCAGACAGAACATGCCAGATCCTAAGCACTCAACAGCATATAAAAAAGTTTCTCCTTATGTCACCATTGGTTCTTTTACCAATTACCTTAAATTGGTTGACCCTTCCGCCAGTGGGAACAGCTTCACCCCATCTACTCTTTCCAAACCCCTCATGATTTTGAACGCCTCTATCAAATCTCCTCTCAGCCTTCTCCAAGGAGAGCAATTGCAGCCTCTCCAGTCTTATCTGCATAACTGAAGTTGCTCATCCCTGGAACTATTCTCGTGAATCTTTTCTGCACCCTCTCTAATGCCTTCATGCACAGTCAGTATCTGTGTGCAGAAACAAAGACGATTTAATTGAGTTAATGAGTTTGCCTTTGCAAAGTTAATTTTTGTTAGGTGCCCTCTTTTAAAGGGAAGAGTGGAGATATGAAGGTGTAAATTGGGTTTCTGTTTGATGACATGAGGCAGAAGAGATGGATTTGTTGGGCGTTAGAAATAAAGGACATTTATAAAGAGAACACATAAGGCAAAAGCAAAATACTGCGGATGCCGGAAATCTGAAATAAAAATAGAACATGATGGAAAGCTCAGCAGGTCTGGTGGCACCTGTGGAGGGTGGGATTTTCCCAGCTCTGTTGAGCAGGCAGGAAGCTATTGAAAGTAATAATTGAGCCATTTAGTGGCCATGTTAGAAGAGATTTGGATTTGGCGGGGGTGGGGACCCCCGCTTTGTCTGCAGCTCGTGAGAGGTGAGAGCACAGCGGGAGTTTAGACCTCCTTGAGCTGCATATGCAGTGTTCACTTTGAAAGACAAAATAGGCAGTGCCACCTCACGTAAAATGAAGCTGACAGCTGGGTTGTGGCAGTGAGCGGGCCCTAGACCCTGAAGTGGTCCTGATTCCCAAGTATTTCAAAATTCAGCCCAACATTCCACCTGTTCACCTCCCTCCAGTTCATGTTTCATGTGTGGCCCCTTCATGAACCAGAAGCTCACGGCTGAAACACCATCATGCATGTTCTCTCCACGGATACTGACTGACCTGCTGAGTGTTTGCAGCGTTTTTAGTCATGTAACACGTTTGGTCTTTTTGGGAAAGATTTGATTTTTATGTGTGTGTTTTCCCTCTCCCCATTTAGATTATTGCTCAGACAATGGGAAGGTTTACCATGTCAACCAGCAATGGGAGCGTACTTACCTGGGCCGTGTCATGATCTGTACCTGTTACGGGGCAGGTCGAGGCTGGAGTTGTGAATCAAAGCCTGATGGTAAGTCAGCAGTTAAAGGAGCCAATGTCACTGGGTACCTGATAATGAATCTTGGCATTTAGTAGCACTATCTCTAAGTGTGCAAAGTCCCTACATACAGATGGAAAAGTAAATGTTTCCTGCTATTTTTACAGCTTGTTTTAGACACTCAGAACCAGCGTATATTAGTCGCAGTGTATAGTCCCAATGCATTACACTACCAGTGTACAGTAATAGTATATTACAGTACCAGTGTACAGTCCCAGTGCATTGCAGTTTAAGCGTATGGCCCCAGTGTGTTACAGTAAGTGTTTGGAACCAGTACATTGCAGTACCAGTGTACTGCAATAGTATACTACAGTACCAGTGTTCAGTCCCAGTGTGTTACAGTGCCAGTGTACATTCACAGTGTGTTACAGTACTAATGCACAGTCCTAGCATGGTATAGTATGGATGCACAATCCCAATGCGTTACGGCATTAGTGTGCAATCACAGTGTGTTAACAGTACCAGTGTGCAGTTCCAATGCATTCCAGTGCCAGTGTTCAAACCTAGTGCACTACAATTCCAATGTGTTACAGTACCAGTGTACACTCAGTGTATTACAGTACCAGTATACAGTTCCAGTGTGTTACAGTACCAGTGTACATTCACAGTATGTTACAGTACCAGTGCACAGTCCTATCATGGTAAAGTACCAATGTACAATCTCAATATGTTATGGCATTAGTGTGCAATCACAGTGCGTTACAGTACCAGTGTATAGTTCCAATGCATTACAGTACCAGTGTTCAATCCTAGTGCATTACAGTTTGTGTATTACAGTACCAGTGCACATTCATTGTGTTACAGTACCAGTATACATTCACAGTGTGTTACAGTGCACAGTCCTAGCATGGTACAGTACCGATGTACAGTTTCAATGCATTACAGCATTAGTGTGCAGTCACAGTGTGTTACAGTACCAGTATACATTCACAGTGTGTTACAGTGCACAGTCCTAGCATGGTACAGTACCGATGTACAGTCTCAATGCATTACAGCATTAGTGTGCAATCAAATGTGTTACAGTACCAGTGTAGAATTCCAGTGTGTCACAGTACCAGTGTACATTCATAGTGTGTTACAGTACCAGTGTACAATCCCAATGCATTACAGAACCACTGTACAGTCACAGTGCACAGTGGTTTCTGTATCAGATTAGTGTTTTACAGTAAATTTCTCTATTTTGAAGCACAGTTTTTCTGATATTATGGATGAAATAAATAGAATATGGTGTTTGGAGATGTGTTTTAAATATACATGCAGCCATGCAGAAGGTTGTGTGTACAAGTCCCATTTCAGAGGCATCAGCACAAAATCCAGGCTGACACTCCAGTGCAGTGCTGAGGGAGTGCTGCAGTGTCAGAGGTGCCATCTTTCAGGTGAGATATTAAACTGAGGCTCCATCACTCTGAGGTGGACAAAGGATAACTCATTGGTTGTTTTGATGAAGAGCAGGGGAGTTTTCCCTGGTATCCTGGCCAATAGTTATCCAAAAACTAGCATCACGAAAATATTATCTGGTTATTATCGCAGTGCTAATTGTGGGAGCTTGCTGTGCACAAATTGGCTGCTGCATTCCCCGCATTACAACTGTCACTACATTTTGTTGGCTGTAAAAACACTTTGGGACATTCTAGAAGGTGCTGTAAGTACTTTCATTTTGATGACCTTCCACAGTAAAACAGATCAGATGTTGCACAGTTCCCTTTGGCACAGCTGATTGGCTAGATATCAAAACATGGGCCATATAGGGCTCTAGTTGGCCTTCATAGGCCAAGCTCACCCATTGGGATTGGGTTGGGGTACCAGAGACTGCTCATGCCCTGGTATTATACCCCTCAAGAGAGGAGGGGAGAAAACTTGTGGTGGGTTGGTGGGTGGGGAAGGGCAGGGTGCAAAGGGCCTCCAAGAGGATGAATTTGACCATGACTGTATTTTGATTTGTGCAGTTGAAGAGATGTGCTACGACCAGTACACTGCGAACAGGCAACGTGTCGGGGATACTTGGGAACGCCCCAAGGATGGCATGATTTGGGACTGTACCTGTATTGGAGCTGGCAGAGGAAGGATCAGCTGTACCATTGCAAGTAAGGAAAATGGGTGCGGAGCATTGACGGGGGTTGGATGGGAGGGAACAGTGTATAGATATGAACCTATTCTAACCTCCCAATTATCAAAAACCCCTCTTAGATCCACTTAAGTAGTTGTGCTATTCTGAGCTCTATTCAAATGACCAGTGGATTTTTCTCTTCACATTTTCATCCGTCCCCATGGGGTTGAGGGGTATCAGTTTCAGAAAGGGGAGGGAGGGGGCAGGCTCCCTCGTTTTGCCCGACCAATGTCAGTAAGTGCAGCAGAGTTTTGAATTTTAAGAAGGACCTGCACAAACCCTGTCTGTTAAAGGAAGTTTTCAAGTGAGGTTTTGTTCACACTGAACCCCATCCCTTTCTCCTGTTATAATCCCCAACCCTCTCCTAATATAAGCCCATCCCTTCCTTAGACATATTATTCCCCCTCTCCTATCACACGTTGGCAAGAATCTCCATTCTGGAACTTTCCTCCAGATTCCTCCCCAATTGCCCAGACTCCCCCTCCAATCACTGCAGACACCGCCTCAATCCTTCAGACACCACCCCACTCCCCCAGACTCTACCCCAATCCCACAGTCCCCTCCCCCAATTCCAAGACTCCTCCCCCAATCCTCACGCTCCTCCCCAATCCTGAGATTCCTCCCCAATCCCGAGACTCCTCCCCAACCCCAACACATCTTCCCATCCCCCAGACTGCTCCCCAAACCACCAGACCCCCCCAATCCCCAGACTCCACCCTCAATCCCCAGACTTCTCCTCCAACCCCCAGACTCCTCCTAAAACCCCCAGAATCCACCCAATCCCCAGATTCCACCCAATCCCTCAGACTCCACCCCAATCACCCAAACCCCTCCCCCAATTCCCCAGATTCCTCCCCATTCCCACACTCCTCCCCAAACACCAGTCTCCTCCCCAATCCCCACACTCCTCCCAAATCCGACACTCCTCCCCAATCCCCCAGACTCCTCCCCCAATCCCACAGACTCCTCCCCAATCCCCAGGCTCCTCCCCCAATCCCCCAGACTCCTCCCTAATCGCACAGGCTCCTCCCCCAATCCCCCAGACTCCTCCTTAATCGCACAGGTCTCCCCAAACCCCACACTCATTCACCAAACCCCACACTTCTCTCCAATCTCGCACTCCCCCTCCAATCCCCCCACACTACCCTTCCAATCCCCCCACACTCCCCCTCCAATCCCCCCACACTACCCCTCCAATCCCCCCACACTACCCCTCCAATCACCCCACACTCCCCCTCCAATCACCCCACACTCCCCCTCCAATCCCCCCACACTACCCTTCCAATCCCCCCACACTCCCCCTCCAATCCCCCCACACTCCCCCTCCAATCCCCCCACACTACCCTTCCAATCCCCCCACACTCCCCCTCCAATCCCCCCACACTCCCCCTCCAATCCCCCCACACTACCCCTCCAATCCCCCCACACTCCCCCTCCAATCCCCCCACACTACCCCTCCAATCCCCCCACACTCCCCCTCCAATCCCCCCACACTACCCTTCCAATCCCCCCACACTCCCCCTCCAATCCCCCCACACTCCCCCTCCAATCCCCCCACACTACCCCTCCAATCCCCCCACACTACCCCTCCAATCACCCCACAATCCCCCTCCAATCCCCCCACACTCCCCCTCCAATCCCCCCACACCCCCCCTCCAATCCCCCCACACTACCCCTCCAATCCCCCCACACTCCCCCTCCAACCCAAGACTCCTCCCCAATCCCCAGACTCCTCTCCAATCCCCAGACTCCTCCACCAATCTGCTCAGATTCCTCAGATAATCCCAGACACCTCCCACAATCCCCAGACACCTACCACAATCTCCAGACACCTCCCCCAATCCCAGACCCTTCCTTGAATTGCAGACACCTCCCCAATCGACAGACTCCTCCCCCAATCCCCAGGCTCCTCCTCCAATCTGCCCAAACTCCTCATCTAATCCCAGACTCCTCGTCCAATCCCAGACTCCTCCGACAATCCCCAGCCTTCTCCTCCAATCCCCAACCTCCTCTCCAGTGCCCAAACCCAGACTCCTCCCCCAATCTGCCCAGCCTCCTCCTCCTATCCTCAGCCTCCTTCTCCAACCCCAGACTCTTCCCACAATCCCCAGCCTCCTCCTTCAATCCCAGAGTCCACCCCAATCCCCAGACTCCTTCCCCAATCCCAAACACTTCCCACAATCCCAAGCCGCCTCCTCCAATCTCAGACTCCTCCTCCAATCCCGGATTGCACCCCTAGTCCTAGACTCAACCTCCAATCCCTGGACTCCTACAATTCCCAGACGCCTCCCAAAATCCTGTCGGCTCCACCGCCTATCCCCAGACGGTCCTGAAACACTCATGGGATGTAGGGCCCTGGCCAGGAGGAGTTGATCAGATCCTGAATATAATGTTAAGGATGGCTTAAAACAATCAATTCTTGTTGTCCTCTTGTGTTTCACAGATCGCTGCCATGAAGGTGGTCAGTCCTATAAGATTGGTGATACCTGGCGGAGACCGCATGAGACAGGTGGTCATATGTTGGAGTGTATTTGCCTTGGTAATGGGAAAGGAGAATGGACCTGCAAGCCAATAGGTAGACCGTTCCACATTACAATTTAAACTGAAGCACGGACACCCTTTCTACTTTCATAGTGCAATGCTCTTTGACCTTCAGTGCAAGACTATTGTGCCAAAGGTTGTGCTAAGTCATTGCATCTCATAGTCAGATTGGTGTCAGCACTGAGGTTATGTTCAGTTTCGATATTTCTTTTTCAGCATTTTCAAAGAGTTGGGGGGGTGCAGGTTGGAATGGGCTGGTACGCTCAAACATAGGAACAGAAAACCTTCAGAGAGAAAGCAGATCACATTGGCTATGTAATGGTCCACACTGTCCAGGGGAGACTGGATGAACAAATGATGAGCTACACTATCCAGTGGAGGCCAGATAGCCAGACAGGCTACAGTGGAGGCCAGTTGATCATATAATGGTCAACACTGTCCTGTGGAGGCCAGTTGATGACCAATGCTGTCCAGTGGAGGCCAGTTGACCACCAACACTGTCCAGTGGTGGTCGGTTGATGACCAACACTGACCAGTGGAGGCTAGTCAATTATACAATGGTCAACACTGTCCAGTGGAGGCCTGTTTACCACCAACATTGTCTGGTGGTGGTCAGTTGACCTGATTGCATATTGGTCAATATTGTCCAGTGGAGACCAATTGGCTATATGATGGTCAGCATTGGACAGTGGAGGCCAGATGATCATTTGATGGTCAGCATTGTCCAGTGGAGGCCAGATAATCATGTGATGGTCCGCATTGTCCAGTGGAGTAGAGTTCAAGCTCTATTTCTTTCATTTTTGTTAGTAAAGGTCTGTTTTAGCCTGATGGCTTAACCATGGGGTGGGTGTCAGCTGTGGTTCAGTGGTAGCATTCTCAGCTCCTAAGGTTGGAGGTTCAAGCCCCACTCCAGAGGCTTGAATACATAATCCTGGATGGCACTCTAGTGCAGCACTGAGCAAGTGCTGCACTGTCAGAGGTGCTGCCTTTCAGATGAGGTCTTAAACTGAGACCCCAGTTGCTCTCTTCAGTGAATGTAAAATATCTCATAAAACAGGCGAGTTCACCCTTGTGACTTGGCCAATATTTATCCCTCAACCAACATTACTAAAGCAGATTATGTGGTTATTATCAGGTTGCTGTTTGCGGGATCTTGTTGTGCATGAATTGGTAGCTGTGTGTTCTAGATTACAACAGTGACTACATCTCAAAAAATATTTCATTGGCGCTTTTGTAATGTCCTGAGATTGTGAAAGATGCTATATAAATGAAGTCTTTCTTTCCTTCCTTTGTGAAAAAAACTAGATTGAGAACTTTCATCTTTGAAGAGAATATTGTTTGATAATGAAAAGGGCTAAAATGCAATAGCTCAATTAGTCAGTGCATCAATTGAGCCTTAAAAGGTACAGAATGACCTGCATTCAATTGATCTCTGTTGATTTTAGTCCGGTTGAGGGCAAACTTGACAGAGCTGTCTTCAGTCTCTGGGGAAGGGCAAAGGGCAGCCATTGTTAGCATATCTGACCCCTGGACAGTCCAAGTGAGTGGCCATTGGGTGAGGGCAGGGCTGGGGTGGCTGATGCCGCCAATCCCTCTCCACTGTAGAATAGCCTGTTGGCATTCACTGCCCAGGCTCAGGTACATAGATAAGTGCTGCCTTCTGAAGGAATAACAAGAGATAGACAAAAGATAACTTGCTTCAGAACCTAATGTTGGGCCTTGTGTTTTACACAGCGGAAAGATGTTACGACAATGTCGCAGGGACGAACCATGTTGTTGGAGACACCTGGGAAAGGCCATACCAAGGCTGGATGATGATGGAGTGCACTTGCCTGGGAGAAGGCAACGGACGCATCACATGCAGCTCACGGAGTAGGTTCAGCTTTCGTATTTCCTGCGACCTTATCGTGCTTTGATTTGAACCTTTTATCAAACCACTGGGCACTGAAATGGTTGTTTATACAATCCAGTCTGCCTAATTGAGGCATCTAAGATGATTAAAGGAGCTGATAACATTAGATAGCAAGAAACTATTTCCTCTGGTGGGTAAGCCCAGAACAGCAGAAACTTAAAATTAGAGCCAGGCTGTTCAGGGGCGATGTCAGGGAGCACTTATTCACACAAAGGGTAGTGGAAATCTGGAACTCTTCTCCCTCCCCCACTGCCCCCAAAAATACTGTTGAGACTTGGGATGAATTGAAAATTTCAAAACTGAGTTCGATAGGTTTTACTTGGTTAAGGGATATGGAGTTAAGATACAAATCAGCCATGATCTGATTGAACAGCAGGACAGGTTAGAGAGGCTAATTGGCCTCCTGTTCTTATGGTTCATAAGGAAAAGGGAAAAATACGAACTTGGAGATAGCTGAGAGGTTTGCAGGGCTGGAGGAGATTCCAGAGAGAGGGAGGGGTGATGCCTTGGAGAGAATTGGAAACAAGGATGAGAATTTTAAAATCAAGGCATTGCTTAGCCAGGAGTTAATGTAGGTCGGCGAGCACAATGGGGCGATGGGTGAACTGGACTTGGTTGCGATCAGAACATGAGCAGCAGAGTTTCGGATGACCTGAAGTTTACGGAGTGTAGGCTATGGAAAATCAGCCAGGAGCTCATTGGAGTGGTCAAATCTGGAGGTACCAAAGGCATGGCTGAGGTTTTCACAGCAGATGAACTGAAGAATATAAGAAATATGAGCAGCTTAGGGCATTTGGCCCATTGGGTCTGCTTCACCATTCATTAAGATCATGGCTGATTTGATTGTGGCCTTAATTCCACTCTCCTGCCTGTCCACCCTGACAATAACCCTTAACTTCCTTATTGATCAAAAATCTATCTGTAACTCAGCCTTGAATATATTCAATGACCCATCCTCCACTGCTTTCCGGGGAAGAGAATTCAAGTCTAATGATCCCCTGAGAGAAGAAATTTCTCCTCATCTCTGTCTTAAATGGGAGACTGCTTATTTTTAAACTTTTCCCCAAGTTCTTGGTTCTCCCATGAAGGGAAACATTCTCTATGTCTACCTTGACAAGCCCCCTCAGAATTTTATATGTTTCAATAAGATCACCTCTCATTCTTAACTCCAATGAGCATAGGTCCAACCTGCTCAACCTTTTCTCATAAGACAATGCCTTCACTCCAGGAATCAGCCGAGTGAACTTTCTCTGAACTGCTTCCTGTGTAAGTATATCTCTACTTAAGTGAGGAAACTGAAACTGTACACAGTACTCACAGTGCAGTTTCACCAATGCCCTGTACAGTTGCAGCAAGACTTCTCTGTTTTTACATTTTATCTCTTTTGCAATAAAGGTCAACATTCCATTTGCCTTCCCAATTACTTGCTGTACCTGCATACTAACTTTTTGTGGTTCACATACACCGAGATCCCTCTGTACCGCACCATTCTGCAGGGTCTCTCCTTTTAAATAACATTCTGCTTTTCTATTCTTCAAAATAGGACAGCTTCACATTTCCCCATATTGTACTCCATCTGCCAACTTTTTTGCCCACTCACTGAACCCATCTATACCCCTTTGTAGACTCTTTGCATCCTCCTCACAACTTGCGTTCCTACCTATCTTTGTATCATCAGCAAATTTGGCTACAATACAGTCTGTCCCTTCATCCAAGTCATTAATATAGATCATAAATGATTGAGGGCCCAGCACTGATCCCTGTAGTGTTCCACTAGTTACAACCTGCTCATTTGGAAATGCCCCATTTATCCCTAGTCTTCCACAGTTTGCCAACCTGAAAGTGACTCATTTTTCTTGACTCTGTTTCCTGTTAGTTAGTCAATCCTCTCTCCAAACTAATATATCATCCCCAACAGGGCGGTGCATTGGGCTGATATTACACAGATGGAAACAGCCGGTTTTACTGATTGTGCAGATTTATGATTGGAAGCTCATCTTGGAGTCCAATATGGCATTGAGGTTGCAAACAGTCTGGCTCAGCCCAGACAGTTGCCATGCAGAAGGATGGAGTCGGTGACTAGGGAGTGGAGCTTGGACTAGGAACCAAAGAAAATGGCTTCAGACTTCCCAATATTTAGTTGAAGGAAATTCTGGCTCATCCAGTGCTGGACATCAGATAAGCAGTCTGGAAAATTAGAGGCAGTGGAGGAGTCGAGAGGTGTCTCTGAGGTAGAGCTGCGTGTAATCAGTGTACAAGTTTGTGTTTTTGG
The DNA here is from genome assembly GCF_964194155.1 of Cetorhinus maximus. Taxonomy (NCBI): domain Eukaryota; kingdom Metazoa; phylum Chordata; class Chondrichthyes; order Lamniformes; family Cetorhinidae; genus Cetorhinus; species Cetorhinus maximus. The sequence continues at coordinate 15,283,605 of NC_135889.1, forward strand.
ATGGCGTCAGTGAGCGACGGCATGTAGATGAGAAATAAGGCAATAAGAAAAGAGACCAAGGATAGATCCTTGTGGGACATCGAAAGTAAGAGTGTGTGAGTGGGAAGAGAAGGGACTACATGTGATCCTCTGGCTTTGACTGGACAGAGAAAAATGGAAGCAGGTGAGAGCAATCCCACCCAGATGGATACAATGGAGAGGTGCTGGAGGAGATGCTGTGGAAAACTGTGTCAAAGGCTGCTAACTGTTTGAGAAGCTTGAGAATGGAAAGTTTATCTTTGTCACAGGGGCAGAAACCTAATTGGAGGGATTCAAACATGAAGTTTGGACATGAATTTGGGAGGTGACAGCATATTGAAGGACTTTAGAGAGGAAAAGGAGTTTTAGGTTTTTGGCCGTTTATCCTAATATCTCCTTAAGTGTCTCCGTGTCAGATTTTGTCTATGAAGTGCTTCAGAAGTTTTACCGCAATAAAGAGACCATATAAATTAAGTGAGGTGTGGACAATGTAGTTACAATGTTAATCCTTTGCCTGCCTGTTACAGACCGGTGCAATGACCAGGATACCCGGATGTCCTATAGAATTGGAGACACCTGGACAAAGAAGGACAACCGAGGAAACTTACTTCACTGTTCTTGTAAAGGCAAAGGGCGTGGAGAGTGGGAATGTGAACACCATGCCACTGTCACATTGGGTTCTGGTAAGTTTGGAGACTGGCCATTCATCCAAACAGTTGGGAAAACAGGCAGGCAACATAAAGGGCGCCTTATTCCCCTTTGACCAAACTCTCGCATGCCCTGTCCTGCTGAAGGACCAGATAGCTGCCACAAAGAAATTCTTGGTGCAGGCTATAACTAGTAAACTAATGGCTAAAAATGGGCATGGCAACAACCCATTTGATACCATGGGTTTGTTTGGTTTTTCCATTTGCTTCTCAGGTCTGGAGCATTATCTGTTAATGTTTTTTTAAAACTAGAAAATATTTGTTTTCCAGAAGCTTCCTCTCAAGCACAGGCGAAAGCCCAGCCTGTAGTTTACCAAACACAACAGTGTGTTAGTGATGGTGGCACCTTTTACAGTGAAGGAATGCAGTGGTTCAAGAAGCAAGTGGACAAACGGATGGTGTGCACCTGTCTGGGTAATGGTGTGAGCTGCCGCGACTTGCGTAAGTATTAGGGCATTTGCCATCATAAGTGACTTGTGTGAATATCACAACTTAAGTTAAAAAAATTGACTGAACTCCCTTTGGGGGTTGTTGCTCATTGCGGAATAGCTGCTATGTTAACTATCACACATGACTACACTGAGGGTCTGTTTATCGGCTCAATGCCATGGCTGACAAGGTTAGGGTCTGCATGGGTCAGGGGGTCTCATTGGGTTTATTCTCCACCTCAAGGATCTAGCATTCCTGGTGGGCAGCAGCCTTGGTTTCCCTATTGCCAAGGAGAGTCAGGGAGGGTCTACATGGGTAGGAAGGGGCTGGGGATTGGGTGGAGTCATGTGCGGGGTGACCTCAAAAAATGTGCTCTTGTAAGTCTGTACAGCCTGCCATCACACCTCGTCCAATGGAGGAGTAAATCTGATCAAGAGCAAAAGCGGGCTGCTGATTGGCTACTGCACATTTGGCGCCCTGCTTAAGGTGAACTTTGCCCCCGTGTCTTATTTTCCAAATGCCTGCGGGTCCATCTCGACACGATATTTAAATTATAGTAATGAGCATGACTAGTGCTGTGAGAGTTATGGCTCAGTAGGTAGCACTTTTACTTCTAAGCCAGAAGGTTGTGGGTTCAAATCCCACTCCAGAGACCTGAGTGCCAATTTTCGGGTGAGGGGATGCTGGAGTGTCAGAGGTGCTATCTTTCAGCTTGAGAAGCTACCTCTGACAGTGGACATAAAAAGTTCCACTATTTTGAGGGGCTCTAGCTAATATTTCTGCCTCAGTCAACATGACTACACTTCAGAATAAAGCTTTATAAAGTGCTTTGGGATGTCCTCAGGTTGTGAAAGGTGCTATAGAGTTGTAAGTCTTATTGTTTTTGTGTTAATCAGCATCTCAGTCATACGGAGGGAATTCCAATGGGCAGCCATGCAAGTTCCCATTCACATTCATGGGCAAGACTTACCAATCCTGCACTAGCGATGGACGAAACGATGGTGCACTTTGGTGCAGTACGACCAACAATTTTGAAAAGGATCGCACTTACTCTTTCTGCAACCAGCATGCTTGTAAGTTCTGATGCCTTTCCTGGAAGCTATCTTCTGAAGTACAATTGCTGCCTCCGCCTGTTTCATTTCAGTCACAACCTGCTAAGTGCGTTTTCCATCTTCTTCACCAAGGTCAGCGGTCGGGAGCCACAGAGGCACCCATGGCTGGCTCCCCACACTCCAAACCCCTCTTTCCACCAATAACCTTCCCATGTGGCGGGGATAGCTGATCCCAGTCAGGGTAGCGGTTAAGGGTTTGCTGTCTGATGACCTGCTACCTGCCCCTGGATCAATGCTGTATCTAGTAACCCACTGCTGGGAAAACATACCGCAGTGGGATGAGGGCAGGATAAAGCCAGAGTGCCTGGCTATCCCAGATTTTCCGGGATTGTCCCAGAACTCAGGTTCCTGGGCTTCCCAGGACACCATTTGTCCCAGATTCCTCTAGGCATTGAGTGAAGAGACTGCCTGAGTTTCTGGAGTCTGTGCATGTGCAGTACAGGGCCTGCAGAGTGGGCATGTGCCGACACTCAGACATGAGGGAGCAGCAGCACTGGCTCACACTCTCCCCCCGGGGAGTTGTCCAGCTTCAGTAGGTAGGTGGTTGGAGTTGGGGAAGTCTGACGGCAGGGTTTGGGTGGGGGAGTCCAGCATGTGGCACCAGCTGCCCCCTCAGGCCCAAGTCTGGAGGGGGGTGGTCAAGTCCGGCACAGGCCCTGGGAGTGAGACTCCGGAAGATCAGAATGAGGGCAGGGAGGGGTCTGGGAAAATCCAGGAATGCAGGGGGTGCAGGTGGTTGTGGTTTGGGCAGGACCGGGGGGTGGTCAGTGGCTGGGGGAAGGGTGCAGGGAGGATCTGGGCAGTCCAATGGGCAGAGGGGTGAGGGGATCCTGGCAAGCCCACAGGTGGATCAGGACAGGTCTGAGACGGGAGAGGGGGGGTGTGCGGGCAGGGGTGAGGGGACTTGGTGGGGAGGGAAGAGGGTCCTGGCAGGCCCATTGGGGAGAGGGGAGGGGGGGGTGGATCCAGGTAGGCCCAGTGGGGGAGGAGTTGAGGGGAGTCTAGGCAGACACAGTGGGGGGAGTGGTCCAGGCAGGCCCAGTGGGGGATGGGGGATCCGGAGAGGGGGAGTGGGGGGAGTCTGACATAACACCGCTTCCCCCTGTAGTTGAATTATTTGTCAATGCACTCCGTCTCACGTGTGAAGAATGGCCTTGTGGCCACGAATCTAGGGCAGTGATGGTGAGAGGTGAATTCCAGGATGAACTTTAGGAGAGGTCAGAGAGGGGATGTAAGGGGAATGATTTAATCAGTATTTTTATGGGGTTAATTTTCTGAAAGCGTTCTCATAACACAGGAATGGCAGACGCACCATTCCTGACACATCCGCTTTTGCCGGCGTGGCTGTAGGCCTAAGACCTGCATTTGTTAAATTTACCCCAAACCCTTTCTACGGAGCAGGCCACAATGATTTAATAGCACCCCAGATCTACCAAGTGTCTGTCAGCTAATAGCTACTTGCATGAGGCAAACTTTGCAATATTGACTCTTGAACCTATTTTAAAGGGATTCCATCAGTTTGATCCAGTAGCAGATGTAACTGGCACATTGGCTAATGCACATGGTTCAGTCGTGGGCTAAGGGATAGATCAGGGGGGAGGGGGGAGGGGAGAAGATGGGAAACTGTTCAATGCCTTTGAATTTGTCCCTAGTAAATGTCTGCTATAAACAACTAACATTTTGTTTTCCCCCCTTATTTTTTCGGTCACCTTTCACGGTGCAATTAGTCGATTATCTCCAGAGCCTGGGAGGGAACTCCAATGGTGCATTGTGTCACTTCCCATACCTGTACAACATGCGAAACTACACCGAGTGCACATCCGATGGAAGACGGGACAACATGAAGTGGTGTGGAACAACTCCTAACTATGATGCCGATGGGAGATTTGGCTTCTGTCCAATGGCAGGTATGGCTCAGACCCGGTCAGTCAAAGGGAACTGGGCAGCAAAGCTTTAGACGCTGTCAGACTAACAACATGCCTCCTTGGCTGTGTGTGACAACTGTTAAAAAAACTGACTCTGCAAATGGGAGCAACTTTTGGGAATGATTTGAATGAACTACCAGCTAACTTAGGAACATTGAAACAGGAGGAGGCCATTCAGCCCTTTGAGCCTGTACCACCATTAATTAGATTGTGGCTGATCTGCATCTGATTATCTACCCACCTTGGTTCCATGTCCCTTAATAAGAGCATAAGAAATAGGAGCAAGAGTCAGCCATACGGCCCCTCCAGCCTGCCCAGCCATTCAGTACAGTGGTGGCTAATCATCGGCCTTAACTCCACTCTCCCATCCACTCCTTATACCCCTTGAAAACCTGAAAGACCAAACATCTCTCTATATCAGCCTTAAATGTATTGAGTGGTAGAGCATTCACAACCCTCTGGGGTAGAAAATTCCAGAGAGTCACAATCCTTTGCGTGAAAAAAAGACTCCTCATTTTCCGTCATCTCAGTCCTAAATGATCGGTCTCTTATCCTGAGACCATGGCCCCCATGTTCTAGTTTTCCCAGCCAGGGGAAATAACCTCCCTATGTCCACTCTGTCAAGGGAATCTTGTATGTTTCAATGATATCGACCCTCATTCATCCAAATGGCAGGCTCAATTTATCAGGACAGTCCTCGCATCCCATGTACCAATTTAGTAAACATTTGCTGTACCATCTCAAACCCAATGGAGACCAGAATTACACACAGTATTCCAAGCTTGTTCTCACCAAAGCCCTGTACAATTGCAGCAAGGCTTATTTATTCTTGTACTCCAGTCCTCTTACAATTAAGACCAGTATGCTATTTACCTTCCTAACTGTTTGCTGTACTTACATGCTAACTTTCTGTGTTCCTAGTACGAGCATATCCAAGTCCCTTTGAACATCAACGTTTCCAAATTCTTGCCTTTTAAAAAGCATTCTGCTTTTCTATTCTTAATATTGAAGTGAATTACTTCACATTTCCCCACATTATACTCAATCTGCCACCTTGTTTCCCCATCACTTATCCTGTCTATCTCTTTGCAGTTTCTTTGTGTCCTCCTCACAGCTTTCATTCCTAACTAGCTGTGTATCATCAGCAAACCTAGATACATAATTCTCTGTCTTCTAGTATCAGTTATGAATATAGATTGTAAATAGCTGAGACCCCAGCACTGATCCTTGTGGCACTCCACAAGTCACATCCTGCCAACTTGAAAATGGTCCATTTATCCCTACTCTCTGCTTCCTGTTTAGTAACCAACCTTCTGTCCTGTTACACACAGAGTGAGAGAGAAGTGCTGAAATTCCTGCCCCCTTCCCAACCATCCATAATCAATGAATTTTGGAGAGGAAGATATGTGTGTGGTTTGTTTAACCTTGGTGTATGTGGATGATTGAATAACTAGCAGCAAGATTTTGTGGGTTTAAACAAAGAAAGATGATTGTTCATTTAAGCACTCATCCTGAAATCTAATGCTACGGCACCCACTCAGACGATCACACACAAAAACACACTCAAGCAAGATACAGTTGAAGAAAATAGTGCACTTTTACGAATTCTAAAAGAACGGAATAGTTCATAATCCATGCGATTGTCTTATTTTGGAGAAGGTTTGTCGTAGGCCTTAATGGGAGATGATCTTCAGACTTGAAGTGCAGTTTAGTTGAATTTGACAGCTGAAATCATATGCCAAAGTTGTTTGCAGGAATTGTAGATCACAAATTCAGCCTCTTGTCGTCTTGGTACCAGGAGGTCGGTTTGCTGTTTTGGTGGACCTGGCCTGGAGGGGATGTTGTAGCTTTCAGATCTTATGCACATATGACTGCCTTTTCTCTGTGTCTTTCTTTCTGTAGACAGCATTTAAAGATTGTAAAGGGACAAACGTGGCTGCCCCACTGTGTGACTTCTCATGATTGTGGTTCCTTCACCAAATATGGTGTTGCTCTTAGATTGATGAGCCACATACTACTTATTGTTCCCGGATTACTGTTCCATTGATTTGACACGTCCATCTTAATGAGTTCAGACCAACCTTTCAAAACATCCATTCAATTTAGGAATGTTTTCTGATGGCCTTTAAGATATGGGTAGCCTGGAATGTACCTTTTAATATTCTAATGGTTGTCTGGGCTCTCAGCCAATCATACATAATGAGGCTTGTCTGAGAGCCAGACATCCATTACTTTGTTGAGACACCTGCACCCCAGAGAAAACAGCTTTGATTGACAGCTCAGGCTCTCTGATCTCTACATTCAATGTCACAATGTTTATTTACACAACATTAAGCGGTTTCAAGGGTTTGTGGCTTTTGCTATTAATACTTTGAAAAGTCCAGATGATGACACTTTCATTAGCTCGTAATGAAATTATATTTTTCAACATAGTCGGAAGTTACAAATGGATTACTTTTTTAACACATATTACTGTCACTATAGGGTTCATTAGATCTGTACAGTGTATAGTGGGTCAAAAGGCATGGAAGTGCCGTACCTTGGAATAGGGGCATGAGGGGCCATGGGGGTGGATGAAAGGGCAGAACTTGGCATGGAGGGGGCATGAGGGGGACCTTTTGAACTTACCGTTTAAAAGTTCCCCTCATGCAGACTAGGGGTCACAGCCCCTCTGAGGGGCTGTGAACCATGACTCATTAAAACCTGGCCCAACTCCGCGAAAATTGAGGAGTCGGACATGCCTATCTCTGTAATGGAGCTGACCATGTCAGGAACGGGAACCAGCCTGCACCCTTTAAAGGCTCGGCTGGAAATTGGACAGCCTGGGAAGGGGGCCAGGAATCCCAGAATCTGGACCCGCCCACCATTTTTAAATGTCATCCTGACTTGGTGAAAATCCAAGCTGGTGAGTCAGTTATTGAATACACAGAACAGGCCATCTAACCTTCGATGGTCATCTTCACAGCAAATATTACCCCAAATCCATGAGCCCTTATCCTGGGTATTAACCTTTTGTGTGGCACCTTATTGAATGCCTTTTGAAAATAACTTATATACCATACCTCGTGGTTCCCCATCATCTACCCTACTAGATACACCCTCAAAAAACTTGGTCACTCTTACCTACAAAAAATTGACCCCTCCTCCCCCCACTCAGTTTCACCAGCTTTTTGGGGAGAGAGTTCCAGATTTCCACTCTGTGTGAAGATGTGCTTCCTGACATTACCCCTGAGCAGTCTACCATATTAAGGTTATGCCCCCCTGTTCTGGACTCCCTGGCCAGAGGAAATAGTTTCTGTCTACCCTATCAAACCATATAATCATCCCAAAACACCTCAGTCAGACCACCCCTCAATCTCCTGTACTCAAAAAAATATGCTAAAGGAGTATTGCATACAAAACCAACCCCTTTGAACTTTATGTTGAGCTCAAATACCTGCTTTTGATTAGTTGAGATACGTTTTTGGGAGAAATACTGCAATGTGTTAAACAGTATCAAATGTGTACAAATCACAATGTGAATGGATGCATGTTTAACAAAACTTTTGAATATTTACACTTGATTTTGTCTCTAGCTAACCTTTAGACTTAGCCTGGCACTCATATTGCCACTTTTCCCTGTCAATTATTCCTAGAAAGTGATGAAGTTTGCACCAATTCGGAAGGTGTTATGTATCATGTTGGAGACCAGTGGGACAAACGCCACGAGCTTGGCCACATGATGAGGTGCACTTGTAATGGGAATGGCCGCGGTGAATGGACTTGCGTTGCCCATTCTCAACTTCGAGGTGGGTCTGTGTGCTTTGGTTGGCAGGAGGTTTACTTTTGTCATATTCTGTTCGCAGGCTATGGACTATTGCAATCAGTAATGGGGATTTAAAAATGGTCATATTAGGAGCTTGTGTGTCTATATTTGTGCATGTATATCCATCTTTGTCTTTCCCTCTGCCTTCCTGTGTTTCTGTCTCTCTCTCTCTCCCTCTCTCTATCTTGCTCTCTTTCCCTCTCTCTCTTTCTCTCTCTCTCGCTCTCACTTTGTCTCACCAGTTTGTATCCCTTGGTCTCTGAGTTTGTCTGTCTTTCTCTGTCTCTCTCTGCCTATCTGTCTCTCTCTCTCTCTCTATCTCTCCACCTCTTTCTTTCTCTGCCTGCCATGTGCTCAGGGCTGGATTGACTGCTAGGACAACAAGAGGGGAAGAAAATAATGCGCCTTATTTCAGAGATAGCCCTGAATGTCGTAAAACCCATGTGGCTGTTCACAGGAGTATGTAATATAGACCATCTAGTCATTCTACAGCAAGCACTATTTTGTTTCTGGAAGGATGCAGACAATTGGGGAGTACAATTGATACTGAGGAAAGTGTGTCAGAAGACAATTAATAAAATTTGCAGAATGGGCGTGTAGTTATCCAATGAAATTCCACATGGATTAGTGTGAGATTCTATATTTTAGGAAGAATGAGGAGGCCACATGTTTGGATAATAAGTCTAAATCAGGTGGAGGAGCAAAGGGATATAAGGGGTGCTGATCCACAAATTACTAAAGTAGCCACACAGGTTAATAACGCCTTAAAAAAAAGCAAACCAAGCTTTCAGTTCATTTCCAGATTAACAGAATTGAAATGCAGGGAAGTCATGTAAAACCAGTAAGGTATTTGTGTCAAACTTGTATTGAAACCTGGTTAGACCAGACTTGGAATACTGTGAACAAGAACGATGCCAGAACTGTGAGGCTCTGACTCAGGAAAAATTGAGCAGGTGGGACTGTTTTTCTGTAGAAAAGAGAGGGCTCATAGTGGGTGACCTAATGAAACTCTTTAAGATTATGAAGGGGTAGAGGTAGAAGAGATGTTTCCATGTGTAGGAAGTCCAAAATAAGAGGCCATAAATTGATAACGGTCAACTACTGAATCAATAGAGGATTCAGGGGAGCTTTCTTTCCCCAAAGAGTGGTTCGAATGTGGAGCTCTTTGCCATGAGGTTGGTGAGGTGAATTGTGTGGGTGCTTTTAAGGGAAAGCTAGCTAAGTACACGAGGGAAATGGAATAGAAGAATACACTAATAGAGTCAGATGAAGAGATGTGGGTAAGGTTTGTTTGGAGCATAAACACCTGCTGGGGTCCTTTGGGCTGAGGGGCCTGTTTCTATGGTGTAGACTTAATGTGACTCCCCAGGAACCAGCCTGTCCCCTTTTTCCCACAGATCACTGTGTGGTGGATGGAATAACATATGACGTGCACCAAACCTTCAACAAACGGCACGAAGAGGGTCACCAGATGAACTGCACCTGCTATGGGCAAGGCCGAGGTCGATGGAAATGTGATGCCCTTGGTAAGTTTACACACTTAAAAGGTGGTTTCTGATGAAGGGGGAAGTTTGAGCAGGGACACTGGCTGGTCTAGAGCTGGGGTTACACTCAGGGATTCCACCTTTAAAACTTGGTTTGGAACCCAGTCTGGAGGTTTGAGCAATCTGAAATGAGTTTGGCCAGCTTTGAGGCAACGTCTGTGAGGAACTAGACACCCTGTTTTCGGATGAAGTCACTGAGGGGCAGTGTGTAATTGTGAACTGGGAGAGGATTAAGGATTAATCCTTGGGAGACTCCAGAGGTCACGGTGAGGGAGATGGAAGTGAAACCATTGCAGGTGATTCTTTGGCTATGCACGATAGAATGAAAAGGCAGGCGAGGACAATCACACAGCTGGATGACTGTGGAGAGGTGTAGCAAGAAGATGGTGTGATAACCATGTCGAAAGCTGCAGACATGTCGAGAAGGACAAGGAAGGAAAGTTTACCTTTGTCACATTCAAACAGAATGTCATATCTGACTTTGATAAAAGCTCTCTGGGGACTGTGGCAGGGGCAGAAACCTGATTGGAGGGATTTAACCATGAAATGGAAGGGAAGAGAGACACAGATTTGGGAGGTGACAGCACATTCCAGGACTTGGGAGGCTGGAAAAGGGTGGCAATTTGAAAGGGCAGAAGGGTCAGGAGTGGGTTTTAAGGAGGAAGGTAATGACGGCTGTTTGAAAGAGGAGTGGGGACAATACCTGAGGTGCTGGAACCAGTAACAATATCAGCTAACGTGAGAGCCAGGAAGGGAAGAGTTGGGTGGTCGGCAGTTTAATGAGAAATGCATCAAGGGAGCAGGAGTTGGCCTCACAGACAAGATAAGCTTGAGATAACAGAGAAACTAGCAAAAGATGTGAGTTCAGGGCTAGGGCACCATTCTTTCAGGCAGTGCATTCCAGATCATAAAAACTGCAGTATAAAAACACTTCTCCACATCTCCCCGCTGCTTCCCTTGACAATTATCTTAAACCTGTGTCTTCTAGTTAGCCTATCCTTGACCCTTATAAAAGCTTGACACCTCAGCAGCTGCCTGGAAAGGTTAAGTAATCCCTTCCCCCCACTCATTGTAAAGAAAAGGGAATGCCAAGTCAGTGGTAGACTACTCAAGCCTTTTTGAAGTTTTATCCCTGCTCTGAATCCCCTTTACGCCTCCTCACCTGCAGCAAGTTTCTGGCATTCCAGCCAGCTGGGAAATCTTTTAACGGACATGATTCACCACTTTTATTTTACATTAAAACAAGCTGGTGAAAGATAATGCTTCGTTGCAATTTTCCCAAAAGCAAAATTGTGGGAATCTCCCAATTCCTGCCCCCCCCCTTCTCGCCAGCCCTCGAATGCCCCTTTCGGCATGGTATGAAAAGGGCAGTTTGTACACAGCTTTATGTTTAACATTGCTGCAAGAGAGGGCACAAGGCCCATGGCAAAGTGTAGGCCCACTCCCTAATGTGCTATACAACAGGATATTAAATGCAGTCAGTGTTTAACAACATGGGAAACATGTGTGCATGATTTCAACATAATCCCAGCTAAAAGTGCAGCTCAGCAAGTTGGTTTTTTTTTCCCCACCGTTTCCCTTTCTCTGTGGTGAGACAGCCCTGAGGTTGAGGTTTAGTCTTGTTTTCCTGGCGCACACTTTTCCTGTCTCTAAATGGTGCAGAAATAAGCTGAACGCTTCAACACTCTCAATCCAGGGTCATGTCTGGGTCAGGAACATGTGCCCTGTCCATTTTGTTGCATTTTTCTGGAACTACAGTGATGAGGAAGGTGCCGAAGAGGTTCAGAGGATGACTGGGAGATTATAACAGTCAAGAAAGACTTGAGAAGGCAGAGGTCCCTTTTCTCTGGAAAGGAGAAGGCTGATGAGGGGTGACCTTCTTTTGTGATTATGAAGGGGTTGATTAGGGTAGATATAGGGAAGATTTTTTTCCACTTGTGGTTGTGGAGGTGGGAGGGGGGTCCAAAACCAGCAGCCACCTTTTTATTATACCCACTAACGAATCCAGTAGGAAATTCAGGAGAAACTTCTTTACCCAGAGAGTGGTGAGAATGTGGAACTCGCTACCACATGGAGCTGTTGTTGCCTTAAAGGGAAGCTGGATAAGTACATTAAGGAGAAAGGAATAGAGAGGTATGGTGAAAGGGGCAGAGTGGGAGGAGACTCATGTTGTGTAAACACACTGGCATAGGCTAGCTGTGCCAAGTAGATTGTTTTCTTTGCTGCAGCTTCTATGTAACCTGTCTCTCTTTCTAGATCAGTGCCAGGACACCGAAAGTGGGCAGTTTTACCAAATCGGTGACTCGTTTCTGAAGCAGATCAATGGAATCCAGTACGTGTGTCACTGCTACGGCCGGGGAATTGGGGAATGGACCTGTCAACACCAGCAGAAAGTGCCAGGTAGGATTCCCCCTCTGTTGAGCCCCCATATTAATGCCTTTGTGAGTGTCAGCAGTGGCTCAGTGGGTGGCACTCTTGCCTCTGAGTTAGAAGGTTGTGGGTTCAAGCCCCACTGCAGTCACTCAAAAACGTAAAATGTAGGCTGGTGCTCTAGTACAATGCTGAGGGAGTGCTGTACTGTTGGAGCTGCCCACCCATTGGATGAGATGAGGCTCTGTCTGCTCTATCAGGGGGTTGCCAACGGACCCATGGCACTGTCCAAAGAAGAGGAGAGGTGTTCTCCCCAGTGTTGGTTAGTTATGATCTCTCAACCAAAATCATTATAAATGGGTTATCTTGTTTGTGGGATCTTCCTGTGCACAGATTTGTTTTTGTTTTGAAAAATATACTTTATTCATAAAATATCTGGAAGAACATTCCAAACCATTTCAAAATCACCATCACATAAGTCCAATCAGATTCAACTTTTACAACATGGATCACAAGGTGCATCAATACAATCAATGAATATTACAATCATTTCAATTTGGTCAATGCAGCCAATCAGACAATGGTATTGGAGTTGTCAACATACATCATGTTGCACTCTGAGGTGCTTCAATACATTTATAATACAATTAGCATTCAATGCAGACATTCATTTTGAGCTGTATAGCCCGAGGGGCTCTCAACAGTTCCCAGTCCCTCGGTGCACTGTGGCAGAAAGGTCTTAGACAGCGATCTTTCCCCATTGCACCTTTGTGGCGGCTGCCCCAAGCTTTAGTGCGTCCCTCAGCATGTAGTCCTAGACTTTGGAATGTGCCAGTCTGCAACACTGGGTTGGGGACAACTCTTTGCGCTGGAAGACCAACAAGTTTCGGGCAGACCAAAGAGCGTCTTTCACCGAGTTGATGATCCTCCAGCTGCAGCTGATGTTTGTCTCGGTGTGTGTCCCTGGGAACAGCCTGTAGAGCACAGAGTCCTGTGCCACAGAACTGCTCGGGATGAACCTCGACAGAAACCACTGCATCTCTCTCCAGACCTTCTTTGCAAAGGCACAATCCACAAGGAGGTGAACAATGGTCTCGTCCCCACCACAGCCACCTCGAGGGCAACGTGCAGAGTGGGTGAGACTCCAGGCGTGTAGGAAGGATCTGACGGGGAGGACCTTTCTCACCACCAGCCAAGCTACATCACAGATTTGTGTGCAAGTCTCAGGAGTGGGACTGGAACCCAGCATCTTCTAAATCAAAGACAAGAGTGCTGTGAACTGAGCCACAGCTAGCACTTCTAGGTCAAACTGGAACAAGAATGTGCACCTGGGGCTTGTGGGTGTGAAGTTGTGTTAATTTTTTTGTTGTTGGCCAATTTGATCATTTCCCCACACCCTCCCAATGCCTATTCTAACCTGGGCAGCAGAGGCAGCTGTTTGAGTTGACGGGGAAGTGACACTGTTGCAACAGATAGGTGCTGCCTTGCTGTACAAATTGTCTTCACTAACGATGCCAACCCCCACTCCGCAAATCATAATACAGCAGCAATCTGGAGCAGGGTGCTGGGGGTGGTGCGGGGTGGGGTTGTCACGGTGCAGGGAGGTGTCACCAACCATCCTGCTCAAAGTAAATGTCAAGCAACCAGGCCAGAGGTCTTCCTAATGAAGCGCAAGAGCCTTGGTTGATTTACCTGACCTGCCAGGTACAGCACATTGTCTTCAGGGTTTTGCTGCACAAACCTGGCATTTCTAGGCAGGTTTAAGCTGCCAAGAACCTAAACTCTGAAATTCTCTCCCTAAACATCTCCACTTTTCCAGCTATCTCTCCTTCCTCCTTCAGCTCATTCCTTAAAATCCCCTCTTTGATAAGTTTTTGGTCTCCTATCCTTATGTGGCTAAAGTGTTCTCTTATTACGCTCCTGTGAAACATCTTGAAATGCTTATACCATGTCTAAGCTAACATATACATGCTTGTTGTGGGTGCAGGTTATGAGGCTAGCTTGGATGGATGAGGCTTGTATTCTTTTGGCTATGGAAGATTAAGGGGCGATCTAGTTGAGGCATTTAAGGTGATTTAATGATTTGATAGGGTAGAAAGAGAGAAACTATTTCCTCTTCTGGGGGTAGTAAAACATGGGGATGTAAACTTAAAATTAGAGCTACACCATTCAGGGGTGATGTGAGGAAGCACTCCCTTACAGAAAAGGTAATGGAAATTGAAACTCTCTCTCTCCCAAAACTGAGATCGATAGACTTTTGTTAAATCCGGGTATTAAGCGTTATGGAACCAAAGCTGCTAAATGGAGATAAAATAGAGATCATGCATAATCTAATTGAATGGTGGAACAGGCTCGAGGGGCTGAATGGCCTCCTCCTGCTCCCATGTTCCACGATTACTGCCTTTTACGGCTTTATAATCACAACGGCATAACCATTATTTCCTCTCTCTCTGTATATATAAAAAATGCTTTTAGATTTCCATTGCAAGGGGTAGTTAGAGTACATGTAAAATCTTAACAACATTGACATTTTCTGTCCCCCAGGGCCACCAATTTTTAATTCACTTCACACAGTCTTGAAGGCCAGAAATCATCCAATCTTATGATAAATCTGGTTTTAATATATTCAGAAATATATTATAAAAAATCCTTAACCAGCCACTTTAGAGAATCATTACTTTCATTCTGTTTTTCTCTCCCTTCTCTAGTTCCCATTTTCCTTCTTGTTTTCCAATATTTCCTACCATCTTCTACATTTATTTAGCCTTATTTTTGGGTCTACCATTTTTACCAGAATTTACACATTTCTCCAAGCGTCTCTTTTGGGAAGCTAGGAACAGGAGGAGGTCATTCAGCCCCTTGGGCCTGTCCCACCATTCAATCCGATCATTGCTGACCATGGAATGGGCTTAATTCCATTTGCCCACCTTGGTTCTATAATTCTTAATGCCCTTACCCAACAAAAAAATCAATTTTGGTTTTGAAATTTTTCAATTGATTCTTGAAGGCGAGCTTCAAGAATTGGCAGCTTCTCGAAGGAGGGAGTTCCAGATTTTCATTACCCTTTGTGTAAAGAAGTGCTTCCTGACATCACCCCCTTTATCCCCAATTGTTTTGAATTCTCCCTCCAGAGGAAATATTGGCCCAGATTTTCCAGTCTCTGGACAGTTGGAGACCAGAGATACGACAAAAGATGCTCCCGGGACCCGTCAGAAGTTCCAGTGTAAGCAGATCCCCAATACTTGCCGGTTTTACCCTGCCCACATTGCTCTGTGATTGGCTGGAACCACCCCAGATTTGGGCTGTTTGCCCTATACTTACCCTGGATTTTACATGGTTCTTCATTGTAGGTATAAAACCAGCATAACGCTAAGTAAATCAGCTGGAGTGTAAAAAGCACTCCATAACCCACAGCAATGTTCAACCCCAGTGTCCCCCACTTCCTCAAAATGTTCACCCCCACCCCATACTGGACAGGGTCATCTCCCACCCCCATCCTGTACAGTGGTCACTCCCCCACCTTCACTTTGGACAGCGGTCACCTCTACCCCCACTCTGGACAGTGGTCATCCGCCCCCACCCCCACCTTGGACAGTGGTCACCTCTACCCCCACTCTGGACAGTGGTCATCCCCCCACCCCCACCTCGGACAGTGCTCACCTTCAGCTCCCACCCCCCCAACTATTTCCCCCCTGCTGATTGACCACCTGACCCTCCCGACCCAGCCCCCAGACTCCCCTTGAGCACCTGACCCCCCAACTACTCCCCCCTGACCATCCCAAGCCCTCCCACCCCCTGACTACCCCCTTGAGCACCTGACCGCTCCCCCTGACTAATTCACGAGCACCTAACGCCCCCCCCAACCACCCCTGAGCATCCGCCCCACTCCCCCCTCAAACCCCCATTCCGTGTCCACCCCCTGACACTCCCCCTTGACCACTCAACAACCCCCCCCCCCCCAACCGGATCGCCCAACTCCCCTCCCTCCCACCCACCACTGACCACTGACCATTAACACCCCTTTTCAACACCCACCCCCCCACAACCGACTTACCCAGCCATCTTTCCACCACCCCCCCCAAATCGGCCAACCCCCGAACCCCTCGCCCACTTATCTTAAACACTTACCTTCTATTCTGTCAATGTGTCTGGGACATTTAAACTTAGCAGTTTACAGCAGCCAGTGCTGTAAAGAGCCGGGCGGGGGGGGCATGTCCTCACTTACCCCAGCGACCCTGTCCTGCCCTGAGGAGATGGCAGGAGCAGCTGAGCTGCACATTCCTCAGCAAGCGAGGGCCACATGTTCAGGCGAGAAATCTGCCTCTCCACACTGAAGAAAGGAAGAAGGAGCGGAGTGGCAATCCAACAGTGATTGCCGCTCCATGGAAGATTCAGCCCGTCTTCTCTCTGCCTACGCTATCATACCCATTAACGTTCTTAACCTCCTCAGGCAGAATATCCCTTAATCTTCCACAAACAAGGTTTTCAGAGCCATAATCACCTCAACAAAATATTCATCTCTGCGTGGTTTCAGAATGGTCTCTAAGATGATTTAACGATTGGGTGGAGAGAAATCGTTCCCTCTGGCAAAGGGAGTCCAGAACAAGGGAGCAGGAACTTTAAATTAGAGCCAGGCTGTTCAGGGACGATGTCAGGGAGCACTTCTTCACACAAAGGGTAGTGGAAATCTGGAACTCTCTTCCCCACCCACCTTACCCCCCAAAAAAGCTGTTGAGGCGCTGCGGGGAGAAGGGGTGTTAACTTGAGAATTTTAAAACCCGAAATGGATTGATTTTTGATGGATAGGGGTATCCGGGGTTATGGATCCAGTGGGCGGAGTGGGTAGGTGGAATTAAGATCATTAAGATCTGGATCGACCATGATCTAATTGAAAGGTGGAACTGTCTCGAAAACCTGAATGACCTCCCCGATCCTAAATTAGTGAATCCAGCAACAATAGAAATTTAGGCAGGGCGGGGGAGTATCGAGAAAGGCAAAACTGACAGAACCTTGCACCACAGGAGGAGGTGGCTTGACCCATCATGTTTGCATCGGTCCTTTCAAAGAGTCATCCGCTCAGTCTCTCTCCCCTGACCTGTGCCCACAACCCTGCACGTTTTGCCTCAGTGACGCTTGTATGGGCCTATTATCCAATGCCAGCAAGGAAGTAAGGCAGTTTGTGATTTGTGCTGATTAGTGTGACTGGCTACATTACCATCAGGGAATAACAGTTAATTGTTGTGAAGTAATTATCCTTAATAAACTAGTTGATTTATATGATTTTGCAGAGCAGAGCAATCTTTTCCTTCCCCTTTTTCTCATGGGTCCTTGGCTGAATGATTTTTTTTTAATCTCGGAGCCCTTGGCAGAGGGCTCTTGCATTCACCCGAATCAAAGCCACTTTCATACCGTTGACACTGTCAAGTAACCAGGACACGGCAAGACTATGAACCCAGGAGGTGGTGGTGTCACAACCACAGTGCCAATGTCACTATGCCCGCTTCACAGTGAGGCGGCAGCCAGATTATCCACAGACAGCATTGGGAGCACTCCACTCCTCTTGCAGTGGCAGTAGGGGGAACTTGGCAGTGTTCTCACTTGTTTCCCCAAAATCCTTATTGTGATATAAATCATTGTTTTAATTGAGCTCGGAGACAGTTTAACTGTTTCTGCTGTAAATTGGAGGAACCAGTAACAACGGTTCAGCTTCATTTCTGGCATGCCTAATCAGAAATCTCTCAGCGAGGTGTCAAGGTCTCCGACTGTGGCTAAGAATGCTCCCAGACCTGTACTGATTGATTAGTCAATCTTGGCTTCCCTTTTGATCATGGTTAATTCAGCCATTAAGTAGCACAGGTAAATTGCCCTAACTGCTGAGTGCTCTCTAAATACTTGCAAAGGACCCAAAGTATGCAGCACACTCTGAGCATTTTGAACTGATGATGCTAACGAGGTTGATGTCTTGCAAGTCGGATTTTTTTTTTTGGCCTTCTCTATGCTCTCTCTCCATGGGCCTCTTTTCTCTTTGGTTTCTGTTACACATGATTTATGAGCCATCAGCACTGCACAATCCTCTGTTGACTTCGCTGGACAGTGAATGCTGCAACACAGGCATACCGAAGCACATTTTCTGCCCACTTTCACGGAGATTAATGCTGCTTCCCGGCAAGTTCATTGAGAGTACATGGAACTAGCTTGCCAAACGTGTGAGCAAGCCATCCTTTCTCCATGTCTTGTCAGCAAGCCCAGTGCGAATTCTAAAGAGATTATAAACTGCAAGGACTTGCATGTAATGAGACTTTCAATGTATTGTTACCAGGTGAGTGACTAGGTGAGTCTAGTAATGGTTTCAATATGTAGTCAACATGTTATTAACGAGTAATGGCTTCAGTATGTGGTCATCAAGTTAGAAACTAGGTGAAACTAGGAATGGTTTCTAATCTAGCCAGATTACCAATTAAACAAGTTTAGTAATGATTTCATAATATAATTACCAGACTGGTAACTAGGTGAGTCGAATGACTTCTAAAGTCTCGTAACTAGATGAAGTAGTAACTAGGTGAGACAAGTAATGGTTTCTAATGTAACCTGGTTAGTAATTTGACAAGACGAGTAATGGTTTTAGTCAACCAGACACCAGCTAACCTAACTGCCAGCCAAATTGCTGGTTTGAGACTGGTAGTGATTTATAATGTCATCAATTTAGTAACTTGGCAGGGCTAGTAAAGATTTCATTATATAATCAACAAATTAGTACCTAAGTGAAATTTGTGATCTCTAGCAGACAGTAACTAGATGTGAATAGGAGTGATTGCAAATGGAAGCACTGCCCAGATTTACCAATGTCAATTGCAGCATCCTTATAGTTGCCCTCCATAGGAACAGGAGGGGGCCATTCAACCCCTCAAGCCTCTTCCACCATTTGATTAGATCAAGGCTGACCTGTATCTTAAGTTCCATTGCTTTCATATCCTTAAAAGCGCTTGTCTAACAAAAATTTATCAATGTCAGTTTGAATATTTTCAATTGGCCCCCCAGCCTCAACAGCTTTTTGAGGGAGAGAATTCCAGATTTCTACTCCCTTGATGTGAAGAAGTGCTTTCTGACATCACCCCTGAACAGCCTGGCTCCAATTTTAAAGTTAGGCTCCCTTCTTCAGGACCCTCCCACCAAAAGAAATAGTTTCTCTGTATCGACCCCATCAACTCTTCAAATCATCTTAAGCACCTCAATTAGATCACTCCTTAAGTTTTTATACTGAAGGGAATAGAAGCCTAGTGTCTGCAACCTGTCCTCATCATTTAATCCATTAATAGCTAGCAGAATCTGAACCAGGCATTGAATGGTTTATGAATAAGGTTGTGCCTAAGGATGGCTTCAGCCACTGCCAGTGGGGTTCGAGGTGGGTATAGTAGAAAAGCAGAGAAATTATTTTAAACTTGTTTAGGACACCATGCTGAGACTGCACTGTACAAAGGATAGAGAGGCACTGGAGAAGCTGCAGAAAAGATTGACGGTGTTTAAACCAGAACTGAGAGGTTATACATATAGGGAACGACTGAATAGGCTGGAGCTCTTCTCTCTAGAGAGAGGACAAGGGAATGCCCTGAAAGAGAGATCCTTCAGATTATGGAAGAGTTCTGCAGGTAATATTCCCACGAGATGGAGACCAAAACCCCTCTACCGTGTCCTACAAAGGCATTGACAACCATGAAATTGGTCCATGGTTATGCCTGGCAAAGTTCTGTAGTGGTTTGCCATTGCCTTTTGCAGTGTGGCTGACCAGGAAACTCTCCCACCTTTACCACCTGCCATCAGGGGCATTGGAAGGATTTACAGGCTTATAACCAACCTGTTTGCCCACATTTTGAACATAACTTCTGGGGGCATCAAGTCCTGAAGTGGGACTTGAACCTGGAGTTTCTGTCCTAGAATTAGGTTCACCACCACGGTTCCTCAAGACCTCCCCAGACTATGGCTAGGACCGACATTAACAAACCGAGAAAGGAATTCATGAGAAACCTCTTTACTCAAAGTGTAACTCGCTACCACATTGAGTAGTTGAGGTGAGTAGACGTATTTAAGGGGAAGTTGGAAAAACCCATGAGGAAGAAAAGAGTAGAAAGACATGCAAATAGGTTTGGAGGAAGAGGAGAGTCATGTGCAGGATTATACGGAATGGATCAGTTGGGCTGAATGGCCTCTTTCTGTGCTGTAACCTCTATGTAATTCTATGTAGGAATCTGCATATAAGTTCAAAATATGTACAAGTCCATTGTTCTGTCTGACCAAGAATTCCTTGTTTTTGATAGGATCTGGATCTGTGCAAGTGCTGGTCACAGAGACAAGCAACCTGACAGACTCTCATCCCATTGTGTGGAACAAGCCACAATCCTTCCACATCCTACAGTACATCCTGAGATGGAGGCCTGTAAGTAAACTAGTCAACCAGTCAGTCAATGATTAACGGTGCTTGGGGACCTACACTATCTTGGATTGCCTTATGCCAAGTGAGTTGAAACCGTGCAGGAGAAAGGTTGGCGGAGGTGGGGGGAGATAAGTTGCTCGGGTTAGTGAGAGTGTGAACCTAGCTGAGCACTGGCTCTTCAAATTCTGCTGGAGTCCCATCGTAACCCCAGTGGGAGACCACATAACCACAGTAACAGCCGTTCACCCCGTTCCCTCCCAACAGTGCCCCCTGTGTCCCGCCGTTGCTGACCTGGACTAGAGCTCTGCCACCACAAAGCCTCCGAAAGCAGGAAACGTGATTCTTTTATATCTCACTTGGTTAAAAGCCGGGAAATTATGAGGTTCTGCTCCCGACACAAGGGGACCCTGGTGCAGCGGCCTCTTTATTGCCTTTCTGCACCTTTTCGGCCGGGCTGAGAAATCTGCCTGTATCAGGTTTCTCGGTGGCACCATCAGGTGTGCACAGCAAGGGGGACGTGTAAACCAGCGTCAGCATGTGCCATTTTGTGCTGGTAAATGGGATTAGGTAGGTAGGTGGGTCAGGTGTTTCTCATGTGTTGGTGCAGACTCGATGGGCCGAAGGGCCTCTTCTGCACTGTGATTCTGTGATTTTAACCCACCATTGACTTGTTCTTGGGATATGGGCAATACTGGCAGAGCCCTGTGGTGGAGCTGGTAGCGTTTTCACCTCTTAAGTCAGAAGGTTGTGGGTTCATGCTCCAATCCAGAGACTGAAATGCATAATCTCAGCTGGCACTCACTGTGCAGTGCTGAGTGGATGCTGCACTGCCAGAGGTGCTGTCTTTCAGATGTACTCCTGAAAAGCTAAGCCGAAGCCCCCTCTGCTCTCCCAAGTCAGCATACAAGATCCCATGGCACCATTTTGAAGAAGAGTAGGGGTGTCCTTCCCCTGGCTAACATTTATCATTCAACCAATATCACTCCAAACTGATTATCTGGTCATTATCACAGTGTTGTTTGTGGGAGCTTGCTGTGCACAAATTGGCTGCTACGTTTTTTACATTACAACAGTGACTACGCTTCACAAAATACTTCATTGTCCGTGAAATGCTTTGGGCCACCCTGAAATTGGGAAAGTCATGTTCCTTCTTTCACTGGGTCAACCACAGTGAGGGAGACTGGATTCGCATCAATGAACTGCTGCAGTTTTTCATTTGTACAGCGGGCACAGGCCAAGGCAGTCATTTTGCCTAATGCCAGCCTACAAATCGCCTGATTTATTGAATATGTTTTACCACAATGGGGATTTGAAGTAACAACCTTTTGGGGTTCCCAGTACTGAATCACATCAAGCAGCGCACCAGAGTGTGCCCAGGCAAAATGTACTGGGGCCAGTTAATGATTGTGTTGAGCCCGGTGTCAATGCCCGGTGTCCTATTATACAGGCAGGAAACTTAGCCCTTGTGTCCTGTTTACCTATTTCCCAACCAAAAAACAAGCTTCACACACAGGTGGCTTGTAGCCTGCAAGCCCTTTGATCTCTGGCATCACAGCGCAAATGGCCTGCCAGGCTTTGCAAGAGTTCAAGGCAATGTTCCATTGCTCAAGTAATGCTCAATAAAGTGCGTGTCATTTCCAGCTCTCTTTTGGCATACAAACGAGAGCACAGAGGGCAGCCAAATGAACCTTTGTTTAAGGTCAACAAATTGCAGTGTTCACATACATCTCCTTTACATCGGGGAACTAGGCCCGAGATAGGCCTGTGGTATGTGGTCAAAAGATTTTAACTCCACAGAAGTATTTCTTTTCCATCCATGATGCATGTGTTACATTGAAAAACAAGTCAGCTCTTTCACAGCTATCCTTTGCACGACCCCACCCCACCCCCCCACCCACCCAGCCTCCTCATCCATCCCAAGATGGCTGACAGACATAAAGTTGCTTGGCTCAAATCTCCAACTTCACATAATTTTGAGCCAGGCTTGCCATGGGTGATTTCTGACCTGCACTAAATCAAGGCATGGCAGGTTCCCCAAAACTTGTGTTCAACTGCTGCTCTGTGCTTAGCGAGCCCATCTTGAGGTCAGTGGCATGGGTGCTGCAGTTTGGATCTCTGAGGTAGAGCAGGATGTGGGGAGGAACATCATCCCGGCTTCCTGCTCCATGATGATATCCGCTGACTGCTGCTGCAAGGGAGTGCATGCAGCGGGGTGTCCTGTGATTTCTTGAGGCTCACAATATGAACTGTGGCAACATTGGAGAAGCACCAAGGGGGGACCTCGAAAGGAGGAGGGAGCAATGCTAGTTTAAAGAAAAAGTTTATGGAGCCCTTTGTATTTAAATGAAGACTGGGAAAGCATCCATTTAATGGAAAAAATATGTCGGTAATTGCATCTTCATTTCATGCTTCCTGCTGATAACTTTATAACTGTTTTAAAAAGCCCTTCAGCACTGGGATTGTAGTTCATTAGACACAACACTGTGATCTGGCATTTGACCAGTTGCTGATCAAAATGAATCCGTGTGTGCGTGTGCGAGTCCATGTGTGTGTGTGCGAGTCCGTGTGTGTGTGTGTGCGAGTCCGTGTGTGTGTGTGTGCGAGTCCGTGTGTGTGTGTGTGCGAGTCCGTGTGTGTGTGTGTGCGAGTCCGTGTGTGTGTGTGTGCGAGTCCGTGTGTGTGTGTGTGCGAGTCCGTGTGTGTGTGTGTGTGTGTGCGAGTCCGTGTGTGTGTGTGTGTGCGAGTCCGCGTGTGTGTGTGTGTGTGTGTGTGTGTGTGTGTGTGCGAGTCCGTGTGTGTGTGTGTGTGTGTGCGAGTCCGTGTGTGTGTGTGTGTGTGCGAGTCCGTGTGTGTGTGTGTGCGAGTCCGTGTGTGTGTGTGTGCGAGTCCGTGTGTGTGTGTGCGAGTCCGTGTGTGTGTGTGTGCGAGTCCGTGTGTGTGTGTGCGAGTCCGTGTGTGTGTGTGCGAGTCCGTGTGTGTGTGTGCGAGTCCGTGTGTGTGTGTGTGCGAGTCCGTGTGTGTGTGTGTGCGAGTCCGTGTGTGTGTGTGCGAGTCCGTGTGTGTGTGTGCGAGTCCGTGTGTGTGTGTGTGCGAGTCCGTGTGTGTGTGTGTGCGAGTCCGTGTGTGTGTGTGTGCGAGTCCGTGTGTGTGTGTGTGTGCGAGTCTGTGTGTGTGTGCGAGTCTGTGTGTGTGTGCGAGTCTGTGTGTGTGTGCGAGTCTGTGTGTGTGTGCGAGTCTGTGTGTGTGTGTGCGAGTCTGTGTGTGTGCGCGAGTCTGTGTGTGTGCGTGTGCGAGTCCGTGTGTGTGCGTGTGCGAGTCCGTGTGTGTGCGTGTGTGTGTGCGAGTCCGTGTGTGTGTGTGTGCGTGTGCGAGTGTGTGTGTGCGAGTGTGTGTGTGCGAGTGTGTGTGTGTGTGTGCGAGTGTGTGTGTGTGTGTGTGTGCGAGTGTGTGTGTGTGTGTGCGAGTGTGTGTGTGTGTGCGCGAGTGTGTGTGTGCGCGAGTGTGTGTGTGCGCGAGTGTGTGTGTGCGCGAGTGTGTGTGTGTGCGCGAGTGTGTGTGTGTGCGCGCGAGTGTGTGTGTGTGTGCGCGAGTGTGTGTGTGTGCGAGTCTGTGTGTGTGTGTGTGTGCGTGGGAGTCTGTGTGTGTGTGTGCGCGAGTCTGTGTGTGTGTGCACGAGTCTGTGTGTGTGTGCGCGAGTCTGTGTGCGCGCGCGAGTCTGTGTGTGTGTGTGCGTGCGCGAGTCTGTGTGTGTGTGTGCGCGAGTCTGTGTGTGTGTGTGCGCGAGTCTGTGTGTGTGTGTGCACGAGTCTGTGTGTGTGTGTGCGCGAGTCTGTGTGCGAGTGTGTGTGTGTGCGAGTGTGTGTGTGTGCAAGTCTGTGTGTGTGTGTGTGCGAGTGTGTGTGTGTGTGCGAGTGTGTGTGTGTGCGAGTGAGTGTGTGTGTGTGCGAGTCTGTGTGTGTGTGTTTGTACATGTGCATGCCTGTGTATAGTTTTTTTAAATTAATTTACGGGATGTGGGCATTGCTGGCTAGGCCAACATTTATTGTCCATCCCTAATTGCCCTTGAGAAGGTGGTGGTGACCTACCTTCTTGTTAAGCGTTCGTGTGTTGCAGTTCGTGTGTGTTTGTGTGTGTGTTCATGTGTGTACATCTACACACACAGGCACAAACACACACACATCCACAAACAACCTCAAGATTGTTGGGCTATCACGCTGGATTTAAAAGTTAACTTTGCTTGTGTGCATTTCATGCAGAAAAACTCAAGGGAGCAATGGAGGGAGGCGATAATTCCGGGCCACATGTTATCTTATACCATCAGAGACCTGAGACCAAACATCACCTATGAAGCCCAGCTCATCAGCAAGCAGAAGCCGGACCGGAGAACCACCACCAAATTTGAATTCACAACCTCCCATTTGCCTTGTGAGTAATGCCCCGCCAAGGGTCTGCATTCTCCTCCTCCTCCTCTCGTAACCCTCCCTCTTTAGAAAACATTAGCAGGCATGACTAATGAAAGGCAGTGCGTTTGCTCAACACAGGTGGACCTGGAGCTGTTTGTAAATCTCGCTGTGATTTGACAATGGCTAATTTGTGAAGAGATTTCCTTTTCTGGCCTCCAACCCCATTTTGCCTCTGGTGTGGGTGGGAACTACAATTCCTTCCAAGAGTATTATTCCTTGCGACCTCTGCCTCACTCACATAGTTAGCCTCAACAGGCAGCACAGTTGGACTATCGAACCAAGCGAGGCAGCCCCACCCCACCCTCCCCCGAAGCCTGCTTGGCAGCCTGACAGAGGGATTGGTGGAGCCACACATGGCGATTAGGGAGTTGAGGTCAACTGTGACTGCAGCCTGAGCCCCAAAGCTTTACCGTGCTTAGCTGCACGAACCTGTCTAGGCCTTGGGAGCAGCTGAAGGGGTGCCTTGCATAGGAACAGGAGGAGGCCGTTCAATTAGAACATGGCTGATCTGTAACCTAGCTCCCATCTATCCACCTTGGTCCCACATAGCCTCACCCCAAAAAAATCTATCGATCGCAGTTTCGACATTTTCATAGGGCCCTCAGTCTCGACAGCTTTTTGGGGGGCAGAAAGTTCCAGATTTCCACCAGCCTTTGTGTGAGGAAGTGCTTCCTGGCATCACCCCTGAATGGCCTGGCTCTAAGTTTAAGGTCAAGCCCCTATGTTCTGGACTCTCCACTGCAGAAAATAGTTTCTTTCTCTCAATCCTACCAAACCCTTTAATCATATTAAACACCTCAGTTTGATCATTCCTCTGTACACATGGGAAATGCAAGCCAATTCCATGCAATTGGTCCTCAAAATTTAACCCTTTATTCTGGACAATCCGCCTTCCACCTTGGGATGAATTCTTAATTCTGTAATTCAAGTCTTGTGACCCTGTGTTTCTCTCTCTTCTCTATCCTGACAGTGCTCCCAACTAATGGCGTGTCAGTGCATATTCCTGACAAAGACAGAATCACGGAGTCCATGGTGACAGAATCGATCAAGGAGATCACCTCCAGCAGCTTCGTTGTGTCCTGGGTGTCTGCTTCCGACACGGTGTCTGGATTCAGGATCAAGTATGAGCTTAGCGAAGATAATGCTCAGCCTCAGTACCTTGGTAAGCCCTCCTCCCTTCGACCCACTCCCCACCTCTCCGACTTCAGTTTGAGCCGTGTGGCTTGGGAACCAAATGTAGGCCGTAACTGTATCTGCTCAGTTTCCTCCTCTGTTACGTTTAGGACAAAAGCTGGGATTTCCCTCAGTACATTCACAGGTCGTTTCCCAGCCCAGGAGCCATTTTCACTGCCACCATCCCCTCCCCTCCCCCTCCCCCACCCCCACCCCCACCTTCACCAGTTGCACTGGAAGGAATTATTTCTCCATGCACTTGTGACCCTGGGGAACCTGGGATGTTGGGATTTTAGCACTGTCTCCCTCTGGAGGAATGGATAATGGAAAGGGAGTCAGAGAGGTAAATGCAATTAGGACTATTTACTGAGCTGGAGGGTAAATGCCACCACGATTGCTTGGTCCCAAAGGCCTGTTTCCGTGCTCTTCCTGCTACCTAATTTTCTTGCTTTCTGGTAAGATTGGAAGTAAACATTATTCAATGGCCAAACCGTCTCCATGTACTTCACCCATGTCAGACGGGTGTGATACTTTTTGAAACAGTGATGTTACAATTCAGCTGATTTCTTCTTTATTCTTTCATGGGATGTGAACGTCGCTGGCAGGGCCAGCATTTGTTACCCATCCCTAATTGCCCTTGAACTTGAGTGGCTTGCTAAGCCATTTTCAGAGGGCAGTTAAGGGTCGACCACTGGGTCTGGAGTCATGTGTTGGCCGGACAAGGTAAGGACGGCAGATTCCTTCCGTGAAGGGCATTAGTGAACCAGGTGGGTTTTTACAACAATCGACAATAGTTTCCTTCTTGACTCAAGAGGCAAAAGTGCTGCCTGTTGTGCCAGAGATGAAAATCGGTAGTAATCCAGTCACAGTGAGGCCTGTTCTGGGAGTGTGTGGTACTCAACAGGTGAGAAAGGAATTCTCCTGATGCCCTGGTCTCACTGATAGTGATGGCCCGACCACCAGTGATGTAGTGATGAAAATCGGAGATTCACGAGAGACAGCATTGAAAGAGCACCTTGTAGATTACAGAGATAGGGAGGACTGAAGCGATGGAGAGATTTGTAAACAAGGATGAGAATTTTAAAATCGAGCAGTTTTCGCAATGAGAGCCAACGTAGGTCATTGAGCAAGGGGGGTGAGGAGTAAAGGGGATTTGTACAAATTAGGATAACAATCATTCCAAAGAGTTAATATGTTGTGCGTTAAATGCTGGGAGATATATCTGGAAGGCCATAAGACAGGTTACCTTTTAAGTCTTTATTTCCATTTTACTTCCAGATGTCCCAAGCACAGCCACATCTGTTTCCATTCCTAACTTGCTGCCTGGCCGCAAATACATTGTGAATGTTTACGAAATTACAGACAAAGGAGAGAAACTAATTCTAACAAAGGCGCCCATGACAGGTCGGTCACCAAGGAGACATTTCATTGGTGTTTTTTTTCCTTCTTGTTGATCAGGAGCTCTCATTTGCTATGATAATGTCCTGCCTTTCCTTACAGCACCTGATAGCCCTACCAAAAAAATTGTGGACCGTGTCAATGATACCGCCATGACCATTGAATGGACCAGGCCTCAGGCTCCCATCACAGGTAGGCCGACCCTTGTGATCTGATTGATGCACCAAGGTGTACCACTCTCGCCATCAGGGTAGCTGCTCTTAAAATTAACGTTCAATAGGTGAAGCGTTCCTTTTAACTCTCTTAACTCTTTAGGGTAATCACAGGTAAAATCACCTAAGAGTTTAAACTTTTTGCAAAATAATAGTTTCATTAAATGATAACAGGTTTTAGAGGTTCATACAACTTTAATTAGAAGCACAACTTGGCCCTGAAAGTCAAAACTTCTGCTTCTGGACATTTAAGAGGTTAATAATCCAATGAGGTTAATAATCCAAGCAGGCCCTGGGCAGAATTTTATGCTGATCGGGCGGGTGTGTGCCCGACCCAATAGGATGCGAAATCGCGTGAGCGCGCGCAAAAGTCGAAAGCGTGCCCGCCGACAATTAAGAGGCCAATTTAGGTTATTAAAGGTGCAATTGACTCCAATTTTTCGTGGTCCATCCAACCGTATGGCTGGCGGGCAGGCGAATCGGCCCAAGGGTGGGATGAGGTTTCCGCTATTAAATGAAAGAAAATGATCTATGTGCACTATTTTTATCATGTATATGTTCAGGTGACTGGTTGTGATGCTTGGACCTTTTTTTCCCTGATTTTAAAAACTTTATTTAATGCTTTTCAGGTCCTTAGCTCCCTGAGGCAGCTCTCTGCCTTCGGGAAGCTTTCTACCAGCGCCCACCCTCCTCCCGCCCCCACCCCGGCAGCGCTGAGCTTCTCAGCGCGCGCCTCACGCTTCAGTCGGGGGCTGATCGCGTTCGGTGGTCCCTTCCCTGGCCGACCCTGGACCCACCAATCATGCCCATCCACCAACCTAAAAGTCCTGCCCCCACTATGTGGGGTTCATCTGGACTCTCTCTGGACTGTGCCTGAACTGTTCCCAGGAGCTCTCTGAATGGTCTCTGCCTTCAGCAGGGATCCTTTGAGCAGAGGTCAGGGTTACAGTTCCCCGATATTCTATGCTGGTGCATCTCTTGCACAACATTGGAACGGACAGCGGTCCAGGTTTGGTCAAGCAGTCTGCCGGAGACTTGTTGGTATGGTGCAGTAGGCGTTTGAGCTCGATACTGGCAGGAGGCCACTGCCTAAAGAACTGAAGTCCTGCCACCATCACCTTCCACAAGGGATGGGAAAGGAGGGGATAAACTGAGGGGTGAGGTGCAGCGGCAGCAGGCAGGGATAAGAAGGTAAAATAGCAATCGGAAGTTTAGAAGAGTTTTTTTAATAGCTTCCCACAAATTGGGAGGTGGAACCATGCCGTGGCTAAAGTCTTATCCGTACTTGGATCTAAAGGTTACCGTGTGGTATACACACCATCTGTGGAAGGCGCCAGCACTGAGATCATCCTCCCCAGTACTTCGACCACCCTCACCCTGACCGACCTGCAACCCGGCGTCCTGTACAACATCAGCATCTACTCCGTGGAGGAGAATCATGAGAGCGTCCCACTGGTCATCCAGCAGGGTACCACCGGCAGCCCGCGTCCAGGTACAAAGCCGCGGTCTGACAACTTGTGCCGTGGGGGCGGGGTTAGCGTCTGAGGATTTTGCGAGGGGGGCAAGAAGGTTGTGAGTGGATGGGCAATCAGATAAGGTCTGGTGGGGATGAAGAAGCAAAGAAATGGTTGTAAAGGTTGGTTTTGTTTTGAGTCTTTTTGAAGGAAGAGACAGTGGTTTAGACGGAGTGCTCCAAAGAGCCAGCTTAGGATGCTAGAGATGGGATGAATGGTCATGGTTGGACGGATGGTGGGAAGGGTTTGAGTTGCCTCTGGTGGAGATGGGATCTCAGCACTGATTCATGTGCTGGTTAATAACATCTAAGAATTGCCCAATAGTGCACCAAAATGCCTTGATGCTTTTCACTTAAAACCCTTCTAGTTAGAACTATTGCCCTGATTTTCTGTGGCTCAGTGGGTAAGACCCTTGTTTCTGTACAAGGTTGTGAGGTCAAACCCCACTCCAGACACTTGGGCACCAAATCGGGCTTGACACACCCAGTGCTGTACTGTTGGAGGTGCTGTCCTTCAGATGAGATGTTAAACCAAGGCCCTGCCTGCCTTCTCAGGGTGGTGTAAGAGATACAGTGACGCTATTTTGAAAAGAGGGTGAATTCTCCCTGTTGTCCTAGCTAATATTTATCCCTCAACCAACATTACTAAAAACAGATGATCTGGTCATTATCACAGTGCTCCATGTGGGAGCTTACTGTGCACAAATTGGTAGCTGCATTTCCTGCATTACGACAGTGATGTTTCCAAAGTATTTGATTGGTTGTGAGGTGCTTTGGAAGGTCCAACAGCCATGAAAGGTGCTGAAGAAGTGCAAGGTGATTCCTTCCACCTGACAATTGTCCTGGCAATGCATTTTGGTGTGGCAACCTTGGATTTTGCCCCATGACCCTGCCAAAGGCCATGAGGTCAGGGTGCGGCCTTGTGGTTTAAATGCTTTCAGCTGGTTCGACCCAAGAGGCTGGAATGTCCAGCAGAGGTGGGGTGAATGCAGGGGTTCATTTAGTTTTCAGTGCAGAAGAAGCCCGTTAAGAAAAGAAAGAACTTACATTTATTTAGCACTTCACACAGCCTCATGACATCCCAAGGCTTTCCGCCCAATGAAATCCCTTTGGTTGCTGCTCCTTCACCTGTGGGTGGCAGAGAAAGAAACCGAAAGTGCAGCGGCTGACGGATGAAAGGAAGAGGGTGTTGGGCGGAGGCTCATATGGAGCATTAACACCGGTATTTGGACTAACAGCTTGCGTCTGTGCTGCTAAATCTTGGAAAGATATTATGCGAAGCAGTTGCTGAGTTAGAATTCTCTTTTTGACAGTCAAAGGGACAACAAGGAACATTTCACAGGGAGGGGAAAGACTTGTTGAACTTTTGGCCCGAAGCCTATTCCCCTTTCTCCCTCTCTTCGATTGAAAACAAGCCGCTTTCAGGAATTGAAGTGCTAAGTACACAAAAAAGAGCCTGGTGCAGCTTGGGACAGCTGGAGGGGTAGGGGTCTGTGAGCACCGTTCCAAGAATCATTCAGGCTGATTGCCGAGATTGAATCCTAATGGTCTCCGCGTCCTTTCCAAGATCACCCCTTGGGAATAGTCGGGAGACTAGACCTCAAGAGCAGAAGGAGGGGGTTGGTCGGTGGTGGGGGTCGGGGAGGTATGCACAGAAAGCTCAAAGAGTTTTCGTCCTGCCTCAGCCTGGCTTGTTCCAAGCCTCCGTGACCATATAGGGGTAAAACCATTCTGCTAGCAATCTCCCCTGCCTGATGAAGCCTAATGATAGCAAGATTGTGCTGTCTGATGAATGATTACTCCATGCAGCGATCTGTCTGCTGCCAAAATTCCACAGGGAAGCATTTTCCTGCCTGAGGATAAAATCTGCCTTGTTCTGAAGACCGGGGCGCAGTGTTGCCGTTTTCCTCCGGAGGACTGACAGATGAGCTGTCAGTACTGCGCACAAATTTTCCTGCTTCCGAGGGACCTTCACCTTTTCACCTTCCCTTTGTTTTAGTTCAGACCTCCCCTCCCAAGCCACAGGACATCCCAAAGCTCTTGACAGGCAACAGCATACTTTGGAAGTGCGGTCACTGTGGTAGCGCAGGGACAGCGCGGCAACCAATTTATGTCCAGCGAGCTCCTACAAGCTGAGGTGTCGGTGGGAGGGACATGGCGGGGACCCCGAAGCGTGCCGCAAGACTTTTTACCTCCTCGCGAAAAGATAAGGAGGGCCTCAGTTTAGCCTCTCTTGAAATTGGCAGTGCAGCAGCCCCTCAGTACTGCACCACACAGTCAGCTTAGCTTTTGTGCACAAGCCTTTGGAGTGGGGCGTGAACCCACAAACTCAGGGGCGAGGGGGGCTCCCATTGATCCATGGATGGCATTTGATAACTGGCTTCTATTTGAACAGGTTTGAATTTTTTCCCCCTGTTGGAAGTTACGAAGGCAGACGCCCTTAAAGAATCTCCTGCTCCGTCTCTGTAAACGAGGCGGATGATTTTTAAAAAAACGAACCCGAGAAGCTCAGCCAAAAACTGTAGCGGAACGGGAAAAATCGCTGAGAAAATTCACCCCCAAAGCTGCACTAAAACGGGGAATGTTTCTAAACGTCATTCTCAAATCAACTCAGCGCAAAATTTCAGCCGCAAAATTGTATCGGTTGCAGACTCCGAGATCAGAGGTGTTCAGATCGCAGAGGTGTTGCTTTCTTTAAGCCGCTCGGGGATGGACAGCATTGTACGGTAAACTGTGACAGGGCAGGAGAGTCCCAGTTCAATCTGTGATAGGCAAAGTGAGGACAGATATCAGGCGAGCTTTTCATGGCACAACCGACACGGGGCGTGGGCTTCCAGGTGAAGCGTTGGAGCCAAAGTGCCGGGGAGACATTGGAGAATGGAGTGAATTTGAAGATGGTGCTTGTCGAGAATTTCTGCTGGGCTTTGTTAGGTCAGCACTGGAGGCAGGTGCAATCTACTTTAATGGGGGGGGAGGTGGGGGAGGGGTGCACGGGGAGGAAATATCAGCCATGGTTTCTGCTAGTGAATGAGCGCCCCCTGCAGGAAAGTGATTTTGTACGCAGGCAGCAGCCGAAGAGAGAGAGAAGCGTGATCAGGGTCAAATACTCTGCTGCAACACTGGGCAGGATTTTAACTCCCTTAGGTCAGATGTTATGGGCTCATAGTGGAAGGGTGGCAGCCTACTGGATGAGGGGCTGCAAAGCCATTGACAGTGAGCACAATAAGGGGATAGTGGGGAGAGACAGGATTTTATTTTGTTTCATTCATGTGGTGGAAGCATCAGTGGCAAGGTCAGCATTTATTGCCCCATCACCAAGTGGTTTGCTAGTTAAGAGTCAAGCACATTGCTAGGTGGGCAGTCTGGAGTCACAGATAAACCAAACTGGGTAAGATTTCCTTCTCTAAAGGGAATTAGTGAACCAGATGTTTCTTTTTAAATAACAATCTGCTAATTATGTGCTCACCATTGCTGGTATTAACTTTCCAACAAAAATTGGCCCAGCTACCATAATGGGACTTGAACTGCAAGAATCATTAGCCCAGGCCTCAGTTTAGCCTCCCATACAGTGCAGTAGCCTCTCAGTACTGCGCCACACAATCAGCTTAGATTTTGTTGTAAGTCTTTGGAGTGGGGTGTGAACCCACAACTCAGGCGAGGCCACCATTGATCTATGGATGGCATTTGATAACTAGCTTCTATTTTAACAGGTTTGTCGCTGGATCATTAGTCCAGGCCTGCGGGTTACTAGTCCAGTAACATAACCACCATACTACCAGCCTCTATAAATATATCATTTTCATTATTAGTATGATGTGAATAGAATTGACAAGAGTATTAAGCAATTATAAGGAGATGAGATTGGTAAACCTTATTGCTATCTGTCATAGCAGAGATAGTGGAAATTCTTCTCAGAAAGGGGAAGGGAGGGGAGGAGTCAGGAAAGGGAGAAAGAGGATGGGAAGAAGGCAGGAGGGGGGGAGGTGGAGAAACAAAATGTGGAGGAGGGGAAGGGAATGGAGGAGGTGGCGAAGGGAGAGAATGTGGAGGAAGGGAAGAAGGTGGTGGAGGGAGAGGATATGGAGGAGGTTGGGGGAAGGGGTGGAGATGAAAGGGGGTAAAATTACCGTGTTTCCACCTTTCTCACCATGAGTCTTTCTTCCAGTTGTGGTGGAGTCTCCCAGCAACCTTCACTTTACCGATATTACCGAGACCAAGATTATCGTCACGTGGAACCCGCCTCACTCCGAGATCACTGGCTATCGCATCACCATCCACCCAATCAGCACCCCTGGCCAGCAGCCCACCGAGCTTCCCGCCTTCAGTGCTAACT
This sequence comes from Cetorhinus maximus, assembly GCF_964194155.1. Classification (NCBI taxonomy): domain Eukaryota; kingdom Metazoa; phylum Chordata; class Chondrichthyes; order Lamniformes; family Cetorhinidae; genus Cetorhinus; species Cetorhinus maximus. The sequence continues at coordinate 15,317,035 of NC_135889.1, forward strand.
ATATCGAGCTGAGCAATCTCCGTCCTGGGACCACCTATCGCTTCTTTGTGTATGCTATGAACCGTGAGGCTGAGAGCACCCCTCTGGTCGGGGAACACACCACCAGTAAGTACGGAATTAAACTGAGTTAGCCAGGACTGGTGTAGGCATGGGTACAATTAGCCTCAGCACCCTTTTGGGAGGAGGTTGCGGAGGAGATTGTGGAGTATCGGCTGAGGCGGGGGAGGGCAGTCTTCGTCCTAATCACCATTTTGCTTCGAGAGGATTGGGCTCGGATGTGACATGCCCCATGATGAGTGGCTTCTCCCTGCCCAGGCTGTGGAACTGTATGCTAATGAGAGAGAGCGGGAGAAATGGAGGAAATATAATCACTCTTGCAGCGCAGAAAGAGGCCATTCAGCCCACCATGCCTGTGCTGGCTCTTTTGAGTTATCCAATTATTTCCAATTCCCTGCTCTTTTCCCATATCCTTGTAAATTTGACTTTTTGTGTATTTATCCAATTCCCTTTAGTGGCTGGTTATGAATTCCAGTTAGTAAAGAGCTAGTGTTTGATTATAATGTGAAAATCCCATTGGTTTAGAGCCCCTTACACTTACATTGATTCACATCTTTGGACGAGATGCACAAGAGGCCTAATTTAGAGAATCACAGATGAGGGTTGCAGGGCTGGAGGAGATTACAAAGATAGGGAGCGGCGAGGTCATGGAGGGGTTTGAAAACAAGGATGAGATTTTTAAAATCAAGACGTTGTTTGACTGGAATCTAATGTAAGTCAACGAGCACAGTAGTGGTAGGGAAACAGGAGTCTGGAACTGGCAGGGGCACTGGACAGGGGTGAACAGGGTGCATTCACCACCCCCCCCCCCCCTCCTCTGCCAGCTTGCCCTTGAACTCTCCTCTCCTAAAGCCAGCTGCATCCAGCTGTTCACACTTAACACTTCACTGGGGCTGGCGACAGAACGTATCTGAACTGTTCAGATGAAAGGTCACATAGTCATAATCTGAGGTTACCATTGGGACTGAACACAAAAATGGTAAAGCTGTTTAAAGAAAGAGCTTATATTTAAATAGCGCTTTCTACAACCTCAGGATGTGTCAAATTTTTTAGACAGCCAAGGAAGAAGAGTTTTTCTGATGCCTAATCACAATTGTAATGTAGGAAACATGGCAGCCATCCACGCACAGCAAGCTCCCAAGCAAAGTGAAAAACGACAAGTTTGTCTGATTTTAGTGTTATGAGTTGAGGGATAAATATTGGCCAGGACATTGTGGAGATCTCCCCTGCTCGTCTTCAAAACAATGTCATGGGATTGTTTGCATCCACCTGAGTGGGTAGGCAGGACCTTGGTTTAACATCTCGTGTGAATAAAAAACACCTCTGACAGTGCAGCACTCCCTCAATATTGCACCAGCAATGCCAGTCTAAATTTTGTGCTCGGTCCTTGTTACGGGGCTTGAACTCACAAGTTTCTGGCCCAGAGCACGGGACTCTGTCCCCTCAAGATGGACATCACTAAAGCATTGAGATAATGACCAGATCTTGTGATGCTGATTGAGTGATAAATAACTGACCAAGATACTGAGGAGGACTCCCTTGCTCATCTTTGAAATAACACCATGGGGTCTTTTACATTGAGAGAGTAACCAGGGTCTCAGTTTAACGTCTCATCTGAAAAGTGGCACCTCCAACATTGATGCACTCTCTCTCTGATTTTTGTGCTCAAGTCCTGGAGTTTGACTTGAACCCAAGGTTATCTGGTTATTATCACGTTGCTGTTTGTGGGTGCTCGCTGTGCATGAACTGGTCGCTATATTCCTTACATTACAACAGTGACTAGGCTTCAAAAGTACTTCACAGACTATAAAGCACTTGGAGATGTCCTGAGCTTGAGAATGGTGCTTTATAAAAGCAATCCTGTCCCTCCTTCCAAACCTGGAGTCCTAAGTGTTGTCCCATTTATGTTATTGCGCTGTTTTTCTAAGGTAATCTCTGAAGTGTTGACTATTTCTCATTCAGAGATGGATGCTCCAACCAACTTCAAGTTGGGAGATATCACAGACACCACGGCAGTGGTGACCTGGACACCGCCTCGATCCAGAGTTACTGTTTACCTCCTGACCTGGGGCCTGACGACTGAGATGCAACCCAAAAGCCATGAGCTCAGCCCGGACTCTCGCCGCTATCGTCTGCCCAATCTGCTGCCCGGGACTGAGTATGTTGTCGCTATCGTTGCAAAGCAAGGCAACTTGACAAGCCCGAAGGTCCATGAAGTTTTCACAACTCGTAAGTCTTCTGCTCCCTGCCTGTTCTGACCTCCCTCCATGTTTAATTCAGAACCCTTTTCTCCTTTTGTCACCCTGACAGCCATACTCCTCCATCGGCTCTTCCCTGGGTGCAGGTCCTTGGATTCTTCATGGAGTTCACCCACAATCACAGGGATCCCATCCAGCCGACCCTTCTGCCAAGTGTGGAGCTTCATGGAAACATAGGAAATAGGATTAGGAGTAGGCCATTCGGCCCTTCGAGCCTGCTCCGCCATTCACTATGATCATGGCTGATCATCCAACTCAATAGCCTGCTCCTGCTTTCTCCCCATATCCTTTCATCCCTTTCACCCCAAGAGCTATATCTAACTCCTTCTTGAAAACATACAATGTTTAGGCCTCAACTACTTTCTGTGGTAGCAAATTCCACTCTCTGGGTGAAGAAATTTCTCCTCATCTCGGTCCTAAATGGTCTACTCTGTATCCTCAGACTGTGACCCTTGGTTCTGGACTCCCCCACCATCGGGAACATCCTTCCTGCATCTACCCTGTCTAGTCCTGTTAGAATTTTATAGGTTTCTATGAGATCCCCCCTCATTCTTCATAACTCCAGTGAATATAATCCTAACTGACTCAATCTCTCCTCATATGTCAGTCCCGCCATCCCAGGAATCAGTCTGGTGAACCTTAGCTGCACTCCCTCTATAGCAGGAACATCCTTCCTCAGGTAAGGAGACCAAAACTGCACACAATATTCCAGCTTCGGGTGTCGGCAGGCCGTATATCACCATCAACAACTTGCATTTATTTAGCACCTGCAAATCTGGAGTGGGCCCCCCAAGCCCAAACCCCTCACTTGTTGCTGGCCGGGATGGGCCGATATTGGCCAACCTTTTTTCCAGCAAGCTGCATTGGGACATGGTGGTTTAGCATCCACCGCTTTATGGTTCAATGCAAACCAGGCCGGGACCTCAAAATGGGTGACCAACTGCTTCACATGGGTGACCGCACAACATGCTGCAGGCCCAAAGTCAACATCAACCCTTGTGTGTCAGTCCACCCACCCTTGTCCAAGTGTTCAATCACTCTGTGTGTCTCTGGTGATAGATACCAGTTCATTCTCCACAATTGACGTTAAACTGATAAGTCTGCAGTAACAATTACCATTTTATGGTTACACCAAGGTACAATTCCTGAATCTAGAGAGCCTTGGAAAACATAATCACTGCACCGGTAATTTCCCCATTTGTTACTTTTAACTCTGGGTCGGAAACCGTCAGATCATGAAAGATTGACTATCTAAAGTCCCATTATTTTCTCCATTACATTTTTTCAAAAATTATTCCAAACCCACCACGTTGTTCCCCTCAACTTATTTTCAGGTTCCCTAGTAGCGCTGGTAACATTGCTCCCCTCCCCCATTTATTGTCCGTTACATGGATAAATTATTGGCCGTCAATTTTGGCTAAATCTTTATGTCAACCCAAAGTGATTGGGGAGGGGAATGGTTCATGGCTGCTCCCTTGTACCCTGTCTCTGCCAGTACTTGATATTTAGAACAATGGCACAAAGAAACATGGTGGCTGACAACCTATTGCAAGCGTTGACCCTTTTCTATTTTATTAGATTTGGGTTTGTCTGCACCTGTTGATCAATGAGCCAGTGTGGTTTCTTCCACAGTGCAGATTTTCTCAGTTTGTGCCAAGACCAAGTTTGCCAGGCTTGGAAATGGAGCTCTGGAACTGGGTGATGACCAACCCATTCCTTGCTCACCTTTGCCCGCCCCCTGCCTCCCCACCCCTCCCCCCCAGCTCCTGGAAAAACTAGGGTTAAAGCCCATCAAATCTATTTATTTTGGTTGTTTTGGCATGTTGCAGAGGAGAGTGTGGGCCCAATACCGAACTTTAACACGGAGGTGACTGAGACAGCTATTGTAATCACCTGGACACCCTTGCCCAAGACATCATTCAAGGTAAGGGCATCAAGGATTTATTCATTTCAGAAAGTATGTTCAGTATGAAAAACTTGAAAGGATGGTAGAGGGTAGATATAAAAAGTTTGTTTCTAGTAGTTGAGCGGTTAAGAGTGAGGTACAAGGTTAAATATAAGATTTAGAACAGAGGGCAGGAGCGATGCCCTTGGTCAGGGGCATAGCTCACTGGCTAGCACTCTGAGCCTGAAGGTTGTGGGTTCAAGTCCCACTGTAAAGACTTTCATAACCTAGGCTGACTCTCTAGTGCTGCACTAAATTTTTGGATGAGATGCTAAACCAAGGCCCTGTCTCCCCTTTCCCTTGGGAGGTTTCCGGCTACATTTGAAGAAGAGCAGGAGATTTTTCCTTGTTGCCCAGGCCACTGCTTAGCCCTCAACCAGATTGCTTGTGGGATGACTATGCACAAATTGGCTGCTGTGCTTCCTACATTATAATTACCGTACAAAATTACTTAATTGGCCGTAATGGTCTTTGGGTGACCTTGAGGTTGTGAAAGGCACTACATAAATGCAAGTCTATTTTTAAACTCAATGTAAAACTCAAGAAATACAAAGTTTTGGAAATGTTTTTGTGAACTGAATTTTTGAGGAGTGGGAAATTGGGTGTAGTAGATTTTATAAGGGATTTTGATAAAACATAAGGAGACATTGATTCCACTGGCTGGAGGGTCAGTAACCAGAAGATACATTTTAAATAAGAAAGTTATTATGGTCTGGAGTGCACTAACTTAAAGGGTGGCGAAAGCAGATTCAACAGGAACTTTCAAAAGGGAATTGGGTACATATTCAGAAAGTGTGCAGGGCTGTGGGGAAAGAGCAGGGGAGCGGGGCTAATTGGAGTGGGCCCAGGCAGGATGGGCCGAATGGGGACCTCCTGAGCTGTATGATTCAGTGATTCTCTTTCGCCATTCTCTTAAGGTCACTGTCCGGCCCAGCCAAGGTGGAGAAACCCCTCGAGAAATAACCAGTGACTCTGGGAACATCACCTTCTCCAGCCTGACCCCTGGCACAGAGTACGCCATTTCTATTACACTGCTGGTGAATGACAAGGAACGACACAGTCCCATCACTAAGAACATCGTCACCGGTGAGTCTTTCCTCCAGCTCTGCAGCTCCTCAGATTTCTGTGCTGCTCCATTTCTGGTCCCCTGCGCATTCCTGGATTTCCTTTGCACCAAGATGGCAGCCTTCAGCTGTCTAGGCCCAAAACTTTGGAACTCCTTCCATCAAACCTCTTGGATTCTTTCTTCTTTTTTAAAACGCTCCTTAAAACCTTCCTTTTTCACAAAGATTTTGGTCACCTGCCCTTGTATCTCCTTATGTGGCTTGGTATTGACCTTTATCTGATAATGCTGCTGTGAAGAGCCTTGAACCATTTTACTATGTCAAGTGCGTAGTGTAAATGCAAGTTGGGCTTTCAATCAGCCAACAGCTCCTCATGTTTGTTCTTCTGGTACTTTTGTTCCTACAAAACCGGCTTTGCAGTCGCCATTGCGATGTCTCGTGATTTTCATTTTACATTAACCTCAGTGCAAACGGAAGGCGAGGTGAAAGGGCTGGTGTATAGTGGGGGCCTGGCCCAATATTTCTCATCCAATGAGTTTGTTGTAATTATGTAAAGCGACCCTGAAGAGTTTAGCACAGCCGGGTTGCCAGTCTTTTGTTTGAGCGTGCGTGGGAACGGGCTATTTTTTAACCCAATTGTCGAATCAATCTTCAAATGGGAGATTAAATAGAGTCAAATGCACTGTCTCTCCCATGGCCAAGGACTCTTGACAATGCTATCGGAAGCAGTCGCGTGGAATTACAGAATGATGTAACAGAGAAAGAAGGATGCCACTACGTCCATCCTGATTGTGCCAGCTCTTATATTGCCTTGTTTAGTACTAGTCTGTTATTTGAGCCATAGGAATGATTTGACACTCCCAAATCAGGTATGCTGCCACCCCTCCCCCAACTCCCCCAGTGCTAACGTAAAGTTCAGCGTGGTGACGTTGAGTTGGCAATACGACATTGTCACACCAGTCTCCCAGATTATGGAAGGTGAACGGGTGCAGAAATTGGAAGCCTGCCCACCATTTTGAAATCACTAATGAACAAGCTATTAAGCTTGTTAACAACCCAACCATTCACAATTTTTCATTCCCCCGCTGCATTTTTCGGGTGTAGGATGTGATTTAGTTTGGCAGTCTTGTACGCCAGCTATGACAAGGTGGCACAAGGGTGGTTGGAAAGGCCTGCCACCAGGACCATAACTCGATGTAGCGGCAGATTGTGCTGGAGAAGGTGGCAGCCTCTGTATGGGTTTTTTGAGTCATTTTTCTGGGGACTTCAGTAAAAAATGCAGACTGATTCTAAGATCAGGGTGCCTTTACGATTCTCGCTGTGGCCGTCTTCCTGTTCACAGAATTACCCCCTTTCCGCATGACATCCTAGCCGACTGCCGATTGGGTACGGGTCAACCCCCCACCCCCCCGCTACTGTTTGCCTCTCTAATTGGTCTCCCTCCCATCTGATGCTTGATTGGATGAGCTGAGATGGCAGAGGCAGGAACGAGCAGCCCCCTTAGTTCCCCATCCACCTTCTACCCCACATCCTACCGCTGAGAAACGTAAAATCCAGCCAATAGTCAACACAGCAAAGAGGGAGGCCATTCAGCCCATCAAGGCAATGCCAGCTCATCCAGCCACTCCCACTCCCATTTGTTCCTACCCAGACCCCCCCCTCAAGACCCAAACCTTTCTACCCTCCCTCCTGATTACCTGTTTCTGACTGCGCCCTCCCAGCAATTCCCCCACCACCTAGCTTCCTCCCCACAACAAGCTCCAATCCCTCACGATATCTGGGAATATCTCCTTACGTGGATTTGGTTGTCAGGTTTTGTCTGAGGATGTTCCTGTGCAGCACCATGGGATGTTTTTACTAAGGTAAGAGGTGCTATATTAATGCCGGCTGTTGTTGTTCTAATTGGTGTTATGCAAACTCATTCTTTCTTTGTGTGTCCATTGTAGAACTCTCCCCACCCACCAACATAGAAATCCATTCCAATCCCGCCACCGGTGAACCGTCGGTGATTTGGAAAGAGGGACCAACGCCAGGTACAGGCCAACAAAGATTTGAGTGTTCTTATTGTTTGGGGAGGTGGGAGGGAGGGAGGAGGGGTTCTCGCTTGGGAGTCACTGGGAACAATAATGGCGCGTTGTACACTTCTGTATCATTACTGAAATGAGACATGCTGTTGGAGCTTGCACTCAGAACGACAAGACACAAGGTTGCAAAATTTGAAAAGGAGCCACAGTTTATATTGCATGAGAAGAGGGTGCTGATTGGCTGGCAAGCTGACTGTGGTTGAGGTGTTGCCATGGAAAATGAACCAGGGAGCTATTGTCCACCATGCTTCTGTTCAATTTTAAAAAGGCGCAATGTCTGGACATGTTCCTTTTGCTGTGGAGGAAAGATTCCCGCGTATCAAAATATGCAGCTTGAAGCAAGCATAAGTGAGCCACATTGCAAGCCCAACTGATAACCTTAAGCTGGTTGTTAGGGTAATTCTTAGCACACTCAGGATTGTTCAGCAAGTGCTGTCCAATAGCAGAATCGTATCTAATGTTGGACCTTCTGTATCACATTCAGCACTGGAGCCAGAATATCTGGAGTTTCCGAAATGTCCTCCCCACCCAACAATGTTTGGGTTCTGATATCCAGTCAGACCACTAGCTGATTGAAGTGCTCCTTTGGGAAATGAGCAGCCATGAGTTGGCCCCTGAAAGGGACAGACATCCACTTTCCCTTTAGTAGCCATTTTCCAACACAGTTACAGTGAGTAGCACTATGCTCATTGATACTAAAGCTCATGCTCCTACAAGAAGGTCTTTTCCTGTCATGCCTAAATATTGGGTTTAAGCTGCTGAGGGTTTAAATTTTCTCTGTATTTTTCTGCTCTTACCGCTTTCAATCCCCTCAGCTTCCAATCGTTCACCGTGTGAGGGTGCCACACAGAAGCCACTTTCTTCACCTGGTTTCCTCCTGGTATAATCACCATCTTATCATGCCAGCCTCAGGCCCTAACCAAATGCCTTCTCCAAGCACCACCCCACCTCTCCCACCCCAAACACCACTTCCCCTATCCCAACCTCTTGTGCCTGCTAGCCATTTGTTGCCTGTGGACCTGCGAATCGCCATGCGACACCCCAAAGTTAGCTCATGGCCCTCATCCTTCCCTCCATCTGGGACCCTCCCCGCCCCCAGTTCTGTCCACTGACCAGTGTCAATGGGCCCACAGTAGAAAATTGGTAGCTTTTAGTTGCCTTCCACAGTTGCCTACCATGTCATAGCTACCACAGTGTTTGCACAGAAAGGTGCTCCTAGATAAATATTCCAGAGAATGTAAGTTCAAATCCCACCGAGGCAGTTTGAGAATTTGAAATCAGATTTTAAAAAATTACTGGCAACAGGAAGAGTGAGCAAGAAGCTGTCAAATTGTGACTGAAGCTCATAAGCACATGTTTCTCCTGTTTATGAAGTATTTCGTAAACAGCGCGAAGATAATGCTTCCATTTTGACAGCAATTCTTTTGTGTGTGTGTGTGTACTTGTGTGTTTACTGTTCAGGTATCACTGGCTACCGAGTGACCTCTGTCCCAAGAAAAGGCCAAGGGGGCAGTGTGCTGGAGGAATTTGTTGTACCTGGACAGACTTCCTGGACCCCGGAGAAGCTGAGTCCTGGCGTCGAATACGATGTCAACATTTACACCATCAAGAATGGCAAGGAAAGCCTTCCAGTAACTATGGTGATAACCCAAGGTAATTGAGAGCAACCGGGCGGCCATGATGGTTTGGCAACCATGACAGTTATTGTGTTTTTTCTAACATAGGTATAAGGACTGAGACTGAGACACACCAAGAACGTGCACAGGAAGCCTTTACCTTAGCTACTGAACCTTCACACTTGCTTTCTCTCAATGTCACATTTGAAGCACTTTATTTTCATGCTTAAAATGCAGATGCCAACACCACAAAATGGCTTCCGTTAAAGAGAGCTGCACTTCTTTTATTTGCTTCAGTTTAAAAACAAAATCCATTGTAGCGTGCTCTGCCTTTCACTAACTTTGATCATTCAGTAATTGAAAGCTTTTCATTACTGGTTGTAAAGGTGATATGAGAAAGATTCTGAGTTTATGTCGGTATTTCAAACAGGGGTTAAACAGGGGATAGAAAAGGCAAACGTGTTAACCGAAACCTTGACAGGCTGACAAAGGCCCCAGGCTTGAGTTCAGAGTGTGTATTGGGTCAGGTGACCTCGCCTGTCAGAGAACCAGTTAATGCCCGCAGCCCACGCAGCAAGTAGACGCAAAATGGTCAGTTTTCCCTGCAGTTTGGCCACCCTTGCTGGAAGTGCAGATCAGAAAGGGCAATGTCTTGAGGTGGGGGGAGGGACAGCAGAGGGGGCAGGGACTGAATGAGAAGAACAAAATGGCCTCCCAGCACGCAGTGTGTCAAGGCCTGCATGTTGCCGAAGCAACCAGCGCTGTTGGCGCTGCACCCCAAAGGCCTTCAGGCAAAGAGGGAAGGATAGAAATTCTAAATTTATAAACACAAAAATTAATATTTTTTAAATACAATACCAAAACCTTGCACTGTTGGATATTTTGCGTAATAAAGAGGGCTTGTATTCCACCAGCATAACAATTAAGAGAGGAAGCCATTACATATCACCTTTTGAATGCTTGCGACTTTTGCAGTTAAATCATCTTTTTAGAACAAAATCATGCTGTTCCATTTTTAGTTTTCTTCCTTTTTTTTTTGCACCTTTAACGCTGCCTTGTTGCCCTTTGACTAACTAGAAATCCCCCAACTCACTGACCTCACCTTCGTTGACGTAAGCGACACGACCATCGGCCTGAGATGGACGCCGCTTAACTATTCGGCCATTACTGGCTACCGCATCACGGTCATAGCGGCGGGGGAGTCCGTTCCCATTTTCGAAGACTTTGTCAGCTCATCGACGGGATACTATACTGTGCAAGGCCTGGAGCCCGGGATAGATTACGACATCAGTGTTATCACCCTGATAGAGGGTGGCGAGAGTATTGCGACCACTCGAAAGCAGCAAACCGGTGAATTTTTTTTTTCAGCTCGTTTTTTTCCTCCTCTGATACTTCCGCCCGCACTCAGCGCTACACGCTTTTCCGGAAGTCGGCGGCCTGTCTCGTCTCAGTGAGCTCTCGCCAACCTGTTTGCCAACTGAATGCATGCAGTACTGGGCGGTTTTGTCTCTCTCCCCTCCCCCACCCCACCCCCAGGTGTGCATGTGATGAGTTTGAGCCTGTGATTGATGTCAGCTGGGAATGGTGCATGCTGGGAATGGCGTCCATGACAGTGGCCCCAAAACACGAGGGCATAACTTTCAAACCAGAGCTGGGTGATGATGTCAGAATGCGGTTCCTCTCACAAAGGCTGGTGGAAACCTGGAGCTCTCTTCCCAGAAAAGCTGGATTTCAGTTGAAAGTTTCTAAACTGAGATTACTATGTTTTTGGTAGGCTTGGGTATTGATGGATACGGAATTAAGGTGGGTAAATGGAGTTAAGATATAAGAGCACCCATGTTGTAATTGAACTGCAGAACCATCAGGAAGGGCTGAATGGCGTATTCCTGTTGCTATGTTCCCTTTTAATCGAAAGCTGTTAAAAATTTAATTTTGGGATCTATCAAGACAAGAGTTTTCAGGTTGCCTCCCCCTTCCCAGGTGAATCCCTAGGTGTCAGGCGTTGGTAGCATTCTCACATCTGAGGCAGAAGACTTTGGGTTCAAGTCCCACTCTGGAGCACCAAATTGAGTGCTGCGTTCTTGAGGGTGTCACCTTTCGGATGAGACATTGAATCAAGGCCTCATCTTACCCTGTCTGGAGAATGTAAAAAAATAAATCCCATGGCGCTATTTCAAATGAGAGCAGGGGAGTTTTCCCCAGGGTCTTGAGGCAATATTCATCCCTCAACCATCGTCACTAAAACAAAAGTAGGTTGTCTGGCCATTGCTGTTTGTGGGATCCTGCTGTGCACAAATTGGCTGTTGCGTTCCCTACGTTGCAACAGCTTCCCAATGTGATCTAATTGGCTGCAAAGTGCTTTGGGGTGTCCTGAGGTGGTGAATGGTACTATATAAATGCAAGTTCAATCCCTGTGCCGAGGTAGATTGGAATAGGTCTGGCTACTTCCAAGTGAAGATGCCCAAGTGGGATGCCCAAGTGGGGGAGATTGGAATCTTACTGCAGAACACCTGATGCTTAATCTTGTCTTTCCTGTTTATTCGGCAATCCCAGACCTGGATAGTGGGGAAGGAGGCAGCCCATTTATAATGGAATAGGGAAATCAGTTGAGAGGATGTGAACTCACGAATGCAGAAGGGTCAAGAGATTGAGAGCAAACTTTAGCTCCTTTCTCTGAAAGCCTGCTTCCGTATGGGGTATTTAGTAATGAAACATCCCCTGCCCCGACCTTGGGACCTGATGTCCCAGTTTCAAGTACAGGAGAGGGTCAACAGTGAATGTGTCAAGTGTTTGGAAGTATGTGCGTGTGTGTGTGTGTGCGTGCATGCAGTCCCGACCATCCAACCTCTAATGCATGGGGCCTGTGTCTGTGCGGTTCCACTGTTCAATCCACACCAAGAGCTGACAATGACCGACATCTTTTCATTTCCTCTCCTAGCGGTCCCGCCTCCCACCAGACTGCGCTTCAACAATATCGGGGAGGACACCATGAGGATCAGCTGGTCCCCACCCACCTCTGTCGATCTCAGCAACTTCCTCGTGCGCTACAGCCCAGTGAGAGATGAGGAGGGCACCACCAATCTCACCATCGCACCTTCCAGCAACATGGTCCTACTGACAAGTAAGGGCAGTGGCTGTGGAAACACATGCTTGTGTGTGTGTGTGTGTGTGTGTGTTGTGTGTGTGCAATTTGTGTGCTTGCGTGTGTCGTTGAGTCTAACCTTTGCTCGGTGTTGTTCTTCAAGGACTGTGAGGCAATGCCTCGTATTGGGACATTGGCCTATTTGTCGGTTCCTTTGTAAGTGGCCTTGTTCTGCCCCTGCAGTGTGGTGACAAACCCTCCTCCTAGCAACCAGCCCATGACCCCAATTCATGACTCTGCCACTGGGATCCAGTCACTTCCAGGGGAATGTGATCCAATGAGAAAAGGCTTGCTTGGCCCACCTGTCTCACTCCGACCACAGCCCTCATTGTGGACTTGGCCCAATCTGTGAATTTCCTGAAGGAAGTTCTTCATTCTGAGACCTCCGTATTCCATCCTGGCCTGCAGGCTGACACTGTCACCGCAGGCCTGCCTGCCTCTCCAGCATGCCCAGTAGCACTGGGACCTACCATGTCCACTGGACCAGTCCATTCCTCAAACTTCCCATCCCACTTCAGCTGCCTAATGAAGCAGTTCATTAGCATTGGCATCAGCTCCCTTTGCTGGGAGCCTGGCCCAAGCAATCACCCCCACCCCTGCCCTCACCCACCCCCTGCCTGTCCACCTATTACCCGAGTGGGACACGAGGTATTTGCGGGCTTGTTCCCGCCACCTCTGGTCTTGGCCACTGCCTGCTTAACAGTGTTGCCGTCAGCACCCTTTAAGCTAGGAAGAGTGGGTGGGGGGGATAATTGATCTTTGAGAGATGATAAGATGGGCCACTCACTGTGGTCAAAAAGCTGGCCAACACTTTCTACACTTAGCATGCGGTAATGACACTTGGCGGGCTTGTTATGCAACACTAAAATAAGCAGATGCCTTTGGGAGAGGAGAGTGTGGGTCTCACTCAGTCAACCCCCCCTTTCTGTCCAGGGACTTTGTTAGTGCTGTTTCCCGATGCTATAGGATCGAATGACTTGGTCTGTATTTTTATCCTTTAATTGGTTTGCTTCGGGTGTGGCCTACATTTTCATCTAATCTGTGGCTGTTCCTCAGAGCTCCAGCCTGGTACAGAATACCAGGTGAAGGTGTACTCTGTGATCGATGAGAGGGAGAGCACTCCACTGGTTGGAAGACAACGAACAGGTAACTATCAACGCGTGGCGCTGGTGGAGCCCGGGCACACTGCTCTCGCTGGGTAACTGAGTTTGTGGGAATGGGGAGACGGTGGCTCATTGATGCCTCGTTCTCCGCTCAATTAATCAATTAGTCTGTGGAGGAGGGGAGGTGCGGGGTGTGGGGTGGTGTCAGGCAATTTTTAACTCAACCTGCCTGATTCCCACAGTGAAAAGGTTGGAAGATTGTGGGTGATATAATTGAGGAGTTTAAAATGATTATAGGGTTTAATAGGGGCGGGCGATAAATGCTGGCCCAGCCAGCGAAGCCCACATCCCCCGAATTAATTTTACAAAAAATAGGGTAGATGAGGAGAAATGACAGGACTTGTATCCTTTATCCGAAGCCCTCGGACCCATTGCATTTTGGATTTCAGATCATTTTGGTTTTCGGACGCTGCATGTTAACTTGCTGAGCTAGCTAGAGTCTAAGTGCAATGGCTAGAAAAGGAAGCTAAATACAGGGTAACTAATAAGCTTCTTTTGGACATGTTCACCACACAAATCGCAAGGTAAACAGTGCAGACAAACAACAAGACTTCCCACGCTAAAGGTCGATGAGGTTCAAAAAACGTTCGGTTTTTGGACGTGTTTGGTTTTCAGATTTGCAGATACAGAATACTGGAGCTGTGTTTCCTCTCATGCGACAGTCCAGAACAAAGGAACACAACCTTAAAATTAGAGGCAGGCTCTTCAGGGGTGATGTCAGGAATCACTTCTTCACTCAAAGGGTAGTGGAAATCTGGAACTCTCTCCCTCAGAAAGCAGAGGTGGGGGGCGCAGGTGTCAATTGAAAAATTTCAAAAGTGGGAATGATCGATTTTGGTTTGGTAGGAGTATTAAGAGATATGGAACCAAGGCAGGTCGATGGAGTTAAGATACAGATCGGTCATGATCTCATTGAATGTTGGAACAGCTCAAGGGGCTGAGTGGTCTCCTCCTTCTGGTCCTGTGTCCCCCTCGCCTTCTGCACTTGCAAACATGTCACCACCACCCTTTGCTCTGTGTTGACTTCACAGTCAAAAGACAGCAAGCAGCATTTGACCTGTGGTCATGACTTTCTGCACCATGTGTATAGATCCTGGTGTGTGGTCTACCAGCTTTATGTACCTTGTGGCAAAACTGCACAGCGATAGATATCATGCAATGGGTTCCCTTTCCTTTACAGAAAAAAAATAGAAAGCTATCCTAGAATTAAGCAAAGATGCAGGCCATTTGGCCCAACCGGTCAGTGCTGGTGTTTATCCTCCTCACAAGCCTTCTCTCATTCACCTTCATTTTACCCTCTCAGCTCACCCTTTTCCTTTCTCCCTCATATGCTTGCTTCCTATGCAAGGCATCGATGCTATTCACCTCACCCACTCCATGTGATAGTGAGTTCCACATTCTCACCACTCCTGATAAGAAGTTTCTCCCTATTAGATGTATTAGTGGCTATTTTATATTTACGGCCCTAGTTTTGGACTCCCCACCAGTGGAAACATATTCTCTACATCTATCAAACCCTTTCATAATTTTAAAGATCCCTATCAGGTCATGCGTCAGGCTTCTCTTTTCTAGAGAAAAGGGCCCCAAACTGTTCAGCCTTTCCGGATAGTTATAACCCCTCTAATCTTTTTTCCACCTTTTCCAGTGCCTTTCTATCCTTTTTATAGTATGGAGGCTAGAACAAGTGCTCCGATTTACGGTAGAATCATCAGCCACACTCCCAGAGCCAGTAAGACTTTCCTGTCAGCTTTACTCACCCACTGAGAACACTTAATTCCCCTTGAGTGAGGATGCTGAGAGACATGAACATTTAATCCAGTATGTCTCTCACCGAGGAACAAATGGACAATCTGAGATGGAATTGTTCCAGAGTCTGAGCTGGAGAGCAGCTCCACATTAGCCTGTAGTTTGCTCCAAGTGAATCGTTAGCGCACCCTACTGAGCTCAGACTGAACTGCACCCGCAGGGGGATTTGTCTTTGAGCAGAAGAGGGACTCGTACCAGAGTTGAGACTTCCTGCTAATAATCCACTCGATCACTACAAAGATGGGTGTTGCGCCAGTCTGACAATTGGACCAATTGTTTTATTTTTTTTATGTAACTATTATTTTGTAACTACCCTAAGCTAATGTTGACGACATTCATGCAGAATATTCCTTCAACCAGAACCGTATGGTATTGACAACAGAAAAACAGGCCGGTGGTTAATGCTAGTGTTAATGCGCCCTGTATATCAGCTGAAAATTGAGGCTGGGCGTGAAACGACCCTTAAGTGGTCATTAATTGGCCATATAAGGGCCTCAATTGGGCCAAGGCTGGAACGGCCGGCCTAGGCCTCGACCATCCCAGTGTAAAATTGCGGAGAGGCCGGTGGGGGGGTGGGGGGAGCCCGGTGACAAGGCCATCCGAGAAATTTTACGGCTACCACTCCGCCTACAAACCCACAGGCGGGGGACGTAAAATTGGGCCCATAACATCTCTGCTTTCAATTCTATCCCTCGAGAAATCAACCCCAGAGTCTCCTCTACTTGTTTAATGTCCTCTTTTAACCTGCGCTGCTACTTCTCTGTGATTTGTGTATAGGTGCACCCAGATTCCTCTGCTCCTCGAACCCATTTTAGTTCCAAGAAATAGATGGCCTCCTTATTTTGCCCACCAAAATATAACACCGTACACTTCTCACTTGGAGGTCTTGTGGCACAGTGGTTAGCGTCTCCGCTTTTTGCGTCAGACATTCAAGTCCCACCCCAGGACTTGATGGCTGCAGGAGGTGTATTCAAAATATGGCTAACCAGGATGAGTATCAGCATGCAAGTGCTCCGACACACCAAGGACAGGTAGTTGGAGTAGGAAAGATTCCTGGTCAGCCATGTGATGGAAAGCATGTTGGAGCCTCAATCACTCATCGCTGTCCATAGCTCCAGACCACATGTAACACACCGCATGCTTAACTATGTTGAAGTTGATTTGCTGATACACGCCCATTCTTCAAGTTTGTTAATATCTTCAGTATTTTTGTCACCCTCCTCCTCTGTGTTAACTACAGGCCACCCAATTTGGTTTGTTCACAAATTTTGAAATTGTGCTCACAATTCCCGTGTCCAAATCATTTGTCTAAATGGTGAACAACAGTGACCCCAGCACTAATTTGTGTGGGACCTCTCACCTTCTGCCAGTCTGAGTAAATACCTTTGCCCCCTTACTCTCTGCATTGTGGTTTGTAACCAGGTGTCGAGTGTTATATAGAGCTATATGGAGTTTGTGGCACAGAAACGAGTCGACTGGTCTATACCATTTCTTGATGCTAGGACATGAGACTTTTACACTCCACAGAAGCCATGGCACTTTTAATGTCTTGCTAACTAGATGCCACTGCTAATATTGCACCGAGCCCAGTGTGACTAATGTCCCATAAGCTCTTTGTGTGAGACTCCAAGTGAAAGATGTGAACCCATCAGTACGCCATCCCAGTGCCGTACAGCTTAAACCTCTGACAACAATGTACAGACGGCAAGCCTGATGAGCTGTAACGTCTGTGGCTGCAAGTTTGAAGATTATAGCTGATCTGTGTGCTACCTCCATCCACCCACCTTGGTTTCCTGACCCGCAATAGCCCTTCCTAACAAGGGTTGTTTTCAGTTTGATTGGCGGCACCGTAACACCTCAGTGAAATCCTGTCCTCCGTTCTCTCTGTGGTGTGCGGTGTCACATAGCACCAGTGCCAACAAGGACCTCGCCTTCATACCACGCCAGTCAGGAAAACATGGAGAGAGTTGCCCGCCTGTTTTAAAATTGCCAATGATGTGCCCGAGATCTCCTGATTTGGTAATGGGGGGAGGGGGAGTCCGAGCTAAGAACTCTACCTGGGCTTTTCTGCCTGCTTCTCTCATCTAATGCAGACCATGTAAGGAGGTAACAATTATTCTTATTGACTGACACGGGATGAGACATTTCTTTGTAACTGAATCTGTTCTTGAATGGCATAAAATTTTAAATTTTGCTTTGTGTGGAGGCACAGTTAAGTGAGGGTAGTTTTTTTTTTCCTGTTGATCTGATTTGTGGCTCAATGGGTTGCATGCTTAGCTCTGAGTCAAGCAGTTGTGGGTTCAAATCCCACTCCAGGGACTTACGCAAAAATTCTAGGTCTACGCACCCAGAGCCGTTCTGTGCTGCCTTTTGAGATCAGGCATTAAACCCCATCTGCCCCCGCGGGTGAAAAAATAAACACCAATATTTATGCCTCGACCAACAACATTGAAACAGGTTATTGCCTCCTTATCATGTTACAGTTTTGGGATCTTGCTGTGTACAAGTTGGCTGCTGCATTTCAACAGCAACTACCCTTCAAAATTGTATTTCATTGGCCGCGGAGCACGTTGGGACGCTTTTGAGTTTGTAAGGGCGCTATAGAAACGCATAAGATCTTTGACAGACATGTGCCCGTTGTTTGCACCCAGGCATCGACACACCAACTGGCATCGACTTCTCTGGTATAACGGCGACCTCTTTCACCGTGCACTGGCTGCCCAGCAAAGCCACGGTTACTGGATACAGGGTGCGACATCACCTCACCAATGGGGCCAATCCTAGGGACGAGCGGGTGCCGTCCTCACGCACCTCTCTCCAGCTGACCAACCTGGTGCCCGCCTCGGAGTACATCATCAGCATCTCCGCGTTCAACGGCAGACGGGAGAGCTTGCCCCTGGTTGGCCAGCAGTCCACATGTAAGTGAGTTCTCAAACTGGCCGCAATCTTCTAGACAAAAGAAGGCAAACAAAACCAAACTCCCGCTGGGTGGTGCTTAGTGAAGGCGGATTTGTACAGAACCATGTGATGCCTCCTGTGGTCAGATAGCTGGCCCCAGCTCCTGACCACTGGGCAGTGACCATGGCTGGGTCAGGGTTTCAATGTGGTTGTGTGAAGCTGATCCACACCCTGTCACCAACTGGTGGCACCCACTGGAAGGTGTGCATGCCGATGCTGGGTGAAGGAGGGTTCAGGTGGGGATGTGTGAAGCTTCCTGCAGTTGAATAGCTGGTCCCATAGTGCACTTGGGCACAGAGCTGGGCTATGTTAGAACCGTAAGCCATCGATGCCTCTTAACAGAATGGTTAATACAGAGAGGAAAACAGAAAATTCACCAAAACCTTCCTGTTTTGTGTGTAAGGTATTAAAATTTTGTGTACAGCCTCCATTTCCTGTAAGGATCATCCTAACTTCCTGTCCCACTTTACGGACATGGTGAACAATACTGCAGGCAATTGGCTAATTTTACATATTTAAAAAGATTCAGTCATCCTCTATGTTGGAAAAGTCACGTTATGGACTATACTTGTTCCGCATGATCTCATCACCTGAGGGAGTGGGAGAGGAATTTTCCAGAGTATTTTTTCTCTTATTGTCCCTGTATTTTTCTCTGCTTCTTTTTACCTCTCCCAGATGATCTGACTGTGAGAGTTGGTGGAGGTGGTGGGGGGGGGTTGGTGTTGGGTGGAGTGGGGTTAGGAAGTATTCAGTCATGATGCTCCATTCATCATGGTGTGGGGCAAGCCCGATTTGGCATGTAGTCTTCCCCTGCCTGTTCTTTTTTATTGTTGGAAAATGACTGCCTAGTAACATTAACTCGACTGAATTCTTTACCCTCTTTTCCAACCCCCCCCCACCACCGCACCTACCCTGCCCAGACTCGGATTCCCCGACTGATCTGGAGTTCACCCGGTCCACTCCCACGAGTCTGAACGTCAGGTGGAAACCACCGCCTGTGACTGTTAAATTTTACCGCATCGCATACGGAAAGTCAGGTAGGCCTTGGTTCACTGCCTTTGCATGGCCGCTGCATGAGCCCTCAACGAGCTGTCAGCATGAATCCCAATTGTTGCAGTGGGATCAAACTTGGGGTCAATCTGGTACCTTCCTTCTTACAGCGCCGTTGAGCTCTAGTGTGATCCCATTTGGAGAAGGGTGTTCAGACCTAGCCACCGCACCTTAGGCAGGATAAATTAGCCTTGGAGAAAGTACAGTGTAGATTGCTGGAATGATATTTGGACTCCCAAGGGTTAAATTGCATGAATGGAGTGCAAAAAAATAGAGCTGTATTCCTGGAATTTAGAAGATTAAGAAGTGATTTGAGCACAGTTTTCAAGATATTATGGGGTACTGATAGGGTAGATTGGGAGAAACAATTTCTCCTGGTCAGAGAGTCTAGGAATGGTGGGGGCATAACCTAAAAATTAGAGCTAAACTCCTCAGGAGTGAAGCTAGGTTACAGCACACCAGAATGGTACCCAGGCTGAAACTATGGTAGCAACTGGTAGAATAAGGACCAAAGTTAACATGCTCTAGAGGTTCAGAGGGAACTTGCATGGGCCTAGATATTGAGGATCAATCCTGTTGCAATGCATGCACCCCTTGGGGCCTGTGGCAGGCCCAAAGAGATTGCTTCCCCACCCTCAGTTGGAGCTTGCAGCAAGATTGGCCAGCTAGTCTGCAGGATGAGCAGGTTGGTGGGATACAGGAGGTAATTGACAAGGGGGGTGCAAGCATTGACTGGCAGAGGCCTGTAACTTTAACCTGGAGCCCAGAGGAGCAAGTCATTAAACTTCCAATTCAACCATCTGGGCAGAGCTGGTCCCTTGGGCAGAGCTGGTCCCTTGGACAGCTAAAGAAACTGAACCTAGGCATGCACGTTAAGTCCCACATTCATGTGCAGATTAACCAGGCAAAAGTAGGCCCAAAACAGGCTTTTGGCCTCTCATGTGCAGTGAGCCCGGCACTTATTTCAGGCATATTCCTGGGCGCCTATTGAGCAGCTGTGATGAAGATGGTGGGCAGCGTGCCAGAAGTGGGCCTTGTGGTGCCTATTTGATGCCTGTCAGATGGGCATGGCACCACCGAGTTTCTAGGCCCTCATGTTGACTTCAGGAAAACATGTGAAATCAGTAAATGTACCACGTTTAGTTCTGCAGCATATCCCACAATGCCTTTTTTATGTGATTTAAGTCTCCTGCCACCATAGTGACCACGCAACCTTTTCCTTTTGACCACCTCCCCCCGGATTTCCTCACAGGAGGCCGCAGCCCGGTGAAGGAGATAACCGTTCCAGGCGGTGAGTCCACCGCCACCATACCCAACCTGCATCCAGGCACAGAATACACCGTAACCGTGTACGCTGTCACTGGCCGGGGAGACAGCCCGGCAACCAGCAAGCCTGTCGTGGCTTCTGAGAAGACAGGTAAGGGGGTTGCGGGGGAGGGGAGGGGTTGCAAAGCGAGAAGCGCGAGCTGGTAATTGTTTGCCTGACGTGTCGAGTTGCATTCAAAGTGTTGGATTTTCACGGAATTGTCGAATCATACAGCCCAGAGGGAGGCCTGTCAGCCCACCGTGCTTCTCTGAAAAGAGCTACCCATCTCCCTGCTCTTTCCCCAGAGCCCTACAAAGTTTTTTTTTGTTGCAGCATTTATCCAATTCCCTTTTGAAAGTCACGATTGAATCTGCTTCCACCGCCCTTTCAGGCCCTGCATTCCAAGTCACAACTCACTGCGGTTAAAAAAAAATCTCATCTCTTCTCCCCCTGGTCCTTTTGCGAGTTGCCGTAAATCTGTGTCCTCTCGTGACAGAGCTGTCATTCCAGTGGCCGAACTGGAAGCACCCCAGTGGGAAGTGTACCTGGATAAGTTTAACAAGCTGGTTGTGCTTTGGGTCATTCTTAATTACATGCAGTGACACCACACTGTGGCCTGGGACTGAGTGGTACCTGGGTCTTATCAGCTTGCTTTCCACCTCCTTGATTTGATCCAGGTTTGGGTCTGAACCAAGCTGGCATGGATGCTTGCTGAAAGGATCCTCCAAGAAGATGAGACTAGAGAGTCCGGGTCCCAGCTGCTAGCAATCGTTGGCCTCCCGTAAAACAGACCTGGCATTCCTGCTTCCAAAGTGCAGCCACCAGGTATTAGTGTGGAAATCAGGGGGAGTCTCACTGCAGAGATCATGGGGAGTCTTGATTGTTGAGGAGTTCCATTGTCTCATTTGCCTCGACCCATGACCCCATGTATAATATACACCACACCACTCGCTCTTTACGAGGAACAAATGTATTGAGGAACTTTGTGCTGTGTTGGGCCCTACCTCAATACTCTCTGTGGAGCTTCACCAGGATGGTGCAGGGAATAAAATAGTTAAATCATGAGGACAGATTGCATGGATGAGGCTTGCATTCTATATATATATATATATACACACAAGATGAAAGGGTGA
This sequence comes from Cetorhinus maximus, assembly GCF_964194155.1. Lineage (NCBI taxonomy): Eukaryota > Metazoa > Chordata > Chondrichthyes > Lamniformes > Cetorhinidae > Cetorhinus > Cetorhinus maximus. The sequence continues at coordinate 15,338,617 of NC_135889.1, forward strand.
TCTAACTGAATTGTTAAAAGAATTTAATGGGATTGATAGAGGGAAAACTATTTCCTGTGTTGGGAGAGTCTGGAATAAGGGGCATAACCTTAAAACTTTCGATGGTTCAGGGGTGATGTTCAGAAGCTCTTCTTCACACAAAGGGTAGAGGAAATCTGGGGCTCTCCTCGAACACTGATGCAGAGGGTCAGCTGAAAATTTCAAAACGGAGATAGTTAGATTTTGGTTGACTTAGGGATATGGAACCATGGTGGGCAAATGGATTTGAAATAATGATCCAAATGACTAGTGGAACAGGTTTGAGGGGCTGAATGTCCTCCCCTGATGATCACATCAGAAATGCTGCTAGTGTATAGCTTCCATTTACTAACTTTGTGCTTGTCAAGACGAGGAGGCTGCGAAGCTGGGGGAATGAAATCGCTTTCCAGGTCTCCCTACAGCACTGGCAGGTAAGCTTGCTGGCAGAGTGAAGCTGCCTCAGCTTAACCAAGCCTCGGGCCTACAGGGCTCCAGGCGCACTTCCATCAGAAGCCAGCTGGGAGTATAGTCAACCACACTCAATTCTTTGTCAAAATAAAAGTCGAGCCTGTGCTGTAAATCAAGAGCATTGCTGGCCACTGCTGGGATTTAAATAGCAAAGCACAGTGGCATATAGGGCTCATGTCCTAAGCTTGCCAGCTCTCTCCTGTGCCACACATGCAATTTCTTAACAGCCAGGAAGAGAAAACGCAAATCTCGGAAGGGACTAGTAGGCGAGTTGCCCTCGCAGAGAGACAGTATGGACATGACGGGGCTGAACGGTTTCCTCCTGCAGGTGTTCCGCGGTTCTAAGTTTGGAGTTCCATCTTTTCTACTTCCCCTCTCTTTTTCCAGAGATTGACACTCCGACTTTGCTGAAGGTGAAAGAAGCAAGTGACAACAGCCTGACCATTAGCTGGCAACCTTCCACTGCCCCGGTGACCGGTTATAGGGTCACCAGTACCCCGAAGAGCGGCAAGGGTCCAGTTATAACTCGCGTCGTCCCGGCAGGTCAGTCGCCAGAAATACACACAGTGGTGGGTGGGTCTTCGGCTAGTGGGACAAGGCCTTCAGTTGGCAATAGGTAATATTGTAATACTACCATGGACTAATTAACTACATTGAGGCTTTTATTTAAAGCTGGCTATTTATTACTAAAATGCTCTATCAGACTCTGGCAAGAGTCAGGCCTTCAGAAGGGGAGGGCGGGCAGTTGGGATGGGACTTTTTTCTTTGCCACGGTGAGGACAAGCTAATCTGTAGCACAAGAGCGCGGAGCAATAGGGTAATGGTGCCATCTCAGTGAGTGCTTGCAGGCTGGTTACGGAAATACCAGCGGGTGATCTGACCCTACAGTTGACGGGGTACTTATTGCTGCTGGGGTCCGGGGGGTTGTATTTACTGACTGGAGCCTTGCTCAGCTGACACTGCCAATCTGACTTGCCATGCCAGAGAGAGCTGGAGAACCCCAGCCGATCATTCTCCGGAACTCCTCAGCTGTTCTACATGTTTCTCATCGCCAGCTGGGGGAGGGGTTAGTCCCTCCGTTTCAAAGACTCGGGGGACTCTGTAGAAGGAGCCCAGTCAGTCAGAAATTGGGCACCATGTTGGCAGCCATTTAACCAGAGCCGGGGTTGCCAAGCACTGGCCTGGACTCACCAGGAATGAAAAGATTCCTCTCCTAGGGTCCAGGCATAACCTTGAGAAAAATGTCTTCAGACACTGAATTATCAGTTACAAAAATATTGAAACTGGGAAAGAAGCTGTTTGACTGGGTGGGGCGGTTGAAGACAGGATGTCATGTGATGAACCCTCCAGAATATGTCCCACCAGATTTAACACTGCTTTATATGGCATTTCCTCACAGAAAGGGATTAATGTGGGACTCTTTTTAAATGATCCATGGCGGGAGATGTGGGCGGGAACGGGATTTGAATCTGGAAACCCGGCCAAAACTCCAAAGCCTTAAACAAGTTCCGGTCTATCCGAGAGTTGAATACATGGGATGGCGACACCAAGGTATTTGAATATGGCGGCAGGAGAAAGACAGGAAAATCAACCTCTGCCTGTCATTTTTTTTTTAGGTGAAACTCAACTGACCATCAACGGCTTGGAGCCAACGATCGAGTACATGGTCAGTGTGTACGCCCAAGGAGAGCATGGAGAGAGCGCAGCGCTCACTGAAACGGCAGTCACATGTATGTATTTTGTAACACATGCATGGTGGCAACCCCACACTGTCCAAACCCCCTGTCCGTTGCCTGGGACACTTTCCAGTTAGCCCCCCCCCACCCCCCCCGCCAAGTTTGAAAAGGACATGGATGTGGCGGTAGATTTAAAATCACAGGCAGGCTTGAGGCCTACCCAGATCCTGGTGGACCACTTTGGCAGGCGGGCGTTCTCTTTGGCCACTTGAACCCCCGTTGCCTTCTTATCATTTGAGCAGCAATGATGGACTTGTGTGGAAGGGTTAACACTCAGGCTCCCAGCAAGCAGCTGCACCCAAGGGGAACGTGAGCTGGAGAAACCGGGCCTGCCGTGTTGAAGCCTTGGTCTTCGACATGCGCTCCCTTTGAGTGAAGCTGCTTGTTGGCGGTCTGAAATGACCCCAGCCCCCGACTGGGTATGCGGAAATCAGACATTGACTAACAGTTGTAAGAGCCTTTCCCTTTTTCAGTCCCTTACATTTGGGAAGGAGTCCCAGTGCTTGAGCACCTGCCCATTGGTTCAAAGTTAAAATGAAGTGCTGCATCGGAAGCAGTTTTATAACCTAACAGATTGATTGTTTTTTTGCTTTGTTTAGATGAAGCCTCGCCCTCCCCTTCCCCTGCTCTCTGTCAAGTCCCAGTGTCTGCTGTCTGAATGAAATGGAAAATCAATGTCCTCATTTTCCATTGATTAGTCTTTGATAAAGCACAGTGAGCCGTATATAGCCTCACTATATCAGATAGCCACTCTTGTTGACCCTTCAAAGCTGATGGATATGTAAATGCGCTATGCCGTGCTGTACTTGTGTAATCTCAAGTAAAACGTTAAGGCTTTGCAAAGGGAGAAAAAAAAGTATGGGAACGGTTTGCAAGCGGTCTCTGCCTATCGAGCGCTGAAAGGGTTCGTGAAGACTTTGACTCAAATCCACGCTTGCAAATAACTTCTTGTTGCTCTCCCGATGGCCCTCTTCATCGCCCGACGATTCCGCGCCGTGTCAAACCGTTCCCGAGCACCCTGCGACTGGGGCCAGCCGGTCAGGAGGAGATGCTTAACTTTTTTTCTGTTTGTTCTGTGTGTTGCTTCGCCCTGTTTCTTCAACCGACAGCCATCGACCACCCAACGGGGCTGACATTCACGGACGTCGAGGTGGATTCCATCCGGCTGGCGTGGCAGAGGCCTGAGGGGCAGGTCACCGCATACAGAGTGATCTACCACAGCCCCGAGGATGGGTTCCATGAGCTCAGGCCCAGCCCACACTCAGACGACGATTCTGCCGAGCTGATCGGCTTGCGGCCGGGAACAGAGTACACAGTGAAGGTGTACGCCCTGTATGATGACCAGGAGAGCCCCCCTTTGATAGGCACAAAGAGCACAGGCAAGTGGCTGCAGCTGAGCCTCCCTCAACGCACAGAGGCCGTGAGTAACGATACCACAAAGTCCCGGCCTGAATGGAATTGATTGGGCGATTCTTCCCGTCAATCACACCCAGAGATCGCACTGCTGTAACTGACTGGAATTGATTGCATGCACACAATGTGTATTATGAAGCTATCCTCCACTCACTGCATTTTGCTGGCGTACTAATCCTGCTATTATCGGGAGACTTTGCTGTTGTTTCAGTCGTGAGCTCTTTGATTGTAGAAGCTGCTTAAATGAACTTCTGTTTGCTGTAAATGGTTTCCATACCCACTCACTTTCCATTTGGCCTAGGAGTTGTCTTAGTTGCAGGTTTTCTGGAGAGTGACGGTCTAAACTCAAGGAGCTTGACTTCTAAGCAAACTCAGTTGTTTTATCCAACAGAATGGCTCACTAGACCACTTCAAAAAGGTCAGTTAGATGTCAACCATGTTGGCATAGGACTGGAGTCACATATAGACCCAGGTTGGGTAAGGACAGCAGGTTTCCTTCCCTAAAGGGCAGTTAATGAACCAGTTAGGTTTGTAATGATAATCCAACAGCATTCCCTGATACTAGCTTTCTCCTTCCAGATTTTTAAAAATTTGATCTAAAGTCTCAGACTCTGGACTGTTCATCCAGGCCCCTGAAGTTGATACTAAAGAAAGCCTGCCATAGTGTAATGCAGGGGATTGATTTACTATTGGCCCATTTCTTACCCCTTCACCTCTTTCACACTAGCCTTTCTTTCTAAGGAGATCAGGGAGCTAACTCCAGCTACTGTTCAAGCACAGGGTTCTTTAGCCGCTCACTGAGAACCAGGCCAAGGACTGGTCCAATCTCAGGTCAGAAAGTACCATTACAGACTTCTTCTCGAAGCAGTCTCAGCTAGATGCAGGTGGAGTCCTTCTGGCGTAAGCATGGCTCAGTTGACAGCACTCGTCCTTCTGAGTCAGGGGCTGGTGGGTTCAAGCCCCCACTTCAAGAACAAAATCTAGATTGACACTTAGGATGGCTGAGGGAATGCTGCACTGCCAGAGGTGCTGTCTCTAAATCAAGACTCTGTCTCCACTCTGAGAGAGACCTAAAAGTCCCATTTCACTATTTCAAAGACTGGGAAGTTCTCCCCGATGTCCTTGCTGATGTTTATCCCTCGATCAACATCACAGAAACAGATCATCTGGTCATTATCATGTTGCTGTATGTAGGAGCTTGCTGTGTGCAAATTGGCTGCTGCATTTCCTACATCACAACAATGACTACACTTTCTTTCATCCTTTCATTCTGTCAATTTCATTGCCTTTCAGCTGTGGCACCCCCGCGTGACCTGGAATTCGTTCAAGTGACCCCAACAAGCATGACCATTAGCTGGCATGCACCTGATGCTAAGCTGACTGGCTACCGTGTGCTAGTGAAACCGAGGGAGAAGGAAGGCCCGAGCAAGGAGCTGAGTCTGGGCCCAGAGAACACCAGCGCCACAGTCTCTGGTCTCATGGTGAGTCTTCCTCTTCCACTGCAAAAACCTTTTCAACTTTTGCGGCTAACAAGTATTGTTCCTTAAAATTAGCACTGGGCCATTCAGGAGTGACATCAGGAAGCACGACACAACATGAGAAGATGAATAGAAGTAGGAGTAGGCCATTCAGCCCCTCGAGCCTGCTCTGCCTTTCAACAAGATTATGACTGATCTTCTGTCTCAGCTGCATCTTCCCGCTCTATCTCCTTGGTCTACAAAGTCTACCAATCTCTCAATATACTCAGTAACAGAGCTTCCGCAGCCCTCTGGGTTAGAGAGTTCCAAAGATTCCCAACTCTTTGGGTGAAGAATTTTCTCCAGCATCTCAGCCCTTAATGGCTGACCCCTCATGTTGAGACTGTGGCTCCATGTTGTAGATTCCCCTGCTGGGGAGACACCTCGCAGCATCAATGCAGTCAAGCTCCTCAAGACTTTTGCATGTATCAATGAAATCACCTCTCATTCCTCTAAATTCTAGAGAATATAAACCTAGTATACTCAAACCCTCCTCATAGGATATTCCTGATACCCCAGGAATCAGTCTTGTCAACCTTCCCTCTAAGGGAAGTATATCCTTCCTTAGGTAAGGAGACCAAAACTCCAGTAGTCCAGGTGTGGTCTCACCAAGGCCCTTTACAATTGCAGCAAGGCTTCTTTATTCTTATACTCTAATCCTTTCATAATAAATACCATTTGCTTTCCTAATTGTTTGCCATTCTTGCATGTTAACTTTCTGTGATTCACAAGGACACCCAGACCTTACTGATTACCAAATTTTCCCAACTCCTCACTGTTTAAAACGTAGTTTGCTTTTGTATTTGCCCACAAAGCGGATAACTTTGAACTTACCACATTATACTCCATCTGCCACATTCTTGCCCATTCACTTAACCTGTCTGTATCTCCCTTTATGTCCTTCTCACATCTTACTTTCCCATGTAGCTTTGTATTGCCAGCAAATTTGGATACATTATGCTTGGCCCCTTCATCTAAGTCATTGAAAATATCCCATTTATTCCTACTCTCTGTTTTCTATCCATTAACCAATTACCCAGTCCAATTTGTGTGGCACCTTATCGAATGCCGTTTGAAAATCCATTACATCACAACCCTGGTTCCCCTTTACCCATCTGACTAGTTACATCTTATTAAAACTCTTAAACGATTTGTCAAACTCTTTCGTAAATCCATGTTGACTCTGCCCAATTGTATTATGATTTCCTAAGTGCCCTGATACCATGTCCAGATAATAGATTCTAAAACAAAAACTGGAAAAACTCAGCAGGTCTGACAGCATCTGTGGAGAGAGAGACAGAGATAACGTTTTGAGACCGTATCTTCTGAAGAGTCTGAAGAGTCATACGGACTCTAATGTTATCTCTGTCTCTCTCTCCGTGGATGCTGTCAGACCTGCTGAGTTTTTCCAGCAATTTTTGATTTCATTTCAGATTTCCAGCATCCACAGTAATTTGCCTTTATAATAGATTCTAACATTCTTCCCACCACTCTATTCTTTTCCTGATAACTATTTTATAATTCCCTGTTTCCTCTCTTCCTCCTTTTTTGAATAGTGGAGTTACATTTGCTTCCAAAGGAATTCTGGAAGACTAAAACTAATTAATCCACTACCTCTGTTGCCACCTCTTTTAAAACCCTAGGATGTAGATCATTTGGCCCAAGGGAATTGCCAGCTTTTAGTTCTGTTAATTTCTCTAGTACTATTTCAATTCTCATATTAATTCCTTTTTAAGTTCCTCATTCTCACTAGACCCTCGGTCCCCCACTATTTCTGGAATATGTAGCCAAGTCTGTCACGAAGACAGATATAAAATATTTGTATGCCTGTGCCATTTCCCTGATTCTGCATTATAACTTACCCTGTCTCTGCCTCTAAGGGACCCATGTTTATTTTCAATAATCTCTTCCTTTTTTCATACCTATATAAACTTTTACAATCTATTTTTGTTCCTTAATAATTCTCTCATCTTATTTTCTGTGCTTGATCAATTTCTGCAGTCATCCTTTGCTGCATACTAAAATCACCCTTCATCCTCAGACTTACTACTCTTTCCACATTATAAGCCTCTTCCTTTAATCTCATGCTATCTTTAATTTCTCCTGTTAGACATGCTTGGAGCACTTTTCCTGTGGGTCTTTATTCCTTAAGGGAATATTTAAGAGTTATGAATTATGAATTTATTCTTTAAATAGTTGCCATAAAGGTAAATGTTCACACAAAGTGGGGATCTGAAACTCTCCCTCCAAAACGCTGCTGAGGGTGAGGCTCAGTTGATAAATTTCAAAGCAGAGGTTGATAAGATTTTCATTTGCCTCTCTCTTACCTCTTTCCTCCTCCAATACGCTCCTTCCTTTACGATTTTGGTCATATGCTTTAACATCCCCTGTGACTCGATATGAAATTTCTCTAAAGCGCCGCTGGGACGTTTTATGACATTAAAGGCGCTTTATAAAGACAAGCATTTGTTGTTATATTAATAGTTATGGAATCATTTAGGAATCCAACGAGTGCTTGAGTTAAAATAGAGATTGCTCATTACAGATTTAATGGAAAGGCTCGCAGGGCTTACCCCTGTTACTATGCCCCAAAATTTTAAATGACAAAAATTCTTGACCGAGCTTCTCTAGAAAAGGAAAGGCTGAGGGGTGACCCAATGAGGTCGCTAAAATTATGAAGTGGTTTGATCAGGTTGCCGTGGGGATGCTAGTTTTACTTGTGGTGGGGGCAGAGGGAGTCCAAAGCTAGGGGTCACAGATAAAAGGTAGTCACTAAATAAATCCAGTAGGGAGTTCAAGAGAAAGTCCTTTGCCCAGAAGGTGATGAGAAAGTGGAACTCACTACCACATGGAGTGGCTGAGGGGAACAGCAGGGATGCATTTAGGGGGAAGCTAGGTAAGTGCGTGAGGGAGAAAGGAATAGAAGGATACGCTCATAAGGTGAGATGATGAAGGGTGGGCAGAGGTTCATGTGGAGGATAGACCAGTTGGGGTGAATGGCTTGTTTTTATGCTATGTAATTTCTCTGTAATTTTTTGCTAAATCAGGTTGCAACGAAATACAACATCTTTGTGTACGCCATCAAGAACACCTTGATCAGTAAGCCCCTACAAGGCATCAAAGCGACATTGGACAGTGAGTATCTTGTTCACTCCCCACCTCTGGCTGCATACCCGTACTATTTGGAGACAGTCATGGAAACTCTTCCCCTAACAGCCAGACCTCTTATCTGACTGCACCTCTGTAACGTTGCCTGTCTCTGGGCCTCCCTCATCCCATCTATTGCTGAAACCCTCATGCCTGTCTTTGTTACTCCTGGATTCAACTCTTCCAATGCAGTCCTGGCCAGCCTCCCACCTTGCACACTCTGTAAACTTGAGGTGATCCAAAACTCTGCTTCCTATATCCCAACATGCCCAGTTCACCCATCACACCTGTGCTCATTGGCCACCGGCCCGGCAACACCTTGATTTTTAAATTCTCGTTGTTGGGTTCAAATCCATCCATAGCCCTTCCTTGCCTATAATCTCCTCCAGTCTTGTAACCCTCCGAGATAGCTACACTGCCACAATTCTGGCCTCTTGAGCATCCCTGATTTCCAGCTATGACCTCAGGCTCTAAGCTCTGGAATTCCTTCTCCACTTCTCCACCTCCCTCCCCTTGTTTAAGGCACCCCTTAAAACCTACTCCTTTTGACCGAGCCACTAATATCTCCTTGTGTGTGGCTCAGTGTCCTTTGTTTGATACAGATCCTTGTGCAGCGCCTTGGAGGGATTTGCTACACGAAAGGTTCTATATCAGTGCAAGTTGTTGTTGTAACCTTGCTGCTCTGTGCTTAGATGTCAGCTCGCCCAAGAAAATCCGCATCAGCGGGGTGACGGAAACCAGCATCACGTTGCAGTGGCGCACCAAGCCTGAGCCCATCTCCGGATTCCAGATTGATGCTGTTCCTTCGGGCACCAGCGGGACGATCCAGAGGACAGTGGGGCCTGATCATCGGACATTTACCCTCACAGGTAAAGTTAGGAGGATCCAGCGGCACCCCGTGGATTAAATACCTCAAGCGCTTTTACTTTCCCCGCCCACCCTTTGCGCGTGCTTTTCAGTCACGGTGCTCTTTGCCCCAATCATAGAAGGGTACAGCACCGAAGGAGGCCATTCAGCCTGTCATGTCTGCGCTGGCTCTTTGAAAGAGCTATCTAATTGGTCACGCATCCCTGCTCTTTCCCCGTAGCCCTGCAAAAAGGCTCCCTGTCGAGAACTTATCTAATTCCTTGTGTCTGCTTTCGCCATTCTCCTGGGTGGATCATAACTCGCAACGTTTAAAAAAAGCTTTGCGTCCACCCACTGGTCCTGTAACCCACTGTGTTCTCCGGTGGGCACAGTGTTCCAGCCAAGGCCTGACCAGTGACTTAACAAATGGTTTAGCATGAGTTCCCTGCTTCGTAATCAGTCCTGATTCACATGCCAGTGACCTAGCCTGCAGCTGGCCACACTTGGGAGAATGTCGTGTCTTATTCTTTTCATGTTGGTTGCACCTTTAGCCTTCGATTTTAAACCCCCCCCATGTTTTTCTTCCCCTCTCCTTTCACAGGCCTTCTGCCGGGCACTGAGTACAACGTCCACATCTATACCCTGAGCGGTGATTCTCGCAGTCCACCCGCCTTAGTCACAGCTCGAACCGGTGAGGAACCCCATCCGAGTGAGAGAGAGGACGAGTCCTGACATCTTGTTTTGGTCACCAAAAGTTTTAATTTTTCAACGGTTGCTTTTGTTTGTTTTGATCCGCTCGTTTATGAACTGCGCCGAATCAGGAGCAAACATCAATTCAGTAGAGCTTTCACTGAGCATAATCTCCACCCTGTCGACTACCCTTGTGATTTGAAGGTCGTCTCATCGCATTCTCTGGTGTACTCCACACAGTCCTCCTGGGTCAAATTCTATACTCTCTGAACCCCAACCCCCACCAAGCTTTCTTCCAGCACCAACCCCCGCTGCCCCCACCCTGATTGTGTTGAATACCCTTATGCTTCCCCCCCCCGCCCCCGTGTCACCATTTATAGGATAGCCCTCTCCGTTTCACAAGTCCCTTCTCGTACTGGCTCTTTGACAGCAGACTGTTCAAAGCTCAGTGTCACCTCTCCCAGCGGAGCCATCAGGGCAAGGGAGGGGGAGAGGATTGGCCACAAACCCAATTCTGGGCCGGGAAGGGGCTGTAGTAGGGGAGGGGAGTTGGTTTTAACACACCTCCCAGGGCATTGTCCTTTGAGTCAGTGCATCAGTGATGCTAGGGGTGTGGATATGGGGATCAGTGGTCTCTGTGGCTCCACCTAGCTGCAGGAGGTCCAGCTGCGGGTGTGAGTGCATGTCTGGAAGCTTTGTATTGGGAAAACCCCATCAAGGGGGCATCTAGGAGCTCAGCAGACCAGTGATGCCCAAATAATAAGTGTTGGGCATATGTAGCAAATTTAATATATTACAGATTAGTTGCTAACTTGCATCGCTGATAGAGCTTTGTGTTAGCGATCACTACAGATGCAAGTGGTACCAGAATCTTTCATCAGTTGTCATCTGTGAGGTTTGATGTTAAAAAAGCCCCAGGCGTCGTGAATCGGCCCCTCATCAATACTTCCCCATTTTGTTTCCAGCCTCCTCCTCGTTAGGTGTTAACTGTGTGCAGAGCTGCATCAATCTCGGGGTTTCATTGTCATGTGGACATCCAGTTATTTGAAAGTTAGTGAACCTAAGAGCTTCTATCACAGAATGAGGATAACCAGCCTGAGCAGAGATTACGGCTGGTTGCCCTACACTGCCCAGAGGCAACACTGAAGGCAATCAGCTCATGTTAAAATGAAGTCTTTGAGTGACCATCAGCAACACATTAGGTGTTTTATTCTTCAGAGTTCAAGGAGAGGGGTTGGCCTGTCTTTAATTTTGTGAGACTCGGAAATGTTTGGGGAATAGGAAGGGGTAGAGGAGGAGACAAGAGTCTTGCCCCCTCCTGCATTAACTTTGCCGGGTGAACGATCCCTGCAGCCCAGGCCATCCTCTGATCCCTGCTTGAGAAACCGGAATCTCGGGGAGGGATTGAATGCCCCTTGGAGCCCCCGGAGTGGGACAGCCCTGCTGTCAGGAGGACAGCTGTCATGCGCGGTGCTCTGGGGCAGGGAAGTGGGATGGCTGTTGATTTTCCAGTGAAGCTGAAAAAATAACTCATTTCTCCTGTTTCCACACCTCCCCCAACCTCCTCAGCCATCGATTCTCCGTCAAACCTTCGATTCATCTCCACCAACCCCAACACCATCATTTTCACATGGCAACGACCTATCTCCCAGATCACCGGCTACATCATCACCTACCAAGCCAGGGGGGGGCAGCTGGAGGAGCTCGAGCCACAGCCAACAGCCGACGCCCAAGAAGCAATGATCACAGGTAATCTTGACCCCCCCCTCGCCCACCTTGGTCGCCAACGTGTGGCAGCAGATCACAGCAACGTCTAGTTGGAGTTGCTTGTCCTCTCAGATGCATTGTTCGCAATCCATAGGAAGCCGAAATTCTACCAAGTACTTCACAAAGCACTGAGCTCCAATCGGATTGACTGCAGGCCCATGGTCTGCCATTTTTAGGAGGCCCAATTCTAAAAGCACAAGAGGAGCTCTTGGTCACTGTGTTGATAGGATCTTTGGTCACTTTATCAGGGTCACGCATGAAATGATGCGGTGGCATCTGCTTCCTTTCCTACATTGGGGATGTGACATTTCCTTTACGTGGAGAGACTGGAGAAGCTGGGATTGTTCTCCTTAAGAGAGAGATTAAAAGGAAATTTAATGGAGGTGTTCAAAATTGTAAGGAGTTTTGATAGAGCAGAGATGAAGAATTTTTTCATGCAACAAGATTGTTGTGATCTGGAATGTGCTGTGTGAAAGGGTGATGGAAACTATAGTAACTTCCAAAAGGGAATTGGATGTGGATTTGAAATATAAAACCTGAAGTTCTAAGAACAAAGAGAAGTGCTTGCTTTCTCATCCCAAAGTGCTTTACAGCCAATGAAGTAGTTACGAGGTCCAGGGAAGAATTTTCCCGTCCGTGAGGGGGGGGGGGGAGGGGGGCCCACTCGCCGACGTGTAAAATGACGCACCGTGACGTCGGGAGAGCATCCCGGCTGCGCGCCCGCCGAACTGTCAAAAGCCTATTAAGGCCATTTAAAACCTAATTAATTCAATTTAACGAGCTGCCAGTCCAACCTTAAGTTTGGCGGGCAGGCAAAGAGTCCAGGTGGCCTTCGCGTTTTTCATGACACCTCATCCACGGGCGGGATGAGGTTTCATGAAGTGTTTTAAAATCTAATAAAAATTTATACATTTATTCTTTGACATGTCCCAGCTCAAGCTCCCACAAACAACAATGTGAAATGTTCAGGTAATCTCTTTTAGTTGTTTTGACTGAGGGAGAAATATTGACCAGGACACTGGAGTAGACTCCCCTGCTCTTCTTCAAAACACAGCCAAGAGCTCTTTTAATTCCACCTGAGAGGGAAGCCAGGGCCTTGGTTTAACATCTCAATCAAAAGACAGCATCTTTGACAGTGCAGTACTCCCTCAGTACCATACGAGAGTTACAGCTTTGGTTTATTTGCTCAACTTGAACCCATAACCTCCTGACTCGGACTCCACCAACTGAGCCACAGCTGACGTGTCTTTCCATGGTGAAAAAGCTGGGAAGTGGGACTATTTGGATAGGCCTGTCAAAGAGCCAACATGGTCCCAATGGGCTGAATGGCATCCTCCATCCTATAGGCTTTACACTCACCATAGTGAGATGCTCGGCAGGACCCTCTTATTCACACGCTATTTCATATGGGTTGGTCTAATTCAATGGACACTCATTCACACTAAAGATTTTGTGCGGAGCACAGCAGAAAGTCTACAACAGGTGGAAAGCCGTGGGTAGCGCTTGCCCAAATTTCTGATGTCAGCCTCTGCACTGGGCCCCTCTAAGAGAGGTTAGCCTTTGGTACTCTGGCAGAATGAGATCAAATAGGCCATGGGGCTCCCTTCAACCAGAACTAAAGACTACAGAAGCTGGGAGTGTTCACGATGGAGATAAGGTAAATGAAAGATCTCAGTTGGTAACAGAAGGGTGTGGGTCCTAAACCCCACTCCAGGGACTTGAGCACACAACCTAGGCTGATGCTTCCGTGCAATACTGATGGAGTCCTATGCTGCTAGAGCTGCTGTCTTTCTTAAACCAAGACCCCAGCCACCCTCTCAGGTGGACATTAAAGATCCCGTGGCACAATTTCAAAGAGCTGGCAAGTTCACCCCAGTGTCCCGACCAATCCCTGACACAACATATCTTATTTTCCCCAGGAAGTGTCTGGAATAATATTTCTTCTAATGTTCTCAATTCCAAAGAAACTTAAAACGGATGGATGTTCTTCCTCCCAACAGGACTACTCCCTGGAACTGAGTATACCATCGCCATTAAAGCTGTTCATGACTCTCTACAGAGTGAGCCATTGAGCGGCAAGAAAACCACAGGTAAGGGATCGCTTGCAGCAAGCGCGAGGAGGGTTAGACAGTTCCATGCATCACTGTCTCCCAGGTTTTGTTCATCTAAGGCATTCAAGTCACTTTCTAATTTCAACCTGCTCGCCTGAGATTTTGTTGGAACCCATCGCAACTTAAAATGAGGCCCTCGTTTTTCCTGGATTTTGTTTCCCTTGAGGACAGCTAACAACTTCGTTTACAAGGAAAAGTTGGGATTCAGAACTAAAGCCAGATGTTTGTATTTCAGAAAGTACAAGGTTTAATCAGCAAGACTGTTTTGGCAGCTACCAGTGAAGTCCTATTAAAGGCCCCTTTCCGGGTTTAAGACTGGTTCTGGAATTCAGCCCACACATAATCATATAATGGAAGCTGAGGAAGAGCCACAGCCCCATCACTCTTCCCATTAGACGAGGCTCAGTATGGCCTACTCCCGCTCCTGCCTCTGAGGCATCTGACTAGCAATGCTGACTCTTTGAGTAGCTGGCTGGGTGAAGCTTAAAATGAGAAGTTTTATTTGGAGTGGCTTTGAACGCTGCGATAACTTTTTATTGCAAACTGTTGTAAGAATTTGGTGATAAATTCTGACAGGAAGTGTTTACAACTGATTTAGATTTTCAGCTGCAGAGGCAGTTACCATGCAAGTGGCAGATGATTTCAGTGTTTGGGCTAACATACAATATGTAGTGATCACCCTTTTATCAGGGTCGAGGGATCTGGGGATAGGGCGGGAGAGTGGAGTCGACGTAGAAGATTGCTGAATGGTGAAGGAGGTTCTAAGGGCCCTACGGCCTACTCCTACTTATATTTCTTAACCTTTGTCACTGCTGAAGGCATTGAATCTTCCCGGGGTGTCATTTTGCCCCCTCAACATTATGCCAACCTTCAAATACCAACCCAGAGCAATGAGTACCAGTTGGCTGATGGCATGACCTTGGAGACAGGGGGTAGAATCAATCACACCTCAAACATTCACTCCCTCCACCACCGACACACAGTGGCAGCAGTGTGTACCATCTACAAGATGCACTGCAGGAACTCGTCCAGGCTCCTTCAACGGCACCTTCCAAACCTGTGACCATTACCACCGAGAAAGACAAGGGCAGCAGACACATGGGAATACTACCACCTGCAAGTTCCCCTCCAAGGCACACACCATCCTGACTCAAATATATATTGCTATTACTGGGTCAAAATCCTGGAGCTCCATCTCCAGCAGCACAGTGGGTGTACCTACACCACATGAACTGCAGTAGTTCAAGAAGGCAGCACACCACCAGCTTCTCGAGGGCAACTCAAGATGGGCAATAAATGCTGGCCTTGCCAGCAATGCCCGGATCAACAGTCGAAACCAATAAATGCTGTAGCCTACCTCTCCCAATACATCACCCAACAGGAGAGGGGGAAGGGCAGATGTAATTTGCCAGTACCCATGATAATGAACTTCAATTTCTCAGCCTGGGTTAACTGAACTCCCGCTGCTGTGTGTGTGTAGCACCACCCCGACTGAGACTGACCAACCCAGACAGGTCCACATAGTTCATAGTGCTCTTACCTCCTCATGACCGACTTTCAACTGATCTGTAGGTGAGATCAGGAGAACGTATTTTACTTGGCCAGTTGTTATCTGGAATGGGCCATCTGAAAGCACGGTGGAAGCAGATTCAAAGGTAACTTCAAAAAGAGAATGTGAGAAATACTTGGAAGGGAAAATATTTGTGGGGAGAAAGACACGGGAACAGACCTAATTATAGAGCTTTCTCAAAGGACAAGACAGACTCAAAGGGCCAGTTAGCCTCCTTCTGTGCTATGAGATTCTATAACGTAGAAAGATCCATTCAAATAAAGTTCATTTGTGATGCTTGTTTCAAATGTGGCCAGAAACACAGGTTGTTTATTAAGACATGGTCAGGCTGGTCAGGTTTGAAGTGTAGTTTTGAATGATAAATATCAGTTTAAACTGTTAATAGTTCCCAAGCGTTCTCATCTAAAACATGTCTTGGTAAAATGTCGTGTCTCGTGTGTGATAAAACGCAGAAATGTTCAAGTCTTTCTGGATTTTGTTTCCCTGTAAGGGTCGGCAACCGTCCGTACACTGAGCCCTGGTTTGTCACTGAATTGCTAATGGCCAGGAACCTCTCACGTCTGTGAAAGCCAAAGTAACGTTGGACAGTTCGCTACAGCACGCGCGAGATTGCTGGCCAATGTCAGTTGAACTGTCATATCAAGCGCTTGCTTCAGCCAGCAACAGCTTTCATTAGATGCCTCTGCTGTACTGCTGTAGGTGCTTCTGCACAACTAGTGATGATCAGAGGGTGTGCTGTGTGTTTAAAGGGCGCACAACATTGCAAGCTAGTAACTGGGGCAAGTAATCAACTGATTCCTAGCTAGCTTTAACTCTGCTATGCACAGCAACTGAAAAAAAAAGCTTTAACTTTGCTTATTAACACAGCCAGCGATGATCTTTAACTTGCCTTTACTCTGCTTTTCAAGCCCTCTTTCCACAGCTTGCCACTCTTTCCCCGCTTGTAAGCCAACAGCCCGAGAACCTGGATGTCCCCTCGGTCTTTGTCCAGTCAGAGTTGTCCTCAGAGACAAGGTATGATGAGGGCAATGTTGTGCCACTTGCAGGGTGGGAAATTGGCCAGAAGCCAGTGGTTGACCACGTCAGAAAGCCTGGGGGCACTGGTGAGCGGCCCCCTGTCAGCAAACCGGACAAAATTGATGTCGGCAGTGGAGGACCTCACATCCACTCACATGGAACAGAGGCATTCGAAGGAGATCTCCCCAATGGACATGGACACACAAAGCGACCTGATACCGCTCTGTCTGGTGAGGTACGACAGCCCAAGACCATCGTCTCCTGGAAACCAACCACCTTAGCCTTGGAGTACCTGGTCACATGTCATCCCGTGGGTCAGGAGAGTAAAGCCTTCCAGGTAAATGGTTATTCCTCTATGCACCAATCAGTGCTTTCCATGGAAGGGTTGCCAACCCTCCAGGATTATCCTGGGGTCTTCAGAAATTAAACGTTAACCAACTGCAGTAAGAAATACTTTCATTTATTAATTATAACTATATTCAAGATGGTAGTGGGGGGGTGGTGTTTGGGGGAAAGAAGACTATTTGACTGTCATTTAGAGATTGGGAAGACTCCAGGTATCCTTTCAACCAGAGTTGGCAACCCAAATTGCAGATGTTAAGATAACTATCTGGTTCTTGACCTATGTACAGCCACTGTTCCCCTAACACGTAACATTCCAGACTAATCAGTCCATAATGACCCACGGACTGGCTGATGATCAGGCACACAGTTGGAGCACTCGCTCAGAGAGGCCATGGCACGTATTGTAGGAAACAGAGTGACGACTGGTTTAGTGGTAGCACTTTCAGCTCTGCGTCAAGAAGGGTGGAACTTTAGTTCTGGTTACAGTCCACTGTGGGTGTTCTGAAATTAAGCACCAGCCTGATGGCAATGAGAAGCCACCTCAAGTTACTCTCTCCCAGTGACTTAAGAATCTCAAGACTGGGTTCAGACCTGCCTGAAGCCTGAATGTCCGTTATTGTCGAATGGGGTGGTAGGATTTTCACTTATCATTTGGGGATCGCATCCCATGGTCCCACTCGATTTTACAACGAAAAACACAATTCATTGGCCTTGGTGTAAAAAGACGCCTTTAGTTTGTCAGTGAGCATCCCAAATGGAAAAAGAGTTCAGCCCTGACTGTAGCTGAATGGCACTGAGCTCCCAAAGGAGGAGAACAGAGCCTGAGTGCTGGAATTAATAGAGTATCTTGCTCAGGACTGTGAAATCAATGGTGTGGTGGCAGTGTGAGAGGCTCAATAGAAAACAGGCAATAGTGGGACCCTCTTAATCACACTTCCTTGCCCAGGCTACATGAATGTTTTTACCAAGATCAACAAGCTCTAATCAGACTTAAGTCAAACTGGGGCCCCAGGGCCTGACCTCACCACTAGGCCAAGCCCACTAAGCAATCCTAAGGAGGACCCTCCCTTCCACTCCTGGGTGCCGTTTAATGTACTTGAGGTGTGTTTAGCGAGGCCCCTCGCTGTGAGGTTACAGTTATCCACCAACCACCCCACTCCCGCCCAAGACAAGAGGTAGCTGTTCGCGAGAATAAAAGGGGAATTGGAGAGAAGGTCAAATCTATCTCGTTCAATCTCACTTCTAGCTCCGGGTGCCAGGAACCTCAACATATGCTGTGCTGCCCAACCTTGTGGTAGGGGGACAGTACAACATCCTCGTCGAAGCTCTGGATGGGAAAGGGAAGCAGAAAGTTCTTCAGGACGTCATCACTGTCGGACATTCGTGTAAGTAGTACATTTTTTTTTGTCACAAGCTCAACAAAATTTCCAAGTGTTCCCCCGACACGGCAGCCTGAGGTGGGAATTCCACCTTAAGGCTCCTCTACAGTTCAGAAACATTTAATTATACCGTCTTTCTCCATCCCCTGCACCTTAGGGGGACTGTCTCCCCTTCTCCCACAACCAGCACTCCCCTCCACTGGGGCCTGTTCTCCTCCCCCAATCAAACCACCCCCACTCCCCCCTCACCCCTCTCACCACCACCGTGCCCCCCTCCCCCGCCTCCACCAAATCGACGCGTGCACCACCCCTGTTGATGTTTTACATTCAGCACTGTTCAACCCAAAAGGGAACTGCATTTACGACCCAGGGAGCTCAGGTTCTACCCACCCGAGGCCTGTTGGGCATTTGGTGGCACTTCTCTTTTGCTGGCACCTGCAATTGGTAAAAGTAGCTGAGACCCGCCTGGTGAGTGTGGCTGCCCTCTAGTTTGTGGACAAGAGGTAACACCCAGGAACCCTGTAATGAAAAGGCAACTTGACTCATCACCAACCAGTGCCTCAGTCTATAATGCACGAATGAGGGCCCTGACCTGCTGGATCCTCTACTACAACAACTTGCATTGATGTACCACCTCTAATGTCGTAGAACATCCCAGAGTGCGAACAAACAACATTTGACTGAGCCACTTAAGGAGGTGTAGGATAGGTGGCCCAAAGCTTGATTGAAGGGGTAGGTTTTAAGGAGCTTCTGGAGGTGTTAAAAAGAGGTTTAGGGAGGGAATTCCAGAGCCTGACATCTAGACAGCTGTCAGTGTGGAATCACTCAAATGGGGGATAGCCGAGGGGCCAGAATTGGCGAAATAAGGAGTTCTTGGAGGATTGTGGGGCTGGGGGAGGTAACAGAGATAGCAGTGTTGGGGCCACGGAGGGATCGGAACACAATGATTGAGGATTTTAAATATGAGACCAACTGCCAGGAAGAGTGACCTTATCCACAAATTCTCGGTGAATCTGGAAATTTTACCTGTGATCTGCCCATTGGGAGCATAACCGCGTATATTTACCCACCTCCGGTTAAACACTTGTAGACGGTGCAGGTTGAACAGTGAACCTCACAGAGGCGTTAATTCAGAAAGGCACTGAGACACCTCTCTGCCTGGCAGGGTAAGAGCAGTCAGGCCATTTGCTTTGGCAGCTGAAACCAGCGGCAAAATTATTTTTAGTAATTGGCTGCACTCTGCATGCCTCGAGAGTTGGGCTGGGCCTTGGGCCTTGGGGAGGTGCTGTGGCGAGGTTGGGCAGCCTGGGGGGAGTGTGTGTTGTCCCTTTCAGTTGAACCAGTGCTAAGAACGTGGGCCTGTAGGAGCTGTTCACCAGCCTTGTCTCTGTTCAGTGAAGCTGATTGAAGCGCACACGCGAGTGTGAGTGTGCACCCTTGGAAATCAAATATTGACAAGTTTGCGGTCTTGTTTACAGTGGTGCAGTCAGGCAGCAGACAGTAGCAGCCTTTAATTCTTTAGTCAATATGGATTAGCCCAGGGCAGTTGGATAAACAAACCACACGAGTAATGTTGAGAGATGGGAGGGACTACGAGAGGGCACTGATATGAAAAGTTGTCCTTGTGATTTGGAATGCTGTATACGCTCATATTATGGGTGATCTGTATATAAGGCTGCCCCTCTCCTCATCAACAGAGAATTCATCGCTTCTCTGATAGAGCTCTGTTCGCTCACGTTCTGCACCTTCCTGTCAGCTGACAAACACGTGTACGTGGTTTTCGCTGTGTCTCCATCAGGAGGTGCGCTCCTCTCTGATTAAGGAGGTCAGAGGTTCAAGTCGCACTCCTTGAGCACAAAATCCTGGTTGCCACTCCACTGCAGCACCGAGGGGATGCTGCACTGTCAGAGGTGCAACTTTTTGGAGGAGGCTCCAAACCCGAGGCCCCCCCTATCCTGTCAGGTGGACCTTAAAAGATCCCAGGGCACCACTTCCAAGAAGCACAGAAGAGTTCTCCCCTCCCCACTGACCAACATTTATCACTTAACCAGCAATATTAAATGACAGGGAGACGGTGGTATAGTGATAATGCTCTTGGACTTATGTCTGGGGGCATGGATTTAAATCCCACCATGACAGTTGGTGGAATTTGAATTCAAACAAAAAAAAATCTGGAATTGAAAGCTAGTCACAATGACTGTGAAACTCTCATTGATTGTTGTAAAATCCCAGCTGCTTCACCAACTTCCTACAGGGAAGGGAATCTGCCATTCTTACCCAGTCTGACCTACATGTGACTCTTAACTGCCCTCTGAAATGGCCTAGCAAGCCACTCAGTTCAAGGGCAATTAGGGATGTGCAACAAATGCTGGCCTAGCCAGTGACACCCACATCCTGCGGAAGAATAAAGGATTATAAAACTGATTATTTGCTCGTGGTCTGAGTCTCAGACGTTACTGTGTGCACATTGGCCAGAGCATTTGTTTCCGAAAAATATTTACGAAAGGACTTCATTGGTTTTACTGCGCTTTGGGAGTGATGAAAAGATGGTGTATAAATACAGGCTCTACTTGTTAGCTCTGTGTTTTATCCCCACATTCACGTTCTTATCCATTTCTTTAGCACTGGTTAAAAGACAGCTCTCTCAGCCCTGCTGACTTTAAATCTTGCACCCTCCCTGCACTGACCTTGTTTAGCTGCTGCCTATCGACATTACACCACCCTGAAGTTAGGAGGGAGAGTTACCAGCTAACATAGCTGTGCTGAAGCTATCAGGGCAACCTGGCTGCAGCTAGGACTCTCAGTTTCAACATACATTTATATAACGCCTTTAACAACCGCAGGACATCAAAGACTTTTACAGCCAATGAAGTATGTTCTGAATTATAATCATTGTTGTAATGTGGGAGCGTGATAACCAATTTGCGCGCAGCAAGGTCTCAAACCATAATATGAGGGTGACCAATTAATTTATTTTCAGGCGTTGGAATAAATATAGACCGGAACACCAGGGGGAACTCTTAAATAAAAGGAGAGTCATATTGGAAAAGCGAGCTCTGTTTCTCGCTGCACAGATGCTGCCAGACCAACTGAATTTTTCCAGCATTTTCTGTTTTTATTTACACCAAGAACTCTTCTCTTCTTCACAGTGGTGCCATGGGAGCTTGTACATCCACCAAAGAGGGCAGACGGGGCTTCAGATTAGCCTCTTATTCAAATGACCGCACCTCCAACAGTGCAGCACTCCCTCAGTACTGCACTGAAAATGTCAGCCAGGACCTTGGGCTCAGGTCTCTGAGCATCATTTGAACCCACAATTGTCCGACTCAAGAGACAAGAATCCTGTCAACTGAGCTTCAGCTGACAATGGAGGGCTTTGGATTTTAAGCGAGGATTTAAACAAAGCTGAAGTATTGGGATCGTTCCATCTTATTGAGCCTGTTCTTTGTTTTTACATTGCAGCTCCTGAAAGCTCAACAATCATCTCTGACGGGTCCTGCTTCGACACCACCACAAATTCCCATTACTCCATCGGTCAGGAATGGGAACGAATGTCTGAAAGTGGCTACAAACTGTGGTGTAAATGTGTAGGCTATGGAAGTGGTCATTTCAAGTGTGAATCATCTAGTGAGTAGCTTGCTGCACGTTACCCCAAACCCATCTCTCCATTACCCCAAACCCCTCTCCCCACAATCCCAGACCCCTCTCCCCGTTATCCCAATTCCCTTTCTTTCCCCAAATGTCCCTCGGCATGTTTGAGACACAATGTTTCTGTAGAAAGAGCTGAAATGAACAAACATGGCTGGGGTGCATTGGTCTGGCTCCTTTGTCCCTCTTTCCC
Organism: Cetorhinus maximus; assembly: GCF_964194155.1. Taxonomy (NCBI): domain Eukaryota; kingdom Metazoa; phylum Chordata; class Chondrichthyes; order Lamniformes; family Cetorhinidae; genus Cetorhinus; species Cetorhinus maximus. The sequence goes on from NC_135889.1 coordinate 15,360,482, forward strand.
ACGGCCAGTCCAACCCCTACCAGCTTTCACATGACTAGAGATGACCACTTGACATGTGGCCACAGTGGTCACATGGGGAATTGTCTTGCTTCTGCCACTCAACCAAACTGGGAAATCAGAACATTGGCCAAAAACCAAGTGTCGCGTAAGGTTGGAGTGACTTTCCAAGGCATCCAGGATGCACATGTATAGGGACTGTCCTCCCATGATTCTGGGTATATTGAAAACCATGTAAAAACATAATGTTGTCTTATGCACTGACTGATAATGGTTACACAAATGGAAGAGTGAGATTTGAGATTTACAGTTTGTTTCAACAATGGCTCTTGTAGATTATGAAATTCACCTTGGCTCTCCAAACATAAGTATGGCGTACAAAAGCCAGGGAGTCCTTTGAAAAGGGTGTAGAGGAGATTTATTAGAATACCAGGGGTGAGGATCATCTGGAAGTATTAGAGAAGCTGGGATTGTTCTCCCTGGAGCAGAGAAGATTAAGGGTGGATTTCATAGAGGTGTTCAAAACAATGAGGGGTTTTGATAGAGTAAATAGGGAGAAACTCTTTCCTGTAGTAGCAGCACAGCAGGCTGAATGCCCTCCGTCTCTGGCTGGCTAGAAGAGAACAGAGGCTGAAAAATTAAATTAGGCGCTGTCAGCCCAGAACCCCACCCCAGGCCACGATCGCAGTGGCTACACTAGGTTTGAGCCCACTGGTGCCGGCTTGGTTAACTCAGTTGGCTGGACGGCTGGTTTGTGATGCAGAATGATGCCAACAGTGCGGGTTTAATTCCTGTACTGGCTGAGGTCATCCATGAAGGCCCTGCCTTCTCAACTTCGCCTGAGGAATGGTGACCTTCAGGTTAAACTCACCACCAGTCGTCTCTCTCCGATGACAGAGCAGCCTATGGTCCTCTGGGACTACGGCCACTTTTATTTCAATCATTTCCTTTAGGTCAGAGATGGCAGAAACTGTGGGAGGGCACCCCTGTAGGACAGAGCAACTGGGCAGTGCCAATACGGGCATATCTTTTGGTATCCACCGGCCTGATCTCCATGCAAGGCAATTTGGAGGAAACCAGGGCCCTCTGCCTCCCCCCCCCCCCAGCCCTGGCAGCATTGCCCTGATTAAAACCAATATGAACCAAATCTAAGCCCTTTGGGTGGTCCTTGCTGCTCACCTGGCTTGGACCCTCACAGTAACATTGACCCATGTGGAAGACAGGACACCTGCACTCACTCACTAGGCGGAGTGGCCTTGACTTACTACACTGCAGGTCTGTGTGTCAGCAAGACTATTAATATTTCTCACACAGACTTAAATTATGGACACAAGTGCCAAGCTACTGAATAAGGTCCCTGTTCGAAGTTATCACAAGCTCAAATCAATCTGGAAGGAATGTGCTTTGGTTTAAAAAAGACCACCGTGCTTTAGTCTTGTGTGTGTTTCAGTAGCCCACCCCCATGTTTCAGGAGCTCTGCCCAAGAAGAAAATGGGGTTCGATTGATGAGGAAGCTATACTCTTTATTTGGCTATTGGAGCACTGATCTTGCAGTTGGCTTTTTGTGAATTATTGTTTTTCATCATAATTAATACTTGGGTAACCAGGTGAGTTGGACTGAAGTCCGTCAAAAGATGAACACAAAAGGTAGGTGTCGTATAAGTTCAAGGTGAAACAGTTCTATTAAAAGTGAATGGGTATTTGCTTAAGTTTGATTCCACACTAAAGCACCATCAGTAACCATTGCTTTCATCATCCCCCTTCTGCCCAGAGTGGTGCCACGATAATGGCATGAACTACAGGATTGGCGAGAAATGGGACCGTCGCAGTGAGACCGGCCAAATGCTCCGCTGTACCTGTGTAGGCAACGGAAAGGGGGAATTTAAATGTGAACCGCGTAAGTGGGACACCTTCAACAACAACAGATTTTCATCTCCAAAAGCCTGCAAAATGCCCACATTGTTCCACATGCTTTTATACTTTTCCACTCTCCTCCTTTCAAGACAAGACATTCAGGTTCCTCAGATCAGAGAGGCCCATTCATTTAACATGCCTGATTCCACTCTTGTGTCACCTCATTTGCTACTGAAACCCTCATTCAGCCTGTTACCTCTAGACAACCAATTCTAATGTGCTCCTGGCTGCTCTCACACTTTCTATCCTCCGTAAACTTGACATCGTCTAAAACTTTGCAGCCTGTGTCTTAACTCACACCAAGTCCTATTGCCCTATCGCCCCTGTGCTTGCTGACCTACACTGACTTCTGGTCAAGCAACGTCTCCATTTTAAAATTCTTTTTTTCATCTGCCTGTATCCGCCTGTAGCCTCAGCCCTATCTCTGTAACCTTCTCCAACCCACAACCATCAGATTTCTGCTCCCCTCTAATTCTGTCCTCTTGTGGATTCCTGATTTTAACCATTGGTGGCCACACCTTTACCTACACAGGCCCTATGCTCTGGAATTCCCTCCTAAAAGCTCTCCAACTCTATTTCTCTCCCCCTCCTTCAGACCTACATCTTTGACCAAGCTTTTGGCCATCTGTGGCTGAGGGTCAAACTTTGTTCCATAATGCTCCTGTGAAGTGCCTTATTAACACACACACACACTCTCTCTCTCTCTCTCTCGCACACACTGCTCATTGATTGCATAAGATGGAGCAATAAGATGATTTCTAACACAAGTGAGGTGCCATCAGCTGTGCTAACATATTGTCTGTTCTATCTGCAGATGAAGACACTTGCTACGATGAAGGGAATGTGTATAATGTGGGTGAACAATGGCAGAAGGAGTACCTTGGTGCCATCTGTACATGCAGTTGCTTAGGAGGACAACAGGTAACAATGAAAGGACTTTTATTTTGTTTTAATATCTAAGGCATCTCGAGATTATCATTAAGAGCATGGATGTGAGACACAGCCAAGCACCAAAAGTCCTCTCCCCAACTCCAAGGGTCTGTGTTGAAATTCATATGGGCCGATCCAACCTGGGGCTGGGCACAGGCACACGAGGAGGAGTTTCTCATTACAACCCTCGAGAATAGCAGTGAGTGGAGATCATACTGACAGAGATGTTGAGGTGTTGGGAGTCTCACTCTTCCCTCTGCATCAGGAGGCTGTGGTTTCAAGACCCACTCCAGAGACATGAGCACAAAATCTAGGCTGTCGCTGCCAGTGCAGAACTGAGGGAGTGATACCCTTTACATGAGAGGTTGAATGGAGGTCACTTCTTTCTTGGACAAGCGTTCAACATTTAGCACAAAGGAGAGCTGGATCGTTTTCACTAGCATCCTGGTTAACACCATTTAAAATAAAATGAGCTGGTCACAGCTTGCACATTTCCTCCAATGATTGCACATCAAAAGCACTTCATTGGCTGTAAAGCAGTTGTAAAAAAGAGCCACAGCCCGAATCACTGCTGGGCCTGAAGTTTTGGAGTTTCAGCATTGAATTGCAGTTCTGGGAGTGCTCCAGACTGAGAACAAGCACTGAGAAGTGAATATTTCCACCAAGATTCCCTCAGCCCCTGTATCTATGCTGCTCCTCTCAGCCTGTATCCCCACTATGCCCACCATTTGCCACGCCTGTAACCCGCTGCCAAGGAACCACAGGCCAGCACACAGCAGTGGGGGCAGTTAGACTCCTGGGGGCAGCTTTCGAAAACACTGGCCTTGACACTAATGCATACAAATCGATTAAAAAGGATTTGAACTGCTCACCCTCAAATAATGTCCTTTTTTTTTTGTAAATTGGTATCGTGACATCCCAAATTCTCTCTAAATCCTTTGTAGGGGTCATGGTCTGACTCTGCAGGTGGCAGCATGGTCTGGGGGGTGTGTCCAGGCCATGGACTGGGGGGTGTGTCCAGGCCATGGACTGGGGGGTGTGTCCAGGCCATGGACTGGGGGGTGTGTCCAGGCCATGGACTGGGGGGTGTGTCCAGGCCATGGACTGGGGGGTGTGTCCAGGCCATGGACTGGGGGGTGTGTCCAGGCCATGGACTGGGGGGTGTGGCCAGGCCATGGACTGGGGGGTGTGGCCAGGCATGCTGCAGTGTTCTCAACACAAATCGAAGAGGTTGAGTATTGTCAAGAGGCAAGGACCTTTCGCCATAGAAAGGGGAAAATGACCCTGTGCATTCTCAGGATTGTTGTTATTCCCACGATTTGAAAAGCTTCTGCAGCAAATTGGGAGGTGACAAATCCCTGTTTATCCATCGCCCAGGTGCTCACCAACCGACCTTGGTGGTTCCCACTTGGTCAATATTTTGATTTGAAAATCTTCACCCTTTGTTCAAATCCATCCATGGCCTTGCCCTGGTCTATCTCTGTGGCTCCTTTCAGCCCTACAACCTTCTGATCACTGCTTATCCGATTCTGGCCGATTCTTACACCTGCCCAATTTCCATCACAACACCATTGGTGTCCTTAAGCTCTGGCGTTCTTCCTCATCTCCCTTACCTCCTGTGGCCAAGTTTATTGACCATCTGTCCCAAAATCTATGACTTGGTGTTAAATTCGATCTGATTATACGCTTGTGAAGCATCCACAACACATCACCGCGTTAAAGGTGCGACATAAATGCGAGTTGTTGAAACAGGTGGATTCTCTCTTTTACAGGGTTGGCGCTGCAGCAACTGCCACAAGCCTGACCCCGCACAGGGTGGAACCAGCCATCTCTTGCCCGACTCTTCCAGCCACACGCCCACACACATGCTGGTGAAATATGGATCAAAAGTGAGTACAAATCCAGTCGGTACATCTGGGGCAAAAATGGCTTTCCTTTTGAAACAAAGTCTTAAGCAGGTTAATCTCAATGATCAACACTGTAGCAGGAACAATGCCAGGAAATAAAAAGCAGGTATCAGAAAGACCTCGAAGCTGTGGGGATTGTCATGAGAAACCAACTGGTTATTGAAGTCCCTTCTTCAAGGGAAGGCAACTTGCTACCCTCCCCAATATTGGCATGTACATGACTCCAGTCTCACCCTCAACATGGACACCTCTTAACCTGCTATGCCACTTCAGAGGCATTGCCGGCAGTTCACCACCTCCTCCTCCTGCAACTAGAGAGCCAGCCTTGCCAGGTGCCCACATCCTGAGAGTGATGTATCTTTTAAACGTAGAGACAGCAGGCATTCTTAGCCTCCTGACCTATTAGTAATAGCAACTTCCAGAGACTGGAAACAGTGTAAAGGTAATGGAGGATGGATGGGAGTGGAGGGAATGCATTGAATGCCGCATTACCAACAGCAGCATTTCACTGTGAACGGGTTGGGTAAGCAAGGTCACTATCTGAAACATCCTCCAACTTGACAGGAGTAAAATCAACCCACAATTCTTCATTATAAAGTAGTTGCACATTAACCAAATTGCAGGCAGCCTGTAATTCATTATAGTCGGACACCGAAATTTCAGTTTACAGTACACTACAGCTGTCTGCTGCAATTGCATTGCCATCTCACACCCTGTGGCCTCGAAATTGTTCCTTGTCCAAAGTGCCTTTCCTTCAACAAGCACTTGTGGTAAATACGATCCACTCTCTCCAATAATCCCACGTGCACAAATAGTAATGCCTCCCTGCCTTCCCCCTTAATACCGGAAGCATAAGAGTGCTCAGTAGGTAGCATTCTTGTGTCAATTCAGGAGGTTGTAGGTTCAAACCCTACCTGTGGTGCTTGAGAAAATAGTCTCGGTCGATTTGGGAGTACTACATTGTCAGGCTTTCTGAGGGGACATTAAAAACCAAGGCACAGTGTCTACCCTCTCAGGTAGTACAAAGAGCAGGGACCTTCTGGTGTCCAGGCCATTACTTATACCTCAACGAAGCCTCAGGCGGACTTTCTCTAAAGTCTGAGGTCTGGGCCAGTCTGATTCCTGGCTGTTTGTAGAGGTCACTTTCTCAGCTGAAACTGAGCTTAAATACAGCTGTTCACTTTTAGTGTTGGCAACGTTTCTAACAACATGCTTTCTCTCGCTCTCCCCACAGTACATTTCCTGCCCGATGGAATGCCTGGCCCCAGGGGATTTGCTGGCTGACTCCCACAAGGTGGAGTAGGGCAGCAGGACAGCAAGGGCAGAGCTGCAGGCGACGGATTCTTGGAAAAGCGATGGGAGCTCCTGAGATCGTTATGTGTTCAGCACCTCTGACTACATTCTGCCAACTTCAGTACCACTCACACCCTCTCTGCTTCCTCCACCCTTCACATCACGGCCTCACCCGCACAGAAAGCGTCTGTCACGGCAAGCCGAAGGCAACCACAGACTTTGCCCATTAAGAAAACAAAACCTTGGTTTGGCCTTGAACCGGACACCAGGTGCTGAGCATAGCCGATTGGAAACACCTCACCCACCACCATGAGACCAAACGCCTTCCCCTTGACCTGATCACAGCCTATTCAGTAAAGGATGAAATGAACAACACCGCTACTTAATTGATAAAAATCACATCTTTCTACTCTACAAAATGCTGCAGGACCCTTGGCAAGTGTCTAATAGTCATAATGTTGTAATTGTTTAACTGTAATGAGCTGTTATTTATCAAAACCTTGCCCTCCCCCCACCACCCCCAATGCAGTGTTTATTCTATCTTAAACCTTTTAGACTGTTAACATAAATGAGGATTGGCGCCAACCAAGGCAATCTTTTCGTTTGTTGGTGTATTTAGCGTGATCGGTGACTGCTTATAGACGCCGGTGGTTTTTTTTCTAACCACAGGCAGAAAATCCTCGTTTGAAATAAAACTGTTAAACCAAAAAGAGAAGCTGTGTGGTTTGTCTCCCCTCCTCCGGCACTTGTACCTGGAGACCTCTCAAACACAGCTCAGGGGGGCAGAACTGGCCTGTGTTTCTCTACTGGGTGTAATATTGAATATGCTGTCTGAAATGGAGCAGGTTTACGGTAACATTCAGAAGGGGAATTTGGTAGCACCGAGACAGATCCGGTCTTTATGATCCCTCCTCCCCACCGCTGAAACCCTCATTAATCTAACCTTATTTGCACATATTTCTGTTTCATACTCTCATGCGGTAAAAAGTTCCACATTCTCATCACTCTGAGTGAAGATTCTTCTAAACACCCTGCTGGATTCATTAGTTATTTGGCTTTGGCCTGTAGTTTTGAGGACAGGGACGAGCAGGGGAGAGTGGAACTAACTGGAGTAGCTCTTACAAAAGCTGGCCTAGGCCCAATGGGCCGAGTTGCCTCCTCCTGAGCTGCTGCATGATTCTGTCCCATTTTCACTTACCCTCATAGGGTGGAGCACAGAAAAATAAGGGGGGGAATTAGAGACACCAGCCCACAGATCAGGCTTGCGATGACCAGAATCCTCCAAAGGGAATTGTCAGGCCAGCCCTTCCCCCCCCCACACCAACTGGAGAGGTTTAACTCACAAGGTGCTGGAACTTGCCCGTTGCACGGCTCCCTGTTCCCACAGTAATCCACAACTCGTTTCCGGCCTGTACGGATTTATTTAGAAACCAACATTGCTTCAGCGAGTGGTCAAGCCACCTCGCTCCGGACAACTTGAAAACTACAAAGGAAGTCGCCGGAGCTGCTTAGTTTCCAAAGTCAATCTCTTGCCCCGGTGCAAGGCCCCAAGCGCAGCTCCTTTCTCTTAAACGTTAACGGTCAGTTCCAGACGTCTCACCCCCGAGGTCAGGCCAATAACGGAGGGTGAGGCCCTCTAGTGGTGGAAGAGTCGCAGGGCGGTGTGGAACAGGGTTATACCCAGCTGCTCACAGGCATCGGTCACCACTCGGTCAGCTGCTGATCCAGACGGGGCAACAATGAAATCAACTCCGCTCTGTTTGTGGGGTGGGGGGGGGGAAGAGAGAGAGAGAGAGAGAGAAAAGAGGGAATTTAACAGATGCAGTTTATATTCTACAGCTCGGGTGAGACCACATTTAGAACACCGTGTTCTCCCCTGGGCACCGCAGCTCAGGAAAGGCCTTGAAGGTAGTGCAGCGCAGAGTCACTAGAACGATACCGGTGCCAAAATCACATGGCCAGGTTGCACAGACTAGGACTGAGTACAGACGATTAAGCTGTGCTGAAATTGAGGTGATTTCAGATGATTAAAAGTGCTTGATAGGGGAGTTAGAGAAAAAACTCTCTGAAGGGGGCATAACCTTGAAATTAGAACTAAACTTTTGAGTTAGGCCATTCAAGGGTGGTAAGTGGACTGAAGGTACACATCAATCATGATCTAATTGAATGGTGGAACAGGCACAAAGGGCTGAATGGCCTCCTCCTGTTCCTACTTGATTGTCATTTGACCCCTCCCCATGGCATGTGTCCCATACACCCAGTGAGGTCAGGGCCGGACAAAATGGCCACCGCTCGGAGATCTTGTGGGACACAACATGGCTGCTTTGTTTACCTTGAAAGCAATCACTGTAATTCAAAATAATTAAATGGACGTAAAGCTCTTTTGAGAGATTTTACATAAATGCAAGCTATTCTGTCCTCAAAAATGTAAACTCGCATTTTAAGACAAATTTTAGGGGTTTTTTTTGGTAGCATATTGTTATAACAGGGTGCGACAGGCCCACTCAGATGGTAGAATTTACTGGAGCCATTTTTGGCCAGGGTCTGATCAGGCAGCTATCTGAAGCAGTCACATGAAAAAAAAAAGTCTGATTTTTTTTCTTCGCTGGATGTAATTAAATCCAACCCGGTCTCTGATACTCAAGAGAGTGGACAATTATCATTAATTTGTTTGGAATGATGAAAGGCTCAAAATAAACGTTAAGTAAGATTACTGCCAGCCACAATGTAGAGATTTCGGCGCAGCAAGCCAACTGTATCCGTTCTACATCAATGCGACCTACTCTAATGGGGCTTTCCTGCTCTTTCCCAGTGTAAACATGCCGATTACCTCAGCTTCAGCAGCTACTTGTAATAATGTATCTCAGATCCCAATTGCGCATCAGCTGGAAACATTGTGCTTCCACCACCACCACCCATCGTGCTCCAGTGCCAAATCTTGCCTCATTTCAGATTTGACGGGACTTCCACTATTAGCTCCCTCCAAACATCACACTTCCCCTCAAGCCCCAGTAACCTCTGCGCTAGCCCTGCGACACTCATCCTGTAAATCTCTTGGCGCAGCTATATCCTCACATTGCTGGTGACAAATCTACCATGCATCTTTCCCAGAAGTCCAGAATATTCTCCATAATGGGTTGGCCAAAACCGCGCACGGCTCTCAATTGTTACGTGACCAACATCTTGCGCAGATTTTACGACATGCTCTCGTTGCCTTGAGCACATACATGTAGCAAGGCGCTTGGTCCGGGAACTGCAATCTGACCGGTGTCCACTGGGCTGCACCTCAATGTGAAGGAGGGAGAGAGAAGGCGAGAAACGTCTGCAGTGCTCTTAGACAAACACACATCTCAATAATCAGATGCATGTTTTTGCAGACGCAGTTCAATTCTCTGCAGTTTACCTCAGGACCATCCTCCAAAGGTAGGATATCGAAACAAAGCATAAAAACAGCCGTGCTTTAGATTAACAGTCTATATATTAGCTGCTGCACGGCTGGATCGAGCACAGTTACCAAACTTAGTCCCCCTTTCTCGCCAGCTTCTCCCAAAAGGTGATGAGGTACAGTCCTTTGGACACTGGTCACCCTCCAGCCCCTAGGCCCAGGGCTGGACAATAAACGTTGGCAATTATCAGAGTTGGGGCCATTCCTGGTGGCGCTGGGATTCACAGAATTCGCATCCAGTTCATTTGGGGCTTTCACTGCAGTTTATCCCCTTGGGCTCTGCCGACCGCCTTAAGTTATGGTTTAATTCCAGACATCCAACTGCGTTTCCAAGGAGACCCAAATGTACTCAAGGCCTTGGAATTCAGGCCGAGTCCAATAAGACCCATCCCAATCCCTTAAGCTTTCCTGGGACACTGAGGCTAAGTGTCAGACCAGCCGCACACCCATCTCAGCACAGACCTGAGGCCTGGTGCCTCCCACGTTCCATACCAACCTCTCCACCCAAACCCCCAAATCCCAACCAGCCATCTTGACCTCATGAGTGCGCCCACGATTCCCTACATTTAAAGGCGACGCAAACACTCAAGTTGTTGCCGACGGATGCCACTGACCTTCTTGGCACGCTCAACATTGTCACGGAATGGGAAGAAAGCGTCAGAGCTCAGAGCCACAGCGCTCAGCCGCGAGATCCAGTTCTTGCGCTCGGTGTCCGATAGCAGCTCGGGGACCTCCTCGAACATCGCCTGCCACTTGGGCAGATCCTCCGCCTGATGGGTCAGCAAGAAAAACAGCGGAAAAAAAAACATAAAACCATGTCCTGGACACCCAACAGCAGAGAGGTCCTCAAAGAAGCCAGTACACATGCAAACAGGCCCCGGGTACATCAGACACGGGTCTAGTCAGTACCACCCACCTCACGGGGACATGAGATTGTGGGTTCAAATCTCCCTCCAGAGACTTGAGCATCAAATCTAGGCTGACAGTCCAATGCAGCACTGAAGCCGTAAAGCACTTTGGGATGCCCTGAAGTTGTGAAAGGCGCTATATAAACGGAAGCTGTATCTTTCTCAAAGGATATAAAAACACAACCCGATTCACACGTTGTTTTCTCTGATGGACTTACATTAAGAGGGAGGTAATAATAGGAGGAGAAGGCTGCTGAGTTTTCATACACAGCAATCAGCTTCTGTGTTGATTCCAGGCAATGACAATAGGCAGTGGCTGACCTTTGCCTCTTTGTGATATTAATCAAGCAGAGGTATGAGAAATTCCACCGCTGATGCAGACAGGTCACCGAGTGTCAGAGCAGCCTGGTCCACCCTGCCCCTCCCCCCCACCAGGGACTCACCGCGGGAGATCTTTCACTGCGCATTTACCTCCATTGTCCCGCCGATGTACTGATCGATGGCATTGGCGATCTCTGCCCGCTTGGTGCCCGCTTTAAACTTCATGGCCAGCACCTTGGGGTGGTGACGGAGCCACCAGTGATCGGTCTTGTCGCCGGCCAGTCTGGTGCAGTGAATGCGGGACTGCTGGCCTGCACCGATGCCAACCACCTGGGGGAGGGGGAAAAGCAGCCAACAGTTGAACCGAGAGAGCCCAGTGCCCACCAACCCAAGCCAGCTCCAACTGTAGGACACATACCAATTCATACCAACCTCACCCTCCCATCCCAAAGGTGCTGGCACAAGCACTATGGGCAGCCCGAGGCCTCAGCACCCACCACTGGGCCCTTCTCCACATACACCGAATGTCCATCCACCCCTTGGGCAACATGGATAACGTTCCATCGAGGGGCACCCGACAGGAAACACAATCAGGGCCAGGGATAGATAAGGTGACTCCCTTCCCCACCCTTATTGTTCTCAAGCGGCCAATATTACCAGGCCCTTCTTAAAATTTAGCACTGATGGGGGCACAAGAGGAAAGCCAGGCCCCAGAAGCCTGGCCGTGCCGAGGCTGATTTGCAACTACAAATTGTGAATGTAGATGAGACCTCATGCGGAGAGACCTCCTCACGTGACCTTTTCATGCCACAGACAGAGACTCTGGTTATACCTGGGGGAGTGGGAGAGGCAGGTGTTCAAACCGGGACTGGCTGGGGGGTGGAAAGGAGGAGATGGGAACCACAAAGGGATCTCAGCCTGGGGCCCCTTGGCCATTTCAATCCCTGGGCTTCATTTAAACTGCTAGCCTTAGTTCGTCAGAAGGTCCTGGGTTCAAGTCCCGAGCCCCAGATCTTCACTACTCCCCCCACCACCGTTCCCTCACCCACCCAACCCCCTCCGCAGTGCCCCGAACCCTCCCCCACCTGGAAGCCAGAGGTGTGTACCGCAGGGTGTCCTGCCACCCAGCTCACCCGTGACCCTGAAGAGGTCAAGGGAAGCAGCAATAACCGGGAATTCTCCAGCGTGTTCCCCACAGGTTCTTCGATCACACTTTACAACAAGGGAATTGGGAATGGGCTCGCCAGGGGTTTGGGGAGGAGGAGCAATGGCAGGGAGTTGTCCGGGAAAGCAGGAACGGAGGGTGGGGAGGTGCGAGGATCTGGGCAGGGGGCTCCCGGAGGCAGGAATGCTGCAGAGGGTGAAGAGTGGGCCAGTGTTAGAGCAGCGCGGGAGACGCCAGGAAACAGGGAACGCCAGGGGGATTAGGAAAACAAGGATGTGAATTCTGAACTCGGCATACCGGGGAAGAGAGCTTGGAGACAGCAGGGAGTGAGGAGGGTTAACGGGAGCGAGGGACATAGTGAGAGCGTTGGGAGGCTCCGGGTCTTGGGGGCGGGAGTGTTGGAGACATTGTGAGGTACAGAGGTCGGGGGGAGGTAAGGTTACTGCGGTGTGGGACATTTTGACAGTATTGCTGGGTGGTTTTGTAAGCGTTTTAAGGCCAGCCAGCAGGGCATTGGAGGCGTAAACACTCGGGGTGATGACTAAGGTCTGAGCAGCAGGAAGGGCAGCAGGTTTCGGAATGAACATCGGTGAGGAGGAGCGCTGAGGTGAAACTCGCTCACCGACACAATCTGGTTCACTAACTGAAAGAAGTGAAGTGCTGCCTCACATAGCTCCAGACTCACCTGGCCATCCTTTGCATAGCACACAGAGTTAGACTGAGTGTACTTCACAGCAATACTGGCTACTATCAAATCACGGACAGCAGATTCTGGCAGCTAGAGAGAGAGAGAGAGAGAGAGAGGAAAAACACAGTCACTGAAATATTCCTGAGAACAGCAACTGAAAGACCGTCCTTGTAACACATTGGCAACAGGGCGAAGGGGGAAACAAGGCCCCCGAAACCCAGCCATCTAAGGACTGCTTTGGGAAGGTCAATTTGGAACTGAGCTGTGGAGGTTGATGTAGAAGATGAATATTACAGCAGAGAGAGGGGGAGAGGGATGCTGCCACAGGTTCAGGTACAGACTATTATCACATTTTCTGGCTAGTGACAGAAGCCTCGAGTTTTCTGGGCCTCTGGGACAGGCTGGTGCGAGGTCCCACAAGCATCTCAGCATGAGACCCACCCCAGCAGCCAATTTAACCCCTGTGTCTTATTTGAATATTTGACAAGCCTTTCCTTCCCAGAACGGCCAGTATGGATGGCAGGGCCAGTGGGTGTGAGCAGGAAATCGAGGCAGGGGCGGCAGGCCTCAGGATGCTGGGTAGCCATGGAAACGATCCTCAGCACAACGTCATGGGCAAGGGCTGGGGCAGCCGATGTCAGTGCAGACAGGGAGAGGAGGAGAGGCCCAGAGAGTCTTAGTGGGGCCTGCGGAGGGGCAGCACACCAGGTCGGGGCACCAGCAGTGGTTCAGCATAAAGCCCCCTCTGCCATTTAATTAAGGTAACATTGTGGCACTAATGATGTCATCAGGCTACTAATGTTAAGTAGGGCCCTGCCTGCCTGAAACAGGAGCTTACTCGAATCTCGGAGATAAGATGGCACCGGAGAGAGATCCTAGGCCATTTAGCGAACTCGGCCTAATTTTAATCCCTCGCGTGCACCATTCTCACTGGGCAAGGGAGGCTAAGATCGAGGCCTACCTGTGCGACCATGCAGGGATATAAAATCTTAAAACCATTAGCGTGTACAGTAGCAACATGGTTTCATCCTCAGTTCTGGCATTTAATATGCTCAAGACACATGCACACTCCTACCAAGCACAGAGGGCAGCCTTCAGAGTCTTGAGCACAAAAACCAGGCTGAGGCGCACACACACACACACACACACACACACGCGCAGTGGAGTACTGAGGGAGTGCTGCGCTATCAGAGGCGCTGCCTTTCAAACGAGACATTAAACCGAGGTTCCGTCTGCCCCTTCTGATGGGTGTTAAAAAAATAAATAAATGGCACATTCGATAACCAGAGGGAGCCCATTCTAATCACTTACATCCTTGGAAGAGGTGACCTGGTTTTTGAACAGTGACCGATCGATAAGTGCACTGTTCCTCTTCTGGGCCAGGTGCAATCCAAAAATGGTCCGCGTTTCAAGCTCATCTGGTTCGTACTCCGGGTCCATCTGCAAAAAAAAGGAAGTCATTTTAAAACCTGGAGTCAAAGCCCCCGCCCCCAACGGCCGTGTCCAAACACGGCCTGTGAACCGTGGCAGCGGTGCCCCGGCAAAGGGGCGTGTGAATACAGAGGCTGAGTGCAATGGAGCATCTAGGCCCGAGGTTTCAGCCTCGAGTCCGCCAGTGACAAGCGTGTCCCGGTTTGTCCAGAGCGGGGGGGCATAGGGAGCTTGCCACCACAATCAATCAATCAGCCCCCAGCGATCCCTCGTATCCTCATCGATGTTCATCGCCCAACCAAAATGACAGAGGCAAATTGCTCATCCCATTGCTGGGGGTGGGGCATTGCTCTGCACAAATTGGCCCATCTTGGCAAGTTCAGAGGTCACGAAAGGCATGACAGAAATCCAAACTTGTTCTCTCTTTCCGGGACCTCTGCTGGGAAGCCCCCAGTCCCATACATTAGGATGAGGAACAGGGCCCCGGGCCCCACATAATGACAACTCCATGCCTGTCGGTCACTTGTGGAGAAATAACTGGGGTAAACGACAAACAATTGCAATTACAATTTTAAGCAAGTTTTTGGCCATCCTGGACAGATTTTGCACAGCATTAGTAAAAGGTGTAGTAAAGCAGAGGTGTCACGTGGTGGAACATGGGAAGAGAGGGGAGATTAACCCACTTACCCGAAGGACACAGTACTTTCCATTTTTCTTTTTGGACAGGATTTCCAAGGCCTCCTGTTTGTAACCCGGAGCGATAATTCCATCCGACACCTGTAATTCAGGCAGCTTCAGTTTAGTAGGAGCAGCCCACACGTCAGGGCCTACACACTCAGGCTTGACTGAAATGTGTACTCGCAGTTCCAATGATTCTCAGGGAATTCCTGCTCCCCATCCTACCACCCCCCACACCCAATTTTCTTCGCACTTCCCCAAAATTCAACTACTTTCGAATGATAAAACTCCCTCTTCCATTTCTTTCATCCCGTTTTTGACTGTGAATCCAGTTTCCCAAAAATGCCATTTTCCCCTCTTGATCTCCATTCCCACCAAAGGGTTCCTGATGGTGTCAGCGGGGGCTCAGTGGGTTAAAACTCTCACCTCAGAGTGAGAAAGTCAGGGTTTCAGTCCTATTCCAGAAGTTTCAGCATAAAATCTCAGCTGAAATTCCCAGTGCCCTATTGAGAGAGTGCTGCATCGTCAGAGGTGCCATCTTTTGGTACCGAGATGTTAAATTAAGCCCGCGTCTGCCCTCACGGGTGGACGTAAATGATCCTAGCGCAATATTTCTAAGAGGGGCAGGGGAGTTCTCCTCCGTGTCCTGGCCAATATATTTATCCCTCAGCCAACATCATTTAAAAACATTATCTGGTCATTATCTCATTGCCGTTTGTGGGAGTTTGCGGTGTGCCAGTGGTGTACCTACGCCACATGGAATGTAGCAGTTCAAGATGGCAGCGCACCACCACCGTCTCAAGGGCAATTAGGGATGGGCAATAAATGCTGGCCTAGCCAGCGAAGCCCACACCTCGTGAGTGAATTAAAAATAATTGGCTGCTATGTTCCCTACAACAGTGGCTACACTTCAAAAGCACTTCATTGGCTGTAAAGTGCTTTCGGGCATTCTGAGGTTGCGAAAGGCACTGCATAAATGCAAGGTTTTCTTTCTGATAAATACGGATGGCACACTTTTGCCAACCTTTTAAGACTACACTGTTGCGCTCAACTTTCATCAAGTTCACACGGCCCCTCAATTTTTCACAAGGTCCAAAATGGCCCCGTGGAGCTTTTGTTACTGCAAACACAAAAGGTCTCTCCAATCGCCTCCCTTCTCGAACTTGCCTCTCTGGAGATTATCTGGGCAGTCGGAACGTCACAAACATCAGACAGGGCGATGAAGTCGCCAAAGGAGGACATCCTGTCGGCACCTGCAGGGCAAATGGTACAGCTTGGGTAGGTTTCCACGGCAACTCGGTTCAAACCACAGTGCATCTAGTCAGGGCCAGAGCCAGGCGTGGATAAGGCACCCAAACCAACGCAGTTCTAGATACTTGAGGGGAGATAGGACAAAATATATTCAAAATATATTCATCGGCTATAGCCTGAAAGTCCACTCCTCTTAACTCAAATGAATTATTAATTCAAATTTTTGGAGCAGAAACCACTCTTGTGCTGGGCCTAAAATCTATTGGACGGGTGCAAAAGAATTTTTTTAAAAAAGCTTATGGAATGTTGGCCTTTATCTCAAGGCAGTTGGAATATAAACTGGTGAAATTTGTGTTAGTTATCATAAAGATCTTTTCCCACCCCATGTGGTTCAATCCTCGTTCACTGAAATGATACCGGAGCCAAAAATGTTTAATTATGAGGAAAAGCTGCGTAGACTAAGGATGAAATTCACCCGAGCGTAGAAGATTAAGGGATGTGGTGTTTTGGAGCAGACTATTTCCTCTGGTGAGGCCGTCCAGACAAAATGAGGGGGGGGGGGGCGTGGAACAAGGAGCAAAAGTTAAAATTAAGAGCTAGATGATTCCGGGATGATGCCAGGAAGCACTTCTTCACACAAAGGAGAGTGGAAATCTGGAATTCTATCCCCCAAAAAACAAACGCCAGCGACACTCACATCCTGGGAACGAGTATATAAAAAAAAAAGACCAAGACGGGCAAATGAAGTTGATCCACCACGAACTAACTGAAAGGCAAGGGAACAGGCTGAAGGGCTTGAATGGCCTCCTGTTCCAGGTGCTTTATATTTCTAGCATTTTTGGCCTTTAGCTCTGGTTTCCCCTCAATCCCAATTATTTTTAAACCCACCGCGTTCAGGAGTAAATGCTGATACTAACCCCTCGCTCTAGCGTACGCTGCAGCCAGTGGAGTGAGCTCACTGTACTTGTCATGCACCATACAGACCTTGGCTTCTTCCTCAGTCAGTGGCACGCCAACAGCAGCACCTAGCAGCAAAACATTGACACTACAACGTCAAACATCAAAGCCCTTCCTTGAGCAAGACACATCTCCATTAAAATTCTATCTCAAAGAACCAAAGATTGCAAACTTACAACAAAAGAAAGCTACGGGAATCAAAAACATTTAGATTTGACTCACTACCTTCCAACACATCTAGATAAAAATAATTTGCTTTCCAATTAAGACAAAGTTTAGCAAAAAAAAACCCTGCGCATTCACCATCTCTCCTTTCCAGTTTCCATTTGACCATGTTTAAAAAGTAAGGGGACGGTTTCACAATTTTTCATTCAAAATGTCCCCCTGTTCTTTATTCAACATATCCATACACCATCAGTCCTTCCTGTTAAATTTTAACCAGCCAGCCAGCAGATTAGAAAAGTTTGGGAAGAAAAGGGACTGTTACTTTAGAAGGACCGCAATGAAGTGAGATACAGTGTAACAGAACGCACCATAACAATAATACTTGGCCCAGATCCTGCTGGAGCAGGAGGCATCTTGCGGCACACGCAATAGTCACATTTTCTTCCTTCATTCGCCCTCTAGCTCAAAATATTTTGCCCTGCAACTTGCCAGAAGTGTGAGCTGATCATGAGCCTGCTGAGAGCAAGCGGGGCCTGAGTGAACGACAGGGCCAACAGTCCATCTCCATAACCAATGAGGTTTAGGGACTGAGAAAGAAACAGAAAAACGACAGTGAAGGAAATAAGGTGAATTCAAGTCAAGTACAGAAAGAAAGAGAGAGAGGGAGAGAAAGACTGAATTAAGAGAGAAAAATAGAAAGGAAAAAAAGTAACAAAACAATAAAATGTGAAGTGTTTAAATCTCTAAGAAGAATTGACACATGTAGGAATGAGACTGAACGTTTAAACTGTTCCCTTTCTGAGCCATAGAGGTTGATTGGTATTGCATTGACACTTAGGCATTGGCATCGCATTGACACACGTGGCGAAGAGCAGTGGGAAACCAGGGGATTGGGAAGCCTACAAAGACCAACAGAGGACAACTAAAAAAGAAATAAGGAGGGAGAAGATTAAATATGAGGGTAAACTAGCCGGTAATATAAAAGAAGATTGCAGGAGTTTTTTTTAGATATATAAAGGGTAAGAGAGAGGCAAAATTGGACATTGGGCCACTGGAAAATGACGCTGGAGAAGTAGTAGTGGGGAACAAAGAAATGGCGGAGGAACTGAATAGGTACTTTGCGTCAGTCTTCACAGTGGAAGACACGAGTAACATCCCCAAAGTTCAAGAGAGTTGGGGGGGGGCAGAGGTGAGTATGGTGGCCATTACCAAGGAGAAGGTGCTAGGAAAACTGAAAGGTCTGAAGGAGATAGCTGAAGGGATAGTGGAGGCGTTAGCAGTGATCTTTCAGGAATCACTGGAGTCAGGAAGGGTCCCAGAGGACTGGAAAATCGCTAATGTAACCCCCCCTGTTTAAGAAGGGAGTGAGGCAAAAGACGGGAAATTACAGGCCGATTAGCCTGACCTCGGTCATTGGTAAGATTTTAGAGTCCATTATTAAGGATGAGATTTCAGAATACTTGGAAGTGCATGGTAAAATAGGGCAAAGTCAGCATGGTTTCATCAAGGGGAGGTCATGCCTGACAAATCTGTTAGAATTCTGAGGAGGTAACAAGCAGGTTAGACAAAGGAGAGCCAATGGATGTTATCTACTTGGACTTCCAGAAGGCCTTTGACAAGGTGCCGTACAGGAGGCTGCTCAGTAAGATAAGAGCCCATGGTGTTAGAGGCAAGGTACTAGCATGGATAGATGATTGGCTGTCTGGCAGGAGGCAGAGAATGGGGATAAGGGGGTCCTTCTCAAGATGGCGGCCGGTGACTAGTGGAGTTCCGAAGGGGTCAGTGTTGGGACCACAACTTTTTATTTTATACATTAATGATCTAGATGAAGGAACTGAGGGCATCCTGGCTAAGTTTGCAGATGATACAAAGATAGGTGGAGGGACAGGTAGTATTGAGGAGGTGGGGAGGCTGCAGAAGGATTTGGACAGGTTAGGAGAATGGGCAAAGAAGTGGCAAATGGAATACAACGTGGGGAAGTGTGAGGTCATGCACTTTGGTAGGAAGAATAGAGGCATAGACTATTTTCTAAATGGGGAGAGAATTCATAAATCTGGAGTGCAAAGGGACTTGGGAGTCCTAGTCCAGGATTCTTTTAAGATTGACTTGCAGGTTGAGTCGGTAGTTAGGAAGGCAAATGCAATGTTGACATTTATTTCGAGAGGACTAGAATATAAAAGCAGGGATGTGCTGCTGAAGCTTTATAAGGCTCTGGTCAGACCATATTTAGAATATTGAGAGCAATTTTGGGCCCCGTATCTCAGGAAAGATGTTCTGGCCCTGGAGAGGGTCCAGAGAAGGTTCACGAGAACGATCCTAGGAATGAAAGGCTTAACATATGAGGCACGTTTGAGGACTCTGGGTCTATACTCAATGGAGTTTAGAAGGATGAGGGGGGATCTGATTGAAACTTACAGAATACTGAAAGGCCTGGATAGAGTGGACGTGGGGAAGATGTTTCCATTAGTAGGAGAGACTAGGACCCGAGGGCACAGCCTCAGAGTAAAGGGAAGACCTTTTAGAACAGAGATGAGGAGAAACTTCTTTAGCCAGAGAGTGGTGAATCTATGGAATTCATTGCCACAGAAGGCTGTGGAGACCAGGTCATTGAGTGTATTTAAGACTGAGATAGATAGGCTCTTGATTGGTAAGGTGATCAAAGGTTACGGGGAGAAGGTGGGAGAATGGGGTCAAGAAACTTATCAGCCATGATTGATGAATGGCGGAGCAGACTCGATGGGCTGAATGGCCTAATTTCTGCTCCTATGTCTTATTATGCTGTTAACTTTGATAATTATAAGCCCTAACTTTCTGCAGCCATTTTAATGGGTAATGGCCAATTCCAACAAGACTGAAAAATTAACAGGGTAGCTAGGGACGGGATGCTGTACGTGCAAAGCAAATTTACGGTGTAAATCGATCTGCATATTCTGGAGATTCGCAACTCACAGTACATCACTTCATCCCCTGAACTTACTGTCGATACACTGTGCGTTAAGACACGCATTTTTCCAGCAAAATTTGCTCTTTTTTAAAAAACATTTAGTGCGCTACAAAAGTCTGCGATGCATATCAGACCTGACACAACAGCTGGCTGAGTTAAGAGTTCATGATGGGTGTCACATCACACTGGACACTGCCATTACAATCCTTACCGGCAGGGCTAACGTGCTTGAAGGAAGTGGCAGCAGGGAGACACAGAGCCTGCTTCAGTTCTCTCACCAGCTGCCAGGCATTCAAAGCATCGCAAAGATTGATGAAGCCAGGTGAACCATTCAGGACTGTCAGGCGAGAGAGAGAAAGAGAGAGGATTAAGGGCAAGCAATAAATAATCTCGCCTGATACAATTCAACTACATTTCAAGCTGTCAGCCGCGGCTCAATTGGTATCAGGAGGCTGTGGATTCAAGTCTCACTCCAGAGAGTTAAAGCACATAATCAAAGCTGACATTGTTGTACATTACTGACAGAACGCTCCACTGTTGAAGGAGTCGTCTTTCAGGTGTGATGCTAAACCGAGGACCCACCTACCCTGCCTCATGGTGGTAGAAGATCCCCTGCCACTATCTTGAAGAGGAGCAGGGGAGATTTCCCTGGTGTCCTGGCCAATATCGATCCCCTCAGCCAAGGTCTGGTTACCTGGCTTGTTGACGCACCACTGTTCGTGGGATCATGTTGTGTGCAAACTGGCTGCCACTTATCCTACATTACAACAGTGACCACACTTCAAAAGCGCTGCAGTGGCTGTAATGCTCTTTGGGATGTCCGAGGTGCTATCTTAAGGTGACCGCACACCCGACATTCACCTGCCGCTCGGATGCTAACCGCAAGCCTAAGTTTCTTTTGAATGCTGGAGCCCCCCGCCTCCACACAGAAGCACCTCGCTTACCTTGGATAGGGAGCTGGGGCCTCTGCGTGTAGATCTGTGCTGGAGTCTGGTGAGGATTCATCCCGTATCTCAGGGCAAGCTGCGACTTTCCCTGGCTGCATTCTTTCCGGAAGTAATCAGAAATCGCCTCATCATACTGGGCCGTGTGAGTGAAGGCCTCAGGAAGGTGGGAAATAAAAGAAACCAATGATTTCACGCTGCTGCAGTGAGTCTAGCTAGCGTATGTCAGGGCGCACACTGCCATTACGGCAGTGTTAACCAAAAATGTCTGATCACAGTCACATTTTGTTCTTAGGGTCAAAAATAAAGAGCTAACAACACACAGCGGGATAGCCCTGTCAAAAAGGCTCAAGTTATTAGGTGACACCAAGTTATGTATTTATGTATTTTTCATCCAAGCTCTCCACATTCCCCAGTAACAGAAGGTTCCGCTAAGCCCCTCTCCACCTGCTTCCTGGCCCAGGATGGCCACACATGACCCCTGCTGCACTTTTCCCCATAGAAAGATGGCGGCCACTCATACACCCTTGTTGCACATTGCCCCATATAAAGATGGCAGCTGTTAACCCCAGCCAGTCACCGGTAGAAGCCACACAGCTGCCGTCCTGCTCGGTACAAACGTGGGACCAGCAGCTTCATATTCAGGGTTTGCAGCCTAAACAAGGTGTTCATGAAGCCTTCCTGCCCACCCACCAGCTTCATCGCTCATTCCCACCCCCATCTCGGAAAGGGACAGAGTCACAAGCAGGGCAAGTTAGGTCAGGGTCAGCTGCTGCCTGGGCCTTGGTGCCTGTGAGGGAGGAGATGGAACTTGCGACCCCATCCACTATTCCTACGACAGCAATGGGGCTCGCCACCCACAGTTTGGCAAGAGCTGGGCTATCAGCTAAAGCTGAAGTTCATGGAAGTGAAGGCAAATCATTGAGCTGGTTAGGAAGTTGCTGAGTGGTAGGAGACAGAGAAGAGGGTTAACGGGCAGGTACTCCAATTGGCAGAACATGATTAGTGCAAGGATCTGAGTTGAGGTCTCACTGTATCTCTTAACAACTTAGAAGATAGGTTAGGAGGCCACAAGTCCAAACTTGCCTATGACACAAGGATGGGCAAAACTGTGGCAACTGGTTTTCATTGTAGGCAAATGTGTGGTGACCCACTTTGGACCTAAAACAGGATAGATTAGGGTACTTTTTATATGGCAAAAAGCTAGAATCAGTGGAGGTCCAAAGATACCAGTGGTCCAGGTATACAGATCAATAAAATGTCATGAGCACGTAAGGGAAAAAAATCTAAAAATAGAGTGGAATGATGGCCTTTATATTGAGAAGAATAGCCTGGAGAATACTGTGAGCTATTCTGGGCATACCTTAGGAAACATATGCTCACCTCGGAGGGAGAGCAGCATCAATATAGCAGAATAACTACTGGACTCCAAGGGTGAAGGGAGCAAATGTATGGTAGCTAAATTTCCCTACGACACCAAGAAAGGTAGGAAAGGAAGTTATGAAGGGGAGGTGGAGAGTCTGCAAAGGGATATAGACAGGTTAAGTGAATGGCAAAAATTTGGCAGATGGAGTATAATATGGGGGAATGTGACAGGAAGAACAGAAAAGCAGTATATTGCTTAAATGGAGAAAGATTGCAGAACCCGGGGTTACAGAGGGATCTGGATGTCTTGGTACATGAATTACCACAAGTTAGTAGGCAGGTACAGCAAGTGATTGGAAGACAAATGGAACGTTGGTGTTTATTACAAGGGGGAATGGAATCTAAAAGTAGGGAAGTTTCACTGCAGCTGTACAGGACCTTGGTGAGACCACATCTGGAATACTGTGTACAATTTTGGTCTCCTTATTTGAAAAAAGATATAATTGCATTAGCAGTTCAGAAAAGATTCACTCAACTCATTCCTGGGATGAAGGGCTTATCTTATGAGGAAGGATTGAACAGGTTGGTCCTATGCCCATTGGAGTTTAGAAGAATGAGAGGTGATCTTATCGGAACATATAAGATCTTGAGGGGATTTGATAGGGTGGATACCAGGAGCATGTTTCCACCAGCAGTGACTAGAACCAGGGGATACAATTTAAGAATAAAAAGTCTCCCTTTTAAGACAGAAATGAGGAGAAATTTTTTTCTTCTCAAAGGGTTGTTAGTCTGTGGGATTCTCTTCCCAAGACAGCAGTGGAGGTTGCATCATTGCATTTATTCAAGGCTGAGTTAGACAGATTTTTGATAGACAAGGGAGTCAAGGGTTGGGGAGGGCAGGCAGGAAACTGGAGTTGAGACCACAAGCAGATCAGCCATTATCTTACTGAATGGCAGAGCAGGCTCGAAGGGCTGAATGGCCTACTCCGAAGTCCAATGTTCCTACTGTTAAATTATGAGGAGGGTTTACACAAAGTAGGAATTTAGAAGGTTAAGGGGTGATTTGAATAAGTTGTAAAGATATTTAGGGGAACAGGTAGGGTAGACTGAAACTATTTGCTCTGGCTGGGGAGTCTAGAACTGGGGGCATAGTGTAAAAATTAGAACCAGGCCTTTCAGGAGTGAAGTTAGGAAACACTTCTACACACAACGGGTGGTACAAGTTTGGAACTCTCACCTGCAAATGGCGCCCGATGCCAGATCAATTGTTAACTCTGAATCTGAGATTGATAGAATTATATTATCCAAAGGTATTAAAGGAATACGGGGCAAAGTGTATGATCTTATTGAAGGAGAGAACAGGTTTAAGCGGTTATCCTCATTTTCCTATGATACAGTTAGTAAAACCAATAGGTAACTGGGATATGCTGACTGAAAGATGCAAGGATACACACCCTGGTCCAGCCTTCAACTGATCCCTGTGGGGATGGGTCGGTGCCCTGCGCCGGGACGGGGGAAGGAGTCACAAAGGTCAGGCAGAGCTCCCACAGCCACCCATTGGGCAATGCAGGGGGGCTCCATGTCAAGCAAGGACAGCGTGAGTTCAGCTATGACCAAAGGCAACCCACTCACAAGCCAACAACGGGCCCCCAGGACTCTCACGCCCAGAGGGTTTGGGAATGAGAAAGGGAAGCAGGAATCCATGTGGAAAAGGCTGAGAACCCCAGGCCACAGGAGAACATGGCACCTTCTGGAGGGTCGGGGGGGTGAAAGGCCGGCATTTGTTTGCAGCAAGACAGATCCAGAATACCTTCAATGCCAGGGCTCGTCGGGTCTCCGGGGACGTGTCCTTCTGCTCCAATGTCTCCATTTCCTGGATGACCGGCAGATAGTCAGCAGGATCGCACACCACAGTCACACGAGCATGGTTCTTGGCTGCTGCTCGCAGCAGTGTCACTCCACCTTTGAGACACACAATCAATACAACGCAAGGAACGTGGGATCAGTGAGTGGAACTCCAACCAAGACAGGGCCGCACGCAAAGCTGGATGAGCCAATGTGGAAGGGGTAATATCACCTGTCTGCGAGGAATCTAGACCATGCACACCCAACGCAGCACCAAATGTGTCCTGCGCCGTCGGAGGTATTGGGGGGAGTTGTAACTCCCGTAAACAGGTGGGGTTGGGTCAGGCCGGAAATAAAAACATCAAAATTCTCACACCTTACCCGAACCTGCCTACTTCCGGTTTAAACGGTGGGGGGGGGGGGGGAGACACACACAACCCAACCCGCTCCCAGGAGGCAAGCTGCTCGTGTAAATATTTTAACGAGGTGGTTTCTTCCATTCCTGTATCAATACTGACCAGCCAGGTTCCCCGGGCCCCAAGAAAGCCAGCAGCTAAAGAGTGGCAAGGAATGCTGGGAGGGACAAGGACTGCTTGTGGGCCTGGAGGAGGAGAAGGACTTCCCTCACTGCCCCCCCCACACTAGCCTATTAATCTCTCTTGTAATCAAACTGTCCTCTGCATCCCCCCCCCACCTCGTCCCTCCCACAACCCCGTTAACATCTGCACTGTCATCTTCAGGGTGAGGTGTCACTCCTAGGCCGCAGCTGCCCTCTCGGGTGGGAATAAAAGATTCATGGAAGAGCAGGGGAGTTCTCCCCGGTGTCCTGGCCAATATTCAGCCCTCAACCAACATTATTATAAGCAGGTTATCTGGTCATTTAGTGGTTGGTGAAATTGTGCCCCGTACAAATTGGCTGCTGCATTTCCTACATTACAGCAGTGATTACACTTCAGAAGCACTCCACTGGCTGCAATGTGCTTTGAGACATTCCAAAGTGGTGAAATCAGCTACACAAACGCAACTCTTTCCTTAAGGAGGAACATAACTGACAATTCAAAAGAACTTTAAGAACAGCTTGAACCCGACTGGTCTCCCTGAGCTTATTAAACTCAAGCTGAAAACCTACCAATGTCGATCTGTTCCACGGCCTCTGCCAAAATCACATTTGGAGCAGAAACAGTTTTCACGAACGGGTACAGGTTACAAGCCACAACCCTGCCGGAGGGAAACAAAACGAGAAAGGTGAAGATTGGCAGGGCCTTGCAACTAACAAACAGTGCCCATACAAAATGCCTGTCAGCAGATGCCAACCTGCTCAGTCTTCAACCAACACAGTCAAGGTGTCATGCCAGGGCTATGAGGGGGAAGAAGCTGGCACTGTGGGTTAACTAACACTGTTCCACATCCAGTTCACTGATCTCAGTCCAGGGGCACTAGTTAAATTTCTCTGAGGTGCTGGGCAAGGGGAGGGAGATGCCCGCTGGTCCCTCACTGCAAGATGTGCCCCCCTTTGGGGATCAAGTCCAGCTGTTGTAGCGTCAGTATTCACCCACACATACACAGCCTGGACCTGACCCAAAATATCTGTTGTCACGCTGGACAAGACTCTCACTTACTGGCCTCAATTCATCAACATCCACAAGAAAGTAAATGCCAGGGTAAGCCTGGTCAGCAAATTCGCTGGAACATCAAGGGGGACTACAGTCAGAACACTTTACACCACCAGAGTGAGCCTAGTTTACACTTTGCTGCAGAATCCTCCACCTCATGGCCCTGCAGTTGCCCTCCAGAGATGTGGACGTGCAGATAAACGTTGCCATGGTGTCAGGGACAGTTAGGTCCACTCCAACTGAACGGTTCCTGGTGCTGTCCCATACTGCCTGTCATTCACTGTGATGCTATCCTGCTCTGTGAAATGGAAAAAGTCATGAGCATCACCGACTTTCCCATTCACATTGACTTCCAAGAAAGTGCTTAAAATCAGGCTGGCCATTCTGGGGAGCAGCAGCTAATATTCATGCAGCTGGCATCAACCCAGTACCCCGATGGATGAAAGCATGGGACCATTATATAAAAAAAATCTTAGCACCGATCCAACAGGAGAGGTCCCTGGCTTCAACCTCCCTCGAAATCCATGGACAGCACTCAACCAAATCCATACAGAGCAAGGACGATGCAACCACATGGCCCAGATGTGGAAAATGAGAGATGGCCCAAAGTGTTATCGTGCCTACAAGTCCCAGACCACGGATAAGTCACATCAGCCTGTCCACTAAGATCTGCTGCGAGAGGCACCTCATTTCTCTACTCTGCTCAGGCAGCCATCGGATGGATAGCCAAACTAGACATCCCATTATAAGCTCTTCCCATTCGGTGAAATTAGCAGTAGCTCTGGGTTATAGTATGCTAGTAGTGGTATTGTGAGACAGCATGCTAGAGGGTAGCAGCTCTGGTGGTGCCTATCCCCAGTAAGGGTTAACATCGGGGTAGAGCGGGTAGCAGGGAGGATGACGGATGAGGAAATGGAAGGGAAAAGATAACCATTTAACATACCAACACTTTCAAAATTAATTTAGACTTTCTAGCAGAATTCAAAAAGAGAAAGCAAAGCTATTCTGAAAATATAGAATTCTACATCCAGTACAATTTAAAAGTTCAGATGGTCTTGTGAGCCCATCTGAACCTTGGCACTTCATGCAATGTATGTAAACACTAAGAGACACTAAAGCCCGAGCAGAGATCCAGCTATTCATTAACCTGGCCATGGTCTCACAGGCTCAAGAGGTTGTAAGGCCTACTCCTGTTCCTGTGGCTGTAAAGTTCTTTGGGACTTCCTGAGCTCATGGGAAGTGCTACATAAATGCAGGCCTTTCCACATATAAAATTCCACGCCTACTACATCTACTGTATCTGTCCAGTCACCTCCTCAGCCATCAGATTCTTTGCTGGTCACTACTCTCATCTCTACTTGATGAACTGAAGACTCACTAACTTTATCTCAGAGTGCTCACAGGGTGAGCTACACTGGGTCATTGGCCCTTGCTAATCTCTCAAGCTGTTTAGCTTCATCAGGGTCTGTGCTCTGCTGCTGAATCTAATCTAATATTTGCTCACAGCCCCCAGATTTCAGAGCATAGGTCAAAGGACACCAGAGCCCAGTGGTGCTCCAGTGAAAAGTCATCAGAAGAACAGAACATAGAGCAAAGCCCTGATCAACACTGTCTCTAGCTGCTACAGTCTGCTTCAAGAAAGCTGCGCTCCAATATCTGAAGACAGTCCAGCGCTCCTATCAGGGAGTTTGATGTAAAGATACTGCACGTTTAAAACTGGTATCAGATGTGGTTCAGTGGGTAGTACTCATGCCCCGGAGACAGAGGTCATAGGTTCCATCCCCATTCCACAGACGTCAGTTCGAAGTGTCATCTGACACTCCCACTAAGTGAGTGCTGCACTCTCTCAGGTGCTGTCTTTTGGATGGGACATTAAACTGCAGACCGAGTGCCAGCCTGTTTTTTGCACCCCAAGTCCCGGCATAGCGACATGAGCCCACAGCCTTCTGACTCAGAGGTGAGAGTGCTGCCCACCGAACCAACACAAGGTGAAGCTGTGGACGCTCCGAGTTATGACGTCCCTTACAGTCCAATAGTAAATGAACACCCTTAAGTGAAGGACAGCAGGGGTGTCAGCAGCATGGGTCAGAACCCCCACACCAGTCAATGTCTTAGAGAGAAGATGGGTAGTTGAGAAAGACAACTCCTCTCCGACTGCCAAAAGCATGGCAGTCGGGGGTCACGCGGTACAACATCCATTACTTGTCACAGTAACACCACCTCCCTCATGGGAAGCCAAGAGCTCTCTACCGCATAGCTCTTACCTTATTAAGCTGAAACCAAGCTTTTCAACGTCAGACTTGTCCTCAGGAATATTCCGTGCCAAAATACCTAAATGAAGAAACATGGGGGGGAGAGAAAAAAAAAAGAAAAGAAAACAACTTTTGAAGCACTCACATTGGTGAGAGATTGGGTTATTGGGGTTAACGCTAGATCTTACAGCACTTAGCAAAAAACACAAGAGGAATTTCAGGTCAGTGATTGACAGGGCACCAGCCACAAGTGCAATGTTGGAGCTCTGACTTGATAAAGGAAAGTGAAATCTCATAGTGCTCCTTGCCCTAAACACTCTATTAGGAGGCCAACCCCTACAGGAGTTCCACCTCAGTTCAGCGGGTTCATCTCCAGCACTGAACCAGATCCCGTTTACAATAAATATCAGCTGTAATGGTAGGCACAGCTCATCTGAAAACACTTCAATAAGGCATAGCAAGACTCAAGGGCCTCAGTACCCCAGCTCTACACACTCTAATGGGCCAACACATCTACTGGAGTGCCAATGGAGCACACGATGATGTCCAGTTCTCTAATCCCTACCACAGCAATGATAAGAGTTTATTTTTTCTTTGCCTTTTTAAAAAAAATTTATTCTTCCTTGTGATGTGGCGTCGCTGGCAAAGCCAGCATTTATTGCCCTTGAACTGAGTGGCTTGCTAGACCATTTCAGAGGGCAGTTAAGAGTCACATGTAGGCCAGACCAGGTAAGGACGGCAGATTTCCTTCCCTAAAGGACATTAGTGAACCAGGCGTGTTCTTACGACAATCAATGAGAGCTGTCATGGTCACCATTACTGAGACTAGCTTTA
Source organism: Cetorhinus maximus (assembly GCF_964194155.1). Taxonomy (NCBI): domain Eukaryota; kingdom Metazoa; phylum Chordata; class Chondrichthyes; order Lamniformes; family Cetorhinidae; genus Cetorhinus; species Cetorhinus maximus. Next base: position 15,389,329 of record NC_135889.1, read on the forward strand.
TATTCTAGATTTATTAATTGAACTTAAATTCCACCAGCTGTCTTGGTGGGATTTGAACCCATGTGCCCAGCGCATTAGTGTAGGCCACTGGATTAGTGGTCCAGTGATATTACTACTATGCCACTGTCTTCCACCGGTGCTCGAGGCATGGGTCAGGGGTGGAAGCTCAATCATCGCTCGAGCTCCTCATCACTGCTGCTGGGAATGGACAGCAAGCAATGACGGGATTGTGTTGGCAGCGATGCCCTCTATTGATCAGTTAGTTCAGATTAATTCCACAAACTAAGGAGCCCAATTTGTGGTGCAGCTGAAATCTAACTCCAACATTTCTATGAAATATATTGGGGCACTTACACCACTGGGCATCAAGAGAGCTTCAGGGGCCTGGCAAAAATCTATACAGTGGAAGCATGCAGCCTTATTCTAGCTAATAATCATTAGCATCACAAACACCAGCAGGCATTTCCCTCCTCTTTTTCAATTCTGGCTATATCTCTCACCTCCATGAACAGCAGGATGTAGCGTCTTCACTCGTCCACCTAACATTTCAGGAAACCCAGTGATCTCAGACACATCCCTTGGCAAAAGAAAGAAACAGCAAAGTTTAAATTTATTAGCACGAGTAGGATAGCTGTGTGTCATTGGAGCTGGCATATGTGTTCAGCTCAAGTGCCTATTCTGACCTTAAGTGTACAGCAATGTAATTAACAGAGCCAACAAAACTACACACCAGCACATTATACAAGGCGGCGAGAGCATGCCTAGCTCTGATTTTGCCAGTATAAAATATGGAGGGCCTAAATGTGTCTCTGGCCAGCACGTACCACAGAACTATCCCAAGCTTAACTGGCAGAGATCGTCTTCAAATCTTCTCTTGGGGGTGGGGTGGTGTGGGGGTGAAATTCAGCCCTGTCTTGGTCTTTGATTAACATTGCTCAGCAGGGAAAAATCCAGTTCTGCTGATGTCCAGTTCTATCAAACGTGTGGAAGGATAGGAGTCCTGGGTAACTGTCAGGATGTCAAGGAAATCACAAAGGGGGAATATTACTAACAGACCATCATCTTGCTCTTTTGCCAGCGAGTTAGTGTGAACATGGAATGCTGGTTACCACTGAAATTTCTATCACTGGTCACTGTACTGAAGTTGACTTAATCCTAGCAGGGCAGCTCCATTAGCTAACAACAATTAACTTTCAGTCGCAGTGTAGAGTATAGCTGCGGCCGTGGGCTCTCATGCACCTTTTCTGAGTTAGTAACTTTAACTCTCTTCCCCGGAGAGCGGTGGAGGCAGGTAATTGAATATTTTTAAGGCAGAGGTAGATTCTTGACCAACAAGGTGGGAAAGTGGCGTTGAGATCACAATCAAATCAGCCATGATTTATTGAATAGCAGAGCTTGACGGGCCAAATAGCCTGCTACCACTATTAATCCGTATGTCTGTAAGTGCGTGCTCCATCACCAAAATTTGATCCATAATAGCCAGCAACCCATAAACTACAATAGCAACATCATATATTTCTCTGTTCACTGCCTCAACAGAAAAAGCAGAGGGCTTTCATTTCTATAGCACCTGTCACAACCTCAGGGCGTCCCAAAGTGCTTTCCAGCCAATGAAGTACTTTTGAAGTGTAGTCACATAGGAGACACCGTACCCAATTTGTGCACAGCAAGCTCCCACAAACAGCAATGTGATGACGCCCAGGAAACCCATTTATGTGATGTTGATTGAGGGGTAAATATTGGCTAGGACATTGGGATGAACTCCCTCCCTCTTCTTCAAAGTTGTGCAGCAGGATCTTTTACACCCACCTGAGGGCAGTCAAAGCCTCAGTTCAACATCCTGAATTGGAGACAGCACCTCTGACAGTGCAGGTAAGTTCACATTCGTAGCCCTGCCCCAAAAGTTATCCAGTTTACATGAAATCTGCCGAGACTAACAATGTTTTTTTTCACACCGGGATCTCCGTAAGCACATTCCATCGCACCGTCCGCAAGGGTCAAACATTCCTTCCAGGTCTCCAGAATCACACAGTGCAGAAGAGGCCCTTCGGCCCATCGAGTCTGCACTGACACTTGAGAAACACCTGACCTACCTACCTAGTCCCATTTACCAGCACTTGGCCCATAGGAGAACGTATCATTAGTGCAGCTGATGCATTGTGGGAAGGGTGACAGAACCCACCAATACCTACACTTACAGCAACACAAGGTCATTCAGCCCTTCATGCAGTGATAGCCCTTTGGAAGAGCTACCCAATTAGCCCCACCCACCTCCTCTTTCCCCATAACCCTGAACATTTCTTTTCTCATCAATTTTAGCCAATGCCTTTTTAAAAGTTAGCAATGACGTTAGGAGGCTAGTGTTTATTATTCAAGGTCAACTTATTTCACATATTCTCAGTAACAAACCGACTGAAGCACTTCAGCACTGAGGTGGGTATGTTACTAGCCTAGTGTGGGAACCTGTTACAGACATAGAGGGCTCTTAGGTCAATTGTGAGATTGGCCAAAAGGTTTATTTTTTCCAGTTCAAAGTAACCTTAATTGTCATTGTTTCTGACAACAGTGACTACACATCAAAAGTAATTCATAGGCTGTAAAGAGTGTTGGGACATCCCGAAGTTGTGAAAGGTGCTATATAAATGCAATTTTCTTTTTTGTACATGTTAATTTCTTGTGCTTTGTTCAAAAAATGTCTAATCTTATTTGAGATAATTTCAATCTCTAAGGTTTGGTTCGAAATAAACCATTGGATTAATTTTGGCTATCTCAACACCCCTATTCAATCACCCCGTACCCCTTCCTGTTCCAAGTAGTTTATGCATTTACTGTGGCTTACTCCCTGAGCAACATGGCAGCCTGTTCCTGCCCCACGGAACTCATTTCTCGTTATCTTGACTCCCTTCTCTCTCCCCTTGTCCAGTCCCTTCCCACCTACATCCGTGATTCCTCTGACACCTTACGTCACATCAACAATTTCCAGTTCCCTGGCCCCAACCGCTTCCTCTTCACCATGGATGTCCAATCCCTCTACACCTCCATCCCCCACCAGGATGGCCTGAGGGCCCTTAGCTTCTTCCTTGAACAGAGGCCCCAACAATCCCCATCCACCACTACTCTCCTCCGTCTGGCTGAACTTGTTCTCACACTGAACAATTTCTCCTTTAACTCCTCTCACTTCCTCCAAATAAAAGGTGTGGCTATGGGTACCCGCATGGGCCCCAGCTATGCCTGTCTCTTTATGGGGTATGTGGAACATTCCTTGTTCCAGTCCTACTCCGGCCCCCTCCCACAACTCTTTCTCCAGTACATCGATGATTACTTCGGTGCTGCTTCATGCTCTCGTCGGGACCTGGAAAAATTTATTAATTTTGCTTCCAATCTCCACCCCTCCATCATTTTCACATGGTCCATCTCTGACACTTCTCTTCCCTTCCTTGACCTCTCTGTCTCAATTTCTGATGATAGACTGTCCACCAATATCCATTACAAGCCTACCGACTCCCACAGCTACCTCGACTACAGCTCCTCACACCCCGCTTCCTGTAAGGACTCCATCCCATTCTCTCAGTTCCTTCGCCTCCGTCGCATCTGTTCTGATGACGCTACCTTCAAAAACAGCTCCTCTGACATGTCCTCCTTCTTCCTTAACCGAGGTTTTCCACCCACGGTCGTTGACAGGGCCCTCAACCGTGTCCGGCCCATATCCCGCGCATCCGCCCTCACGTCTTCTCCTCCTTCCCAGAAACATGATAGGGTCCTCCTTGTCCTCACTTATCACCCCACCAGCCTCCGCATTCAAAGGATCATCCTCCGCCATTTCCGCCAACTCCAGCATGATGCCACCACCAAACACATCTTCCCTTCACCCCACCTGGCGGCATTCCGTAGGGATCGTTCCATCCGGGACACCCTGGTCCACTCCTCCATCACCCCCTACTCCTCAACCCCCACCTATGGCACCTCCCCATGCCCACGCAGAAGATGCAACACCTGCCCCTTCACTTCCTCTCTCCTCACCGTCCAAGGGCCCAAACACTCCTTTCAAGTGAAGCAGCATTTCACTTGCATTTCCCCTAACTTAGTCTACTGCATTCGTTGCTCCCAATGCGGTCTCCTCTACATTGGAGAGACCAAACGCAAACTGGGCGACCGCTTTGCAGAACACCTGCGGTCTGTCCGCAAGAAAGACCCAAACCTCCCTGTCGCTTGCCATTTTAACACTCCACCCTGTTCTCTTGCCCACATGTCTGTCCTTGGCTTGCTGCATTTTCCAGTGAAGCCCAACGCAAACTAGAGGAACAGCACCTCATCTTCCGACTAGGCACTTTACAGCCTTCTGGGCTGAATATTGAATTCAACAACTTTAGATCTTAAACTCCCCCTCCCCCCATCCCCACGCCGTTTCTTCCCCCTCCCCCTTTTTTTTCAATAATTTATATAGATTCTTCTTTTCCCACCTATTTTCATTATTTTTAAATCTAAAACTAAAACTTTGTTAGTCTTTCCACCCCACCCCCACTAGAGCTGTACCTTGAGTATCCTGTCTTCCATTCTTAATTAGCACTTTTCTTAGACAAATATCACCACCTTCAACACCTCTTTGATCCTTTTGTCTGTGACATCTTTTGATTATCTGCTCCTATCACTGCTTGCTTATCTCCACAACCACCCCACCCTCAACTTCTCTCTCCCCCCGCCCCCCACCTTAGACCAGCTTATATTTCTCCTTTCTCCTAACTATACTTCAGTTCTGCCGAAGGGTCGTGAGGACTCGAAACGTTAACTGATTTCTTCTCCACCGATGCTGCCAGACCTGCTGAGTTTTTCCAGGTAATTCTGTTTTTGTTATGGCATTAGAAGGTTCAGATGCCAGTTTTTGCAGTGAGCCACTCATTAACAGACCGCTCGACCGAGCTTTCACTCTCATTGCTCACCTAACAACGAGATCAGCCTCCCGCAGAGCCTTAGCTGTCCCACCAGAAGCAACGAGAGAGAGGCCGACGGAAACCAGGCGCCTGGCAAAGTCCACCAAACCAGTCTTATCCGAGACACTCAGCAAGGCTACAAGAGAAAATTGGTGCCAATGTTATAAACAGCTGATGATGAGAACCCAAATTGCACAGCAGAGATCTGGGGCTGGGAACACTGTGGTTCCATGTCCCTTAATACCCTTCCTTAATAAAAATCTGATCAGTCTTAGGTTTGAAATATTCAACTGACCCAGAGCCTCAACTGCTTTTCAAGGGACAGTGCAAGATTTCCACCACCCTGTGTGTGAAGAAGTGCTTCCTGATATCACCCCAGAGCAGCCTGGCTCTAACTTTAAGATTATGTCCAGTGTTCCCCCTGGACTAGACCCGGCGCAGCCTCAGGACAATCCTTCAAGTGCCAGGCATTTAATTATTACAGCCACGCACAAACTGATGGTTAAATGAGGTTAACAGCCACTCCACCCCACGAGCTAAGCACTGGTAGACTTCCCCACACAAGAACTTCATAAGTGAGAGCCAAGTCTGACATGATGAACCAGGTGTGTGATGAACAGCAGGATTTCACTCCTGTCAGTTCTTGGAGCCTCCAGCTGTCAGCATTTCTCCTGCCTGCAGCCCACTCGCAGACCCTCCTGCTCTCCGCATTCCCCCACCCCCGACCCTTCCGCTCTCCGTACTCCCCCAACCCCCACTCCCGACTCTCCGCATTCCTCCACCCCCGACCCTCCCGCTCTCCGCATTCCCCCACCCCAGACCCTCCCGCTCTACACATTCCCCCACCCCCGACTCTCCGCATTCCTCCACACCCGACCCTCCCGCTCTCCGCATTCCCCCACCCCCGACTCCCAGCATTCCCCCACCCCCAACCCTCCAGCTCTCCGCATTCACCCACCGCCGACCCTCCCGCTCTCCGCATTCCCCCACCCCCGACCCTCCCGCTCTCCGCATTCACCCACCCCCGACCCTCCCGCTCTCCGCATTCACCCACCCCCGACCCTCCCGCTCTCCGCATTCACCCACCCCCGACCCTCCCGCTCTCCGCATTCACCCACCCCCGACCCTCCCGCTCTCCGCATTCACCCACCCCCGACCCTCCCGCTCTCCGCATTCACCCATCCCCGACCCTCCCGCTCTCCGCATTCCCCCACCCCCGACCCTCCAGCTCTCCGCATTCACCCACCGCCGACCCTCCCGCTCTCCGCAATTCCCCACCCCCGACCCTCCCGCTCTCCGCAATTCCCCACCCCCGACCCTCCCGCTCTCCGCAATCCCCCACTCCGACCCTCCCGCTCTCCGCATTCCCCCACCCCCGACCCTCCCGCTCTCCGCAATTCCCCACCCCCGACCCTCCCGCTCTCCGCAATTCCCCACCCCCGACCCTCCCGCTCTCCGCAATCCCCCACTCTGACCCTCCCGCTCTCCGCATTCCCCCACCCCCGACTCTCCATATTCCCGACCCTCCAGCTATCCACATTCCCCACCCCCGACCCTCCCGCTCTCCGCAATTCCCCACCCCCGACCCTCCCGCTCTCCGCAATTCCCCACCCCCGACCATCCCGCTCTCCGCAATCCCCCACTCCGACCCTCCCGCTCTCCGCATTCCCCCACCCCCGACTCTCCATATTCCCGACCCTCCAGCTATCCACATTCCCCACCCCGACCCTCCCGCACTCCGCATTCCCCCACCCCCGACTCTCCTCATTCCCCCACCCCCGACCCTTCCGCACTCCGCATTCCCCCACCCCCGACTCTCCCGCACTCCGCATTCCCCCACCCCCGACCCTCCCGCACTCCGCATTCCCCCACCCCCGACCCTCCCGCACTCCGCATTCCCCCACCCCCGACTCTCCTCATTCCCCCACCCCCGACCCTTCCGCACTCCGCATTCCCCCACCCCCGACCCTCCCGCACTCCGCATTCCCCCACCCCCGACCCTCCCGCACTCCGCATTCCCCCACCCCCGACCCTCCCGCTCTCCTCATTCACCCATCCCCGACTCTCCCGCTCTCCGCATTCTTCCACCCCCGACTCTCCCGCTCTCCGCATTCCTCCACCCCCGACTCTCCGCATTCCCCCACCCCGACCCTCCCGCTCTCCGCATTCCCCCACCCCCGACTCTCCCGCTCTCCGCATTCTTCCACCCCCGACTCTCCAGCTCTCCGCATTCCTCCACCCCCGACTCTCCGCATTCCCCCACCCCCAACCCTCCCGCTCTCCGCATTCCCCCACCCCCGACCCTCCTGCTCTGCGCATTCCTCCACCCCCGACTCTCCAGCTCTCCGCATTCCCCCACCCCCGACTCTCCAGCTCTCCGCATTCCCCCACCCCCGACTCTCCACATTCCCCCACCCCCGACTCTCCACATTCCCCCACCCCCGACTCTCCCGCTCTCCGCATTCCTCCACCCCCGACTCTCCATATTCCCCCACCCCCGACCCTCCCGCTCTCCGCATTCCCCCACCCCCGACCCTCCTGCTCTCCGCATTCCTCCACCCCCGACTCTCCATATTCCCCCACCCCCGACCCTCCAGCTCTCCGCAATTCCCCACCCCCGACCCTGCCGCTCTCCGCATTCCCCCACCCCCTCCCCCCGGGGACCGTGCAAACCCCCCCCACCCCCTCCCCCCGGGGACCGTGCAAACCCCCCACCCCCTCCCCCCGGGGACCGTGCAAACCCCCCACCCCCTCCCCCCCGGGGACCGTGCAAACTCCGCACCCCCTCCCCCCCGGGGACCGTGCAAACTCCGCACCCCCTCCCCCCCCCGGGGACCGTGCAAACCCCCCACCCCCTCCCCCCGGGGACCGTGCAAACCCCCCACCCCCTCCCCCCGGGGACCGTGCAAACCCCCCACCCCCTCCCCCCGGGGACCGTGCAAACCCCCCACCCCCTCCCCCCGGGGACCGTGCAAACTCCCCCACCCCCTCCCCCCGGGGACCGTGCAAACCCCCCACCCCCTCCCCCCGGGGACCGTGCAAACCCCCCACCCCCTCCCCCCGGGGACCGTGCAAACTCCGCACCCCCTCCCCCCGGGGACCGTGCAAACTCCGCACCCCCTCCCCCCGGAGACCGTGCAAACCCCCCACCCCCTCCCCCCCCCGGGGACCGTGCAAACTCCGCACCCCCTCCCCCCGGGGACCGTGCAAACCCCCCACCCCCTCCCCCCGGGGACCGTGCAAACTCCCCACCCCCTCCCCCCGGGGACCGTGCAAACCCCCCACCCCCTCCCCCCGGGGACCGTGCAAACTCCCCACCCCCTCCCCCCGGGGACCGTGCAAACCCCCCCACCCCCTCCCCCCGGGGACCGTGCAAACCCCCCCACCCCAGGGAAAGGTGCAAACTGCCCCCCACCCGGGGGTAGTGCCCCCTCTGCGATCCCCGGGGTAGCTGCAGGCGGCTCCGTACCCAGCTCCTTGGGGGCCATGCTGCCAGCCGCCCCGCTCCGCACTCCGGCCGGATCCACACTGCGGGGCTGGGGCGGAGTCAGCGTCTAGCGGAAGAATCCTGGCCGGAGAGCTCAGTGCACAGGAAGAGCCTCTGCTACCTGGGGGGAGGCGGGAGTCAGGGCGGACCGAGGGCAGCAGCTCCTCCTCCTCCTCCTCCTCCTCCAAAAGTAAAGACTTGCTCCCATTTCTCCAGCCTTTCACCACCCCAAGCACCTCCCCAAAAAGCCTCAAACACGCCATGAAGTACTTTGCAGCCACTGCCTGAATGCAGAAGGGGTGGCAGCAGTTTGGGCACAGCAAGCTGCCACATACAGCACATTTATAAACATTCATTTACAGGAGGTGGGCACCGCTGGCCGGGCCAGCATTTATTGCCCATCCCTACTTGCCCCTGAGAAGGTGGTGGTGAGCTGCCTTCTTGGGCGGCTGCAGTCCATGTGTAGGTACATCCACAGTGCTGTTAGGGAGGGAGTTCCAGGATTTTGACCCAGCAACAGTGAGGGAACAGCGATATATTTCCAAGTCAGGATGCTGAGTGACTCAGAGGGGAACTTCCAGGTGGTGGTGTTCCTGCTGCCCTTGTCCTTCTAGATTGTAGCGGTTGTGTGTTTGGAAGGTGCTTCCTTGGTGAGTTTCTGCAGTGCTTCTTATAGTTGGTACACGCTGCTGCCACTGTGCGTCGGTGGTGGAGTAAGACTTAAACCTATTATCTACCTTAGAACACAAGTATTAGGAACAGGAGTAGATCACACCAGTAAAAGTCTGCTCTGCTATTCAATACAATCATGGCTCATCTTGGCTTCAACTCCTTTTTTCCACCCACTCTCCATCTCCTTTAATTCCCTGAAAGACCAAAAATCTGTCTCTCCCAGCCTTGAATGTCTTCTACGTTGGAGAATCCACAACCCTCTGCGGTAGAGAATTCTGAAGTGAAGAAATTTCTCCTCATCTCAGTCCTAAATGATCGGCCCCTTATCTCGAGGCTGTGCCCCCATGTTTTAGATTCCCCGACCAGCGGAAACAATCTCTCACCATCCACCCTCTCAAGCCCCTTCAGAATTTTGTAGGTTTCAGTGAGATCGCCCCTCATTCTTCTAAACTCCAGAGAATATAAGCCCAATTTACTCAGTCCCTCATCATAGGACAACCTCCTCATGCCGGGGACCAGTTCTGTGAATTCCACTTAGTGAGGAGAGTGCTACTTATTGTACATACTGTATCCCTTTGACCAGGCTTTTGGCTGTCTTATTTTCTATTTATAGACATCAAATTCTGTCTGCTTACACTCCTGTGATGTGCTTTAGAAACCTATAAAGGCGCTATATAAATACAAGTTATTATTCTGTCATCATCGCTGTGTCATCCATGTGCTCAGTTTGGTATCACTCTCGCCTCTGAATCGGATGATTCTGGGTTCAAATCCCACTCTAGGGCTCGAGTACAAAAATCAACATCCAGTGCAGTTCTGAGGGAGTGCTGCTTTTCCGGAGGTCCTGTCTCTTGGATGAGTTGTTAAACCCTCTGGTGGATGTAAAAGATCCCAGTTGGCACTATTTCGAGGAGGAGCATGGGAGTTATCCCTGGTGTACTGGCCTATGTTTATTCCTCAATCAACATCAGAAAAACAGATTAACTAGTCATTATCACATTGTTGTTTGTGGGAGCCTGCTATGCACAACATGGTTGCCACGTTTCCTAGCTTTCAACAGTGACTATACTTCAAAAGTACTTCATTGGCTTTAAAGCATTTTGAGACATCTGGTGGTCATGGAAGGCACTATATAAATGCAAGTCTTTTGTTTTCATCAAACCCACACTGCTCCCTTCTCCCTACTACAAGATTTAATTTGTGTGAGAAAACCCAAGGAATAGCACAAAAGGTCAACAGTAGTGTTTGTGTGTTATGGCTCAGAGTCTGTCTGTATCCTGTTAATCAGGCCTCTCGTGATCATGAAAGACTATCATTTGCTTCCATTAAGTGAGGATCATAATCTAATTGCTTGTAGATGGCCCTGTTTCTATCAATGCCAAATAGGAGTCACCAGACTGTGGCCCATGACAAAGGAGTTACAGTTCCTTCCACTGATTCATGTCATTTGATCTTCTCTGGATGCCTGTAGTATGCCAGGTCACATGCTGCAACTTGCTTCACTTTAACTCCACTCTCCTGAGCTTCAAACTCCTGCTGCGGTGGATGGGTGGGGGCGGGTGTGGGTGTGGGTCTGCTTCTGGGCCTGGCCAAGGTGGCCTTCTATAGGCCCAGGATGGATATGGCTGTTGGGTTAGGGAGGGAGTGTAGGTCCGGGGGAGTTGTTCATACTGGTTGCCTGGCCCTCTTCCGCAGCCTTCTCCGCCACAGCCAGGCGGCCCTGGAGGAGGGTGTGCCCAGTGCTCAGCAATGGGTTTGAGGCCTTCTATTACTCGTGAGCACCACAGGGCACCAAGAGTCATCAACATGAGCAATGATGTTAGCTTTACAAATTTCCTTCTGTTTTGTTGAGTGTGTATTTTCCGGCCATGTTCTTTCTTTGGTGTTGCCCGTTCAAGAAAGGTTGGTGCATATAAATTGTTTTATGCATTCATGGAATATGCTTGCAAGGCCTGAATGACTTACTAGATTTACCCCATAAATCCTGCAAAGCAGGGGCAGCATCAGAGCAACAATGGTTACAGTAGATGGCAACAACCCATATCTGTAGTTAGCACAGGATAATGGGGGATTCCTCATTATTTGAATATGGCCAAACTGTAAGAGATTTAGAGTGGAATTTTCCATCCTGGATTATAAATATGGTGGCAGGCAGGAAAGTCGGTGTGATTCCCACTGGGTGCCGGGTCAGATGAACGCACTCGACCTTCCACTCTTCAGCTCGTTAATTATGCATCAGCAAGGAGCTCGTCAAATCTCATGACGGAGCAGGGATTCATCTGCCCCACCGTTATGGGGCTCAAAGATCCTGGCGCCATATTTAAACGGCAGCCAGACACACGTTCACTCACTGCAGGTCAGCAGCTCCGCATTACTCCTGCAGAGTCCTTGTGGCCGCGTCTCATATTGGAGAAGCTGGTGGATGTGAGCAACCAAATCCTGGAGCAGACGAGGGCATCTCCGCATTGCCTGTCACTCATCACTAGGTAAGAGCACCACAGGCAATACACCCATGGTCGAACCAATGCTCACTATGGCAGTGATCCATGTTCGCCGGCCTTTTGATCTTATAGAGGCCCCACTGCCTCTTGCTCCTCATGCCCTTGCTTCTCCTGGCTCTGCCCAAATCAGCAATGGGCCCTCCTTATTCTCATCTGGGTGAGAGCCAGTACCAAAGCAGGGTTGCCTGCAGTCGGCATCATAGACGCCTTAGTGGATTTGTGAGCATGTCCTTTACAGGTTTCACTCCATCCCAAAACCAGCAGGCAAGTGCTAAGCCCTTCACCTGGCCTCCGTCAAGACATGGCATCCCCACCTCACCCCTTCCAGGTAAAAGACATCCTGGAGGGCCAAAGATGGCTGTTCATACAAGAATGCCCATAGAGACATTGTTCTTTGACCAGGGTGATGACAGCCATGTGCAAGAAACCTCATTCAGACACTTTTCTGCTTGTCTGCACTACCCTCGAGACTTGGTAGAGGGACCATTGCCTTGGTAGCACAGAAAGACTAACCACATGAGCCCTTGACAGCCATGACCATTCACCCGGGAGGTTGGAGGTTTGGAGTCACAAGTTGGCTGCCCTCACCAGCGGTGCCCATTGGAGGCACTCCACCTCCCTCCTTCCCTTCATCCCTGCCTCTGACTGCAGCCAGTGGCAAATGGCACAGAATGAACGGCAGCTCCAGACCTTGCTGGGCTCTCGAGGTTATGGGACCCATGAGTAGGGAACACATCTGCTGTAATGCAGACTTCACCATTGGTAGGAGAACACAAGTGACCATCTTTGGCATCCAGATAAAGGCAAAATACTGTGGAAGCAGGAAATCTGAAACAAAAACAAAAAATGCTGGAAAAACTCAGCAGGTCCCACAGCATCTGTGGAGAGAAAACAGAGTTAACGTTTTGAGTCCGTATGACTTTTCTTCAGAGCTAATGGGAAGTAAAAATGTGGTGAAATATATATTGTTTAAGGGGGGGTGGGACAGGTGAAGCTAGATAGAAGGCCAGTGATAGGTGGAGGCAAAGGAGAGATTGTGAAAGATGTCATAAACAAAAGGTCAAAGGGGTGTTGATGGTGGTGATACTGGTTAAAGGAGGTGCTAATGGTGACATTAAGAGTGGAAGGCAGAATGTGATAATAGCCGGACCAGGTAAGCGTTCTGGAAAGAACAACATGAGCAAATGACAGATGGCCCTAGTGGGGGTGGGGTGGGAGGGGACAGTGGTGGGAAAAAAGATCGAAAATAGGTTAAAAGCTGGGGACAAAACAATGAATAAAAATATAAATATGTTTTAAAAAATAATAATAATAAAAATAAGTGGAAAAAATAAATGAAAATAAAAAAATAATAAAGAATATTGAAAAAAGGGGATCAAAAAGGGGGTGGGGATGGAGGAGAGAGTTCATGATCTGAAGTTGTTGAACTCAATGTTAAGTCCAGAAGGCTGTAAAGTGCCTAGTCGGAAGATGAGGTGCTGTTCCTCCAGTTTGCGTTGAGCTTCACTGGAACATTGCAGCAGGCCAAGGACGGACATGTGGGCATGAGAGCAGGGTGGAGTGTTGAAATGGCAAACGACAGGGAGGTCTGGGTCATGCTTGCGGACAGACCGAAGGTGTTCCGCAAAGCGGTCACCCAGTCTGTGTTTGGTCTCTCCAATGTAGGGGAGACCGCATTGGGAGCAGTGAATGCAGTAGTCCAAATTGAGCGAGGTGAACCTGGGCCCCTCCCTCTGACTTCCTACCTGCTCTTGATCTTTTCATTGAGAACTGTCGACGTGACATTGGCCATTTCAATTTCTCTGCTCCACTCTCCCACTCTAACCTGTCTCCTTCTGAACTTGCTGCACTCGGTACTCTCAGGTTCAATGCAGACTTTATTATCAACCTGCCGACAAGGGTGGTGCTGTTGTTGTCTGATGCACTGACCTCTACCTCACAGAAGCTGAGCGCCAACTCGCAGACACTTCCTCCTACCTCCCCCTGGACCATGACCCCACCACTGAACATCAAACCGTTGTTTCCAGGACTGTCACTGACCTCATCTGCTCTGGAGATCTTCCTTTCACAGCTTTCAACCTCATAGTCTCCTTACCTCGGACAGCCTGCTCACAGTTGACAACCTCCTCCCCAAAATCCACAAACAGGACTGCTCCTGCCCCACAAAGCTCTCCTTCCTATCTTGACACTGTTCCCTCTCCCCTTGTCCATTCCCTTCCCACCTACATCCGTGATTCCCCTGATGCCTTACATCATATCAACAATTTCCAGTTCCCTGGCCCCAACCACCTCCTTTTCACCATGGACGTCCAATCCCTCTACACCTCCATCCCCCACTGGGATGGTCCGAGGGCTCTCCGCTTCTCCCTTAAACAGAGGCCCCATCCACCATTACTCTCCTCCACTTGACTGAGCTTGTTCTCTCACTGAACAATTTCTCCTTAAACTTGTCTCGCTTCCTCCAAATAAAAAGTGCGGCTATGGGTACCCGCATGGGCCCCAGTTATGCCTGTCTTTTTATGGGGTATGTGGAACATTCCTTGTTCCGGTCCTACTCAGGCCTCCTCCCACAACTCTTTCTCCGGTACATCGATGACTGTTTCGGTGCTGCTTCATGCTCTCGCCTGGATCTGGAGAAATTTATCAATCTTGCTTCCAATTTCCACCCCTCCATCACTTTTACATGGTCCATCTCTGACACTTTCCTTCCCTTCCTTGACCTCTCTGTCTCAGTTTCTGGTGATAGACTGTCCACCAATATTCATTACAAGCCCACCGACTCCCACAGCTACCACGACTACAGCTCCTCACACCCCGCTTCCTGTAAGGACTCCATCCCATTCTCTCAGTTCCTTCACCTCCATCGCATCTGTTCTGATGATGCCACTTTCCAAAATAGTGCTTCTGACATGTCTTCCTTCTTCCTTAACCAACGTTTCCCACCCACAGTGGTTGACAGGGCCCTCAACCGTGTCCGACCCATCTCCCACTCCCCTGCCCTCACACCTTCCCCTCCATCCCAGAACCATGATAGGGCCCCCCTTGTCCTCACTCTTCACCTCACCAGCCTCCGCATTCAAAGGATCATTGTCTGCCATTTCCGCCAACTCCAGCATGATACCACCACCAAACACGTCTTCCCTTCACCACCCCTGTTGACATTCTGTAGGGATCGTTCCCTCCGGGACACCCTGGTCACTCCTCCATCACCCTCAACACCTCAAACCCCTCCCATGGCACCTTCCCATGCAATTGCAGAAGGTGCAACACCTGCCCCTTTACTTCCCCCCTCCTCACTGTCCAAGGGCCCAAACACTCCTTTCAGGTGAAGCAGCATTTCACTTGCACCTCCCTCAATTTGGTCTACTGCATTCACTGCTCACAATGCGGTTTCCTCTACATTGGAGAGACCAAACGCAGACTGGGTGACCGCTTTGCGGAACACCTTTGGTCTGTCCGCAAGCATTACCCAGACTCTCTGTCGCTTGCCATTTCAACACTACACCCTGCTCTCATGCCCACATGTCTGTCCTTGGCCTGCTGCAATGTTCCAGTGAAGCTCAACGCAAACTGGAGAAACAGCACCTCATCTTCCGACCAGGCACTTTACAGCCTTCCGGACTTAACATTGAGTTCAACAACTTCAGATCATGAACTCTCTCCTCCATACTCACCCCTTTTTGATCCTCTTTCTTCAATATTCTTTTTTTTTAAAAATTTTATTTATTTTTTTCCACATTTTTATTAATTTTAAAAAAATTATTTCCATTTTTGTTCATTGTTTTATCCCCAGCTTTTAGCCTATTTTCGATCTTCTTTCCCACCACTGTCCCCTCCCCCCACCCCACCCCCACGAGGGCCATCTGTCACTTGCTCACGTTGTTCTTTCCAGAGTGCTTATCCTGGTCTGGCCATTATCACCTTCTGCTTTCTACTCTTAATGTCTCCATTAGCACCTCCTTTTGCCAGTACCACCACCATCAACACCCCTATTGACCTTTTGTTTTTGACATCTTTTGCAATTTCTCCTTTGCCTCCACCTATCTCTGGCCTTCTATCCAGCTTCCACCCCCCCTTAAACAGTATATATTTCACCACATTTCTACTTCTCTTTAGCTCTGAAGAAGAGTTATACCGACTTGAAACGGTAACTCTGTCTTTCTCTCTACAGCTGCTGTTGGACCTGCTGAGTTTTTCCAGCGTTTTTTATCTTTGACATCCAGTTGTCTCATAATTATTAGTGTCCTTTCAATCACCACTTGTGCTGACCTTGAACTCCACCCACTCAAAAAGACCCTCCCCCTGCCTCGAGGGATCTCACTGACTGCTCAGTTTAGAAAAATGGTGCGTGTCACCTTCTGAAATTACTCCACTGCCTACTACTCTTCCCCTGTCACCCACCAACTTCCCCCCATCACCATAGACCCACCCAATATCACCATTCCTCTCCCCTCTGCCACCCTTGAACCTCCCCCTGTTACGCTGGACCTTATCTCGATCCACCTCCAAATGCCTTCCTTCCCCTCAGAGCCGACACCCGTTACTGTCCCCATGCGCATCCTGACCCTCTCCCCTCCCATTATCTGAGCCTGTCTTGTCCCCCTCCGTAACCCACCTGATGAGACCTTCACCTACCAGACTCTCACCCTCGACCTGCCACCCTGCCTCATCCCGCCCCACCCCGAGTGTGACTGTTCGCTCCCATCACCAGTACCCTGCGTTCTCCCCCAAGAAACCCACTGTCGACACCACAAGCCCCACCCTCTAAGTCACCACCCCACCCCCCCATTTCCCTGAACACACTCTCCACCCTTCCCCGGTAAGCCCCACCCTTCCACTCTACCGCCCCCACCCCACTTCCAGCCTTCACCTGCCTCCCATGCCCAGCTTTGGCACAACATTTGCTAATGGCACTCGAGTGCAGTTATACGAGGTCCCCAAGAAGGAGGAGAAAGCAACCTCAAAATCCTGCAAAAAGGTGCAGCTCGGCAGGTGCTCACCGTTTATATACAGTCGTAAAACTGAATGTACTAAATCCTCACTGGCGGGGAACTCAACTTGGAGGACGAACTTAATTCTGGTGAGGTGGCCTCTAAATAGCATGCATCAGATCCTAATGGATGCAAATGAGGTTCCTGACATTATTGGGAAACTTGATCCACCTTAACCTGCTTCGAATAAGCAGAGAACAAAATTCCAGCATTTTTTCCTGCCGTCGGGAAACAGATTTCTTGCCTCCCGTGAAATTAAGCGCACCCGCCCACCATGATTCCCACCACTGGCGGGAGTGGAGAATTCTGTCCTTAATCATCCTCTGTACGTTCTCTCATGACTGGAGAGTCCAATGGGGCATTAGCATGGACATCCACAGAACTGGCGTTCATGTCATTGTTGGAGATTGGGTGAACATCGCAGCTTCTCCACTTCCAGGCTTCCTCTGGAAACATTGGACATTGTGAGTTCGGCAGAGGTAGTCAGTGCTTGTCTCCGCGTGGGCTGGTCACCTCCAGTATTTTCCCGAGGGAGGTGGTCTGCATTGCAGAAGTTTGTAAGTCTCATTTTTAGGGTGTTCTTGTTTCGTTTGTACTGACCACCTGAGACAGTTCCCCCATCAAAATCTTGGGGTTTCTGTAGTCAACCATGGGGGAGACATAGGCCTGAATTTTACCCTTGGCGGGCAGGCGTGATCAGTGAGCCCGGGACCGCGATTGGCCCATGGCCGCGATTTCACGCTGGCTGGCCAATTAAGGCCTGCCCAGCGTGAAACGCTTTTTCCCAATGGCCGGGAAGGGCAGGGACAGGGGCAGGGGCCTGTCGGGCGCCAGGTCCAATGACGACCCGGCGGGCGGTTTAAAAATGGCACAGGCAGCTCCTTGAGGGCTGCCAAGGAAGAATCATATATCCTGCGTTCTGGAGAGTGAAGCTACGGCTTCAGCAGCAACTGGAGACGCCAGGCCAGAGGGCAGGTCGGGTGGGCACTCGGACCCTCCACGTTTTTCGGACGAGTGCCTCGGAGTCCTCCTGGAGGAGGTGGCTGCCAGAAGGGACACCCTCAGTCCCAGAGATGGAAGGAGGAGGCCACCGCACCTGAGAAAAAAAGCTTTGGAGGAGGTGGCAGCCCAGGTCAGCAGCCATGACATTGTGCGGTGCACATGGGTGCAATGTTGCAAAAGGTTCAATGATCTGCTGCGCTCGGCAAGGGTGAGTACCATGTTGGCATGGATCAGTGTAGAGAAGTGTTAAGGCCTCGCCGTCCCCCTGTGGAGCTCAGGGGTGTTAGACTGTGAATGATGCCGGAGCTGGCCAAGGTGGTGAGCCCTGGCTGTTTGGACTGAGTGACTTGCAGCTTGAGGGTCACGACTTGGAGGTGCCCTGCGAGGTGTTCCTCAGCTGGGGTTTGCCAGGCTGCAATGGCGCTGCAGGTACAGAGTGGACTAATCAATGCTCCTCTGTCCTTTCAGGAGAAGACGGGCCATAACAGCATTAAAAGGTCGCGGACAGGTGGAGGCCCCCCAAATCTCCTAATATTGACCAGATTTGAGCAGAATGCCTTGGAGCTGGAGAGCTACCACACACCTCATTCAGCCGGGCGTGGAGAGGCTGGGGTGCCAGAAGGTGAGAGTGCAGTGCACAGAGGTGAGAGTTTCGGATTGTGGAAACATTCTAGTGTAACCTCTTCATTAATGGGAGCCTCGAACCTGGAGTCCCCATTGATCATTGGAAGACGATGGCACCATGATGCAGATCTCCATGGTCTCACCAGGGTGCCTGGCATGCACAGTGACAGTGTGATGACTTTAACTAATGACATGCCCTTGTTCTCCCTTTTAGATTCACCAGCACGCAATCACTCTGTGGACCCCGAAGAGCCACCCCTGACGCCAGAGGACTGCCAGGCTTCAGCTGCACCTACGTCACACCCGCTCTCCGAACCAGGCACCAGTGCAGACACCAGCACCTCGGTGGGTGTTAGATCTTCGGCTAGAATGTTGGAGCACAGCAGTGAGGGTGCTTCACATTCACTTGAGGTGCAGGCTGAGGCAGAGAGTGCCCAGGGCGCTGGCAGTCAGAGGACAGCTGGAGACCAGGACGATGCTCAGGCGAAGGCTGATGATGAGTCTCTGGAGTCGTCCATTAGGCGGCAGATGCTGGATGTCCAGCGGGGTGTGTGGGAGAATCTGATGGAGATCCATGAGGGTCTGTGTGCCATGGTCTTTGTTGTGGAGGAGTCCATGCGGAGCATCAGCACAGCGTTGACCCTCATGGCCAAGCACACTGCCTCCTCCATTGAGAGAGTGGCGACTCTCATGGACAGACAGCTCCAGGAACAGAATCAGGGGTTCTCCTCACCGTGCTCCTCTTCTGACTCACCACCGGACTCACCATCTGTGGCCTGTGCAGCTACGTCAAGATCCTCTTCCTCCAGTGGGTCCCCCCTTGCCAGTGTCAGATTGTGGAGAGCACAGCCTGCAACCACCACCAGTGAAACCCACTCTGGGGGGTATTGTAGTCCACCCCCTGAACGGTCCAGGCTTCAGAAGCGCATCTTCAGAAGACCTATGGTCCTCTCTATTACCGCCCTTGTGGAGGCATGATTCCCATTATAACGCTGCTCCTCTGCCTCTGTTCTTGGGTGGCAGAGAGGCGTCATAAGCCACTTTTTCAACGGATATCCCTTGTCACCCAGCAGCCATCCATCCAGCCGGGCTGGAGCACTGAAGAGCCTCGGCACCTGGGAGTGTTTCAGTATGTAAGCGTCATGGGAGCTGCCTGGGTACCTTGCACAGACTTGTAGAATCAGCATCCTGTGGTCACACACTATCTGCACGTTCATGGAGTGGAAGCCCTTCCTGTTGACGAAGACACCCGCTGACCCTCTGGCACCTTGATGATTGACATGTGTGCAGTCTATTGCACCCTGAATGTAAGGGAACCCAACAATCACTGCAAAGTCTCTGGCTCGCTCAGCCTGGCTGGCCTCGTCTGTATGGAAATGAATAAATGTCATTACTCGCCTGAACAGAGAAGCAGTCACCAGCTTGATGCAACCGTGGACAGCTGATTGGGAGACTCCACAAAGATCCCCCACTGACCCCTGGAAAGAGCCGGAGACATAGAAGTTAAGGGCCACTGTGACCTTCAGAGCCACTGGAATGGGGTGGCCACCCACACAGCCGGAGCTGATCTCAGGCCCAATCATCTGACAAATGGGGGTCACTGTCTCCCTGGAGAGGCAGAGCCTCCTTCGGCATTGCACCTCGGACATTTTGAGGTAGCTGCATCGCTATCTGTAAACCCTGGCAGCAGGATAGTGGCGTCTTCTGCAGCCCCTTCTGCCTTGGACTACCCGCTGGCCCTGTGCCCCTCGTGCCTGCGCCTCTCCTCCCACAGGTCCCTCCTGGAAGCTGCATTGGGACACCAGGCCTCCTCCCACTTCTGCCCCTCTCTTCCTCCTCAGAGGAGGTGCCACCAGTGGAGACCACAGTCCCCATTACCAGGGTAAGGGAAGGCTGTCTGATACCTGGAATGGTCTGAATCCTCTGGGGGTCTTGGAAACACCAATGAGTCCTGAAATGAAACCTGGAAATGCTAAGAATGAAGCTCAGAACTGAGATGAAGCTGCAAAGTTGCAATAAGCAATCAGCAGCAAACTATCTCCTAAACTCCTCACTACTCACACTGGCAATGCTGCTGACCCTTTTTATCCTGTCCTTGGATGAGGTTTTGCAAAAAATCGGCTGCCCGCCTGCCCATTTTGCCCATGCGAAATCGTACAGGCAACGTAAAATCTGGATCAATTGGGTTTTTGATGGCCTTAAGTGACCTTTTAATTGATGGTGGGTGCGTCTTCAGCACCCACACATGCCCTCCGACCTGAAGATTGCATGCGTGCGGGTTGACATCGGGATGCTCACACAATATCATCTCATGCCATTTTACACATGATCGGGTCAGGCGTGCGCCCTCCCGCGAGGTGTAAATTTCTGCCCACAGGCCGCCCGCCATGCTGAATTTTCTGGAGGGTGTTTCCCATGCTGTTGAGCCCAGCACAATGAAGGACCATGTTGTTTGTGATTTTGGTCCTGCCATTGAGTACTCATGATGGAACTCAAGTGTCTTTGGTGGAGCCTTTCAGGGCTTTCATGTGGCAGCTATAGCGGACCCAGGATTTTGTGCCACACGGCAATGGCCTGGTAGAGTTTGATTTTAGTCTTCAGCTTAATGCCATGCTGTTTCTAGACACAATCATGGAGTTGGCCATAGGTCTAACTTGCTTTCTGGATGTGTACACTCATATCTTCAAGAGAGCACAATACCAAGGTAGGAGAATTTCTCTACATATTTGAGACTAGAGTTAGGGATTTTGAGGAGTTTGACCATCTCACTTTGGCCATGTCTGGCAAGTTAATATACAATGTTTTGGCTGTATCTTTAGACCCACCTTGGCATGGACTGGGCAGTGGTCTGTCCAGCCATCAGCTCCTCGCATGGCACAAGTTGTCTTGACGTTCAGCCTTTCCCTTCTGCCTGACAAGCACATAGTCAAGGAGATGCCAGTGCTTAGATCAAGGGTGTTGCCAGCTTGTTTGTATTGTCCTTTCAGGCTGAACATGGTATTGGTTATGGTAAGGTCATGGTTGGCACATAACGAAACTCGGACAGTTCCATTTGAGTTTTCCATTCTAACTCCATGTCAACTGAGGCTTCCTGCCCATGTGACTATGTCTAACTCTGACATTGAAATCCATAAGGATAATTTTGTTATAATTAGGGACTGAATGTAGGAGATGGTCCTGATCATTATAGAATCTTCCCTTTACACCGTCACATTAGTCATTGTGGGGGTAAATGCATGTCTCCTGTATTGTTGAAGGTGATGGCATAGGCTCCTCATGCATTCATTGATGCCATTGGGAAGGTTTTCCAGATCCTTTGTAACCTCTCTTCTATTGAAGAAACCCACCCCTGCCTCTCTATGTTCTTTAGGAGGCAAACCACTCCAAAAGATATACCCTGCTCCCATTTCTTCAAGCTGGCCTTTTCCTGCTAGTTGCTAAGGGCAGCTCTATCTACACCATTCTGGCTAAGCTGCTTGGCCACTAGAGTGTTCAGGTCCACTGCTGGTTTGATCATCAAGTGGGGTTTGGACATTCCAACATGCCACTCTCCTGGTTTGTGACTTTGTGTTTGTCTTTGCTTTCTTCTGCAGTTTGTTGCCACTGAATTGAGTTACTGCCGGCTGTGGTAATACTGGGCAGTGACACAAGAAGCAGACTTTGTTTACGTCTCCTTTTATTGACCCCCTCCAGTGAAATCTGGCCAGATGTGCATCCTTAAATAGGGCAGCTGGATCATTACATGATGCGGATGCTGTTTCCAGCTACACCCGGCGACCGGCTGTCAATTAAGGACTGAGTGCTTGGACTATGACTTCCAGTGTGGCTGAACCTGTTGCTTTCACTCCTTCCCATGGCCGTAGCATTTGTATGTCTGCAGGTCACACTTTATGCCTAAACCTACACTAAGGAATTTGGTTAGAGTGCAGGAAGGGTGTGTGCAGCTGTCCCCATCTCTCTCGGCTGCTTTCCCATGATCTCAGAGCCAAGGAGGATCCAAGCTGTTGAGGTAGCTTGGCAGCTGCACTCAATGCCCAGTACAAGGGGTTTCTCTGCTTTCACCCTTTACCCCAGTCCACACTGTGTTGTAATTATATCATATCCACCAGAAGTACCAGTTACTTGTCGGTGTCGCCTTCATGCCACAACAGACTTCATTTCGTCCTTTCAACCTCCCACTGTGACATGGGGGATAACAGGTTTCAGATAGGACTTGAAGTGAGAGGCTGTAGAGAGGACATCTGATCAGAGATCGGCCTCCTTTTCACTAATCAGTTATTAGCTAGGACCTACCTGGTAAACAGGATGAGAGTTGCCTTGTAAGGTAACATTTCACAGAGCATAATCAGACAAAAATTGGCATCGAGCGAAAGAAGGAAACATTGGAAGGATTAAGGTCAAGGTGCTAGGTTTTATGGAGCATATTAGGAGAGAGATGAGGAATGGAAAGATGAAGGGAAGGCAATGTGCCCGACAGTGCAGTTTTCCCAGAAGCGGCTTCCTAATTGCCCGCCTCCCCGCTCGTCTTCCTATTAAGGAAGGTGGATGGGCTTCCGATGTGCCAGGCAGCATTTAGAGACCGAGCAGCTCTGGAATGGCAGCTCCGTCAGGACAGGTGGGCACTCCTGAGGCAGGTCAGGGATCACCAAGGCAACCCAATGTGGAGGCCCCCTCAAAGGCATGTATTCAAAGTTATAATTATTAGGGGTGAAGCCATTAGGCCTCTTGAAACAGAGAGGAAACTTCTCTGGGTGGAAAGTTTGGAGCATGCGTGCGTCCTTTCCTGCTGGTGGAACCTCCTTTGGGCCATGAAGCCTCTGGCTCCTATAGCATCCTGGCCTGTCTCAGGGAGGCCATCTCCCTGGAGACGGTAGTTGTAGTATAAGGGTTTGACACAGAAAGGGTTAACGTGGGTAAAAACAAAAAACTGTGGATGCTGGAAATCCAAAACAAAAACAAAAATACCTGGAAAAACTCAGCAGGTCTGACAGCATCTGCGGAGAGGAACACAGTTAACGTTTTGAGTCCGTATGACTCTTCAACAGAACTGAGGAAAAATAGAAAAGAGGTGAAATATAAGCTAGTTTAAGGGGGGGTGGGACATGTCCTCTTTTCTATTTTTCCTTAGTTCTGTTGAAGAGTCATACGGACTCGAAACGTTAACTGTATTCCTCTCCACAGATGCTGTCAGACCTGCTGAGTTTTTCCAGGTATTTTTGTTTTTGTTAAGGGTTAACGTGGGACTGGGTACAGTACCGCCCACAGAGTGATGTAAAGGAACACAGTCTAGAGAGCTATCTTGTAGAGATGAGTGTAGAGGCAAGCATGGAGACAGCTCCTAGCTGAGACTTTATACTTCATATATGTATATAGTTGCTAGTTGTTAATAAACACTTATTGTTAAACTATACGAGACTCAGAATCCATTCACGAGACCTATCAAAATACACACAATATCTTCCAATATGGTGGCAGTTATCAGAATGAACCAGAACCTCACAAATGCTGGAGAAGAAATTTAAAACCTAGAAGATTGAAAAAGCAGCATTCTGACACAACAAAAAGCACCAGCAGCGAGGGTGCAGTAGAGATCACCAGAGAAAAGCTCCAAAGCAGGACTGGAAGCAGAAGGCAGAAATAAAACTCCACAGTGCAGCAGAAGACACCATCAAATCCCCTGGAAGTCCAGTTTCAATATCCAAAGGGTGCAAAGTCAGAAGACCTAGCAGGAGTGAGCTTGGCCAGAATGAGTTTAAAAAAGATTTTAAGTCACCAGCAGTGAGGATTGCCATTTTAGAACGTGCCGTGAACAGCCTGAGTCCAGGTAGTACCCGACCACATGGCAGCCGCGCTCGCTCAGAAGATAAAAGAATTAAATGAAGTAACAAGTGATCGGTAGTTGAAAGACCCAGTGAAAGTCAAGAATCGATGGTTTCACGACCGAAAATACTTAGATACTGTGGGGAAAACTCAAAAAGGTTGACCCAGGGAGTCTCAGCTGAAAATTTAAAACACAGAAATTGTGAACGCCATTTCTGCAGGAGCTTGCCAAAACCGACAAGTGTGGGAAACCTCGTTGAGTAGAAGCGTTCAGCGGCACCACCTTGGATTTCCTAACAGCATTTAAAGCTATACATACTTTTAATTTTAAATGACCATGGATCAAATATCTACCTTACCAGACAAGTTTGGACTCATTCAAGGCCCAGACCAGTCACAAAATTGGAGACATTAGAGAAAAAGATTCCTTAGATACATGATTGCTTCAGGTCTAGACAAAAAGACAGAAGCTGAACAGGTTAACACACTGCCTTATTCGGCAGGTCCAATAGCTGATGATATAATAGCTAGACAAGGAATCAATGAATCCTCAACAGAATTTGATGAAGTTTTAAAATCATTTGACACATTTTTAAAAATTTTAGCAGTAACAAGATCCTTGAAAGAGCAAAGTTTAATAAATGTGTCCAACAGCCAGGAGAACCTGTTGACTCCTTCATTAATGGGCTTTACAGAATATCTGAAGGCTGCGATGACAATGACCTGAAATCAGAGCTAATCAGGGACAGAATTGTTGCTGGAGTGGCGGTGATGCCTTCAAGCTAAGGAAGGTTTGACCTTTGAAAAGGCCATTCACATTGTCAGGCAATCCGAAATCCATTTACAGCACAGATCCATCCATCTTAAGGGGTGAAGACAAGCCATGATACAGAGCAACCCCCCACGTCTAGCTAGTAAAATAGCAGAGGAGCAGGGACACTCTAGGCCGAGATAAGCAATACCCTAACCAACCACTAGAGGGTGGGCAACCCTTCCAGCACTGTGGAGCCAAACAGCCCCACAGGCGTGATCAATGTCTGGCAGCATCAACACAGTGTTTTAATTGTAACCGCATAGGACAATTCGGAAAGCTATGCAAAGCTAACACAACCAGACACTAAGATGATCCCAAGATGATCATGAGGTCAAGGTACCACACCAAGAGGAAATACAAACATGCTTCTTAAGTGAGGTCAAAGATCAGGGATTTTCATTCTGGAACATGGACATCTCGGTTAATGACCATCTCACAAACTTTAAATTGGACACGGGAGCCAGTGTTACGGTCCTCTTAGACAAGGAACCATGGCTGTCAAACCTATGGCTACGAATGATAGACACCGCTCTACAGGCCTGGAGCAATACAAGTTCCTGAGTGCCCCAACAGAAAAGATCCTCTCGACTGGGACTTCAGCTCCAATTGTCTTCACTCTTTGCAGAGCCGGTTTGTCCATTTGTTTTGCCAGAAGCTCCTCATTGGTCAGACCAGCCAACCACTCAGATGGTTACCACAGCACCCTTGAGTGGAATAAAAGCAAAATACTGCGGGTGCTGGAAATTTGAAAGACAAACAGAAAATGCTATAAGATCTCAACACGTCTGGCAGCATCTGTGGAGAGAGAAACAGAGTTAACATTTCGAGTCCGCCTGACTCTTCTTCAGAGCTAAAGAGAAGTAGAAATATGAAGTATTTGATACTGTTTAAGAGGAAGTGGAGCAAGATAGAAGGTCAGGGATAGGTGGGAGGTCGCCCACTCTTATGCCAGAACAACCACATCCAAAACAACCTCCTATTCATCAAGGTTTACCCAGTACAACAGAGTCTACCACTCCTCCAAGTGTGGTAAAGACAAGATCTGGAAGAATTATAAAGCATCCAGACAGTCTGAACCTGTAAACACAGAGACTTGAGGAGAGGGTGGGTGGTGGGGGAGAAGGGGCAGTAGAAGTAACGTAAAAATGTTGGGTAAACAGGAATGCATTGTAAATATGTTGGATAAGGACTTGGGGGAGGCATAGTGTAAGGGTCTGGCAGAGAAAGAGTTAATGTGGGACTGAGTACAGTACCACCCAAAGTGTGATGTAAAGGAACACATGACCAGAGGGCAGTCTTGTACTTGACAGAGATGTATGTAGAGGCAAGCATGGAGCCAGCTCCTAGCTTAGACCTTACACTTTATGTATGTGTATAGTTAATAGTAGTTAATGAACACTTATCATTAAACTATATAGGACTCAGAACCACTTCATGAGATCTACCGAACATACAATGTCTTACAACAGCAGCCTCCGCACACGGCTGGCGGTGGGGGTGATAAAATGTCAGCACGCCCACAAAAATCATCCTTAATTGGATTTATAATCAGGTTAATTGACTGCCCCCCTCTATGTTGGGGGCTGCTAACGTGGGTCCCTGCCCACCCCTGGGAAAACTCCCCGGCAGTGGGAAAGCAACAGGGAATCATCCCGATTCACCTCCCCTTCTATTTTCTTGGCCCCATCCCGCCTCCAAGCCCGCCATCATGGGGCCAGGAAAATGTCAGCCCTGTGGACGGAATCTTTCAGTACCGTCAGCAGTGGGAAGCTTGGAGGGCGGGGGAACATATTTTGGCAGGATGCCAAAAATCACTTGCCGGACAGTGGGATAAACTTTAATCATTCTGTTCTCGGGACTTAAAAAGCTGGTTGAAGGCAGGTTGAGCTTCCTGATGAATGATGTCGGGAAGCCCTTTTGCATTGCATTAGCATGTCATACATGCTCATTGAAAGGCCACCTCACTGGATTTAAGTTCCCCCTCCAAATTAAATTCCCTGCCAGCAAGAAATTGGAACGTTCGCCTTTACAACTGCACGTAAGTGTGCAACTGGCGGTGTAGACTTCTTCCAGGATTCATAATTGAGTTGCCGCTGCTTTGTCCTCTTTAGGGAGCGTCTGTAAATGCCAGCCTATGCCTGAGATCGGTGTTGGCAGAACAAGTTATGTGGAGGATGACCAAGGAGGGGAGGGAGGTTTCGCGGGGAAGAGTGGGGCAGTGGCCGGGCAAGGGTGGAAGTGATAGTGCAGGTTGCCCAGGTGCTCTTTAAATATGGCACCCAGGCCTTTGGCCCCATGAGGGGACGACGGGAATGGTTACTTCCTGCCTGCCCCCACCGTGGGAATCAGTGAGCTCCTTGCGGATGCATATGTAATGAGCTGACCAGTGACAGGCCATGCATGGATGTGGAAATCACTCTCTCTTTCACGCCTGCCACCAAACTTAGGCTCCAGAACAGAAGATTCCAGCCTATGTTCCCGATACTTTCATTGTAAGTGTTCTCAAGCTGCTTTCCTTTCTCTTTAATATTTTGAAAGGTGCACTCCTAAGATAGCTTAATTAAATAGATGTGACAAGCTCGAAGCACTTCATATATCACTCAGGAGTTTCATTTGCCAAAAGAAGCATTACAATTCATGCTCAGCAACACAAATCAGTAATATGTCCAAACACTGTTGACTTACAATGTGTACTGTTCTCAACACCCTGCCTTAGTTGTAAAAACTTTCTGTTGGATTTTTCCATGATCACAAACCAATGTTTGCTGTGTTCCCAGACAAGGCAACCACAACAAAAACATTAAGGACCTTTATGCTTGCAGTTTCACAACATCCTGTATGAAACCTTCATGTACTAAAATGAATTAAATGTCCCAGAGATTTATCAAACAGAGGCAACAGGAAGAAGCATTTTTACTTTGCACAGTGATTTGTTCTCATCTAGAGTGCATTACCTGAAAGGGTGGTAGAAGCAGATTCAATAGGAACATTGGCCGGGAGAATGACAGGGATGTAAGAATAGAACAGGCGTGTGAGATTAATTGGATAGCAATATCAAAGAGTCAACACGGGCACTATAGGTCGAATGGCCCCCTTGGTGCTATATCGTTCTATGATTTTATGCAAATTTGACATCAAGTCACTCAATTAGGAGCAGAAGCTTGGCCAGTGGAGTGGGTTTTGAGGAACACCTTAAAGGAGGAAAGGGAGTTAGGGAAGCCAAGTGGTTCAGGGAGGGAATTCCAGCCATTCGGGCCTAGGAGGCTGAAGTCAATGATGGAGCAACTAAAAACAGGAATACATATGAGGTCAAATTTTTAGGTGTACAGAGGGTTGTCATATTTAACCCTGAGATTGGCTTCCAACCACATATCCGCTCCTTCACTAAGACAGTCTATTCCACCTCCGTAACATCACTTGACTCTGTCCCTGCTTCATCTCATTTGCTGATGAAATTCTCATCCATGCCTTTGTTACCTCTAGACCTGACTATTCCAACAGTGTCCTGGCTGGTGTCCCACATGCTTCCTTCTGAAAACTTAAGGTGCTTCAAAACTCTGCTCCATTTTTCCTTGAGCACAAAGTCCTGTCCACCAATCAGCCCTGTGCCCTTTGACCTACATTGGCTCCCAGTTAAGCAACGCCTCGATTTTAAAATTCTCATCCTTGTTCGAAAAACCCACTATGGCCTTGCTGCCTCCTTATCTCTGTAATCTCCTCCAAAACCACAACCCTCTGAGATATCCGCACTCCTCTGATTCTGGCCTCTTGAGCATCCCCGATTTTAATTAATCCAATGTCGGTGGCCAGGTCTTCTGCTACCAGGACCTGAAAAAGCTCTGGAATTCCCTTCCAAACCTTTCTATTTCACTTTCCTCCTTAAAACTAACCTTTTTGACCAAGCTTTTGGGTGAAGGTCCCTCATAATGCCTCATGTGGCTTACTGTACAATTTTGCTTCCTAAAGTTCCTATGAAGAGCTTTGCGATGTTTTATTATGTTAGGAGGCGCCATATAAATACAATTTATTGTTGCTGATCCCATTCCTGTCTGACTGAGCTTCTGTGAAGTGTTTTTCTCTACATTAAAAGCATTGTATAAATGCAAGGTGCTAGTCAGTTATGCACCGGTGGCTCATCATTACTGAAGGATCCACTCTGAGGACTCCAACAAATCCACATTGCCCCAGACTGGGGCTGCTTGGAAGGAGTTTGGTGGCTGGGATCCGGCAATCAGTTGTTCAATTAAGCATTTTATTTTGCTAATTAACTGTTAATTGCACTTCCATTACAAACATAAGTAATCTTATCCTCCAGTTCCCATCAGACCTGGTTCTCCAACACATCAGCAATTGCTTAATAATAGGATACGTTTTAATTGAACCAAATCAACCTCCTTTCTCTTTTCACCCTGTCTTACCTGACTATGTTTTAATTGGAGTAAGTTCGTGCCTGCCTTGTCATCACTGTAGCCAGGAGTCATCAGGTAAAGTGGGAAGAGTAATTTGATGGTAACAGCTGAAAATGATGGCATACAAGTATAAATGATAAGGAAACTCTTTCGAGTTATCAACAGTCACAGCTTGCAACTCTTTCGAGTACAATCACAGTTCTTGGTTTCCGGGAGTGGGACATGAACCCACAACCCTCTGATTCAAAGGCGAGGGTGCTATGAACTGAGCTACAGCTGACACCTCAATAAATGATAAGGAAGGTGTAATTTGACTGCCCTCAGAAAATATCACAGGCTTTGCTGAATTTTAATTGATTTCAAACCTAATTCTTCTTATCCAATAGGTGGCTTTTCATATGCTCTCTGCCAATATGATTGGCTATGCCAAATGTGGGAGAAATTGGTGTGCGTTGAGCCCATGTTATTCAGGTGCAAACGGAATTTAGTGTCGGTGATGCAGGTTCAGCCCACCAGTGAGAAGAACCATTGGGAACTAATGGGAGACCCATGTCTCCAAGGGGCACCCAAGTGCACTCAGGCAACTGAGTGGGCAGCATAGGGCCTCCCTCAGAATTAAGGCCCCATTTGGATGGGAATCCCACCCTCGAGAGCTGCTGGCCAATCAGAGGCTGACAGTTCTCCAGTACCGGTAGCGCCAGTAGGAGCATTGGTCGATGCCGGTAATGCTCAAGGATCATTGCTGGATCCCTGGAGACAGGCGAGTGTGGCAGGATGGGGGTCACTGTGAGGGGTGCAGAGGGGAGTCAAATGCAAGAGCAGGGGGATGGATGGCTCTCAGTGGGTACCCCTCCTTTCTAATGCTGGGTCCCTCATTTGGGCACTGCATACCTTTCAAATGGGGACCCCCTAGGAGGCCGCTGACAACTCCAATAGGGATCCTTTTGAGTCTGGGCAAATCCCTAAGCTACCACTAAATCCTGGTAAGCTCAGGGATACTCTTTCGAGTTATCAACAGTCACAGATTGCAACTCTTTACGAGTACAATCACAGTTCTTGGTTTCTGGGAGTGGTAAGCTCAGGGATAATGGCCTTTAAAAGGGCTCGCAATAATGAGCCTAATTAGTCAGCAAATTAGTTCCCTGTGTTGGCTAATTCCCACCACTGAGAGTAGGAATGGGCCAGGCAGCTTCCCCTATGATTATGTGAGCCCACTTGCCACTTAGCCTGCTCTGGTGGGTACCATTACATCCCGGCCATTGTGTATCAAATTAGCAATGGGGCAGTCCGTACCCAATCTCTGCAGGCTTATATTGATGAATTCATGGGGCCCCTTCCAGGTGAAATGTGCATTAGACCCCTTCAATATGTAAATTAGGGGCCTTACCTCCATTGAAGAACCCCATTGAGGAACTAGTTGGAGATGAATGGCACAGACATAGGGCCTGCTTGGCTCTGCATTAAACCACCCAGCGAAGTCAGGAGAAGAGAAAAGCCCCACCCACTCCAAAACAGTTACAATTCTCCCCACTCCTACCACTGCAGCTCATTCCAGTCCCCAACTCCCAAGACCTGCCCGAGGGCCACTGCCTCTGAGACAAGCGGCCCAACATCGAAGGCAGCTCTCAGGCAGGGCTGGTACCTCACACCAAGGACACTGCTGGGGCCCGAGGGGATTGAGATCCATCAATCCTTGAGTCTCTTATTTAAGACGTTCACCAGCCCAACATCTTAAATGAGGCACTTGTAACTGTTTTGGGATTTTCAGAAATATCTAAATTAAATTGTGCTATAAACTTCAGAGCCTTTTATTCTGCCACACTATTGATTTCATGGTTATTCCAAGAGATTTTGGATGCACGTTGACAGGACTGACTCAGGGCTGACTCTTGAGTACACTGAGGCCAAGTAGTCCAGAGCCAATTCCAGGAGGTAGTCTCCAACTACTTGGACATCAGATGGTGATGGTGCAGGTAAGTACAAATAAATGTAGACATTGGAGACCACGGAAACTGAAACTTGAATTATTTAACATTCTGAATGTTGAGGAGAACGATACACTCCCCATGATTTTCCTAATGGTGAGATGCTGGGAACCATGGAGTGGCAAAGGATGTTCAAACATACATAAATAAGATAGGCACAGGTAGGGGAAAAAAAAACAAAAAGGCGACTGGAATGTTGACCTTTATCTCAAGGAGACCAGAATACAAAGGGTTGGAAGGAGAATGTGAGAGGAGGACCCTGGGACAGGCAGTCAGCAGCACCTAAAGGAGAGTGCGAGAGGAGGACCCTGGGACAGGCAGTCAGCAGCACCTAGAGGAGAGTGTGAGAGGAGGACCCTGGGACAGGCAGTCAGCAGCACCTAAACCGATTGTTGTGGACTGGCACGATCCAAAGTCCAGGACTACGTGCTGAGGGACGCACTAAAGCTTGGGGCAGCTGCCGCAAAGGCGCAATGGGGAAGGGTCGCTGTCTAAGACCTTTCTGCCACAGCGCACCGAGAGACTGGGAACTGTTTAGAGCCCCTCGGGCTGTACAGCTCAAAATGAAAGGCTGTAAATGATTGTAATATTGTTTGTACTGATGCACCTGGTGATACATTTTGTAAAAGTTTAACCTGGATTGTACCCTTGTAATAGTGTTTTTGAAATGGTTTGGAATGTGATGGAAGATATTTTATGAATAAAGTATATTTTTGCAAAAAAAAAAGTCAGCAGCAGAGTGCGAGAGGAGGACCCTGGGACAGGCAGTCAGCAGCAACTATCAGGGGAGAGACCATGATCATGGTTGCTTCTGCATCCGAGGTCAAGGAGGTGGTGGGCGGGCGACTCCTCGTAGCAGACGTAATGTACAAGAACGCTCCACTCCGGTTAATTAACGTGTATGGCCCGGCACAAGGGGCTGAGCGGCTGGAGGTTTTTCAGCAGCTCCCACTGCTGCTGGCGACCTCCAGGCCGGTCATTCTGGGCGGGGACTTCAACTGCATCATCGATGCGGCTGGACGATCCGGCAGGGCCGGAAGCAGATTGGACGCTACGTCCAGATCCCTGATGGAAACAGTTAAGGATGCCAAGCTGCACGACGTCTTCAGCAACCCTGCAGACGGAGCGCAGCGTAGATACACCTGGTCGCGGCCAGACGGGTCCATTCGTTCCAGGATAGACTTCCTGTTTGTGTCCCGTGCATTCACAGTCAGATCCACCGAGGTCAAGCCGGTGTTCTTCTCTGACCACTGCCTCCTACTGGCGGACTGCCACTTGGAGAAGGACCTGAGGGTGGGCAGGGGGGCATGGAAGCTAAATGTGCAACTGCTGACCCCAGAGAACATTGAGGAGCTCAAGAGGGATTACAAAGGTTGGAGAACCGTGAAACCCCTCTTTGAGTCCCTGACACACTGGTGGGAAGTGATCAAGGGAAGCATCAAGAGGTTTTTCATCCGCAAAGGCACCCAGAAAGCTAGAAAGGAACAGAGGGAAATGTCCCGACTCCAGAAAAAGATGCAGAATCTGCTCCGGCTGCAGTCGATGGGGGTCGATGTCAAGGAGGAGCTCCAAGAGGTGAAGGGCCAGCAAGCCTCGCACTTTGCCTCGGAGGCCTCCAAGATCATCTTCCGTTCCAGGGTCCGCTCCGTGGAGCAGGATGAGACGTGCTCACGTTTCTTCTTCCAAAAGGTACACAGAGAGCGCTCTGTGATCAGCAGCCTGAAGGAAGAAGACGGCTCAGTAAAGTCATTACGGTCCGACATTCTGAGGATCAGCAAATCCTTTTATGCCGGACTGTATGACGTGAAGCCCACGGACAGCACGGCCTCCCAGTCCTTCCTGTCCTCTATCACGGAGGTCTTAGACCACAGTACGCGGGAGAGCCTGGACAAACCGCTAACTCCTGATGAACTGACTAAGGCCCTCGAGTCCTTCGAGAAGAGTAAAACCCCCGGAAGCGACGGCTTGCCGGCGGAGTTGTATTCGGCTCTGTGGGACTTGATCGGCCCAGACCTGCTAGAAGTGTACGAGAGTATGCTCCTGGCCGGCAGCATGTCAGAATCCATGAGGAAAGGCATCATCACCCTCATCTACAAGCACAAGGGGGAAAGGGAGGAAATTAGAAATTGGCGACCCATTTCACTGTTGAATGTGGACTATAAGATTCTGTCCAAGGTCATCGCCAACCGGGTCAAATCCGCTCTGGAATTGGTGATTCACCCTGACCAGACCTGCTCTGTGCCAGGCAGGAAGATCTCTGACAGCCTGGCGCTGCTCAGGGATACGATTGCCTATGTACAGGACAGGGGTGTGGATACCTGCCTCATCAGCTTGGATCAGGAGAAGGCCTTTGACAGAATATCGCACACCTACATGGGGGATGTGCTCTCCAAAATGGGGTTTGGGGAGGGAATTCGAAATTGGATCCAACTGCTCTACACTAACATCAGTAGCGCAGTCTCAATCAATGGGTGGGAAACAGATAGCTTTCCGATTAAATCTGGAGTCAGGCAGGGCTGCCCTCTCTCGCCTGTCCTTTTCGTGTGTTGCATAGAACCCTTTGCCGAGTCCATCAGGAAGGATCCGGGCATAAGAGGAGTGACGATCCCAGGCAGTGGAGGCACTCAGGTAAAAGCCTCCCTGTACATGGACGACGTCGCCGTCTTCTGCTCGGATCCGCTGTCGGTGCGCAGACTGATGCACATCTGCGACCAGTTCGAACTGGCCTCGGGAGCCAAGGTAAATCGTGGGAAGAGCGAGGCCATGTTCTTTGGGAACTGGGCTGACCGATCCTTTGTCCCCTTCACTGTCAGGGCTGACGGCCTGAAGGTGCTGGGGATATGGTTCGGAGGGACCGGGGCATGCGTTAGAAACTGGAAGGAGCGAGTGGCTATGGTGAAAAGGAAACTGGGCATGTGGGAGCGACGCTCCCTCTCCATTGCGGGTAAGAACCTGGTCATCAGGTGTGAGGTACTCTCGCTGTTGCTGTACGTGGCGCAGGTCTGGCCCATTCCAGACTCCTGCGCGATGGCGATCACCCGAGCCATCTTCCGCTTTATCTGGAGGTCGAAAATGGATCGTGTCCGCAGGGACGCGATGTACAAGCCTCTAGATAAAGGGGGAAAAAACGTGCCCAACATCGCCCTCATACTGATGGCCACCTTTGTGTGTGGCTGCATCAAGCGGTGCGTAGACCCTCAGTACGCAAACACCAAGTGTCACTACGTGCTGAGGTTCTACCTGTCCCCGGTGTTGCGAAGGATGGGTCTGGCCACGCTGCCGCGGAACGCTCCAAGTAGTTGGACCGTGCCGTACCACCTGTCCCTGGTGGAAAAATTTATGCAGAAAAACACCTTTGACCACAAGTCCATCAGGCAGTGGTCAGCACGTAACGTCCTAGAGGCCCTGAGGGATAAGGAGAGGGTGGACCCTGTGGGATGGTTCCCCGAGCAGACTGTCAAAGTCATTTGGCAGAATGCCTCATCGCCAGAACTTTCCAACAAGCACCAAGACGTAGCTTGGCTGGTGGTGAGAAAGGCCCTCCCCGTCAGATCCTTCCTACACGCCAGGAAGCTCACCCCCTCTGCACGTTGCCCTCGAGGTGGCTGTGGTGGGGAAGAGACCGTTGTTCACCTCCTTGTGGATTGTGCCTTTGCAAAGAAAGTCTGGAGAGAGATGCAGTGGTTGCTGTCGAGGTTCATCCCGAGCAGTTCTGTGACACAGGACTCTGTGCTCTACGGGCTGTTCCCAGGGACACACACCGAGACAAACATCAACTGCAGCTGGAGGATCATCAACTCAGTGAAAGAGGCGCTTTGGTCTGCCCGAAACTTGTTGGTCTTCCAGCACAAAGAGTTGTCCCCGACCGATTGTTGCGGACTGGCACAATCCAAAGTCCAGGACTACGTGCTGAGGGACGCACTAAAGCTTGGGGCAGCTGCCGCAAAGGCGCAATGGGGAAGGGTCGCTGTCTAAGACCTTTCTACCACAGCGCACCGAGAGACTGGGAACTGTTTAGAGCCCCTCGGGCTGTACAGATCAAAATGAAAGGCTGTAAATGATTGTAATATTGTTTGTACTGATGCACCCGGTGATACATCTTGTAAAAGTGTAACCTGGATTGTACCCTTGTAATGTTGTTTTTGAAATGGTTTGGAATGTGATTGAAGATATTTTATGAATAAAGTATATTTTTACAAAAAAAAAAAAAAAAAAATCCGAGGTCAAGGAGGTGGTGGGCGGGCGACTCCTCGTAGCAGATGTAATGTACAAGAACGCTCCACTCCGGCTAATTAACGTGTAAGGCCCGGCACAAGGGGCTGAGCGGCTGGAGGTTTTTCAGCAGCTCCCACTGCTGCTGGCGACCTCCAGGCCGGTCATTCTGGGCGGGGACTTCAACTGCATCATCGATGCGGCTGGACGATCCGGCAGGGCTGGAAGCAGATTGGACGCTACGTCCAGATCCCTGATGGAAACAGTTAAGGATGCCAAGCTGCACGACGTCTTCAGCAACCCTGCAGACGGAGCGCAGCGTAGATACACCTGGTCGCGGCCAGACGGGTCCATTCGTTCCAGGATAGACTTCCTGTTTGTGTCCCGTGCATTCACAGTCAGATCCACCGAGGTCAAGCCGGTGTTCTTCTCTGACCACTGCCTCCTACTGGCGGACTGCCACTTGGAGAAGGACCTGAGGGTGGGCAGGGGGGCATGGAAGCTAAATGTGCAACTGCTGACCCCAGAGAACATTGAGGAGCTCAAGAGGGATTACAAAGGTTGGAGAACCGTGAAACCCCTCTTTGAGTCCCTGACACACTGGTGGGAAGTGATCAAGGGAAGCATCAAGAGGTTTTTCATCCGCAAAGGCACCCAGAAAGCTAGAAAGGAACAGAGGGAAATGTCCCGACTCCAGAAAAAGATGCAGAATCTGCTCCGGCTGCAGTCGATGGGGGTCGATGTCAAGGAGGAGCTCCAAGAGGTGAAGGGCCAGCAAGCCTCGCACTTTGCCTCGGAGGCCTCCAAGATCATCTTCCGTTCCAGGGTCCGCTCCGTGGAGCAGGATGAGACGTGCTCACGTTTCTTCTTCCAAAAGGTACACAGAGAGCGCTCTGTGATCAGCAGCCTGAAGGAAGAAGACGGCTCAGTAAAGTCATCACGGTCCGACATTCTGAGGATCAGCAAATCCTTTTATGCCGGACTGTATGACGTGAAGCCCACGGACAGCACGGCCTCCCAGTCCTTCCTGTCCTCTATCACGGAGGTCTTAGACCACAGTACGCGGGAGAGCCTAGACAAACCGCTAACTCCTGATGAACTGACTAAGGCCCTTGAGTCCTTCGAGAAGAGTAAAACCCCCGGAAGCGACGGCTTGCCGGCGGAGTTGTATTCGGCTCTGTGGGACTTGATCGGCCCAGACCTGCTAGGGGTGTACGAGAGTATGCTCCTGGCCGGTAGTATGTCAGAATCCATGAGGAAAGGCATCATCACCCTCATCTACAAGCACAAGGGGGAAAGGGAGGAAATTAGAAATTGGCGACCCATTTCACTGTTGAATATGGACTATAAGATTCTGTCCAAGGTCATCGCCAATCGGGTCAAATCCGCTCTGGAATTGGTGATTCACCCTGACCAGACCTGCTCTGTGCCAGGCAGGAAGATCTCTGACAGCCTGGCGCTGCTCAGGGATACGATTGCCTATGTACAGGACAGGGGTGTGGATACCTGCCTCATCAGCTTGGATCAGGAGAAGGCCTTTGACAGAATATCGCACACCTACATGGGGGATGTGCTCTCCAAAATGGGGTTTGGGGAGGGAATTCGAAATTGGATCCAACTGCTCTACACTAACATCAGTAGCGCAGTCTCAATCAATGGGTGGGAAACAGATAGCTTTCCGATTAAATCTGGAGTCAGGCAGGGCTGTCCTCTCTCGCCTGTCCTTTTCGTGTGTTGCATAGAACCCTTTGCCGAGTCCATCAGGAAGGATCCGGGCATAAGAGGAGTGACGATCCCAGGCAGTGGAGGCACTCAGGTAAAAGCCTCCCTGTACATGGACGACGTCGCCGTCTTCTGCTCGGATCCGCAGTCGGTGCGCAGACTGATGCACATCTGCGACCAGTTCGAACTGGCCTCGGGAGCCAAGGTAAATCGTGGGAAGAGCGAGGCCATGTTCTTTGGGAACTGGGCTGACCGATCCTTTGTCCCCTTCACTGTCAGGGCTGACGGCCTGAAGGTGCTGGGGATATGGTTCGGAGGGACCGGGGCATGCGTTAGAAACTGGAAGGAGCGAGTGGCTATGGTGAAAAGGAAACTGGGCATGTGGGAGCGACGCTCCCTCTCCATTGCGGGAAAGAACCTGGTCATCAGGTGTGAGGTACTCTCGCTGTTGCTGTACGCGGCGCAGGTCTGGCCCATTCCAGATTCCTGCGCGATGGCGATCACTCGAGCCATCTTCCGCTTTATCTGGAGGTCGAAAATGGATCGTGTCCGCAGGGACGCGATGTACAAGCCTCTAGATAAAGGGGGAAAAAACGTGCCCAACATCGCCCTCATACTGATGGCCACCTTTGTGTGTGGCTGCATCAAGCGGAGCGTAGACCCTCAGTACGCAAACACCAAGTGTCACTACGTGCTGAGGTTCTACCTGTCCCCGGTGTTGCGAAGGATGGGTCTGGCCACGCTGCCGCGGAACGCTCCAAGTAGTTGGACCGTGCCGTACCACCTGTCCCTCGTGGAAACATTTATGCAGAAAAACACCTTTGACCACAAGTCCATCAGGCAGTGGTCAGCACGTAACGTCCTAGAGGCCCTGAGGGAAAAGGAGAGGGTGGACCCTGTGGGATGGTTCCCCGAGCAGACTGTCAAAGTCATTTGGCAGAATGCCTCATCGCCAGAACTTTCCAACAAGCACCAAGACGTGGCTTGGCTGGTGGTGAGAAAGGCCCTCCCCGTTAGATCCTTCCTACACGCCAGGAGTCTCACCCCCTCTGCACGTTGCCCTCGAGGTGGCTGTGGTGGGGAAGAGACCGTTGTTCACCTCCTTGTGGATTGTGCCTTTGCAAAGAAAGTCTGGAGAGAGATGCAGTGGTTGCTGTCGAGGTTCATCCCAAGCAGTTCTGTGACACAGGACTCTGTGCTCTACGGGCTGTTCCCAGGGACACACACCGAGACAAACATCAACTGCAGCTGGAGGATCATCAACTCGGTGAAAGAGGCGCTTTGGTCTGCCCGAAACTTGTTGGTCTTCCAGCACAAAGAGTTGTCCCCGACCGATTGTTGCGGACTGGCACAATCCAAAGTCCAGGACTACGTGCTGAGGGACGCACTAAAGCTTGGGGCAGCTGCCGCAAAGGCGCAATGGGGAAGGGTCGCTGTCTAAGATCTTTCTGCCACAGCGCACCGAGAGACTGGGAACTGTTTAAATCCCCTCGGGCTGTACAGCTCAAAATGAAAGGCTGTAAATGATTGTAATATTGTTTGTACTGATGCACCTGGTGATACATTTTGTAAAAGTTTAACCGGATTGTACCCTTGTAATGGTGTTTTTGAAATGGTTTGGAATGTGATTGAAGATATTTTATGAATAAAGTATATTTTTGCAAAAAAAAAGTGTGTTTTTTGTGGATATCATTTCTTTAACTGGGGAGTTTCAGCAAAGGCTTTGGCCCTTTTGCCCTTTGGTATTGGAAGCTCTTCTGTGGTTGTTTGTTCTCCTTTGAAGGGGCTTCAGTGCCTAACATAGAGAACTTAAAGGGGTGATGGCTGCAACCAGTCCAGCCCCAAACCAGGGGGTACGTAACACTGTTAGGGTGGCAATGAAAGACAGCGAAGGAGGTATACCCACTGACCGTGCCTTCTTCATTCAGAGAAGACTTTTGGAGTCCTGTGGATTTGAAGCCACAGAGATCTACTGCCTGCAGGATTTCCCCAGCACTGGATACTTAGATGTAACCTTCAAGAATGTGGCTGTCTGCGTCAAATTCCTGAATGTGTTCAAGGAGAAGAGAGGCCAGTCACAGATAAGAATCCTCATAGTGGAGCCACTCTTTGCTCTGCCATTGGAACAGGACCGTGTGGTGACTATGCATCTCTACAACCCCCATGTCCCTGTCGCCGATGTGCTCACCTTCCTCACCAGGTACGTCAACAAGGTTGGGAACTGCACCGAGGTCAAAGACACCTTCGGGATTTGGACCAGCAAACGCCAGGTCAAGGTCACGCTCAAGACAGATGGTAAGGGAGCCATCCTCCACCCTCCTTCCAGCTTTGCCATCAGGGGAAGCCGTAGCTACCTTATCTGCGCTGGGATCTCTGCCGCTCATGTGGCAAATCTGGTCATTTGGTGGCCAACTGCAGCGCCGCCCTCTGCAAGAACTGCAAGCAGGAAGGGCACCAGACAAAGGACTGCA
This sequence comes from Cetorhinus maximus, assembly GCF_964194155.1. Lineage (NCBI taxonomy): Eukaryota > Metazoa > Chordata > Chondrichthyes > Lamniformes > Cetorhinidae > Cetorhinus > Cetorhinus maximus. The sequence continues at coordinate 15,428,967 of NC_135889.1, forward strand.
AACAGACTAAGTGCTGCAACCTGTGTGGCGAGGCAGGTCACCTCTACAGGACCTGCCTCAAACACTGCCTCACTTACATACAGGCAGCCAAAACCAACGAGGGGGAAGCAGATGAAATGGTCAATGTCACTACCGCCAAGGACACTTGCAAACCTCTACCCACCAAATCCTCCAGCGAGCACAGTGGGACAAAGGGGGACACGGAGAGAGACAAGACGAAGGGAAACATTGAGGCAGCAGACAGCCAAACAACTGTACTGCCCCCTGAACCTCCCACTCCTCAGCAGAACGAATCAATAGAGGAGGAAGTAGCAGAAAATCAGCCAGGGGTGTGGTAGCTGGTGAAGAGGACCAAAAAGAAGAAGGGGCTAAGAAAGGACCGAGCTACTTCCCAGATGAGTAGCAAGAGGCATCTCCCATCCGACACGGCTGACAAGGGCAGCTGCTCTTTGGAAGAAGAAGGGCAAGGTTGGCACCAACAGAAGATGCGGCAAAGATCTGGGGAGCTGGAGGAGGAGGCACCCGAGCTCCAGAACATTGGAGACACTGGACAGACCAGCGCACCCCAACTTTGAGCTCAACTTGAAGAGGCCAGCGCACGCCAGCCCAAGGAAGCTGGGAGCAGTGAGGCGCTCAGCGCACCCCAGCTCCGGGAAGCTGGGAGCAGTGAGGCGCTGAGCGCACCCCAGCCCCAGGAAGCAGGGAGCAGTGAGGCGCTCAGCGCACCGCAGCTCCGGGAAGCTGGGAGCAGTGAAGCGCTCAGCGCACCCCAGCTCCGGGAAGCTGGGAGCAGTGAAGCGCTCAGCGCACCCCAGCTCCGGGAAGCTGGGAGCAGTGAGGCGCTCAGCGCACCCCAGCTCCGGAAAGCTGGGAGCAGTGAGGCGCTCAGCGCACCCCAGCTCCGGGAAGCTGGGAGCAGTGAGGCGCTCAGCGCACACCAGCTCCGGGAAGCTGGGAGCAGTGAAGCGCTCAGCGCACCCCAGCTCCGGGAAGCTGGGAGCAGTGAGGTGCTCAGCGCACCCCAGACACAGGAATCTGGGAGCAGTGAGGCGCTCAGCGCACCCCAGCTCCGGGAAGCTGGGAGCAGTGAGGCGCTCAGCACACCCCAGCCCCAGGAATCTGGGAGCAGTGAGGCGCTCAGCGCACCCCAGCTCCAGGAAGCTGGGAGCAGTGAGGCGCTCAGCACACCCCAGCCCCAGGAATCTGGGAGCAGTGAGGCGCTCAGCACACCCCAGCCCCAGGAATCTGGGAGCAGTGAGGCGCTCAGCACACCCCAGCCCCGGGAATCTGGGAGCAGTGAGGCGCTCAGCACACCCCAGCACCGGGAATCTAGGAGCAGTGAGGCGCTCAGCGCAACCCAGCCCCGGGAAGCTGGGAGCAGTGAGGCGCTCAGCGCACCCCAGCCCCGGGAAGCTGAGAGCAGTGAGGCGCTCAGCGCACCCCAGCCCCGGGAAGCTGAGAGCAGTGAGGCGCTCAGCGCACCCCAGCCCCGGGAAGCTGGGAGCAGTGAGGCGCTCAGCGCACCCCAGTCCCGGGAAGCTGGTAGCAGTGAGGCGCTCAGCGCACCCCAGCTCCGGGAAGCTGGGAGCAGTGAGTCGCTCAGCGCACCCCAGCCCCGGGAAGCTGGGAGCAGTGAGGCGCGCATGGGAACCCCAGCCCCGGTAGGCTGGGAGCAGTGAGGCGCTCAGCGCACCCCAGCTCCGGGAAGCTGGGAGCAGTGAGGCGCTCAGCGCACCCCAGCCTCGGGAAGCTGGGAGCTGTGAGGCGCTCAGCGCACCCCAGCTCCAGGAAGCTGGGAGCAGTGAGGCGCTCAGCGCACACCAGCTCCGGGAAGCTGGGAGCAGTGAGGCGCTCAGCGCACCCCAGCTCCGGGAAGCTGGGAGCAGTGAGGCGCTCAGCGCACCCCAGCCCTGGGAAGTTGGGAGCAGTGAGGCGCTCAGCCCACCCCAGCCCCGGGAAGCTGGGAGCAGTAAGGCGCTCAGCGCACCCCAGCACCGGGAAGCTGGGAGCAGTGAGGCGCTCAGCGCACCCCAGCTCCGGGAAGCTGGGAGCAGTGAGGCGCTCAGCGCACCCCGGCCCAAGGAAGCTGGGAGCAGTGAGGCGCTCAGCACACCCCAGCCCCAGGAAGCTGGGAGCAGTGAAGCGCTCAGCGCACCCCAGCTCCAGGAAGCTGGGAGCAGTGAAGCGCTCAGCGCACCCTAGCTCCAGGATGCTGGGAGCAGTGAGGCGCTCAGCGCACCCTAGCTCTGGGAAGCTGGGAGCAGTGAGGCGCTCAGCGCATCCTAGCTCCAGGATGCTGGGAGCAGTGAAGCGCTCAGCGCACCCCAGCTCCGGGAAGCTGGGAGCAGTGAGGCGCTCAGCGCACCCTAGCTCCAGGAAGCTGGGAGCAGTGAAGAGCTCAGCGCACTCCAGCCCCAGGAAGCTGGGAGCAGTGAGGCGCTCAGCGCACCCTAGCTCCGGGAAGCTGGGAGCAGTGAGGCGCTCAGCGCACCCCAGCTCCGGAAAGCTGGGAGCAGTGAGGCGCTCAGCGCACCCCAGCTCCAGGAAGCTGGGAGCAGTGAGGCGCTCAGCACACCCCAGCCCCAGGAAGCTGGGAGCAGTGAAGCGCTCAGCGCGACGCAGCTCCGGGAAGCTGGGAGCAGTGAAGCGCTCAGCGCACTCCAGCTCCGGGAAGCTGGGAGCAGTGAAGCGCTCAGCGCAACCCAGCTACGGAAAGCTGGGAGCAGTGAGGCGCTCAGCGCACCCCAGCTCCGGGACGTTGGGAGCAGTGAGGCGCTCAGCGCACCCCAGCTCCAGGAAGCTGGGAGCAGTGAGGCGCTCAGCGCACCCCAGCTCCAGGAAGCTGGGAGCAGTGAGGCGCTCAGCGCACCCCATCTTCGGGAAGCTGGGAGCAGTGAGGCGCTCAGCACACCCCAGCCCCAGGAATCTGGGAGCAGTGAGGAGCTCAGCACACCCCAGCCCCGGGGATCTGGGAGCAGTGAGGCGCTCAGCACACCCCAGACCCGGGAAGCTGGGAGCAGTGAGGCGCTCAGCGCACCCCAGCTCCAGGAAGCTGGGAGCAGTGAGGCGCTCAGCACACCCCAGCTCCGGGAAGCTGGGAGCAGTGAGGCGCTCAGCACACCTCAGCCCCGGGAAGCTGGGAGAAGTGAGGCGCTCAGCGCACCCCAGCTCCGGGAAGCTGGGAGCAGTGAGGCGCTCAGCGCACCGCAGCCCCGGGAAGCTGGGAGCAGTGAGGCGCTGAGCGCACCCCAGCTCCGGGAAGCTGGGAGCAGTGAGGCGCTCAGCGCACCCCAGCTCCGGGAAGCTGGGAGCAGTGAGGCGCTCAGCGCACCCCAGCTCCGGGAAGCTGCGAGCAGTGAGGCGCTCAGCGCACCCCAGCTCCGGGAAGCTGGGAGCAGTGAGGCGCTCAGCGCACCCCAGCTCCGGGAAACTGGGAGCAGTGAGGCGCTCAGCGCACCCCAGCCGCGGGAAGCTGAGAGCAGTGAGGCGCTCAGCGCATCCCAGCTCCGGGAAGCTGGGAGCAGAGAGGCGCTCAGCGCACCCCAGCTCCAGGAAGCTGGGAGCAGTGAGGCGCTCAGAGCATCCTAGCTCCAGGAAGCTGGGAGCAGTGAAGCCCTCAGCGCACCCCAGCACCGGGAAGCTGGGAGCAGTGAGGCGCTAAGCACACCCGAGCCGCAGGAAGTTGGGAGCAGTGAGGCGCTCAGCGCACCCTAGCTCCAGGAAGATGGGAGCAGTGAAGCGCTCAGCGCACCCCAGCTCCGGGAAGCTGGGAGCAGTGAGGCGCTCAGCGCAACTCAGCTCCAGGAAGCTGGGAGCAGTGAGGCGCTCAGCGCACCCCAGCTCCAGGAAGCTGGGAGCAGTGAGGCGCTCAGCACACCCCAGCTCCAGGAAGCTGGGAGCAGTGAGGCGCTCAGCGCACCCCAGCTCCGGGAAGCTGGGAGCAGTGAGGCGCTCAGCACACCCCAGCTCCGGGAAGCTGGGAGCAGTGAAGCGCTCAGTGCACCCCAGCTCCGGGAAGCTGGGAGCAGTGAGGTGCTAAGCGCACCCCAGACACAGGAATCTGGGAGCAGTGAGGCGCTCAGCGCACCCCAGCTCCGGGAAGCTGGGAGCAGTGAGGCGCTCAGCACACCCCAGCCCCAGGAATCTGGGAGCAGTGAGGCGCTCAGCGCACCGCAGCTCCGGGAATCTGGGAGCAGTGAGGCGCTCAGCACACCCCAGCCCCAGGAATCTGGGAGCAGTGAGGCGCTCAGCACACCCCAGCCCAAGGAATCTGGGAGCAGTGAGGCGCTCAGCACACCCCAGCCCCGGGAATCTGGGATCAGTGAGGCGCTCAGCACACCCCAGCACCGGGAATCTGGGAGCAGTGAGGCGCTCAGCGCACCCTAGCTCCAGGAAGCTGGGAGCAGTGAGGCGCTCAGAGCACCCTAGCTCCAGGAAGCTGGGAGCAGTGAAGCGCTCAGCGCACCCCAGCCCCGGGAAGCTGGGAGCAGTGAGGCGCTCAGCGCACCCCAGCTCCGGGAAGCTGGGATCAGTGAAGCGCTCAGCACACCCCAGCTCCGGGAAGCTGGGAGCACTCAGGCGCTCAGCGCACCCTAGCTCCAGGAAGCTGGGAGCAGTGAAGCGCTCAGCGCACCCCAGCCCCAGGAAGCTGGGAGCAGTGAGGCGCTCAGCGCACTCCAGCTCCGGGAAGCTGGGAGCAGTGAAGCGCTCAGCGCACCCCAGCTCCGGGAAGCTGGGAGCAGTGAGGCGCTCAGCGCACCCCAGCTCCGGGAAGCTGGGAGCAGTGAGGCGCTCAGCGCACCCCAGCCCCAGGAATCTGGGCGCAGTGAGGCGCTCAGCACACCCCAGCCCCAGGACGTTGGGAGCAGTGAGGCGCTCAGCGCACCCCAGCTTTGGGAAGCTGGGAGCAGTGAGGCGCTCAGCACACCCCAGCCCCAGGAAGCTGGGAGCAGTGAGGCGCTCAGCACACCCCAGCCCCAGGAAGCTGGGAGCAGTGAGGCGCTCAGCGCACCCCAGCCCCAGGAAGCTGGGAGCAGTGAGGCGCTCAGCACACCGCAGCCCCGGGAAGCTGGGAGCAGTGAAGCGCTCAGCGCACCCCAGCTCCGGGAAGCTGGGAGCAGTGAGGCGCTCAGCGCACCCCAGCTCTTGGAAGCTGGGAGCAGTGAGGCGCTCAGCACACCACAGCCCCAGGAAGCTGGGAGCAGTGAAGCGCTCAGCGCAACCCAGCTCCGGGAAGCTGGGAGCAGTGAAGCGCTCAGCGCACTCCAGCTCCGGGAAGCTGGGAGCAGTGAGGCGCTCAGCGCACCCAAGCTCCGGAAAGCAGGGAGCAGTGAGGCGCTCAGCGCACCCCAGTTCCAGGACGCTGGGAGCAGTGAGGCGCTCAGCGCACCCCAGCTCGAGGAAGCTGGGAGCAGTGAGGGGCTCAGCGCACCCCAGCTCCAGGAAGCTGGGAGCAGTGAGGCGCTCAGCGCACCCCATCTTCGGTAGGCTGGGAGCAGTGAGGCGCTCAGCACACCCCAGCCCCAGGAAGCTGGGAGCAGTGAGGCGCTCAGCGCTCCCCAGCTCCGGGAAGCTGGGGGCAGTGAGGCGCTCAGCACACCCTAGCTCCGGGAAGCTGGGAGCAGTGAAGCCCTCAGCGCACCCCAGCCCCGGGAAGCTGGGAGCAGTGAGGCGCTCAGCGCACCTCAGCCCCAGGAAGCTGGGAGCAGTGAGTCGCTCAGCACACCACAGCCCCAGGAAGCTGGGATCAGTGAGGCGCTCAGCACACCCCAGCACCGGGAATCTGGGAGCAGTGAGGCGCTCAGCGCACCCTAGCTCCAGGAAGCTGGGAGCAGTGAGGCGCTCAGAGCACCCTAGCTCCAGGAAGCTGGGAGCAGTGAAGCACTCAGCGCACCCCAGCCCCGGGAAGCTGGGAGCAGTGAGGCGCTCAGCGCACCCCAGCTCCGGGAAGCTGGGATCAGTGAAGCGCTCAGCACACCCCAGCTCCGGGAAGCTGGGAGCAGTCAGGCGCTCAGCGCACCCTAGCTCCAGGAAGCTGGGAGCAGTGAAGCGCTCAGCGCACCCCAGCCCCAGGAAGCTGGGAGCAGTGAGGCGCTCAGCGCACCCTAGCTCCGGGAAGCTGGGAGCAGTGAGGCGCTCAGAGCACCCCAGCTCCGGGAAGCTGGGAGCAGTGAGGCGCTCAGCGCACCCAAGCTCCAGGAAGCTGGGAGCAGTGAGGCGCTCAGCACACCACAGCCCGAGGAAGCGGGGAGCAGTGAAGCGCTCAGCGCGACCCAGCTCCGGGAAGCTGGGAGCAGTGAAGCGCTAAGCGCAACCCAGCAACGGAAAGCTGGGAGAAGTGAGGCGCTCAGCGCACCCCAGCTCCGGGACGCTGGGAGCAGTGAGGCGCTCAGCGCACCCCAGCTCCAGGAAGCTGGGAGCAGTGAGGCGCTCAGCGCACCCCAGCTCCAGGAAGCTGGGAGCAGTGAGGCGCTCAGCGCACCCCATCTTCGGGAAGCTGGGAGCAGTGAGGCGCTCAGCACACCCCAGCCCCAGGAATCTGGGAGCAGTGAGGCGCTCAGCACACCCCAGCCCCAGGAAGCTGGGAGCAGTGAGGCGCTCAGCACACCACAGCCCCGGGAAGCTGGGAGCAGTGAGGCGCTCAGCGCACCCCAGCTCCAGGAAGCAGGGAGCAGTGAGGCGCTCAGCACACCCCAGCTCCGGGAAGCTGGGAGCAGTGAGGCGCTCAGCACACCCCAGCCCCGGGAAGCTGGGAGCAGTGAGGCGCTCAGCCCACCGCAGCCCCGGGAAGCTGGGAGCAGTGAGGCGCTCAGCGCAACCCAGCTCCGGGAAGCTGGGAGCAGTGAGGCGCTCAGCGCACCCCAGCTCCGGGAAGCTGGGAGCAGTGAGGCGCTCAGCGCACCCCAGCTCCGGGAAGCTGGGAGCAGTGAGGCGCTCAGCGCACCCCAGCTACGGGAAGCTGGGAGCAGTGAGGCGCTCAGCGCACCCCAGCTCTGGGAAGCTGGGAGCAGTGAGGCGCTCAGCGCACCCCAGCCGCGGGAAGCTGGGAGCAGTGAGGCGCTCAGCGCACCCCTGCTCCGGGAAGCTGGGAGCAGTGAGGCGCTCAGCGCACCCCAGCTCCAGGAAGCTGGGAGCAGTGAGGCGCTCAGCACACCCTTGCTCCAGGAAGCTGGGAGCAGTGAAGCCCTCAGCGCCCCCCAGCCCCGGGAAGCTGGGAGCAGTGAGGCGCTCAGCACACCCGAGCCGCAGGAAGTTGGGAGCATTAAGGCGCTCAGCGCACCCTAGATCCAGGAAGCTGGGAGCAGTGAAGCGCTCAGTGCACCCTAGCTCCAGGAAGCCTGGAGCAGTGAGGCGCTCAGCGCACCCTAGCTCCAGGAAGCTGGGAGCAGTGAAGCGCTCAGCGCACCCCAGCCCCGGGAAGCTGGGAGCAGTGAGGCGCTCAGCGCACCCCAGCTCCAGGAAGCTGGGAGCAGTGAGGCGCTCAGCGCACTCCAGCTCCGGGAAGCTGGGAGCAGTGAAGCGCTCAGCGCACCCCAGCTCCGGGAAGCTGGGAGCAGTGAGGCGCTCAGCGCACCCCAGCTCCGGGAAGCTGGGAGCAGTGAGGCGCTCAGCGCACCCCAGCCCCAGGAATCTGGGCGCAGTGAGGCGCTCAGCACACCCCAGCCCCAGGAAGCTGGGAGCAGTGAGGCGCTCAGCGCACCCCAGCCCCAGGAAGCTGGGAGCAGTGAGGCGCTCAGCACACCCCAGCCCCGGGAAGCTGGGAGCAGTGAAGCGCTCAGCGCACCCCAGCCTCGGGAAGCTGGGAGCAGTGAGGCGCTCAGCGCACCCTAGCTCCAGGAAGCAGGGAGCAGTGAAGCGCTCAGCGCACCCCAGCCCCAGGAAGCTGGGAGCAGTGAGGCGCTCAGCGCACCCTAGCTCCGGGAAGCTGGGAGCAGTGAGGCGCTCAGCACACCCCAGCTCCGGGAAGCTGGGAGCAGTGAGGCGCTCAGCGCACCCCAGCTCCTGGAAGCTGGGAGCAGTGAGGCGCTCAGCACACCACAGCCCCAGGAAGCTGGGAGCAGTGAAGTGCTCAGCGCACTCCAGCTCCGGGATGCTGGGAGCAGTGAAGCGCTCAGCGCACTCCAGCTCCGGGAAGCTGGGAGCAGTGAAGCGCTCAGCGCACCCCAGCCCCGGGAAGCTGGGAGTAGTGAGGCGCTCAGCGCACCCCAGCTCCGGGACGCTGGGAGCAGTGAGGCGCTCAGCGCACCCCAGCTCCAGGAAGCTGGGAGCAGTGAGGCGCTCAGCGCACCCCAGCTCCAGGAAGCTGGGAGCAGTGAGGCGCTCAGCGCACCCCAGATCCAGGAAGCTGGGAGCAGTGAAGCGCTCAGCGCACCCCAGCTCCAGGAAGCTGGGAGCAGTGAAGCGCTCAGCGCACCCTAGCTCCAGGATGCTGGGAGCAGTGAGGCGCTCAGCGCACCCTAGCTCCAGGAAGCTGGGAGCAGTGAGACGCTCAGAGCACCCTAGCTCCGGGAAGCTGGGAGCAGTGAAGCGCTCAGCGCACCCCAGCCCCGGGAAGCTGGGAGCAGTGAGGCGCTCAGCGCACCCCAGCTCCGGGAAGCTGGGAGCAGTGAAGCGCTCAGCGCACTCCAGCTCGGGGAAGCTGGGAGCAGTGAGGCGCTCAGCGCACCCCAGCTCCAGGAAGCTGGGAGCAGTGAAGCGCTCAGCGCAACCCAGCTCCGGGAAGCTGGGAGCAGTGAAGCGCTCAGCGCACTCCAGCTCCGGGAAGCTGGGAGCAGTGAAGCGCTCAGCGCACCCCAGCTCCGGGAAGCTGGGAGCAGTGAGGCGCTCAGCGCACCCCAGCTCCGGGAAGCTGGGAGCAGTGAGGCGCTCAGCGCACCCCAGCTCCGGGAAGCTGGGAGCAGTGAGGCGCTCAGCGCACACCAGCTCCGGGAAGCTGGGAGCAGTGAAGCGCTCAGCGCACCCCAGCTCCGGGAAGCTGGGAGCAGTGAGGTGCTCAGCGCACCCCAGACACAGGAATCTGGGAGCAGTGAGGCGCTCAGCGCACCCCAGCTCCGGGAAGCTGGGAGCAGTGAGGCGCTCAGCACACCCCAGCCCCAGGAATCTGGGAGCAGTGAGGCACTCAGCGCACCCCAGCTCCGGGAAGCTGGGAGCAGTGAGGCGCTCAGCACACCCCAGCCCCAGGAATCTGGGAGCAGTGAGGCGCTCAGCACACCCCAGCCCCAGGAATCTGGGAGCAGTGAGGCGCTCAGCACACCCCAGCCCCGGGAATCTGGGAGCAGTGAGGACCTCAGCACACCCCAGCACCGGGAATCTAGGAGCAGTGAGGCGCTCAGCGCACCCCAGCCCCGGGAAGCTGGGAGCAGTGAGGCGCTCAGCGCACCCCAGCCCCGGGAAGCTGAGAGCAGTGAGGCGCTCAGCGCACCCCAGCCCCGGGAAGCTGGGAGCAGTGAGGCGCTCAGCGCACCCCAGCCCCGGGAAGCTGGTAGCAGTGAGGCGCTCAGCGCACCCCAGCTCCGGGAAGCTGGGAGCAGTGAGTCGCTCAGCGCACCCCAGCCCCGGGAAGCTGGGAGCAGTGAGGCGCGCATGGGAACCCCAGCCCCGGTAGGCTGGGAGTAGTGAGGCGCTCAGCGCACCCCAGCTCCGGGAAGCTGGGAGCAGTGAGGCGCTCAGCGCACCCCAGCCCCGGGAAGCTGGGAGCTGTGAGGCGCTCAGCGCACCCCAGCTCCAGGAAGCTGGGAGCAGTGAGGCGCTCAGCGCACACCAGCTCCGGGAAGCTGGGAGCAGTGAGGCGCTCAGCGCACCCCAGCTCCGGGAAGCTGGGAGCAGTGAGGCGCTCAGCGCACCCCAGCCCTGGGAAGGTGGGAGCAGTGAGGCGCTCAGCCCACCCCAGCCCCGGGAAGCTGGGAGCAGTAAGGCGCTCAGCGCACCCCAGCACCGGGAAGCTGGGAGCAGTGAGGCGCTCAGCGCACCCCAGCTCCGGGAAGCTGGGAGCAGTGAGGCGCACAGCGCACCCCGGCCCAAGGAAGCTGGGAGCAGTGAGGCGCTCAGCACACCCCAGCCCCAGGAAGCTGGGAGCAGTGAGGCGCTCAGCGCACCCCAGCTCCAGGAAGCTGGGAGCAGTGAAGCGCTCAGCGCACCCTAGCTCGAGGATGCTGGGAGCAGTGAGGCGCTCAGCGCACCCTAGCTCTGGGATGCTGGGAGCAGTGAGGCGCTCAGCGCATCCTAGCTCCAGGATGCTGGGAGCAGTGAAGCGCTCAGCGCACCCCAGCTCCGGGAAGCTGGGAGCAGTGAGGCGCTCAGCGCACCCTAGCTCCAGGAAGCTGGGAGCAGTGAAGCGCTCAGCGCACTCCAGCCCGAGGAAGCTGGGAGCAGTGAGGCGCTCAACGCACCCTAGCTCCGGGAAGCTGGGAGCAGTGAGGCGCTCAGCGCACCCCAGCTCCGGAAAGCTGGGAGCAGTGAGGCGCTCAGCGCACCCCAGCTCCAGGAAGCTGGGAGCAGTGAGGCGCTCAGCACACCCCAGCCCCAGGAAGCTGGGAGCAGTGAAGCGCTCAGCGCGACGCAGCTCCGGGAAGCTGGGAGCAGTGAAGCGCTCAGCGCACTCCAGCTCCGGGAAGCTGGGAGCAGTGAAGCGCTCAGCGCAACCCAGCTACGGAAAGCTGGGAGCAGTGAGGCGCTCAGCGCACCCCAGCTCCGGGACGTTGGGAGCAGTGAGGCGCTCAGCGCACCCCAGCTCCAGGAAGCTGGGAGCAGTGAGGCGCTCAGCGCACCCCAGCTCCAGGAAGCTGGGAGCAGTGAGGCGCTCAGCGCACCCCATCTTCGGGAAGCTGGGAGCAGTGAGGCGCTCAGCACACCCCAGCCCCAGGAATCTGGGAGCAGTGAGGAGCTCAGCACACCCCAGCCCCGGGAATCTGGGAGCAGTGAGGCGCTCAGCACACCCCAGAGCCGGGAAGCTGGGAGCAGTGAGGCGCTCAGCGCACCCCAGCTCCAGGAAGCTGGGAGCAGTGAGGCGCTCAGCACACCCCAGCTCCGGGAAGCTGGGAGCAGTGAGGCGCTCAGCACACCCCAGCCCCAGGAAGCTGGGAGAAGTTAGGCGCTCAGCGCACCCCAGCTCCGGGAAGCTGGGAGCAGTGAGGCGCACAGCGCACCGCAGCCCGGGAAGCTGGAAGCAGTGAAGTGCTCAGCGCACCCCAGCTCCGGGAAGCTGGGAGCAGTGAAGCGCTCAGCGCACTCCAGCTCCGCGAAGCTGGGAGCAGTGAAGCGCTCAGTGCACCCCAGCTAAGGGAAGCTGGGAGCAGTGAGGCGCTCAGCGCACCCCAGCTCCGGGACGCTGGGAGCAGTGAGGCGCTCAGCGCACCCCAGCTCCGGGAAGCTGGGAGCAGTGAGGCGCTCAGCACACCCCAGCCCCAGGAATCTGGGAGCAGTGAGGCGCTCAGCGCACCGCAGCTCCGGGAATCTGGAGCAGTGAGGCGCTCAGCACACCCCAGCCCCAGGAATCTGGGAGCAGTGAGGCGCTCAGCACACCCCAGCCCCGGGAATCTGGGATCAGTGAGGCGCTCAGCACACCCCAGCACCGGGAATCTGGGAGCAGTGAGGCGCTCAGCGCACCCTAGCTCCAGGAAGCTGGGAGCAGTGAGGCGCTCAGAGCACCCTAGCTCCAGGAAGCTGGGAGCAGTGAAGCGCTCAGCGCACCCCAGCACCGGGAAGCTTGGAGCAGTGAGGCGCTCAGCGCACCCCAGCTCCGGGAAGCTGGGATCAGTGAAGCGCTCAGCACACCCCAGCTCCGGGAAGCTGGGAGCAGTCAGGGGCTCAGCGCACCCTAGCTCCAGGAAGCTGGGAGCAGTGAAGCGCTCAGCGCACCCCAGCCCCAGGAAGCTGGGAGCAGTGAGGCGCTCAGCGCACCCTAGCTCCGGGAAGCTGGGAGCAGTGAGGCGCTCAGCGCACCCCAGCTCCGGGAAGCTGGGAGCAGTGAGGCGCTCAGCGCACCCCAGCTCCAGGAAGCTGGGAGCAGTGAGGCGCTCAGCACACCACAGCCCCAGGAAGCGGGGAGCAGTGAAGCGCTCAGCGCGACCCAGCTCCGGGAAGCTGGGAGCAGTGAGGCGCTCAGCGCACCCCAGCTCCGGGAACCTGGGAGCAGTGAGGCGCTCAGCGCACCCCAGCCGCGGGAAGCTGGGAGCAGTGAGGCGTTCAGCGCACCCCTGCTCCGGGAAGCTGGGAGCAGTGAGGCGCTCAGCGCACCCCAGCTCCAGGAAGCTGGGAGCAGTGAGGCGCTCAGCGCACCCTTGCTCCAGGAAGCTGGGAGCAGTGAAGCCCTCAGCGCCCCCCAGCCCCGGGAAGCTGGGAGCAGTGAGGCGCTCAGCACACCCGAGCCGCAGGAAGTTGGGAGCATTAAGGCGCTCAGCGCACCCTAGATCCAGGAAGCTGGGAGCAGTGAAGCGCTCAGTGCACCCTAGCTCCAGGAAGCCTGGAGCAGTGAGGCGCTCAGCGCACCCTAGCTCCAGGGAGCTGGGAGCAGTGAAGCGCTCAGCGCACCCCAGCCCCGGGAAGCTGGGAGCAGTGAGGCGCTCAGCGCACCCCAGCTCCAGGAAGCTGGGAGCAGTGAGGCGCTCAGCGCACTCCAGCTCCGGGAAGCTGGGAGCAGTGAAGCGCTCAGCGCACCCCAGCTCCGGGAAGCTGGGAGAAGTGAGGCGCTCAGCGCACCCCAGCTCCGGGAAGCTGGGAGCAGTGAGGCGCTCAGCGCACCCCAGCCCCAGGAATCTGGGCGCAGTGAGGCGCTCAGCACACCCCAGCCCCAGGAAGCTGGGAGCAGTGAGGCGCTCAGCGCACCCCAGCTTTGGGAAGCTGGGAGCAGTGAGGCGCTCAGCACACCCCAGCCCCAGGAAGCTGGGAGCAGTGAGGCGCTCAGCACACCCCAGCCCCAGGAAGCTGGGAGCAGTGAGGCGCTCAGCGCACCCCAGCCCCAGGAAGCTGGGAGCAGTGAGGCGCTCAGCACACCCCAGCCCCGGGAAGCTGGGAGCAGTGAAGCGCTCAGCGCACCCCAGCTCCGGGAAGCTGGGAGCAGTGAGGCGCTCAGCGCACCCTAGCTCCAGCAAGCTTGGAGCAGTGAAGCGCTCAGCGCACCCCAGCCCCTGGAAGCTGGGAGCAGTGAGGCGCTCAGCGCACCCTAGCTCCGGGAAGCTGGGAGCAGTGAGGCGCTCAGCGCACCCCAGCTCCGGGAAGATGGGAGAAGTGAGGCGCTCAGCGCACACCAGCTCCAGGAAGCTGGGAGCAGTGAGGCGCTCAGCACACCACAGCCCCAGGAAGCTGGGAGCAGTGAAGCGCTCAGCGCAACCCAGCTCCGGGAAGCTGGGAGCAGTGAAGCGCTCAGCGCACTCCAGCTCCGGGATGCTGGGAGCTGTGAGGCGCTCAGCGCACCCCAGCTCCGGGAAGCTGGGAGCAGTGAGGCGCTCAGCGCATACCAGCTCCGGGAATCTGGGATAAGTGAGGCGCTCAGCGCACCCTAGCTCCGGGAAGCTGGTAGCAGTGAGTTGCTCAGCGCACCCCAGCCCTGGGAAGGTGGGAGCAGTGAGGCGCTCAGCGCACCCCAGCCCCGGGAAGCTGGGAGCAGTAAGGCGCTCAGCGCACCCCAGCCCCGGGAAGCTGGGAGCAATGAGGCGCTCAGCGCACCCCAGCTCCAGGAAGCTGGGAGCAGTGAAGCGCTCAGCGCACCCTAGCTCCAGGATGCTGGGAGCAGTGAGGCGCTCAGCGCACCCTAGCTCCGGGAAGCTGGGAGCAATGAAGCGCTCAGCGCACCACAGCTCCGGGAAGCTGGGAGCAGTGAAGCGCTCAGCGCAACCCAGCTACGGAAAGCTGGGAGCAGTGAGGCGCTCAGCGCACCCCAGCTCCGGGACGCTGGGAGCAGTGAGGCGCTCAGCGCACCCCAGCTCCAGGAAGCTGGGAGCAGTGAGGCGCTCAGCGCACCCCAGCTCCAGGAAGCTGGGAGCAGTGAGGCGCTGAGCGCACCCCATCTTCGGGAAGCTGGGAGCAGTGAGGCACTCAGCACACCCCAGCCCCAGGAATCTGGGAGCAGTGAGGCACTCAGCACACCCCAGCCCCAGGAATCTGGGAGCAGTGAGGCGCTCAGCACACCCCAGCCCCGGAAGCTGGGAGCAGTGAGGCGCTCAGCACACCCCAGCTCCGGGAAGGTGGGAGCAGTGAGGCTCTCAGCACACCGCCGCCCGGGGAAGCTGGGAGCAGTGAGGCGCTCAGCGCACCCCAGCTCCGGGAAGCTGGGAGCAGTGAGGCGCTCAGCGCACCGCAGCCCCGGGAAGCTGGGAGCAGTGAGGCGCTCAGCGCACCCCAGCTCCGGGAAGCTGGGAGCAGAGAGGCGCTCAGCGCAACCCAGCTCCGGGAAGCTGGGAGCAGTGAGGCGCTCAGCGCACCCAAGCCCCGGGAAGCTGGGAGCAGTGAGGCGCTCAGCGCACCCCAGCTCCAGGAAGCTGGGAGCAGTGAGGCGCTCAGTGCACCCCAGCTCCGGTAAGCTGGGAGCAGTGAGGCGCTCAGCGCACCCCAGCCGCGGGAAGCTGGGAGCAGTGAGGCGCTCAGCGCACCCCAGCTCCGGGAAGCTGGGAGCAGTGAGGCGCTCAGCACACCCCAGCTCCAGGAAGCTGGGAGCAGTGAGGCTCTCAGCGCACCCTAGCTCCAGGAAGCTGGGAGCAGTGAAGCCCTCAGCGCACCCCAGCCCCGGGAAGCTGGGAGCAGTGAGGCGCTCAGCACACCCGAGCCGCAGGAAGTTGGAGCAGTGAGGCGCTCAGCGCACCCTAGATCCAGGAAGCTGGGAGCAGTGAAGCGCTCAGTGCACCCTAGCTCCAGGAAGCCTGGAGCAGTGAGGCGCTCAGCACATCCCAGCCCCAGGAAGCTGGGAGCAGTGAGGCGCTCAGCGCACCCCAGCCTAGGGAAGCTGGGAGCAGTGAGGCGCTCAGCGCACCCTAGCTCCAGGAAGCTTGGAGCAGTGATGCGCTCAGCGCACCCCAGCCCCAGGAAGCTGGGAGCAGTGAGGCGCTCAGCGCACCCTAGCTCTGGGAAGCTGGGAGCAGTGAGGCGCTCAGCGCACCCCAGCTCCGGGAAGCTGGGAGCAGTGAGGCGCTCAGCGCACCCCAGCTCCAGGAAGCTGGGAGCAGTGAAGAGCTCAGCGCACCCCAGCTCCAGGAAGCTGGGAGCAGTGAAGCGCTGAGCGCACCCTAGCTCCAGGATGCTGGGAGCAGTGAGGCGCTCAGCGCACCCTAGCTCCAGGAAGCTGGGAGCAGTGAGGCGCTCAGAGCACCCTAGCTCCGGGAAGCTGGGAGCAGTGAAGCGCTCAGCGCACTCCAGTTCCGGGAACTGGGAGCAGTGAAGCGCTCAGCGCACCCCTGCTCCGGGAAGCTGGGAGCAGTGAGGCGCTCAGCGCACCCCAGCCCCAGGAATCTGGGAGCAGTGAGGCGCTCAGCACATCCCAGCACCAGGAAGCTGAGAGCAGTGAGGCGCTAAGCGCACCCCAGCCTAGGGAAGCTGGGAGCAGTGAGGCGCTCAGCGCACCCTAGCTCCAGGAAGCTGGGAGCAGTGATGCGCTCAGCGCACCCCAGCTCCGGGAAGCTGGGAGCAGTGAGGCGCTCAGCGCACCCCAGCTCCAGGAAGCTGGGAGCAGTGAGGCGCTCAGCACACCACAGCCCCAGGAAGCGGGGAGCAGTGAAGCGCTCAGCGCGACCCAGCTCCGGGAAGCTGGGAGCAGTGAAGCGCTAAGCGCACTCCAGCTCCGGGAAGCTGGGAGCAGTGAAGCGCTCAGCGCAACCCAGCTACGGAAAGCTGGGAGAAGTGAGGCGCTCAGCGCACCCGAGCTCCGGGACGCTGGGAGCAGTGAGGCGCTCAGCGCACCCCAGCTCCAGGAAGCTTGGAGCAGTGAGGCGCTCAGCGCACCCCAGCTCCAGGAAGCTGGGAGCGGTGAGGCGCTCAGCGCACCCCATCTTCGGGAAGCTGGGAGCAGTGAGGCGCTCAGCACACCCCAGCCCCTGGAATCTGGGAGCAGTGAGGCGCTCAGCACACCCCAGCCCCAGGAAGCTGGGAGCAGTGAGGCGCTCAGCACACCCCAGCCCCGATAAGCTGGGAGCAGTGAGGCGCTCAGCGCACCCCAGCTCCAGGAAGCTGGGAGCAGTGAGGCGCTCAGCACACCCCAGCTCCGGGAAGCTGGGAGCAGTGAGGCGCTCAGCACACCCCAGCCCCGGGAAGCTGGGAGCAGTGAGGCGCTCAGCGCACCGCAGCCCCGGGAAGCTGGGAGCAGTGAGGCGCTCAGCGCAACCCAGCCCCGGGAAGCTGGGAGCAGTGAGGCGCTCAGCGCACCTCAGCTCCGGGAAGCTGGGAGCAGTGAGGCGCTCAGCGCACCCCAGCCCCAGGAAGCTGGGAGCAGTGAGGCGCTCAGCACACCCCAGCTCCAGGAAGCTGGGAGCGGTGAGGCGCTCAGCGCACCCCATCTTCGGGAAGCTGGGAGCAGTGAGGCGCTCAGCACACCCCAGCCCCTGGAATCTGGGAGCAGTGAGGCGCTCAGCACACCCCAGCCCCAGGAAGCTGGGAGCAGTGAGGCGCTCAGCACACCCCAGCCCCGATAAGCTGGGAGCAGTGAGGCGCTCAGCGCACCCCAGCTCCAGGAAGCTGGGAGCAGTGAGGCGCTCAGCACACCCCAGCTCCGGGAAGCTGGGAGCAGTGAGGCGCTCAGCACACCCCAGCCCCGGGAAGCTGGGAGCAGTGAGGCGCTCAGCGCACCGCAGCCCCGGGAAGCTGGGAGCAGTGAGGCGCTCAGCGCAACCCAGCTCCGGGAAGCTGGGAGCAGTGAGGCGCTCAGCGCACCTCAGCTCCGGGAAGCTGGGAGCAGTGAGGCGCTCAGCGCACCCCAGCCCCAGGAAGCTGGGAGCAGTGAGGCGCTCAGCACACCCCAGCCCCGGGAAGCTGGGAGCAGTGAAGCGCTCAGCGCACCCCAGCCTCGGGAAGCTGGGAGCAGTGAGGCGCTCAGCGCACCCTAGCTCCAGGAAGCAGGGAGCAGTGAAGAGCTCAGCGCACCCCAGCCCCAGGAAGCTGGGAGCAGTGAGGCGCTCAGCGCATCCTAGCTCCGGGAAGCTGGGAGCAGTGAGGCGCTCAGCACACCCCAGCTCCGGGAAGCTGGGAGCAGTGAGGCGCTCAGCGCACCCCAGCTCCAGGAAGCTGGGAGCAGTGAGGCGCTCAGCACACCACAGCCCCAGGAAGCTGGGAGCAGTGAAGTGCTCAGGGCACCCCAGCTCCGGGAAGCTGGGAGCAGTGAAGCGCTCAGCGCACTCCAGCTCCGGGAAGCTGGGAGCAGTGAAGCGCTCAGCGCACCCCAGCCCCGGGAAGCTGGGAGCAGTGAGGCGCTCAGCGCACCCCAGCTCCGGGACGCTGGGAGCAGTGAGGCGCTCAGCGCACCCCAGCTCCAGGAAGCTGGGAGCAGTGAGGCGCTCAGCGCACCCCAGCTCCAGGAAGCTGGGAGCAGTGAGGCGCTCAGCGCACCCCAGCTCTAGGAAGCTGGGAGCAGTGAAGCGCTCTGCGCACCCCAGCTCCAGGAAGTTGGGAGCAGTGAGGCGCTCAGCGCACCCTAGCTCCAGGAAGCTGGGAGCAGTGAGGCGCTCAGAGCACCCTAGCTCCGGGAAGTTGGGAGCAGTGAAGCGCTCAGCGCACCCCAGCCCCGGGAAGCTGGGAGCAGTGAGGCGCTCAGCGCACCCCAGCTCCGGGAAGCTGGGAGCAGTGAAGCGCTCAGCGCACTCCAGCTCGGGGAAGCTGGGAGCAGTGAGGCGCTCAGCGCACCCCAGCTCCAGGAAGCTGGGAGCATTGAAGCGCTCAGTGCACCCCGGCTCCTGGAAGCTGGGAGCAGTGAAGCGCTCAGCGCACTCCAGCTCCGGGAAGCTGGGAGCAGTGAAGCGCTCAGCGCAACCCAGCTACGGAAAGCTGGGAGCAGTGAGGCGCTCAGCGCACCCCAGCTCCGGGACGCTGGGAGCAGTGAGGCGCTCAGCGCACCCCAGCTCCAGGAAGCTGGGAGCAGTGAGGCGCTCAGCGCACCCCAGCTCCAGGAAGCTGGGAGCAGTGAGGCGCTGAGCGCACCCCATCTTCGGGAAGCTGGGAGCAGTGAGGCGCTCAGCACACCCCAGCCCCAGGAATCTGGGAGCAGTGAGGCGCTCAGCACACCCCAGCCCCAGGAATCTGGGAGCAGTGAGGCGCTCAGCACACCCCAGCCCCGAAGCTGGGAGCAGTGAGGCGCGCAGCACACCCCAGCTCCGGGAAGGTGGGAGCAGTGAGGCTCTCAGCACACCCCAGCCCCGGGAAGCTGGGAGCAGTGAGGCGCTCAGCGCACCCCAGCTCCGGGAAGCTGGGAGCAGTGAGGCGCTCAGCGCACCGCAGCCCCGGGAAGCTGGGAGCAGTGAGGCGCTCAGCGCACCCCAGCTCCGGGAAGCTGGGAGCAGAGAGGCGCTCAGCGCAAGCCAGCTCCGGGAAGCTGGGAGCAGTGAGGCGCTCAGCGCACCCGAGCCCCGGGAAGCTGGGAGCAGTGAGGCGCTCAGCGCACCCCAGCTCCGGGAAGCTGGGAGCAGTGAGGCGCTCAGTGCACCCCAGCTCCGGGAAGCTGGGAGCAGTGAGGCGCTCAGCGCACCCCAGCCGCGGGAAGCTGGGAGCAGTGAGGCGCTCAGCGCACCCCAGCTCCGGGAAGCTGGGAGCAGTGAGGCTCTCAGCGCACCCCAGCTCCGGGAAGCTGGGAGCAGTGAGGCTCTCAGCGCACCCTAGCTCCAGGAAGCTGGGAGCAGTGAAGCCCTCAGCGCACCCTAGCTCCAGGAAGCCTGGAGCAGTGAGGCGCTCAGCACATCCCAGCCGCAGGAAGCTGGGAGCAGTGAGGCGCTCAGCGCACCCCAGCCTAGGGAAGCTGGGAGCAGTGAGGCGCTCAGCGCACCCTAGCTCCAGGAAGCTGGGAGCAGTGAGGCGCTCAGCGCACCCTAGCCCCAGGAAGCTGGGAGCAGTGAGGCGCTCAGCGCACCCTAGCTCCGGGAAGCTGGGAGCAGTGAGGCGCTCAGCGCACCCCAGCTCCGGGAAGCTGGGAGCAGTGAGGCGCTCAGCGCACCCCAGCTCCAGGAAGCTGGGAGCAGTGAAGCGCTCAGCGCACCCCAGCTCCAGGAAGCTGGGAGCAGTGAGGCGCTCAGCGCACCCTAGCTCCAGGATGATGGGAGCAGTGAGGCGCTCAGAGCACCCTAGCTCCGGGAAGCTGGGAGCAGTGAAGCGCTCAGCGCACTCCAGTTCCGGGAACTGGGAGCATTGAAGCGCTCAGCGCATCCCTGCTCCGGGAAGCTGGTAGCAGTGAGGCGCTCAGCGCACCCCAGCCCCAGGTATCTGGGAGCAGTGAGGCGCTCAGCACATCCCAGCCCCAGGAAGCTGGGAGCAGTGAGGCGCTCAGCGCACCACAGCCTAGGGAAGCTGGGAGCAGTGAGGCGCTCAGCGCACCCTAGCTCCAGGAAGCTGGGAGCAGTGATGCGCTCAGCGCACCCCAGCCCCAGGAAGCTGGGAGCAGTGAGGCGCTCAGCGCACCCTAGCTCCGGGAAGCTGGGAGCAGTGAGGCGCTCAGCGCACCCCAGCTCCGGGAAGCTGGGAGCAGTGAGGCGCTCAGCGCACCCCAGCTCCAGGAAGCTGGGAGCAGTGAGGCGCTCAGCGAACCCCAGCCCCAGGTATCTGTGAGCAGTGAGGCGCTCAGCACATCCCAGCCCCAGGAAGCTGGGAGCAGTGAGGCGCTCAGCGCACCCCAGCCTAGGGAAGCTGGGAGCAGTGAGGCGCTCAGCGCACCCTAGCTCCAGGAAGCTGGGAGCAGTGATGCGCTCAGCGCACCCCAGCCCCAGGAAGCTGGGAGCAGTGAGGCGCTCAGCGCACCCTAGCTCCGGAAGCTGGGAGCAGTGAGGCGCTCAGCGCACCCCAGCTCCGGGAAGCTGGGTGCAGTGAGGCGCTCAGCGCACCCCAGCTCCGGGAAGCTGGGAGCAGTGAGGCGCTCAGCGCACCCCAGCTCCAGGAAGCTGGGAGCAGTGAGGCGCTCAGCACACCACAGCCCCAGGAAGCTGGGAGCAGTGAAGTGCTCAGCGCACCCCAGCTCCTGGAAGCTGGGAGCAGTGAAGCGCTCAGCGCACTCCAGCTCCGGGAAGCTGGGAGCAGCGAAGCGCTCAGCGCACCCCAGCCCCGGGAAGCTGGGAGCAGTGAGGCGCTCAGCGCACCCCAGCTCCGGGACGCTGGGAGCAGTGAGGCGCTCAGCGCACCCTAGCTCCGGGAAGCTGGGAGCAGTGAGGCGCTCAGCGCACCCCAGCTCCGGGAAGCTGGGAGCAGTGAGGCGCTCAGCGCACCCCAGCTCCAGGAAGCTGGGAGCAGTGAAGCGCTCAGCGCACCCCAGCTCCAGGAAGCTGGGAGCAGTGAAGCGCTGAGCGCACCCTAGCTCCAGGATGCTGGGAGCAGTGAGGCGCTCAGCGCACCCTAGCTCCAGGAAGCTGGGAGCAGTGAGGCGCTCAGAGCACCCTAGCTCCGGGAAGCTGGGAGCAGTGAAGCGCTCAGCGCACTCCAGTTCCGGGAACTGGGAGCAGTGAAGCGCTCAGCGCACCCCTGCTCCGGGGAAGCTGGGAGCAGTGAGGCGCTCAGCGCACCCCAGCCCCAGGTATCTGGGAGCAGTGAGGCGCTCAGCACACCCCAGCCCCGGGAAGCTGGGAGCAGTGAGGCGCTCAGCGCAACCCAGCTCCAGGAAGCTGGGAGCAGTGAGGCGCTCAGCACACCCCAGCTCCGGGAAGCTGGGAGCAGTGAGGCGCTCAGCACATCCCAGCCCCGGGAAGCTGGGAGCAGTGAGGCGCTCAGCGCACCGCAGCCCCGGGAAGCTGGGAGCAGTGAGGCGCTCAGCGCAACCCAGCTCCGGGAAGCTGGGAGCAGTGAGGCGCTCAGCGCACCCCAGCTCCGGGAAGCTGGGAGCAGTGAGGCGCTCAGCGCACCCCAGCTCCGGGAAGCTGGGAGCAGTGAGGCGCTCAGCGCACCCCAGCTCCGGGAAGCTGGGAGTAGTGAGGCGCTCAGCGCACCGCAGCTCCGGGAAGCTGGGAGCAGTGAGGCGCTCAGCGCACCCCAGCCGCGGGAAGCTGGGAGCAGTGAGGCGTTCAGCGCACCCCTGCTCCGGGAAGCTGGGAGCAGTGAGGCGCTCAGCGCACCCCAGCTCCAGGAAGCTGGGAGCAGTGAGGCGCTCAGCGCACCCTTGCTCCAGGAAGCTGGGAGCAGTGAAGCCCTCAGCGCCCCCCAGCCCCGGGAAGCTGGGAGCAGTGAGGCGCTCAGCACACCCGAGCCGCAGGAAGTTGGGAGCATTAAGGCGCTCAGCGCACCCTAGATCCAGGAAGCTGGGAGCAGTGAAGCGCTCAGTGCACCCTAGCTCCAGGAAGCCTGGAGCAGTGAGGCGCTCAGCGCACCCTAGCTCCAGGAAGCTGGGAGCAGTGAAGCGCTCAGCGCACCCCAGCCCCGGGAAGCTGGGAGCAGTGAGGCGCTCAGCGCACCCCAGCTCCAGGAAGCTGGGAGCAGTGAGGCGCTCAGCGCACTCCAGCTCCGGGAAGCTGGGAGCAGAGAAGCGCTCAGCGCACCCCAGCTCCGGGAAGCTGGGAGCAGTGAGGCGCTCAGCGCACCCCAGCTCCGGGAAGCTGGGAGCAGTGAGGCGCTCAGCGCACTCCAGCCCCAGGAATCTGGGCGCAGTGAGGCGCTCAGCACACCCCAGCCCCAGGAAGCTGGGAGCAGTGAGGCGCTCAGCGCACCCCAGCTTTGGGAAGCTGGGAGCAGTGAGGCGCTCAGCACACCCCAGCCCCAGGAAGCTGGGAGCAGTGAGGCGCTCAGCACACCCCAGCCCCAGGAAGCTGGGAGCAGTGAGGCGCTCAGCGCACCCCAGCCCCAGGAAGCTGGGAGCAGTGAGGCGCTCAGCACACCCCAGCCCCGGGAAGCTGGGAGCAGTGAAGCGCTCAGCGCACCCCAGCTCCGGGAAGCTGGGAGCAGTGAGGCGCTCAGCGCACCCTAGCTCCAGCAAGCTTGGAGCAGTGAAGCGCTCAGCGCACCCGAGCCCCAGGAAGCTGGGAGCAGGGAGGCGCTCAGCGCACCCTAGCTCCGGGAAGCTGGGAGCAGTGAGGCGCTCAGCGCACCCCAGCTCCGGGAAGATGGGAGAAGTGAGGCGCTCAGCGCACCCCAGCTCCAGGAAGCTGGGAGCAGTGAGGCGCTCAGCACACCACAGCCCCAGGAAGCTGGGAGCAGTGAAGCGCTCAGCGCAACCCAGCTCCGGGAAGCTGGGAGCAGTGAAGCGCTCAGCGCACTCCAGCTCCCGGATGCTGGGAGCTGTGAGGCGCTCAGCGCACCCCAGCTCCGGGAAGCTGGGAGCAGTGAGGCGCTCAGCGCATACCAGCTCCGGGAATCTGGGATAAGTGAGGCGCTCAGCGCACCCCAGCTCCGGGAAGCTGGTAGCAGTGAGGTGCTCAGCGCACCCCAGCCCTGGGAAGGTGGGAGCAGTGAGGCGCTCAGCGCACCCCAGCCCCGGGAAGCTGGGAGCAGTAAGGCGCTCAGCGCACTCCAGCTCCGGGAAGCTGGGAGCAGTGAGGCGCTCAGCGCACCCTAGCTCCAGGAAGCTGGGCGCAGTGAAGCGCACAGCGCACCCCAGCCCCAGGAAGCTGGGAGCAGTGAGGCGCTCAGCGCACACTAGCTCCGGGAAGCTGGGAGCAGTGTGGCGCTCAGCGCATCCCAGCTCCGGGAAGCTGGGAGCAGTGAGGCGCTCAGCGCACCCCAGCTCCAGGAAGCTGGGAGCAGTGAGGCGCTCAGCACACCACAGCCCCAGGAAGCTGGGAGCAGTGAAGCGCTCAGCGCGACCCAGCTCCGGGAAGCTGGGAGCAGTGAGGCGCTCAGCGCACCCCAGCCCCAGGAAGCTGGGAGCAGTGAGGAGCTCAGCACACCCCAGCCCCAGGAAGCTGGGAGCAGTGAGGCGCTCAGCACACCCCAGCCCCAGGAAGCTGGGAGCAGTGAGGCGCTCAGCGCACCCCAGCCCCAGGAAGCTGGGAGCAGTGAGGCGCTCAGCACACCCCAGCCCCGGGAAGCTGGGAGCAGTGAAGCGCTCAGCGCACCCCAGCACCGGGAAGCTGGGAGCAGTGAGGCGCTCAGCGCACCCTAGCTCCAGGAAGCAGGGAGCAGTGAAGCGCTCAGCGCACCCCAGCCCCAGGAAGCTGGGAGCAGTGAGGCGCTCAGCGCATCCTAGCTCCGGGAAGCTGGGAGCAGTGAGGCGCTCAGCACACCCCAGCACCGGGAAGCTGGGAGCAGTGAGGCGCTCAGCGCACCACAGCTCCAGGAAACTGGGAGCAGTGAGGCGCTCAGCACACCACAGCCCCAGGAAGCTGGGAGCAGTGAAGTGCTCAGGGCACCCCAGCTCCGGGAAGCTGGGAGCAGTGAAGCGCTCAGCGCACTCCAGCTCCGGGAAGCAATGGAGCAGTGAAGCGCTCAGCGCACCCCAGCCCCGGGAAGCTGGGAGCAGTGAGGCGCTCAGCGCACCCCAGCTCCGGGACGCTGGGAGCAGTGAGGCGCTCAGCGCACCCCAGCTCCAGGAAGCTGGGAGCAGTGAGGTGCTCAGCGCACCCCAGCTCCAGGAAGCTGGGAGCAGTGAGGCGCTCAGCGCACCCCAGCTCCAGGAAGCTGGGAGCAGTGAAGCGCTCAGCGCACCCCAGCTCCAGGAAGCTGGGAGCATTGAAGCGCTCAGCCCACCCTAGCTCCAGGATGCTGGGAGCAGTGAGGCGCTCAGCGCACCCTAGCTCCAGGAAGCTGGGAGCAGTGAGGCGCTAAGAGCACCCTAGCTCCGGGAAGCTGGGAGCAGTGAAGCGCTCAGCGCACCCCAGCCCCGGGAAGCTGGGAGCAATGAGGCGCTCAGCGCACCCCAGCTCCGGGAAACTGGGAGCAGTGAAGCGCTCAGCGCGCTCCAGCTCGGGGAAGCTGGGAGCAGTGAGGCGTTCAGCGCACCCCAGCTCCAGGAAGCTGGGAGCAGTGAAGCGCTCAGCGCACCCCGGCTCCGGGAAGCTGGGAGCAGGGAAGCGCTCAGCGCACTCCAGCTCCGGGAAGCTGGGAGCAGTGAAGCGCTCAGCGCAACCCAGCTACGGAAAGCTGGGAGCAGTGAGGCGCTCAGCGCACCCCAGCTCCGGGACGCTGGGAGCAGTGAGGCGCTCAGCGCACCCCAGCTCCAGGAAGCTGGGAGCAGTGAGGCGCTCAGCGCACCCCAGCTCCAGGAAGCTGGGAGCAGTGAGGCGCTGAGCGCACCCCATCTTCGGGAAGCTGGGAGCAGTGAGGCGCTCAGCACACCCCAGCCCCAGGAATCTGGGAGCAGTGAGGCGCTCAGCACACCCCAGCCCCAGGAATCTGGGAGCAGTGAGGCGCTCAGCACACCCCAGCCCCGGAAGCTGGGAGCAGTGAGGCGCTCAGCACACCCCAGCTCCGGGAAGGTGGGAGCAGTGAGGCTCTCAGCACACCCCAGCCCCGGGAAGCTGGGAGCAGTGAGGCTCTCAGCGCACCCCAGCTCCGGGAAGCTGGGAGCAGTGAGGCGCTCAGCGGACCGCAGCCCCGGGAAGCTGGGAGCAGTGAGGCGCTCAGCGCACCCCAGCTCCGGGAAGCTGGGAGCAGAGAGGCGCTCAGCGCAACCCAGCTCCGGGAAGCTGGGAGCAGTGAGGCGCTCAGCGCACCCGAGCCCCGGGAAGCTGGGAGCAGTGAGGCGCTCAGCGCACCCCAGCTCCGGGAAGCTGGGAGCAGTGAGGCGCTCAGTGCACCCCAGCTCCGGGAAGCTGGGAGCAGTGAGGCGCTCAGCGCACCCCAGCCGCGGGAAGCTGGGAGCAGTGAGGCGCTCAGCGCACCCCAGCTCCCGGAAGCTGGGAGCAGTGAGGCGCTCAGCACACCCCAGCTCCAGGAAGCTGGGAGCAGTGAGGCTCTCAGCGCACCCTAGCTCCAGGAAGCTGGGAGCAGTGAAGCCCTCAGCGCACCGCAGCCCCGGGAAGCTGTGAGCAGTGAGGCGCTCAGCACACCCGAGCCGCAGGAAGTTGGGAGCAGTGAGGCGCTCAGCGCAACCTAGATCCAGGAAGCTGGGAGCAGTGAAGCGCTCAGTGCACCCTAGCTCCAGGAAGCCTGGAGCAGTGAGGCGCTCAGCACATCCCAGCCCCAGGAAGCTGGGAGCAGTGAGGCGCTCAGCGCACCCCAGCCTAGGGAAGCTGGGAGCAGTGAAGCACTCAGCGCACCCCAGCTCCAGGAAGCTGGGAGCAGTGAAGCGCTGAGCGCACCCTAGCTCCAGGATGCTGGGAGCAGTGAGGCGCTCAGCGCACCCTAGCTCCAGGAAGCTGGGAGCAGTGAGGCGCTCAGAGCACCCTAGCTCCGGGAAGCTGGGAGCAGTGAAGCACTAAGCGCACTCCAGTTCCGGGAACTGGGAGCAGTGAAGCGCTCAGCGCACCCCTGCTCCGGGAAGCTGGGAGCAGTGAGGCGCTCAGCGCACCCCAGCCCCAGGTATCTGGGAGCAGTGAGGCGCTCAGCACATCCCAGCCCCAGGAAGCTGGGAGCAGTGAGGCGCTCAGCGCACCCCAGCCTAGGGAAGCTGGGAGCAGTGAGGCGCTCAGCGCACCCCGTCTCCAGGAAGCTGGGAGCAGTGATGGGCTCAGCGCACCCCAGCCCCTGGAAGCTGGGAGCAGTGAGGCGCTCAGCGCACCCTAGCTCCGGGAAGCTGGGAGCAGTGAGGCGCTCAGCGCACCCCAGCTCCGGGAAGCTGGGAGCAGTGAGGCGCTCAGCGCACACCAGCTCCAGGAAGCTGGGAGCAGTGAGGCGCTCAGCGAACCCCAGCCCCAGGTATCTGGGAGCAGTGAGGCGCTCAGCACATCCCAGCCCAAGGAAGCTGGGAGCAGTGAGGCGCTCAGCGCACCCCAGCCTAGGGAAGCTGGGAGCAGTGAGGCGCTCAGCGCACCCTAGCTCCAGGAAGCTGGGAGCAGTGATGCGCTCAGCGCACCCCAGCCCCAGGAAGCTGGGAGCAGTGAGGCGCTCAGCGCACCCTAGCTCCGGGAAGCTGGGAGCAGTGAGGCGCTCAGCGCACCCCAGCTCCGGGAAGCTGGGTGCAGTGAGGCGCTCAGCGCACCCCAGCTCCGGGAAGCTGGGAGCAGTGAGGCGCTCAGCGCACCCCAGCTCCAGGAAGCTGGGAGCAGTGAGGCGCTCAGCACACCACAGCCCCAGGAAGCTGGGAGCAGTGAAGTGCTCAGCGTACCACAGCTCCTGGAAGCTGGGAGCAGTGAAGCGCTCAGCGCACTCCAGCTCCGGGAAGCTGGGAGCAGTGAAGCGCTCAGCGCACCCCAGCCCCGGGAAGCTGGGAGCAGTGAGGCGCTCAGCGCACCCTAGCTCCGGGAAGCTGGGAGCAGTGAGGCGCTCAGCGCACCCCAGCTCCGGGAAGCTGGGAGCAGTGAGGCGCTCAGCGCACCCCAGCTCCAGGAAGCTGGGAGCAGTGAGGCGCTCAGCGAACCCCAGCCCCAGGTATCTGGGAGCAGTGAGGCGCTCAGCACATCCCAGCCCCAGGAAGCTGGGAGCAGTGAGGCGCTCAGCTCACCCCAGCCCCGGAAGCTGGGAGCAGTGAGGCGCTCAGCACACCCCAGCTCCGGGAAGGTGGGAGCAGTGAGGCTCTCAGCACACCCCAGCCCCGGGAAGCTGGGAGCAGTGAGGCGCTCAGCGCACCCCAGCTCCGGGAAGCTGGGAGCAGTGAGGCGCTCAGCGCACCGCAGCCCCGGGAAGCTGGGAGCAGTGAGGCGCTCAGCGCACCCCAGCTCCGGGAAGCTGGGAGCAGAGAGGCGCTCAGCGCAACCCAGCTCCGGGAAGCTGGGAGCAGTGAGGCGCTCAGCGCACCCGAGCCCCGGGAAGCTTGGAGCAGTGAGGCGCTCAGCGCACCCCAGCTCCGGGAAGCTGGGAGCAGTGAGGCGCTCAGTGCACCCCAGCTCCGGGAAGCTGGGAGCAGTGAGGCGCTCAGCGCACCCCAGCCGCGGGAAGCTGGGAGCAGTGAGCCGCTCAGCGCAACCCAGCTCCGGGAAGCTGGGAGCAGTGAGGCGCTCAGCACACCCCAGCACCAGGAAGCTGGGAGCAGTGAGGCTCTCAGCGCACCCTAGCTCCAGGAAGCTGGGAGCAGTGAAGCCCTCAGCGCACCCCAGCCCCGAGTAGCTGGGAGCAGTGAGGCGCTCAGCACACCCGAGCCGCAGGAAGTTGGGAGCAGTGAGGCGCTCAGCGCACCCTAGATCCAGGAAGCTGGGAGCAGTGAAGCGCTCAGTGCACCCTAGCTCCAGGAAGCCTGGAGCAGTGAGGCGCTCAGCACATCCCAGCACCAGGAAGCTGGGAGCAGTGAGACGCTCAGCGCACCCCAGCCTAGGGAAGCAAGGAGCAGTGAGGCGCTCAGCGCACCCTAGCTCCAGGAAGCTTGGAGCAGTGATGCGCTCAGCGCACCCCAGCCCCAGGAAGCTGGGAGCAGTGAGGCGCTCAGCGCACCCTAGCTCCGGGAAGCTGGGAGCAGTGAGGCGCTCAGCGCACCCCAGCTCCGGGAAGCTGGGAGCAGTGAGGCGCTCAGCGCACCCCAGCTCCTGGAAGCTGGGAGCAGTGAAGCGCTCAGCGCACCCCTGCTCCGGGAAGCTGGGAGCAGTGAGGCGCTCAGCGCACCCCAGCCCCAGGTATCTGGGAGCAGTGAGGCGCTCAGCACATCCCAGCCCCAGGAAGCTGGGAGCAGTGAGGCGCTCAGCGCACCCCAGCCTAGGGAAGCTGGGAGCAGTGAGGCGCTCAGCGCACCCTAGCTCCAGGAAGCTGGGAGCAGTGATGGGCTCAGCGCACCCCAGCCCCAGGAAGCTGGGAGCAGTGAGGCGCTCAGCGCACCCTAGCTCCGGGAAGCTGGGAGCAGTGAGGCGCTCAGCGCACCCCAGCTCCGGGAAGCTGGGAGCAGTGAGGCTCTCAGCGCACCCCAGCTCCAGGAAGCTGGGAGCAGTGAGGCGCTCAGCGAACCCCAGCCCCGGGTATCTGGGAGCAGTGAGGCGCTCAGCACATCCCAGCCCAAGGAAGCTGGGAGCAGTGAGGCGCTGAGCGCACCCCAGCCTAGGGAAGCTGGGAGCAGTGAGGCGCTCAGCGCACCCTAGCTCCAGGAAGCTGGGAGCAGTGATGCGCTCAGCGCACCCCAGCCCCAGGAAGCTGGGAGCAGTGAGGCGCTCAGCGCACCCTAGCTCCGGGAAGCCGGGAGCAGTGAGGCGCTCAGCGCACCCCAGCTCCGGGAAGCTGGGTGCAGTGAGGCGCTCAGCGCACCCCAGCTCCGGGAAGCTGGGAGCAGTGAGGCGCTCAGCGCACCCCAGCTCCAGGAAGCTGGGAGCAGTGAGGCGCTCAGCACACCACAGCCCCAGGAAGCTGGGAGCAGTGAAGTGCTCAGCGTACCCCAGCTCCTGGAAGCTGGGAGCAGTGAAGCGCTCAGCGCACTCCAGCTCCGGGAAGCTGGGAGCAGTGAAGCGCTCAGCGCACCCCAGCCCCGGGAAGCTGGGAGCAGTGAGGCGCTCAGCGCACCACAGCTCCGGGACGCTGGGAGCAGTGAGGCGCTCAGCGCACCCCAGCTCCAGGAAGCTGGGAGCAGTGAGGCTCTGAGCGCACCCCATCTTCGGGAAGCTGGGAGCAGTGAGGCGCTCAGCACACCCCAGCCCCAGGAATCTGGGAGCAGTGAGGCGCTCAGCACACCCCAGCCCCAGGAATCTGGGAGCAGTGAGGCGCTCAGCACACCCCAGCCCCGGAAGCTGGGAGCAGTGAGGCGCTCAGCACACCCCAGCTCCGGGAAGGTGGGAGCAGTGAGGCTCTCACCACACCCCAGCCCCGGGAAGCTGGGAGCAGTGAGGCGCTCAGCGCACCCCAGCTCCGGGAAGCTGGGAGCAGTGAGGCGCTCAGCACACCCCAGCCGCGGGAAGCTGGGAGCAGTGAGGCGCTCAGCGCACCGCAGCCCCGCGAAGCTGGGAGCAGTGAGGCGCTCAGCGCAACCCAGCTCCGGGAAGCTGGGAGCATAGAGGCGCTCAGCGCACCCCAGCTCCGGGAAGCTGGGAGCAGTGAGGCGCTCAGCGCACCCCAGCCCCGGGAAGCTGGGAGCAGTGAGGCGCTCAGCGCACCCCAGCTCCGGGAAGCTGAGAGCAGTGAGGCGCTCAGCGCACCCCAGCTCCGGGAAGCTGGGAGCAGTGAGGCGCTCAGCGCACCCCAGCCGCGGGAAGCTGGGAGCAGTGAGGCGCTCAGCGCACCCCAGCTCCGGGAAGCTGGGAGCAGTGAGGCGCTCAGCACACCCCAGCTCCAGGAAGCTGGGAGCAGTGAGGCTCTCAGCGCACCCTAGCTCCAGGAAGCTGGGAGCAGTGAAGCCCTCAGCGCACCCCAGCTCCGGGAAGCTGGGAGCAGTGAGGCGCTCAGCACACCCGAGCCGCAGGAAGTTGGGAGCAGTGAGGCGCTCAGCGCACCCTAGATCCAGGAAGCTGGGAGCAGTGAAGCGCTCAGTGCACCCTAGCTCCAGGAAGCCTGGAGCAGTGAGGCGCTCAGCACATCCCAGCCCCAGGAAGTTGGGAGCAGTGAGGCGCTCAGCGCACCCCAGCCTAGGGAAGCTGGGAGCAGTGAGGCGCTCAGCGCACCCTAGCTCCAGGAAGCTTGGAGCAGTGATGCGCTCAGCGCACCCCAGCCCCAGGAAGCTGGGAGCAGTGAGGCGCTCAGCGCACCCTAGCTCCGGGAAGCTGGGAGCAGTGAGGCGCTCAGCGCACCCCAGCTCCGGGAAGCTGGGAGCAGTGAGGCGCTCAGCGGACCCCAGCTCCAGGAAGCTGGGAGCAGTGAAGCGCTCAGCGCACCCCAGCTCCAGGAAGCTGGGAGCAGTGAAGCGCTGAGCGCACCCTAGCTCCAGGATGCTGGGAGCAGTGAGGCGCTCAGCGCACCCTAGCTCCAGGAAGCTGGGAGCAGTGAGGCGCTCAGAGCACCCTAGCTCCGGGAAGCTGGGAGCAGTGAAGCGCTCAGCGCACTCCAGTTCCGGGAACTGGGAGCAGTGAAGCGCTCAGCGCACCCCTGCTCTGGGAAGCTGGGAGCAGTGAGGCGCTCAGCGCACCTCAGCCCCAGGTATCTGGGAGCAGTGAGGCGCTCAGCACATCCGAGCCCCAGGAAGCTGGGAGCAGTGAGGCGCTCAGCGCACCCCAGCCTAGGGAAGCTGGGAGCAGTGAGGCGCTCAGCGCACCCTAGCTCCAGGAAGCTGGGAGCAGTGATGCGCTCAGCGTACCCCAGCCCCAGGAAGCTGGGAGCAGTGAGGCGCTCAGCGCACCCTAGCTCCGGGAAGCTGGGAGCAGTGAGGCGCTCAGCGCACCCCAGCCCCGGGAAGCTGGGAGCAGTGAGGCGCTCAGCGCACCCCAGCCCCGGGAAGCTGGGAGCAGTGAGGCGCTAAGCGCACCCCAGCTCCGGGAAGCTGGGAGCAGTGAGGCGCTCAGCGCACCCCAGCCCCCGGAAGCTGGGAGCAGTGAGGCGCTCAGTGCACCCCAGCTCCGGGAAGCTGGGAGCAGTGAGGCGCTCAGCGCACACCAGCTCCGGGAAGCTGGGAGCAGTGAGGCGCTCAGCGCACCCCAGCTCCGGGAAGCTGGGAGCAATGAGGCTCTCAGCGCACACCAGCAACGGGAATCTGGGAGCAGTGAGGCGCTCAGCGCACCCCTGCTCCGGGAAGCTGGGAGCAGTGAGGCGCTCAGCGCACCCCAGCCCTGGGAAGGTGGGAGCAGTGAGGCACTCAGCGCACCCCAGCCCCGGGAAGCTGGGAGCAGTAAGGCGCTCAGCGCACCGCAGCCCCGGGAAGCTGGGAGCAGTGAGGCGCTCAGCGCACCCCAGCTACGGGAAGCTGTGAGCAGTGAGGCGCTCAGCGCACCCCGGCCCAAGGAAGCATGGAGCAGTGAGGCGCTCAGCACACCCCAGCTCCAGGAAGCTGGGAGCAGTGAAGCGCTCAGCGCACCCTAGCTCCAGGATGCTGGGAGCAGTGAGGCGCTCAGCGCACCCTAGCTCCAGGAAGCTGGGAGCAGTGAGGCGCTCAGAGCACCCTAGCTCCGGGAAGCTGGGAGCAGTGAAGGGCTCAGCACACCCCAGCCCCGGGAAGCAGGGAGCAGTGAGGCGCTCAGCGCACCCCAGCTCCGGGAAGCTGGGAGCAGTGAAGCGCTCAGCGCGCTCCTGCTCGGGGAAGCTGGGAGCAGTGAGGCGCTCAGCGCACCCCAGCTCCGGGGAGCTGTGAGCAGTGAAGCGCTCAGCGCACCCCAGCTCCGGGAAGCTGGGAGCAGTGAGGCGCTCAGCGCACCCTAGCTCCGGGAAGCTGGGAGCAGTGTGGCGCTCAGCGCTCCCCAGCTCCGGGAAGCTGGGAGCAGTGAGGCGCTCAGCGCACCCCAGCTCCAGGAAGCTGGGAGCAGTGAGGCGCTCAGCACACCACAGCCCCAGGAAGCTGGGAGCAGTGAAGCGCTCAGCGCGACCCAGCTCCGGGAATCTGGGAGCAGTGAAGCGCTCAGCGCACTCCAGCTCCGGGAAGCTGGGAGCAGTGAAGCGCTCAGCGCAACCCAGCTACGGAAAGCTGGGAGCAGTGAGGCGCTCAGCGCACCCCAGCTCCGGGACGCTGGGAGCAGTGAGGCGCTCAGCGCACCCCAGCTCCAGGAAGCTGGGAGCAGTGAGGCGCTCAGCGCACCCCAGCTCCAGGAAGCTGGGAGCAGTGAGGCGCTCAGCGCACCCCATCTTCGGGAAGCTGGGAGCAGTGAGGCGCTCAGCACACCCCAGCCCCAGGAACCTGGGAGCAGTGAGGCGCTCAGCACACCCCAGCCCCAGGAATCTGGGAGCAGTGAGGCGCTCAGCGCACCCCAGCCCCGGAAGCTGGGAGCAGTGAGGCGCTCAGCGCACCCCAGCTCCGGGAAGCTGGGAGCAGTGAGGCGCTCAGCACACCCCAGCCCCGGGAAGCTGGGAGCAGTGAGGCGCTAAGCGCTCCCCAGCTCCGGGAAGCTGGGAGCAGTGCGGCGCTCAGCGCACCGCAGCCCCGGGAAGCTGGGAGCAGTGAGGCGCTCAGCGCACCCCAGCTCCGGGAAGCTGGGAGCAGTGAGGCGCTCAGCGCACCCCAGCTCCGGGAAGCTGGGAGCAGTGAGGCGCTCAGCGCAGCCCAGCCCCGGGAAGCTGGGAGCAGTGAGGCGCTCAGCGCACCCCAGCTCCGCGAAGCTGGGAGCAGTGAGGCGCTCAGCGCACCCCAGCTCCGGGAAGCTGGGAGCAGTGAGGCGCTCAGCGCAACCCAGCCGCGGGAAGCTGGGAGCAGTGAGGCGCTCAGCGCACACCAGCTCCGGGAAGCTGGGAGCAGTGAGGCGCTCAGCACACCCCAGCTCCAAGAAGCTGGGAGCAGTGAGGCGCTCAGCGCACCCTAGCTCCAGGAAGCTGGGAGCAGTGAAGCCCTCAGCGCACCCCAGCCCCAGGAAGCTGGGAGCAGTGAGGCGCTCAGCACACCCGAGCCGCAGGAAGTTGGGAGCAGTGAGGCGCTCAGCGCACCCTAGATCCAGGAAGCTGGGAGCAGTGAAGCGCTCAGTGCACCCTAGCTCCAGGAAGCCTGGAGCAGTGAGGCGCTCAGCGCACCCTAGCTTCAGGAAGCTGGGAACAGTGAAGCGCTCAGCGCACCCCAGCCCCGGGAAGCTGGGAGCAGTGAGGCGCTCAGCGCACGCCAGCTCCAGGAAGCTGGGAGCAGTGAGGCGCTCAGCGCACTCCAGCTCCGGGAAGCTGGGAGCAGTGAAGCGCTCAGCGCACCCCAGCTCCGGGAAGCTGGGATCAGTGAGGCGCTCAGCGCACCCCAGCTCCGGGAAGCTGGGAGCAGTGAGGCGCTGAGCGCACCCCAGCCCCAGGTATCTGGGAGCAGTGAGGCGCTCAGCACATCCCAGCCCCAGGAAGCTGGGAGCAGTGAGGCGCTCAGCGCACCCCAGCCTAGGGAAGCTGGGAGCAGTGAGGCGCTCAGCGCACCCTAGCTCCAGGAAGCTGGGAGCAGTGATGCGCTCAGCGCACCCCAGCCCCAGGAAGCTGGGAGCAGTGAGGCGCTCAGCGCACCCCAGCTCCGGGAAGCTGGGAGCAGTGAGGCGCTCAGCGCACCCCAGCTCCGGGAAGCTGGGAGCAGTGAGGCGCTCAGCGCACCCCAGCTCCGGGAAGCTGGGAGCAGTGAGGCGCTCAGCACACCACAGCCCCAGGAAGCTGGGAGCAGTGACGCGCTCAGCGCAACCCAGCTCCGGGAAGCTGGGAGCAGTGAAGCGCTCAGCGCACTCCAGCTCCGGGAACTGGGAGCAGTGAAGCGCTGAGCGCACCCCAGCTACGGAAAGCTGGGAGCAGTGAGGCGCTCAGCGCACCCCAGCTCCGGGACGCTGGGAGCAGTGAGGCGCTCAGCGCACCCCAGCTCCAGGAAGCTGGGAGCAGTGAGGCGCTCAGCGCACCCCAGCACCTGGAAGCTGGGAGCAGTGAGGCGCTCAGCGCACCCCATCTTCGGGAAGTTGGGAGCAGTGAGGCGCTCAGCGCTCCCCAGCTCCGGGAAGCTGGGGGCAGTGAGGCGCTCAGCACACCCTAGCTCCAGGAAGCTGGGAGCAGTGAAGCCCTCAGCGCACCCCAGCCCCGGGAAGCTGGGAGCAGTGAGGCGCTCAGCGCACCCTAGCCCCAGGAAGCTGGGAGCAGTGAGGCGCTCAGCACACCCCAGCCCCAGGAAGCTGGGAGCACTGAGTCGCTCAGCGCACCCGAGCTCCAGGATGCTTGGAGCAGTGAAGCGCTCAGCGCACCCAAGCTCCAGGAAGCTGGGAGCAGTGAGGCACTCAGTGCACCCTACTCCAGGAAGCTGGGAGCAGTGAAGCGCTAAGCGCACCCCAGCCCCGTGAAGCTCGGAGCAGTGAGGCGCTCAGCGCACCCCATCTTCGGGAAGTTGGGAGCAGTGAGGCGCTCAGCGCTCCCCAGCTCCGGGAAGCTGGGGGCAGTGAGGCGCTCAGCACACCCTAGCTCCAGGAAGCTGGGAGCAGTGAAGCCCTCAGCGCACCCCAGCCCCGGGAAGCTGGGAGCAGTGAGGCGCTCAGCGCACCCTAGCACCAGGAAGCTGGGAGCAGTGAGGCGCTCAGCACACCCCAGCCCCAGGAAGCTGGGAGCACTGAGTCACTCAGCGCACCCGAGCTCCAGGAAGCTTGGAGCAGTGAAGCGCTCAGCGCACCCAAGCTCCAGGAAGCTGGGAGCAGTGAGGCACTCAGTGCACCCTACTCCAGGAAGCTGGGAGCAGTGAAGCGCTAAGCGCACCCCAGCCCCGTGAAGCTCGGAGCAGTGAGGCGCTCAGCGCACCCCAGCTCCAGGAAGCTGGGAGCAGTGAGGCGCTCAGCGCACTCCAGCTCCGGGAAGCTGGGAGCAGTGAAGCCCTCAGCGCACACCAGCTCCGGGAAGCTGGGAGCAGTGAGGCGCTCAGTGCACCACAGCTCCGGGAAGCTGGGAGCAGTGAGGCGCTCAGCGCACCCCAGCTCCGGGAAGCTGGAAGCAGGGAGGTGCTCAGCGCACCCCAGCTCCGGGAAGCTGGGAGCAGTGAGGCGCTCAGCACACCCCAGCCCCAGGAAGCTGGGAGCAGTGAGGCGCTCAGCGCACCCCAGCTTTGGGAAGCTGGGAGCAGTGAGGCGCTCAGCACACCCCAGCCCCAGGAAGCTGGGAGCAGTGAGGCGCTCAGCACACCACAGCCCCAGGAAGCTGGGAGCAGTGAAGCACTCAGCGCAACCCAGCTCCGGGAAGCTGGGAGCAGTGAAGCGCTCAGCGCACTCCAGCTCGGGGAAGCTGGGAGCAGTGAAGCGCTCAGCGCACCCCAGCTACGGAAAGCTGGGAGCAGTGAGGCGCTCAGCGCACCCCAGCTCCGGGACGCTGGGAGCAGACAGGCTCTCAACGCACCCCAGCTCCAGGAAGCTGGGAGCAGTGAGGCGCTCAGCGCACCCCAGCTCCAGGAAGCTGGGAGCAGTGAGACGCTCAGCGCACCCCATCTTCGGGAAGCTGGGAGCAGTGAGGCGCTCAGCACACCCCAGCCCCAGGAAGCTGGGAGCAGTGAGGCGCTCAGCGCTCCCCAGCTCCGGGAAGCTGGGGGCAGTGAGTCGCTCAGCACACCCTAGCTCCAGGAAGCTGGGAGCAGTGAAGCCCTCAGCGCACCCCAGCCCCGGGAAGCTGGGAGCAGTGAGGCGCTCAGCGCACCCCAGCTCCGGGAAGCTGGGAGCAGTGAGGCGCTCAGCGCAGCCCAGCCCCAGGAAGCTGGTAGCAGTGAGGCGCTCAGCACACCCCAGCCCCAGGAAGCTGGGAGCAGTGAGGCGCTCAGCGCACCCTAGCTCCAGGAAGCTTGGAGCAGTGAAGCGCTCAGCGCACCCAAGCTCCAGGAAGCTGGGAGCAGTGAGGCACTCAGCGCACCCTAGCTCCAGGAAGCTGGTTGCTGTGAAGCGCTAAGCGCACCCCAGCCGCGTGAAGCTCGGAGCAGTGAGGCGCTCAGCGCACCCCAGCTCCAGGAAGCTGGAAGCAGTGATGCACTCAGCGCACTCCAGCTCCGGGAAGCTGGGAGCAGTGAAGCGCTCAGCGCACCCCAGCTCTGGGAAGCTGGAAGCAGTGAGGCGCTCAGCACACCCCAGCCCCAGGAAGCTGGGAGCAGGGAGGCGCTCAGCACACCCCAGCCCCAGGAATCTGTGAGCAGTGAGGCGCCCAGCACACCCCAGCCGCGGGAATCTGGGAGCAGTGAGGCGCTCAGCGCACCCCAGCCCCTGGAAGATGGAAGCAGTGAGGCGCTCAGCTCACCCCAGCCCCAGGAAGCTGGGAGCAATGGGGCGGTCAGCGCACCCCAACCCCGGGAAGCTGGGAGCAGTGAGGCGCTCAGCGCACCCCAGCTCCGGGAAGCAGGGAGCAGTGAGGCGCTCAGCGCACCCCAGCTCCGGGAAGCTGGGAGCAGTGAGGCGCTCAGCGCACCCCAGCCCTGGGAAGGTGGGAGCAGTGAGGCGCTCAGCGCACCCCAGCCCCGGGAAGCTGGGAGCAGTGAGGCACTCAGCGCACCCCAGCCCCGGGAAGCTGGGAGCAGTGAGGCGCTCAGCGCACCCCAGCTCCGGTATGCTGGGAGCAGTGAGGCGCTCAGCGCACCCCAGCTCCAGGAAGCTGGGAGCAGTGAGGCGATCAGCACACCCCAGCCCCAGGATGCTGGGAGCGGTGAAGCGCTCAGCGCACCCTAGCTCCAGGAAGCTGGGAGCAGTTAAGCGCTCAGCGCACCCCAGCTCCGGGAAGCTGGGATCAGTGAGGCGCTCAGCGCACCCCAGCTCCGGGAAGTTGGGAGCAGTGAGGCGCTCAGCACACCCCAGCCCCAGGAAGCTGGGAGCAGTGAGGCGCTCAGCGCACCCCAGCTTTGGGAAGCTGGGAGCAGTGAGGCGCTCAGCACACCGCAGCACCAGGAAGCTGGGAGCAATGAGGCGCTCAGCACAACCCAGCCCCAGGAAGCTGGGATCAGTGAGGCGCTCAGCGCACCCCCGGAGGCTGGGAGCAGTGAGGCGCTCAGCACACCCCAGCCCCTGGAAGCTGGGAGCAGTGAAGCGCTAAGCGCAGCCCAGCCTCGGGAAGCCGGGAGCAGTGAGGCGCTCAGTGCACCCTAGCTCCAGGAAGCTGGGAGCAGTGAAGCGCTCAGCGCACCCCAGCCCCAGGAAGCTGGGAGCAGTGAGGCGCTCAGCGCACCCTAGCTCCGGGAAGCTGGGAGCATTGAGGCGCTCAGCGCACCCCAGCTCCGGGAAGCTGGGAGCAGGGAGGCGCTCAGCGCACCCCAGCCTCGGGAAGGTGGGAGCAGTGAGGCGCTCAGCGCACCCCAGCCCCGAAAAGCTGGGAGCAGTGAGGCGCTCAGCGCTCCCCAGCCCCGGGAAGCTGGGAGCAGTGAGGCGCTCAGCGCACCCGAGCTCCGGGAAGCTGGGAGCAGTGAGGCGCTCAGCGTACCCCTGCCCCGGGAAGCTGGGAGCAGTGAGGCGCTCAGCGCACCCCAGCTCCTGGAAGCTGGGAGCAGTGAGGCGCTCAGCGCACCCCAGCTCCGGGAAGCAGGGAGCAGTGAGGCGCTCAGCGCACCCCAGCCCCGGGAAGCTGGGAGCAGTGAGGCGCTCAGCGCACTCTAGATCCAGGAAGCTGGGAGCAGTGAAGCGCTCAGTGCACCCTAGCTCCAGGAAGCCTGGAGCAGTGAGGCGCTCAGCGCACCCTAGCTCCAGGAAGCTGGGAGCAGTGAAGAGCTCAGCGCACCCCAGCCCCGGGAAGCTGGGAGCAGTGAGGCGCTCAGCGCACCCCAGCTCCAGGAAGCTGGGAGCAGTGAGGCGCTCAGCGCACTTCAGCTCCGGGAAGGTGGGAGCAGTGAAGCGGTCAGCGCACCCCAGCTCCGGGAAGCTGGGAGCAGTGAGGCGCTCAGCGCACCCCAGCTCCGGGAAGCTGGGAGCAGTGAGGCGCTCAGCGCACCCCAGCCCCAGGAATCTGGGAGCAGTGAGGCGCTCAGCACACCCCAGCCCCAGGAAGCTGGGAGCAGTGAGGCGCTCAGCGCACCCCAGCTTTGGGAAGCTGGGAGAAGTGAGGCGCTCAGCACACCCCAGCCCCAGGAAGCTGGGAGCAGTGAGGCGATCAGCACACCCCAGCACCAGGAAGCTGGGAGCAGTGAGGCGCTCAGCGCACCCCAGCCACAGGAAGCTGGGAGCAGTGAGGCGCTCAGCACACCCCAGCCCCGGGAAGCTGGGAGCAGTGAAGCGCTCAGCGCACCCCAGCCTAGGGATGCTGGGAGCAGTGAGGCGCTCAGCTCACCCTAGCTCCAGGAAGCTGGGAGCAGTGAAGCGCTCAGCGCACCCCAGCCCCAGGAAGCTGGGAGCAGTGAGGCGCTCAGCGCACCCTAGCTCCGGGAAGCTGGGAGCAGTGAGGAGCTCAGCGCACACCACCTCTGGGAAGCTGGGAGCAGTGAGGCGCTCAGCGCACCCCAGCTCCAGGAAGCTGGGAGCAGTGAGGCGCTCAGCACACCACAGCCCCAGGAAGCTGGGAGCAGTGAAGCGCTCAGCGCAACCCAGCTCCGGGAAGCTGGGAGCAGTGAAGCGCTCAGCGCACTCCAGCTCCGGGAAGCTGGGAGCAGTGAAGCGCTCAGCGCACGCCAGCTACGGAAAGCTGGGAGCAGTGAGGCGCTCAGCTCACCACAGCTCCGGGACGCTGGGAGCAGTGAGGCGCTCAGCGCACCCCAGCTCCAGGAAGATGGGAGCAGTGAGGCGCTCAGCGCACCCCAGCTCCAGGAAGCTGGGAGCAGTGAGGCGCTCAGCGCAACCCATCTTCGGGAAGCTGGGAGCAGTGAGCCGCTCAGCACACCCCAGACCCAGGAAGCTGGGAGCAGTGAGGCGCTCAGCGCTCCCCAGCTCCGGGAAGCAGGGGGCAGTGAGGCGCTCAGCACACCCTAGCTCCAGGAAGCTGGGAGCAGTGATGCCCTCTGCGCACCCCAGCCCCGGGAAGCTGGGAGCAGTGAGGCGCTCAGCGCACCCCAGCCCCAGGAACCTGGGAGCAGTGAAGCGCTCAGCGCACCCAAGCTCCAGGAAGCTGGGAGCAGTGAGGCACTCAGCGCACCCTAGCCCCAGGAAGCTGGTTGCTGTGAAGCGCTAAGCGCACCCCAGCCCCGTGAAGCTCGGAGCAGTGAGGCGCTCAGCGCACCCCAGCTCCAGGAAGCTGGGAGCAGTGAGGCGCTCAGCGCACTCCAGCTCCGGGAAGCTGGGAACAGTGAAGCGCTCAGCGCACCCCAGCTCCGGGATGCTGGGAGCAGTGAGGCGCTCAGCGCACCCCAGCTCCGGGAAGATGGGAGCAGTGAGGCGCTCAGCACACCCCAGCCCCAGGAATCTGTGAGCAGTGAGGCGCTCAGCGCACCCCAGCTCCGGGAAGCTGGGAGTAGTGAGGCGCTCAGCACACACCAGCCCCAGGAATCTGGGAGCAGTGAGGCGCTCAGCACACCCCAGCCCCAGGAATCTGGGAGCAGTGAGGCGCTCAGCACACCCCAGCCCCGGGAATCTGGGAGCAGTGAGGCGCTCAGCACACCCCAGCCCCGGGAATCTGGGAGCAGTGAGGCGCTCAGCGCACCCCTGCACCGGGAAGCTGGGAGCAGTGAGGCGCTCAGCGCACCCCAGCCCCGGGAAGCTGGGACCAGTGAGGAGCTCAGCGCACCCCAGCCCCGGGAAGCTGGGTGCAGTGAGGCGCTCAGCGCACCAAAGCTCCGGGAAGTTGGGAGCAGTGAGGCGCTCAGCGCACCCCAGCCCCGGGAAGCTGGGAGCAGTGAGGCGCTCAGCGCTCCCCAGCCCCGGGAAGCTGGGAGCAGTGAGGCGCTCAGCGCACCCGAGCTCCGGGAAGCTGGGAGCAGTGAGGCGCTCAGCGCACCCCTGCCCCGGGAAGCTGGGAGCAGTGAGGCGCTCAGCGCACCCCAGCTCCTGGAAGCGGGGAGCAGTGAGGCGCTCAGCGCACCCCTGCTCCGGGAAGCAGGGAGCAGTGAGGCGCTCAGCGCACCCCAGCCCCGGGAAGCTGGGAGCAGTGAGGCACTCAGCGCACTCTAGATCCAGGAAGCTGGGAGCAGTGAAGCGCTCAGTGCACCCTAGCTCCAGGAAGCCTGGAGCAGTGAGGCGCTCAGCGCACCCTAGCTCCAGGAAGCTGGGAGCAGTGAAGCGCTCAGCGCACCCCAGCCCCGGGAAGCTGGGAGCAGTGAGGCGCTCAGCGCACCCCAGCTCCAGGAAGCTGGGAGCAGTGAGGCGCTCAGCGCACTCCAGCTCCGGGAAGGTGGGAGCAGTGAAGCGCTCAGCGCACCCCAGCTCCGGGAAGCTGGGAGCAGTGAGGCGCTCAGCGCACCCCAGCTCCGGGAAGCTGGGAGCAGTGAGGCGCTCAGCGCACCCCAGCCCCAGGAATCTGGGAGCAGTGAGGCGCTCAGCACACCCCAGCCCCAGGAAGCTGGGAGCAGTGAGGCGCTCAGCGCACCCCAGCTTTGGGAAGCTGGGAGAAGTGAGGCGCTCAGCACACCCCAGCCCCAGGAAGCTGGGAGCAGTGAGGCGATCAGCACACCCCAGCACCAGGAAGCTGGGAGCAGTGAGGCGCTCAGCGCACCCCAGCCACAGGAAGCTGGGAGCAGTGAGGCGCTCAGCACACCCCAGCCCCGGGAAGCTGGGAGCAGTGAAGCGCTCAGCGCACCCCAGCCTAGGGATGCTGGGAGCAGTGAGGCGCTCAGCTCACCCTAGCTCCAGGAAGCTGGGAGCAGTGAAGCGCTCAGCGCACCCCAGCCCCAGGAAGCTAAGAGCAGTGAGTCGCTCAGCGCACCCTAGCTCCGGGAAGCTGGGAGCAGTGAGGAGCTCAGCGCACACCAGCTCTGGGAAGCTGGGAGCAGTGAGGCGCTCAGCGCACCCCAGCTCCAGGAAGCTGGGAGCAGTGAGGCGCTCAGCACACCACAGCCCCAGGAAGCTGGGAGCAGTGAAGCGCTCAGCGCAACCCAGCTCCGGGAAGCTGGGAGCAGTGAAGCGCTCAGCGCACTCCAGCTCCGGGAAGCTGGGAGCAGTGAAGCGCTCAGCGCACGCCAGCTACGGAAAGCTGGGAGCAGTGAGGCGCTCAGCGCACCACAGCTCCGGGACGCTGGGAGCAGTGAGGCGCTCAGCGCACCCCAGCTCCAGGAAGATGGGAGCAGTGAGGCGCTCAGCGCACCCCAGCTCCAGGAAGCTGGGAGCAGTGTGGCGCTCAGCGCACCCCATCTTCGGGAAGCTGGGAGCAGTGAGCCGCTCAGCACACCCCAGACCCAGGAAGCTGGGAGCAGTGAGGCGCTCAGCGCTCCCCAGCTCCGGGAAGCAGGGGGCAGTGAGGCGCTCAGCACACCCTAGCTCCAGGAAGCTGGGTGCAGTGATGCCCTCTGCGCACCCCAGCCCCGGGAAGCTGGGAGCAGTGAGGCGCTCAGCGCACCCCAGCCCCAGGAACCTGGGAGCAGTGAAGCGCTAAGCGCACCCCAGCCCCGTGAAGCTCGGAGCAGTGAGGCGCTCAGCGCACCCCAGCTCCAGGAAGCTGGGAGCAGTGAGGCGCTCAGCGCACTCCAGCTCCGGGAAGCTGGGAACAGTGAAGCGCTCAGCGCCCCCCAGCTCCGGGAAGCTGGGAGCAGTGAGGCGCTCAGCGCACCCCAGCTCCGGGAAGCTGGAAGCAGTGAGGCGCTCAGCGCACCCCAGCCCCAGGAAGCTGGGAGCAGTGAGTCGCTCAGCGCACCCCAGCTCCGGGAAGCTGGGAGCAGTGAGGCGCTGAGCACACCCCAGCCCCAGGAATCTGGGAGCAGTGAGGCGCTCAGCGCACCACAGCTCCGGGAAACTGGGAGCAGTGAGGCGTTCAGCACACCCCAGCCCCAGGAAGCTGGGAGCAGTGAGGCGCTCAGCGCACACCAGCCCCGGGAAGCTGGGTGCAGTGAGGCGCTCAGCGCACCCCAGCTCCGGGAAGCTGGGAGCAGTGAGGCGCTCAGCGCACCCCAGCCCCGGGAAGCTGGGAGCAGTGAGGCGCTCAGCGCACCCCAGCCCCGGGAAGCTGGGAGCAGTGAGGCGCTCAGCGCACCCGAGCTCCGGGAAGCTGGGAGCAGTGAGGCGCTCAGCGCACCCCAGCCCCGGGAAGCTGGGAGCAGTGAGGCGCTCAGCGCACCCCAGCTCCTGGAAGCTGGGAGCAGTGAGGCGCTCAGCGCACCCCAGCTCCGGGAAGCAGGGAGCAGTGAAGCGCTCAGCGCACCCCATCTCCGGGAAGCTGGGAGCAGTGAGGCGCTCAGCGCACCCCAGCCTCGGGAAGGTGGGAGCAGTGAGGCGCTCAGCGCACCACAGCCCCAGGAAGCTGGGAGCGGTGAAGCGCTCAGCGCACCCTAGCTCCAGTAAGCTGGGAGCAGTGAAGCGCTCAGCGCACCCCAGTTCCGGGAAGCTGGGAGCAGTGAGGCGCTCAGCAAACACCAGCACCAGGAAGCTGGGAGCAGTGAGGCGCTCAGCGCACGCCAGCTCCGGGAAGCTGGGAGCAGTGAAGCGCTCAGCGCACCCCAGCTCCTGGAAGCTGGGAGCAGTGAGGCGCTCAGCGCACCCCAGCTCCGGGAAGCTGGGAGCAGTGAGGTGCTCAGCGCACACCAGCCCCGGGAAGCACGGGAGCAGTGAAGCTCTCAGCGCACCCCAGCCTCGGGAAGCTGGGAGCAGTGAGGCGCTCAGCGCACCCTAGCTCCAGGAAGCTGGGAGCAGTGAAGCGCTCAGCGCACCCCAGCCCCAGGAAGCTGGGAGCAGTGAGGCGCTCAGCGCACCCTAGCTCCAGGAAGCTGGGAGCAGTGAAGCGCTCAGTGCACTCCAGCTCCGGGAAGCTGGGAGCAGTGAAGCGCTCAGCGCACCCCAGCTAAGGGAAGCTGGGAGCAGTGAGGCGCTCAGCGCACCCCAGCCCCGGGAAGCTGGGAGCAGTGAGGCGCTCAGCGCACCCCAGCTCCGGGAAGCTGGGAGCAGTGAGGCACTCAGCGCACCCCAGCTCCGGAAAGCTGGGAGCAGTGAGGCGCTCAGCGCACCCCACCTCCGGGAAGCTGGGAGCAGTTAGGCGCTCAGCGCACACCAGCTCCGGGAAGCTGGGAGCAGTGAGGCGCTCAGCGCACCCCAGCCCCGGGAAGCTTGGAGCAGTGAGGCGCTCAGCGCACCCCAGCTCCGGGAAGCTGGGAGCAGTGAGGCGCTCAGCGCACCCCTGCTCCGGGAAGCTGGGAGCAGTGAGGCGCTCAGCGCACCCTAGCTCCAGGAAGCTGGGAGCAGTGAAGCCCTCAGCGCGCCCCAGCCCCGGGAAGCTGGGAGCAGTGAGGCGCTCAGCACACCCCAGCCCCAGGAAGTTGGGAGCAGTGAGGTGCTCAGCGCAACCTACCTCCAGGAAGCTGGGAGCAGTGAAGCGCTCAGCACACCCTAGCTACAGGAAGCCTGGAGCAGTGAGGCGCTCAGCGAACCCTAGATCTAGGAAGCTGGGAGCAGTGAAGCGCTCAGCGCACACCAGCTCCGGCAAGCTGGGAGCAGTGAGGCGCTCAGCACACCCAAGCCCCAGGAAGCTGGGAGCAGTGAGGCGCTCAGCGCACCCCAGCTTCGGGAAGCTGGGATCAGTGAGGCGCTCAGCGCACCCCAGCCCCAGGAAGCTGGGAGCAGTGAGGCGCTCAGCGCACCGCAGCCCCAGGAAGCTGGGAGCAGTGAGGCGCTCAGCGCAGCCCAGCCCCAGGAAGCTGGGAGCAGTGAGGCGCTCAGCGCACCCTAGCTCCAGGAAGCTGGGAGCAGTGAGGCGCTCAGCGCAACCCAGCTCCGGGATGCTGGGAGCAGTGAGGCGCTCAGCACACCCAAGCTCCAGGAAGCTGGGAGCAGTGAGGCGCTCAGCGCTCCCCAGCTCCAGGAAGCTGGGAGCAGTGAGGCGCTCAGTGCACTCCAGCTCCGGGAAGCTGGGAGCAGTGAAGCGCTCAGCGCCCCCCAGCTCCGGGAAGCTGGGAGCAGTGAGGCGCTCAGCGCACCCCAGCTCCGGGAAGCTGGGAGCAGTGAGGCACTCAGCGCACCCCAGCTCCGGGAAGCTGGAAGCAGTGAGCCGCTCAGCACACCCCAGCCCCAGAAATCTGGGAGCAGTGAGGCGCTCAGCACACCCCAGCCCCAGGAATCTGGGAGCAGTGAGGCGCTCAGCGCACCCCAGCTCCAGGAAGCTGGGAGCAGTGAGGCGCTCAGCACACCCCAGCTCCGGGAAGCTGGGAGCAGTGAGGCGCTCAGCACACCCCAGCCCCGGGAAGCTGGGAGCAGTGAGGCG
Source organism: Cetorhinus maximus (assembly GCF_964194155.1). Classification (NCBI taxonomy): domain Eukaryota; kingdom Metazoa; phylum Chordata; class Chondrichthyes; order Lamniformes; family Cetorhinidae; genus Cetorhinus; species Cetorhinus maximus. Next base: position 15,472,839 of record NC_135889.1, read on the forward strand.
CTCAGTGCACCCCAGCCCCGGGAAGCTGGGAGCAGTGAGGTGCTCAGCACACCCCAGCCCCAGGAAGCTGGGAGCAGTGAGGCGCTCAGCGCACCCCAGCTTCGGGAAGCTGGGAGCAGTGAGAGGCTCAGCACAGACCAGCACCAGGAAGCTGGGTGCTGTGAAGCGCTAAGCGCACCCCAGCCCCGTGAAGCTCGGAGCAGTGAGGCGCTCAGCGCACCCCAGCTCCAGGAAGCTGGGAGCAGTGAGGCGCTCAGCGCATTCCAGCTCCGGGAAGCTGGGAGCAGTGAAGCGCTCACCGCACCCCAGCTCCGGGAAGCTGGGAGCAGTGAGGCGCTCAGCGCACCCCAGCTCCGGGAAGCTGGGAGCAGTGAGGCGCTCAGCGCACCCCAGCTCCGGGAAGCTGGGAGCAGTGAGGCGCTCAGCGCACCCCAGCTCTGGGAAGCTGGAAGCAGTGAGGCGCTCAGCGCACCCCAGCCCCAGGAAGCTGGGAGCAGTGAGGCGCTCAGCGCACCCCAGCTCCGGGAAGCTGGGAGCAGTGAGGCGCTCAGCACACCCCAGCCCCAGGAATCTGGGAGCAGAGAGGCGCTCAGCGCACCCCAGCACCGGGAAGCTGGGAGCAGTGAAGCGCTCAGCGCACCCTAGCTCCAGGAAGCTTGGAGCAGTGAAGCGTTCAGCGCACCCAAGCTCCAGGAAGCTGGGATCCGTGAGGCACTCAGTGCACCCTAGCTCCACGAAGCTGGGAGCTGTGAAGCGCTCAGCGCACCCCAGCCCCTTGAAGCTGGGAGCAGTGAGGCGCTCAGCGCACCCCAGCTCCAGGAAGCTGGGAGCAGTGAGGCGCTCAGCGCACTCCAGCTCCGGGAAGCTGGGAGCAGTGAAGCGCTCAGCGCCCCCCAGCTCCGGGAAGCTGGGAGCAGTGAGGCGCTCAGCGCACCCCAGCTCCGGGAAGCTGGGAGCAGTTAGGCGCTCAGCGCACCCCAGCTCCGGGAAGCTGGAAGCAGTGAGGCGCTCAGCACACCCCTGCCCCAGGAATCTGGGAGCAGTGAGGCGCTCAGCACACCCCAGCCCCAGGAATTTGGGAGCAGTGAGGCGCTCAGCGCACCCCAGCTCCAGGAAGCTGGGAGCAGTGAGGCGCTCAGCACACCCCAGCTCCGGGAAGCTGGGAGCAGTGAGGCGCTCAGCGCACCCCAGCCCCGGGAAGCTGGGAGCAGTGAGGCGCTCAGTGCACCCCAGCCCCGGGAAGCTGGGAGCAGTGAGGTGCTCAGCACACCCCAGCCCCAGGAAGCTGGGAGCAGTGAGGCGCTCAGCGCACCCCTGCTTCGGGAAGCTGGGAGCAGTGAGACGCTCAGCACACCCCAGCACCAGGAAGCTGGGTGCAGTGAAGCGGTAAGTGCACCCCAGCCCCGTGAAGCTCGGAGCAGTGAGGCGCTCAGCGCACCCCAGCTCCAGGAAGCTGGGAGCAGTGAGGCGCTCAGCGCATTCCAGCTCCGGGAAGCTGGGAGCAGTGAAGCGCTCAGCGCTCTCCAGCTCCGGGAAGCTGGGAGCAGTGAGGCGCTCTGCGCAGCCCAGCTCCGGGAAGCTGGGAGCACTGAGGCGCCCAGCGCACCCCAGCTCTGGGAAGCTGGAAGCAGTGAGGCGCTCAGCACATCCCAGCCCCAGGAAGCTGGGAGCAGTGAGGCGCTCAGCGCACCCCAGCTCCGGGAAGCTGGGAGCAGTGAGGCGCTCAGCACACCCCAGCCCCAGGAATCTGGGAGCAGTGAGGCGCTCAGCGCACCCCAGCACCGGGAAGCTGGGAGCAGTGAGGCGCTCAGCACACCCCAGCCCCAGGAATCTGGGAGCAGTGAGGCGCTCAGCGCTCCCCAGCTCCAGGAAGCTGGGAGCAGTGAGGCGCTCAGTGCACTCCAGCTCCGGGAAGCTGGGAGCAGTGAAGCGCTCAGCGCCCCCCAGCTCCGGGAAGCTGGGAGCAGTGAGGCGCTCAGCGCACCCCAGCTCCGGGAAGCTGGGAGCAGTGAGGCACTCAGCGCACCCCAGCTCCGGGAAGCTGGAAGCAGTGAGCCGCTCAGCACACCCCAGCCCCAGAAATCTGGGAGCAGTGAGGCGCTCAGCACACCCCAGCCCCAGGAATCTGGGAGCAGTGAGGCGCTCAGCGCACCCCAGCTCCAGGAAGCTGGGAGCAGTGAGGCGCTCAGCACACCCCAGCTCCGGGAAGCTGGGAGCAGTGAGGCGCTCAGCACACCCCAGCCCCGGGAAGCTGGGAGCAGTGAGGCGCTCAGTGCACCCCAGCCCCGGGAAGCTGGGAGCAGTGAGGTGCTCAGCACACCCCAGCCCCAGGAAGCTGGGAGCAGTGAGGCGCTCAGCGCACCCCAGCTTCGGGAAGCTGGGAGCAGTGAGAGGCTCAGCACAGACCAGCACCAGGAAGCTGGGTGCTGTGAAGCGCTAAGCGCACCCCAGCCCCGTGAAGCTCGGAGCAGTGAGGCGCTCAGCGCACCCCAGCTCCAGGAAGCTGGGAGCAGTGAGGCGCTCAGCGCATTCCAGCTCCGGGAAGCTGGGAGCAGTGAAGCGCTCAGCGCACCCCAGCTCCGGGAAGCTGGGAGCAGTGAGGCGCTCAGCGCACCCCAGCTCCGGGAAGCTGGGAGCAGTGAGGCGCTCAGCGCACCCCAGCTCCGGGAAGCTGGGAGCAGTGAGGCGCTCAGCGCACCCCAGCTCTGGGAAGCTGGAAGCAGTGAGGCGCTCAGCGCACCCCAGCCCCAGGAAGCTGGGAGCAGTGAGGCGCTCAGCGCACCCCAGCTCCGGGAAGCTGGGAGCAGTGAGGCGCTCAGCACACCCCAGCCCCAGGAATCTGGGAGCAGAGAGGCGCTCAGCGCACCCCAGCACCGGGAAGCTGGGAGCAGTGAAGCGCTCAGCGCACCCTAGCTCCAGGAAGCTTGGAGCAGTGAAGCGTTCAGCGCACCCAAGCTCCAGGAAGCTGGGATCCGTGAGGCACTCAGTGCACCCTAGCTCCACGAAGCTGGGAGCTGTGAAGCGCTCAGCGCACCCCAGCCCCTTGAAGCTGGGAGCAGTGAGGCGCTCAGCGCACCCCAGCTCCAGGAAGCTGGGAGCAGTGAGGCGCTCAGCGCACTCCAGCTCCGGGAAGCTGGGAGCAGTGAAGCGCTCAGCGCCCCCCAGCTCCGGGAAGCTGGGAGCAGTGAGGCGCTCAGCGCACCCCAGCTCCGGGAAGCTGGGAGCAGTTAGGCGCTCAGCGCACCCCAGCTCCGGGAAGCTGGAAGCAGTGAGGCGCTCAGCACACCCCTGCCCCAGGAATCTGGGAGCAGTGAGGCGCTCACACCCCAGCCCCAGGAATTTGGGAGCAGTGAGGCGCTCAGCGCACCCCAGCTCCAGGAAGCTGGGAGCAGTGAGGCGCTCAGCACACCCCAGCTCCGGGAAGCTGGGAGCAGTGAGGCGCTCAGCGCACCCCAGCCCCGGGAAGCTGGGAGCAGTGAGGCGCTCAGTGCACCCCAGCCCCGGGAAGCTGGGAGCAGTGAGGTGCTCAGCACACCCCAGCCCCAGGAAGCTGGGAGCAGTGAGGCGCTCAGCGCACCCCTGCTTCGGGAAGCTGGGAGCAGTGAGACGCTCAGCACACCCCAGCACCAGGAAGCTGGGTGCAGTGAAGCGGTAAGTGCACCCCAGCCCCGTGAAGCTCGGAGCAGTGAGGCGCTCAGCGCACCCCAGCTCCAGGAAGCTGGGAGCAGTGAGGCGCTCAGCGCATTCCAGCTCCGGGAAGCTGGGAGCAGTGAAGCGCTCAGCGCTCTCCAGCTCCGGGAAGCTGGGAGCAGTGAGGCGCTCTGCGCAGCCCAGCTCCGGGAAGCTGGGAGCACTGAGGCGCCCAGCGCACCCCAGCTCTGGGAAGCTGGAAGCAGTGAGGCGCTCAGCACATCCCAGCCCCAGGAAGCTGGGAGCAGTGAGGCGCTCAGCGCACCCCAGCTCCGGGAAGCTGGGAGCAGTGAGGCGCTCAGCACACCCCAGCCCCAGGAATCTGGGAGCAGTGAGGCGCTCAGCGCACCCCAGCACCGGGAAGCTGGGAGCAGTGAGGCGCTCAGCACACCCCAGCCCCAGGAATCTGGGAGCAGTGAGGCGCTCAGCACACCCCCAGCCCCAGGAATCTGGGAGCAGTGAGGCGCTCAGCACACCCCAGCCCCAGGAATCTGGGAGCAGTGAGGCGCTCAGCACACCCCAGCCCCAGGAAGCTGGAAGCAGTGAGGCGCTCAGCGCACCCTAGATCCAGGAAGCTTGGAGCAGTGAAGCGCTCAGCGCACCCAAGCTCCAGGAAGCTGGGAACAGTGAGGCACTCAGCGCACCCTAGCTCCAGGAAGCTGGGTGCTGTGAAGCGCTAAGCGCACCCCAGCCCCGTGAAGCTCGGAGCAGTGAGGAGCTCAGCGCACCCCAGCTCCAGGAAGCTGCGAACAGTGAGGCGCTCAGCGCACCCCAGCTCCGGGAAGCTGGGAGCAGTGAGGCGCTCAGCGCACCCCAGCTCTGGGAAGCTGGAAGCAGTGAGGCGCTCAGCACACCCCAGCCCCAGGAAGCTGGGAGCAGTGAGGCGCTCAGCGCGCCCCAGCTCCGGGACGCTGGGAGCAGTGAGGTGCTCAGCACACCCCAGCCCCGGGAAGCACGGGAGCAGTGAAGCGCTCAGCGCACCCCAGCCTCGGGAAGCTGGGAGCAGTGAGGCGCTCAGCGCACCCTAGCTCCAGGAAGCTGGGAGCAGTGAAGCGCTCAGCACACCCCAGCCCCAGGAAGCTGGGAGCAGTGAGGCGCTCAGCGCACTCTAGCTCCAGGAAGCTGGGAGCAGTGAGGCGCTCAGCGCACACCAGCTCCGGGAAGCTGGGAGCAGTGAGGCGCTCAGCGCACCACAGCTCCAGGAAGCTGGGAGCAGTGAGGCGCTCAGCACACCACAGCCCCAGGAAGCTGGGAGCTGTGAAGCGCTCAGCGCACCCCAGCTCCGGGAAGCTGGGAGCAGTGAAGCGCTCAGCGCACGCCAGCAACGGGAAGCTGGGTGCAGTGAAGCGCTCAGCGCACCCCAGCTCCGGGAAGCTGGGAGCAGTGAGCCGCTCAGCGCACCCCAGCTCCATGAAGCTGGGAGCAGTGAGGCGCTCAGCGCACCCCAGCTCCGGGAAGCTGGGAGCAGTGAGGCGCTCAGCGCACCCTAGCTCCAGGAAGCTGGGAGCAGTGAAGCCCTCAGCGCGCCCCAGCCCCGGGAAGCTGGGAGCAGTGAGGCGCTCAGCACACCCCAGCCCCAGGAAGTTGGGAGCAGTGAGGCGCTCAGCGCACCCTACCTCCAGGAAGCTGGGAGCAGTGAAGCGCTCAGCACACCCTAGCTACAGGAAGCCTGGAGCAGTGAGGCGCTCAGCGCACCCTAGCTCTAGGAAGCTGGGAGCAGTGAAGCGCTCAGCGCACACCAGCTCCGGGAAGCTGGGAGCAGTGAGGCGCTCAGCACACCCAAGCCCCAGGAAGCTGGGAGCAGTGAGGCGCTCAGCGCACCCCAGCTTCGGGAAGCTGGGAGCAGTGAGGCGCTCAGCACAGCCCAGCCCCAGGAAGCTGGGAGCAGTGAGGCGCTCAGCGCACCGCAGCCCCAGGAAGCTGGGAGCAGTGAGACGCTCAGCGCACCCCAGCCCCAGGAAGCTGGGAGCAGTGAGGCGCTCAGCGCACCCTAGCTCCAGGAAGCTGGGAGCAGTGAGGCGCTCAGCGCAACCCAGCTCCGGGACGCTGGGAGCAGTGAGGCGCTCAGCGCACCCAAGCTCCAGGAAGCTGGGAGCAGTGAGGCGCTCAGCGCTCCCCAGCTCCAGGAAGCTGGGAGCAGTGAGGCGCTCAGCGCACTCCAGCTCCGGGAAGCTGGGAGCAGTGAAGCGCTCAGCGCCCCCCAGCTCCGGGAAGCTGGGAGCAGTGAGGCGCTCAGCGCACCCCAGCTCCGGGAAGCTGGGAGCAGTGAGGCGCTCAGCGCACCCCAGCTCCGGGAAGCTGGAAGCAGTGAGCCGCTCAGCACACCCCAGCCCCAGAAATCTGGGAGCAGTGAGGCGCTCAGCACACCCCAGCCCCAGGAATCTGGGAGCAGTGAGGCGCTCAGCGCACCCCAGCTCCAGGAAGCTGGGAGCAGTGAGGCGCTCAGCACACCCCAGCTCCGGGAAGCTGGGAGCAGTGAGGCGCTCAGCGCACCCCAGCCCCGGGAAGCTGGGAGCAGTGAGGCGCTCAGTGCACCCCAGCCCCGGGAAGCTGGGAGCAGTGAGGCGCTCAGCGCACCCCAGCTCCAGGAAGCTGGGAGCAGTGAGGCGCTCAGCGCATTCCAGCTCCGGGAAGCTGGGAGCAGTGAAGCGCTCAGCGCACCCCAGCTCCGGGAAGCTGGGAGCAGTGAGGCGCTCAGCGCACCCCAGCTCCGGGAAGCTGGGAGCAGTGAGGCGCTCAGCGCACCCCAGCTCCGGGAAGCTGGGAGCAGTGAGGCGCTCAGCGCACCCCAGCTCTGGGAAGCTGGAAGCAGTGAGGCGCTCAGCGCACCCCAGCCCCAGGAAGCTGGGAGCAGTGAGGCGCTCAGCGCACCCCAGCTCCGGGAAGCTGGGAGCAGTGAGGCGCTCAGCACACCCCAGCCCCAGGAATCTGGGAGCAGTGAGGCGCTCAGCGCACCCCAGCACCGGGAAGCTGGGAGCAGTGAGGCGCTCAGCACACCCCAGCCCCAGGAATCTGGGAGCAGTGAGGCGATCAGCACAACGCAGCCCCAGGAATCTGGGAGCAGTGAGGCGCTCAGCACACCCCAGCCCCAGGAATCTGGGAGCAGTGAGGCGCTCAGCACACCCCAGCCCCGGGAATCTGGGAGCAGTGAGGCGCTCAGCGCACCCCAGCCCCGGGAAGCTGGGAGCAGTGAGGCGCTCAGCTCACCCCAGCCCCGGGAAGCTGGGAGCAGTGAGGCGCTCAGCGCACCCCAGCCCCGGGAAGCTGGGTGCAGTGAGGCGCTCAGCGCACCCCAGCTCCGGGAAGCTGGGAGCAGTGAGGCGCTTAGCGCACCCCAGCCCAGTGAAGCTGGGAGCAGTGAGGCGCTCAGCGCACCCCAGCCCCGGGATGCTGGGAGCAGTGAGGCGCTCAGCGCACCCCAGCCCCGGGAAGCTGGGAGCAGTGAAGCTCTCAGCGCGCAGCAGCCCCAGGAAGCTGGGAGCAGTGAGGCGCTCAGCGCACCCTAGTTCCAGGAAGCTGGGAGCAGTGAGGCTCTCAGCGCACCCCAGCTCCGGGAAGCTGGGAGCAGTGAGGCGCTCAGCGCACCACAGCTCCAGGAAGCTGGGAGCAGTGAGGCGCTCAGCACACCACAGCCCCAGGAAGCTGGGAGCAGTTAAGAGCTCAGCGCACCCCAGCTCCGGGAAGCTGGGAGCAGTGATGCGCTCAGCGCACCCCAGCTCCGGAAAGCTGGGAGCAGTGAAGCGCTCAGCGCACCTCAGCTCCGGGAAGCTGGGAGCAGTGAGGCGCTCAGCGCACCCCAGCTCCGGGAAGCTGGGAGCAGTGAGGCGCTCAGCGCACCCCAGCTCCGGGAAGCTGGGAGCAGTGAGGCGCTCAGTGCACCCCAGCTCCGGGAAGCTGGGAGCAGTGAAGCGCTCAGCGCTCTCCAGCTCCAGGAAGCTGGGAGCAGTGAAGCGCTCAGCGCACCCCAGCTCCGGGACGCTGGGAGCAGTGAGGCACTCAGCGCACCCCAGCTCCAGAAAGCAGGGAGCAGTGGGGCGCTCAGCGCACCCCAGCTTCAGGAAGCTGGGAGCAGTGAGGCGCTCAGCGCACCCCATCTTCGGGAAGCTGGGAGCAGTGAGGCGCTCAGCGCACCCCAGCTCCAGGAAGCTGGGAGCAGTGAGGCGCTCAGCGCACCCCATCTTCGGGAAGCTGGGAGCAGTGAGGCGCTCAGCACACCCCAGCCCCAGGAAGCTGGGAGCAGTTTGGCGCTCAGCGCTCCCCAGCTCCGGGAAGCTGGGGGCAGTGAGGCGCTCAGCACAGCCTAGCTCCAGGAAGCTGGGAGCAGTGAAGCCCTCAGCGCACCCCAGCCCCGGGAAGCTGGGAGCAGTGAGGCGCTCAGCGCACCACATCCCCAGGAAGCTGGGAGCAGTGAGGCGCTCAGCACACCCCAGCCCCAGGAAGCTGGGAGCAGTGAGGCGCTCAGCGCACCCTAGCCCCAGGAAGCTTGGAGCAGTGAAGCGCTCAGCGCACTCAAGCTCCAGGAAGCTGGGAACAGTGAGGCACTCAGCGCACCCTAGCTCCAGGAAGCTGGGTGCTGTGAAGCGCTAAGCGCACCCCAGCCCCGTGAAGCTCGGAGCAGTGAGGCGCTCAGCGCACACCAGCTCCAGGAAGCTGCGAGCAGTGAGGCGCTCAGCGCACTCCAGCTCCGGGAAGCTGGGAGCAGTGAAGCGCTCAGCGCACCCCAGCTCCGGGAAGCTGGGAGCAGTGAGGCGCTCAGCGCCCCCCAGCTCCGGGAAGCTGGGAGCAGTGAGGCGCTCAGCGCAACCCAGCTCTGGGAAGCTGGAAGCAGTGAGGCGCTCAGCACACCCCAGCCCCAGGAAGCTGGGAGCAGTGAGGCGCTCAGCGCGCCCCAGCTCCGGGAAGCTGGGAGCAGTGAGGTGCTCAGCGCACCCCAGCCTCGGGAAGCTGGGAGCAGTGAGGCGCTCAGCGCACCCTAGCTCCAGGAAGCTGGGAGCAGTGAAGCGCTCAGCACACCCCAGCCCCAGGAAGCTGGGAGCAGTGAGGCGCTCAGCGCACTCTAGCTCCAGGAAGCTGGGAGCAGTGAGGCGCTCAGCGCACACCAGCTCCGGGAAGCTGGGAGCAGTGAGGCGCTCAGCGCACCACAGCTCCAGGAAGCTGGGAGCAGTGAGGCGCTCAGCACACCACAGCCCCAGGAAGCTGGGAGCTGTGAAGCGCTCAGCGCACCCCAGCTCCGGGAAGCTGGGAGCAGTGAAGCGCTCAGCGCACACCAGCTCCGGGAAGCTGGGAGCAGTGAGGCGCTCAGCGCACTCTAGCTCCAGGAAGCTGGGAGCAGTGAGGCGCACAGCGCACACCAGCTCCATGAAGCTGGGAGCAGTGAGGCGCACAGCGCACCCCAGCTCCGGGAAGCTGGGAGCAGTGAGGCGCTCAGCACACCCCAGCCCCGGGGAGCTGGGAGCAGTGAGGCGCTCAGCGCAACCCAGCCCCGGGAAGCTGGGAGCAGTGAGGCGCTCAGCGCACCCCAGCCCAGGGAAGCTGGGAGCAGTGAGGCGCACAGCGCACCCCAGCTCCGGGAAGCTGAGAGCAGTGAGGCACTCAGCGCACCCCAGCTCCGGAAAGCTGGGAGCAGTGAGGCGCTCAGCGCACCCCACCTCCGGGAAGCTGGGAGCAGTTAGGCGCTCAGCGCACCCCAGCTCCGGGAAGCTGGGAGCAGTGAGGCGCTCAGCGCACCCCAGCCCCGGGAAGCTTGGAGCAGTGAGGCGCTCAGCGCACCGCAGCTCCGGGAAGCTCGGAGCAGTGAGGCGCTCAGCGCACCCCTGCTCCGGGAAGCTGGGAGCAGTGAGGAGCTCAGCGCACCCTAGCTCCAGGAAGCTGGGAGCAGTGAAGCCCTCAGCGCGCCCCAGCCCCGGGAAGCTGGGAGCAGTGACGCGCTCAGCACACCCCAGCCCCAGGAAGTTGGGAGCAGTGAGGCGCTCAGCGCACCCTACCTCCAGGAAGCTGGGAGCAGTGAAGCGCTCAGCACACCCTAGCTACAGGAAGCCTGGAGCAGTGAGGCGCTCAGCGCACCCTAGCTCTAGGAAGCTGGGAGCAGTGAAGCGCTCAGCGCACCCCAGCCCCGGGAAGCTGGGAGCAGTGAGGCGCTCAGCACACCCAAGCCCCAGGCAGCTGGGAGCAGTGAGGCGCTCAGCGCACCCCAGCTTCGGGAAGCTGGGAGCAGTGAGGCGCTCAGCACACCCCAGCCCCAGGAAGCTGGGAGCAGAGAGGCGCTCAGCGCACCGCAGCCCCAGGAAGCTGGGAGCAGTGAGGCGCTCAGCGCACCCCAGCCCCAGGAAGCTGGGAGCAGTGAGGCGCTCAGCACACGCCAGCCCCGGGAAGCTGGGAGCAGTGAAGCGCTCAGCGCACCCCAGCCTCGGGAAGCTGGGAGCAGTGAGGCGCTTAGCGCACCCTAGGTCCAGGAAGCTGGGAGCAGTGAAGCGCTCAGCGCACCCCAGCCCCAGGAAGCTGGGAGCAGTGAGGCGCTCAGCGCACCCTAGCTCCAGGAAGCTGGGAGCAGTGAGGCGCTCAGCGCACCCAAGCTCCAGGAAGCTGGGAGCAGTGAGGCGCTCAGCGCACCCCAGCTCCAGGAAGCTGGGAGCAGTGAGGCGCTCAGCGCACTCCAGCTCCGGGAAGCTGGGAGCAGTGAAGCGCTCAGTGCACCCCAGCTCCGGGAAGCTGGGAGCAGTGAAGCGCTCAGCGCACCCCAGCTCCGGGACGCAGGGAGCAGTGAGGCGCTCAGCGCACCCCAGCTCCAGAAAGCAGGGAGCAGTGGGGCACTCAGCGCACCCCAGCTCCAGGAAGCTGGGAGCAGTGAGGCGCTCAGCGCACCCCATCTTCGGGAAGCTGGGAGCAGTGAGGCGCTCAGCACACCCCAGCCCCAGGAAGCTGGGAGCAGTTTGGCGCTCAGCGCTCCCCAGCTCCGGGAAGCTGGGGGCAGTGAGGCGCTCAGCACACTCTAGCTCCAGGAAGCTGGGAGCAGTGAAGCCCTCAGCGCACCCCAGCCCCGGGAAGCTGGGAGCAGTGAGGCGCTCAGCGCACCCCATCCCCAGGAAGCTGGGAGCAGTGAGGCGCTCAGCACACCCCAGCCCCAGGAAGCTGGGAGCAGTGAGGCGCTCAGCGCACCCTAGCCCCAGGAAGTTTGGAGCAGTGAAGCGCTCAGCGCACCCAAGCTCCAGGAAGCTGTGAACAGTGAGGCACTCAGCGCACCCTAGCTCCAGGAAGCTGGGTGCTGTGAAGCGCTAATCGCACCGCAGCCCCGTGAAGCTCGGAGCAGTTAGGCGCTCAGCGCACCCCAGCTCCAGGAACCTGCGAGCAGTGAGGCGCACAGCGCACTCCAGCTCCGGGAAGCTGGGAGCAGTGAAGCGCTCAGCGCACCCCAGCTCCGGGAAGCTGGGAGCAGTGAGGCGCTCAGCGCACCCCAGCTCCGGGAAGCTGGGAGCAGTGAGGCGCTCAGCGCAACCCAGCTCTGGGAAGATGGAAGCAGTGAGGCGCTCAGCACACCCCAGCCCCAGGAAGCTGGGAGCAGTGAGGCGCTCAGCGCGCCCCAGCTCCGGGAAGCTGGGAGCAGCGAGGTGCTCAGCACACCCCAGCCCCGGGAAGCACGGGAGCAGTGAAGCGCTCAGCGCACCCCAGCCTCGGGAAGCTGGGAGCAGTGAGGTGCTCAGCGCACCCTAGCTCCAGGAAGCTGGGAGCAGTGAAGCGCTCAGCACACCCCAGCCCCAGGAAGCTGGGAGCAGTGAGGCGCTCAGCGCACTCTAGCTCCAGGAAGCTGGGAGCAGTGAGGCGCTCAGCGCACAGCAGCTCCGGGAAGCTGGGAGCAGTGAGGCGCTCAGCGCACCACAGCTCCAGGAAGCTGGGAGCAGTGAGGCGCTCAGCACACCACAGCCCCAGGAAGCTGGGAGCTGTGAAGCGCTCAGCGCACCCCAGCTCCGGGAAGCTGGGAGCAGTGAAGCGCTCAGCGCACGCCAGCACCGGGAAGCTGGGAGCAGTGAAGCGCTCAGCGCACCCCAGCTCCGGGAAGCTGGGAGCAGTGAGGCGCTCAGCGCACCCCAGCTCCATGAAGCTGGGAGCAGTGAGGCGCTCAGCGCACCCCAGCTCCGGGAAGCTGGGAGCAGTGAGGCGCTCAGCACACCCCAGCCCCGGGGAGCTGGGAGCAGTGAGGCGCTCAGCGCAACCCAGCCCCGGGAAGCTGGGAGCAGTGAGGCGCTCAGCGCACCCCAGCTCCGGGAAGCTGGGAGCAGTGAGGTGCTCAGCGCACCCCAGCTCCGGAAAGCTGGGAGCAGTGAGGCGCTCAGCGCACCCCACCTCCAGGAAGCTGGGAGCAGTTAGGCGCTCAGCGCACCCCAGCTCCGGGAAGCTGGGAGCAGTGAGGCGCTCAGCGCACCCCAGCCCCGGGAAGCTTGGAGCAGTGAGGCGCTCAGCGCACCCCAGCTCCGGGAAGCTGGGAGCAGTGAGGCGCTCAGCGCACCCCAGCTCCGGGAAGCTGGGAGCAGTGAGGCGCTCAGCGCACCCCTGCTCCGGGAAGCTGGGAGCAGTGAGGCGCTCAGCGCACCCTAGCTCCAGGAAGCTGGGAGCAGTGAAGCCCTCAGCGCGCCCCAGCCCCGGGAAGCTGGGAGCAGTGAGGCGCTCAGCACACCCCAGCCCCAGGAAGTTGGGAGCAGTGAGGCGCTCAGCGCACCCTACCTCCAGGAAGCTGGGAGCAGTGAAGCGCTCAGCACACCCTAGCTACAGAAAGCCTGGAGCAGTGAGGCGCTCAGCGCACCCTAGCTCTAGGAAGCTGGGAGCAGTGAAGCGCTCAGCGCACCCCAGCCCCGGGAAGCTGGGAGAAGTGAGGCGCTCAGCACACCCAAGCCCCAGGAAGCTGGGAGCAGTGAGGCGCTCAGCGCACCCCAGCTTCGGGAAGCTGGGAGCAGTGAGGCGCTCAGAACACCCCAGCCCCAGGAAGCTGGGAGCAGTGAGGCGCTCAGCGCACCGCAGCCCCAGGAAGCTGGGAGCAGTGAGGCGCTCAGCGCACCCCAGCCCCAGGAAGCTGGGAGCAGTGAGGCGCTCAGCACACGCCAGCCCCGGGAAGCTGGGAGCAGTGAAGCGCTCAGCGCACCCCAGCCTCGGGAAGCTGGGAGCAGTGAGGCGCTTAGCGCACCCTAGCTCCAGGAAGCTGGGAGCAGTGAAGCGCTCAGCGCACCCCAGCCCCAGGAAGCTGGGAGCAGTGAGGCGCTCAGCGCACCCTAGCTCCAGGAAGCTGGGAGCAGTGAGGCGCTCAGCGCACCCCAGCTCCGGGATGCTGGGAGCAGTGAGGCGCTCAGCGCACCCAAGCTCCAGGAAGCTGGGAGCAGTGAGGCGCTCAGCGCACCCCAGCTCCAGGAAGCTGGGAGCAGTGAGGCGCTCAGCGCACTCCAGCTCCGGGAAGCTGGGAGCAGTGAAGCGCTCAGCGCCCCCCAGCTCCGGGAAGCTGGGAGCAGTGAGGCGCTCAGCGCACCACAGCTCCGGGAAGCTGGGAGCAGTGAGGCGCACAGCGCACCCCAGCTCCGGGAAGCTGGAAGCAGTGAGCCGCTCAGCACACCCCAGCCCCAGAAATCTGGGAGCAGTGAGGCGCTCAGCACACCCCAGCCCCAGGAATCTGGGAGCAGTGAGGCGCTCAGCACACCCCAGCTCCAGGAATCTGGGAGCAGTGAGGCGCTCAGCACACCCCAGCTCCGGGAAGCTGGGAGCAGTGAGGCGCTCAGCGCACCCCAGCTCCGGGAAGATGGGAGCAGTGAGGCGCTCAGCTCACCGCAGCCCCGGGAAGCTGGGAGCAGTGAGGCGCTCAGCGCACCCCAGCTCCGGGAAGCTGGGAGCAGTGAGGCGCTCAGCACACCCCAGCTCCGGGAAGTTGGGAGCAGTGAGGCGCTCAGCGCACCCCAGCTCCGGGAAGCTGGGAGCAGTGAGGCGCTCAGCGCACCCCTGCTCCGGGAAGCTGGGAGCAGTGAGGCGCTCAGCGCACCCTAGCTCCGGGAAGCTGGGAGCAGTGAAGCGCTCAGCGCACTCCAGCTCCGGGAAGCTGGGAGCAGTGAAGCGCTCAGCGCACCCTAGCTACGGAAAGCTGGGAGCAGTGAGGCGCTCAGCGCACCCCAGCTCCGGGACTCTGGGAGCAGTGAGGCGTTCAGCGCACCCCAGCTCCAGGAAGCTGGGAGCAGTGAGGCGCTCAGCGCACCCCAGCTCCAGGAAGCTGGGAGCAGTGAGGCGCTCAGCGCACCCCATCATCGGGAAGATTGGAGCAGTGAGGCGCTCAGCACACCCCAGCCCCAGGAAGCTGGGAGCAGTGAGGCGCTCAGCGCTCCCCAGCTCCGGGAAGCTGGGGGCAGTGAGGCGCTCAGCACACCCTAGCTCCAGGATGCTGGGAGCAGTGAAGCCCTCAGCACACCCCAGCCCCGGGAAGCTTGGAGCAGTGAGGCGCTCAGCGCAAACCATCCCCAGGGAGCTGGGAGCAGTGAGGCGCTGAGCACACCCCAGCCCCAGGAAGCTGGGAGCAGTGAGGCGCTCAGCGCACCCTAGCTCCAGGAAGCTTGGAGCAGTGAAGCGCTCAGCGCACCCAAGCTCCAGGAAGCTGGGAACAGTGAGGCACTCAGCGCACCCTAGCTCCAGGAAGCTGGGTGCTGTGAAGCGCTAAGCGCACCCCAGCCCCGTGAAGCTCGGAGCAGTGAGGCGCTCAGCGCACCCCAGCTCCAGGAAGCTGCGAGCAGTGAGGCGCTCAGCACACTCCAGCTCCGGGAAGCTGGGAGCAGTGAAGCGCTCAGCGCACCCCAGCTCCTGGAAGCTGGGAGCAGTGAGGCGCTCAGCGCACCCCAGCTCCGGGAAGCTGGGAGCAGTGAGGCGCTCAGCGCACCCCAGCTCTGGGAAGCTGGAAGCAGTGAGGCGCTCAGCACACCCAGCCCCAGGAAGCTGGGAGCAGTGAGGCGCTCAGCGCGCCCCAGCTCCGGGAAGCTGGGAGCAGTGAGGTGCTCAGCACACCCCAGCCGCGGGAAGCACGGGAGCAGTGAAGCGCTCAGCGCACCGCAGCCTCGGGAAGCTGGGAGCAGTGAGGCGCTCAGCGCACGCTAGCTCCAGGAAGCTGGGAGCAGTGAAGCGCTCAGCGCACCCCAGCCCGAGGAAGCTGGGAGCAGTGAGGCGCTCAGCGCACCCTAGCTCCAGGAAGCTGGGAGCAGTGAGGCGCTCAGCGCACACCAGCTCCGGGAAGCTGGGAGCAGTGAGGCGCTCAGCGCACCACAGCTCCAGGAAGCTGGGAGCAGTGAGGCGCTCAGCACACCACAGCCCCAGGAAGCTGGGAGCTGTGAAGCGCGCAGCGCACCCCAGCTCCGGGAAGCTGGGAGCAGTGAAGCGCTCAGCGCACGCCAGCACCGGGAAGCTGGGAGCAGTGAAGCGCTCAGCGCACCCCAGCTCCGGGAAGCTGGGAGCAGTGAGGCGCTCAGCGCACCCCAGCTCCAGGAAGCTGGGAGCAGTGAGGCGCTCAGCGCACCCCAGCTCCGGGAAGCTGGGAGCAGTGAGGCGCTCAGCGCACCCCAGCCGCAGGAAGCTGGGAGCAGTGAGGCGCTCAGCGCACCCCAGCCCCAGGAAGCTGGGAGCAGTGAGGCGCTCAGCACAACCCAGCCCCGGGAAGCTGGGAGCAGTGAAGCGCTCAGTGCACCCCAGCCTCGGGAAGCTGGGAGCAGTGAGGCGCTCAGCGCACCTTAGCTCCAGGAAGCTGGGAGCAGTGAAGCGCTCAGCGCACCCCAGCCCCAGGAAGCTGGGAGCAGTGAGGCGCTCAGCGCACCCTAGCTCCAGGAAGCTGGGAGCAGTGAGGCGCTCAGCGCACCCCAGCTCCGGGAAGCTGGGAGCAGTGAGGCGCTCAGCGCACCCCAGCTCCAGGAAGCTGGGAGCAGTGAGGCGCTCAGCGCACCCCAGCCCCGTGAAGCTGGGAGCAGTGTGGCGCTCAGCGCACCCCAGCTCCGGGAAGCTGGGAGCAGTGAGGCGCTCAGCGCACCCCAGCTCCGGGAAGCTGGGAGCAGTGAGGCGCTCAGCGCACCCTAGTTCCAGGAAGCTGGGAGCAGTGAGGCGCTCAGCACACCCCAGCCCCAGGAAGCTGGGAGCAGTGAGGCGCTCAGAGCACCCTAGCTCCAGGAAGCTTGGAGCAGTGAAGCGGTCAGCGCACCCTAGCTCCAGGAAGCTCGGAGCAGTGAGGCACTCAGTGCACCCCAGCTCCAGGAAGCTGGGAGCAGTGAAGAGCTCAGCGCACCCTAGCCCCGGGAAGCTGGGAGCAGTGAGGCGCTCAGCGCACCCCAGCTCCAGGAAGCTGGGAGCAGTGAGGCGCTCAGCGCACTCCAGCTCCGGGAAGCTGTGAGCAGTGAAGCGCTCAGCGCACCCCAGCTCCGGGAAGCTGGGAGTAGTGAGTCGCTCAGCGCACCCTAGCTCCAGGAAGCTGGGAGCAGTGAGGCGCTCAGCGCACACCAGCTCCGGGAAGCTGGGAGCAGTGGGGCGCTCAGCGCACCACAGCTCCAGGAAGCTGGGAGCAGTGAGGCGCTCAGCACACCACAGCCCCAGGAAGCTGGGAGCTGTGAAGCTCTCAGCGCATCCCAGCTCCGGGTAGCTGGGAGCAGTGAAGCGCTCAGCGCACGCCAGCACCGGGAAGCTGGGAGCAGTGAAGCGCTCAGCGCACCCCAGCTCCGGGAAGCTGGGAGCAGTGAGGCGCTCAGCGCACCCCAGCTCCAGGAAGCTGGGAGCAGTGAGGCGCTCAGCGCACCCCAGCTCCGGGAAGCTGGGAGCAGTGAGGCGCTCAGCACACCCCAGCCCCGGGAAGCTGGGAGCAGTGAGGCGCTCAGCGCAACCCAGCCCCGGGAAGCTGGGAGCAGTGAGGCGCTCAGCGCACCCCAGCCCCGGGAAGCTGGGAGCAGTGAGGCGCACAGCGCACCCCAGCTCCGGGAAGCTGGGAGCAGTGAGGCACTCAGCGCACCCCAGCTCCGGAAAGCTGGGGGCAGTGAGGCGCTCAGCGCACCCCACCTCCGGGAAGCTGGGAGCAGTTAGGCGCTCAGCGCACCCCAGCTCCGGGAAGCTGGGAGCAGTGAGGCGCTCAGCGCACCCCAGCCCCGGGAAGCTTGGAGCAGTGAGGCGCTCAGCGCACCCCAGCTCCGGGAAGCTGGGAGCAGTGAGGCGCTCAGCGCACCCCTGCTCCAGGCAGCTGGGAGCAGTGAGGCGCTCAGCGCACCCTAGCTCCAGGAAGCTGGGAGCAGTGAAGCCCTCAGCGCGCCCCAGCCCCGGGAAGCTGGGAGCAGTGAGGCGCTCAGCACACCCCATCCCCAGGAAGTTGGGAGCAGTGAGGCGCTCAGCGCACCCTACCTCCAGGAAGCTGGGAGCAGTGAAGCGCTCAGCGCACCCTAGCTCCAGGAAGCCTGGAGCAGTGAGGCGCTCAGCGCACCCTAGCTCTAGGAAGCTGGGAGCAGTGAAGCGCTCAGCGCACCCCAGCCCTTGGAAGCTGGGAGCAGTGAGGCGCTCAGCACACCCCAGCCCCAGGAAGCTGGGAGCAGTGAGGCGCTCAGCGCACCCCAGCTTCGGGAAGCTGGGAGCAGTGAGGCGCTCAGCACACCCCAGCCCGAGGAAGCTGGGAGCAGTGAGGCGCTCAGCGCACCCCAGCCGCAGGAAGCTGGGAGCAGTGAGGCGCTCAGCACAACCCAGCCCCGGGAAGCTGGGAGCAGTGAAGCGCTCAGCGCACCCCAGCCTCGGGAAGCTGGGAGCAGTGAGGCGCTCAGCGCACCCTAGCTCCAGGAAGCTGGGAGCAGTGAAGCGCTCAGCGCACCCCAGCCCCAGGAAGCTGGGAGCAGTGAGGCGCTCAGCGCACCCTAGCTCCAGGAAGCTGGGAGCAGTGAGGCGCTCAGCGCACCCCAGCTCCGGGAAGCTGGGAGCAGTGAGGCGCTCAGCGCACCCCAGCTCCAGGAAGCTGGGAGCAGTGAGACGCTCAGCGCACCCCAGCCCCGTGAAGCTGGGAGCAGTGTGGCGATCAGCGCACCCCAGCTCCGGGAAGCTGGGAGCAGTGAGGCGCTCAGCGCACCCCAGCTCCGGGAAGCTGGGAGCAGTGAGGCGCTCAGCGCACCCTAGTTCCAGGAAGCTGGGAGCAGTGAGGCGCTCAGCACACCCCAGCCCCAGGAAGCTGGGAGCAGTGAGGCGCTCAGAGCACCCTAGCTCCAGGAAGCTTGGAGCAGTGAAGCGGTCAGCGCACCCTAGCTCCAGGAATCTCGGAGCAGTGAGGCACTCAGTGCACCCCAGCTCCAGGAAGCTGGGAGCAGTGAAGAGCTCAGCGCACCCTAGCCCCGGGAAGCTGGGAGCAGTGAGGCGCTCAGCGCACCCCAGCTCCAGGAAGCTGGGAGCAGTGAGGCGCTCAGCGCACTCCAGCTCCGGGAAGCTGGGAGCAGTGAAGCGCTCAGCGCACCCCAGCTCCGGGAAGCTGGGAGCAGTGAGGCGCTCAGCGCACCCCAGCTCCGGGAAGCTGGGAGCAGTGAGGCGCTCAGCGCACCCCAGCTCCGGGAAGCTGGGAGCAGTGAGGCACTCAGCTCACCCCAGCCCCAGGAAGCTGGGAGCAGTGAGGCGCTCAGCGCAGCCCAGCTTCGGGAAGCTGGGAGCAGTGAGGCGCTCTGCACACCCCAGCCCCAGGAAGCTGGGAGCAGTGAGGCGCTCAGCGCACCCCAGCCCCAGGAAGCTGGGAGCAGTGAGACGCTCAGCACACCCCAGCTCCGGGAAGCTGGGAGCAGTGAGGCGCTCAGCGCACCCCAGCCCCAGGAAGCTGGGAGCAGTGAGGCGCTCAGCAAACCCCAGCCCCGCGAAGCACGGGAGCAGTGAAGCGCTCAGCGCACCCCAGCCTCGGGAAGCTGGGAGTAGTCAGGCGCTCAGTGCACCTTAGCTCCAGGAAGCTGGGAGCAGTGAAGCGCTCAGCGCACAGCAGCCCCATGAAGCTGGGAGCAGTGAGGCGCTCAGCGCACCCTAGCTCCAGGAAGCTGCGAGCAGCGAGGCGCTCAGCGCACCCCAGCTCCGGGAAGCTGCGAGCAGTGAGGCGCTCAGCGCACCACAGCTCCAGGAAGCTGGGAGCAGTGAGGCGCTCAGCACACCACAGCCCCAGGAAGCTGGGAGCAGTTAAGAGCTCAGCGCACCCCAGCTCCGGGAAGCTGGGAGCAGTGATGCGCTCAGCGCACGCCAGCTCCGGGAAGCTGGGAGCAGTGAAGCGCTCAGCGCACCCCAGCTCCGGGAAGCTGGGAGCAGTGAGGCGCTCAGCGCACCCCAGCTCCGGGAAGCTGGGAGCAGTGAGGCGCTCAGCGCACCCCAGCTCCAGGAAGCTGGGAGCAGTGAGGCGCTCAGCGCACCCCAGCTCCGGGAAGATGGGAGCAGTGAGGCGCTCAGCTCACCGCAGCCCCGGGAAGCTGGGAGCAGTGAGGCGCTCAGCGCAACCCAGCCCCGGGAAGCTGGGAGCAGTGAGGCGCTCAGCGCACCCCAGCTCCGGGAAGCTGGGAGCAGTGAGGCGCTCAGCGCACCCCAGCTCCAGGAAGCTGGGAGCAGTGAGGCGCTCAGCACACCACAGCCCCAGGAAGCTGGGAGCAGTGAAGCGCTCAGCGCAACCCAGCTCCGGGAAGCTGGGAGCAGTGAAGCGCTCAGCACACTCCAGCTCCGGGAAGCTGGGAGCAGTGACGCGCTCAGCGCACCCTAGCTACGGAAAGCTGGGAGCAGTAAGGCGCTCAGCGCACCCCAGCTCCGGGACGCTGGGAGCAGTGAGGCGCTCAGCGCACCCCAGCTCCAGGAAGCTGGGAGCAGTGAGGCGCTCAGCGCACCCCAGCTCCAGGAAGCTGGGAGCAGTGAGGCGCTCAGCGCACCCCATCTTCGGGAAGCTGGGAGCAGTGAGGCGCTCAGCACACCCCAGCCCCAGGAAGCTGGGAACAGTGAGGCGCTCAGCGCTCCCCAGCTCCGGGAAGCTGGGGGCAGTGAGGCGCTCAGCACACCCTAGCTCCAGGAAGCTGGGAGCAGTGAAGCCCTCAGCGCTCCCCAGCCCCGGGAAGCTGCGAGCAGTGAGGCGCTCAGCGCACCCAAGCTCCAGGAAGCTGGGAACAGTGAGGCACTCAGCGCACCCTAGCTCCAGGAAGCTGGGTGCTGTGAAGCGCTAAGCGCACCCCAGCCCCGTGAAGCTCGGAGCAGTGAGGCGCTCAGCGCACCCCTGCTCCAGGAAGCTGCGAGCAGTGAGGCGCTCAGCGCACTCCAGCTCCGGGAAGCTGGGAGCAGTGAAGCGCTCAGCGCACCCCCGCTCCGGGAAGCTGGGAGCAGTGAGGCGCTCAGCTCACCCCAGCCCCAGGAAGCTGGGAGCAGTGAGGCGCTCAGCGCACCCCAGCTTCGGGAAGCTGGGAGCAGTGAGGCGCTCAGCACACCCCAGCCCCAGTAAGCTGGGAGCAGTGAGGCGCTCAGCGCACCGCAGCCCCAGGAAGCTGGGAGCAGTGAGGCGCTCAGCACACCCCAGCTCCGGGAAGCTGGGAGCAGTGAGGCGCTCAGCGCACCCCAGCCCCAGGAAGCTGGGAGCAGTGAGGCGCTCAGCACACCCCAGCCCCAGGAAGCTGGGAGCAGTGAGGCGCTCAGCGCACCCTAGCTCCAGGAAGCTGGGAACAGTGAGGCGCTCAGCGCACCCCAGCTCCAGGAAGCTGGGAGCAGTGGGGCACTCAGCACACCCCAGCTCCGGGAAGCTGGGAGCAGTGAGGCGCTCAGCACTCCCCAGCCCCGGGAAGCTGGGAGCAGCGAGGCGCTCAGCGCACCCCAGCCCCGGGAAGCTGGGAGCAGTGAGGCGCTCAGCGCACCCCAGCTCCGGGAAGCTGGGAGCAGTGAGGAGCTCAGCGCACCCCAGCTCCGGGAAGCTGCGAGCAGTGAGGCGCTCAGCGCACCCTAGCCCCAGGAAGCTGGGAGCAGTGAAGCCCTCAGCGCACCCCAGCCCCGGGAAGCTGGGAGCAGTGAGGCGCTCAGCACACCCCAGCCCCAGGAAGCTGGGAGCAGTGAGGCGCTCAGCGCTCCCCAGCTCCGGGAAGCTGGGGGCAGTGAGGCGCTCAGCACACCCTAGCTCCAGGAAGCTGGGAGCAGTGAAGCCCTCAGCGCACCCCAGCCCCGGGAAGCTGCGAGCAGTGAGGCGCTCAGCGCACCCAAGCTCCAGGAAGCTGGGAGCAGTGAGGCACTCAGCGCACCCTAGCTCCAGGAAGCTGGGTGCTGTGAAGCGCTAAGCGCACCCCAGCCCCGTGAAGCTCGGAGCAGTGAGGCGCTCAGCGCACCCCAGCTCCAGGAAGCTGCGAGCAGTGAGGCACTCAGCGCACCCCAGCCCCAGGAAGCTGGGAGCAGTGAGGCGCTCAGCACACCCCAGCTCCGGGAAGCTGGGAGCAGTGAGGCGCTCAGCGCACCCCAGCCCCAGGAAGCTGGGAGCAGTGAGGCGCTCAGCACACCCCAGCCCCAGGAAGCTGGGAGCAGTGAGGCGCTCAGCGCACCCTAGCTCCAGGAAGCTGGGAGCAGTGAGGCGCTCAGCGCACCCCAGCTCCAGGAAGCTGGGAGCAGTGGGGCACTCAGCACACCCCAGCTCCGGGAAGCTGGGAGCAGTGAGGCGCTCAGCACTCCCCAGCCCCGGGAAGCTGGGAGCAGCGAGGCGCTCAGCGCACCCCAGCCCCGGGAAGCTGGGAGCAGTGGGGCACTCAGCACACCCCAGCTCCGGGAAGCTGGGAGCAGTGAGGCGCTCAGCACTCCCCAGCCCCGGGAAGCTGGGAGCAGCGAGGCGCTCAGCGCACCCCAGCCCCGGGAAGCTGGGAGCAGTGAGGCGCTCAGCGCACCCCAGCCTCGGGAAGCTGGGAGCAGTGAGGAGCTCAGCGCACCCCAGCTCCGGGAAGCTGGGAGCAGTGAGGCGCTCAGCGCACCCTAGCCCCAGGAAGCTGGGAGCAGTGAAGCCCTCAGCGCACCCCAGCCCCGTGAAGCTGGGAGCAGTGAGGCGCTCAGCACACCCCAGCTCCAGAAAGTTGGGAGCAGTGAGGCGCTCAGCGCACCCTAGCTCCAGGAAGCTGGGAGCAGTGAAGCGCTCAGCGCACCCTAGCTCCAGGATGCCTGAAGTAGTGAGGCGCTCAGCGCACCCCAGCCCCGGGAAGCTGAGAGCAGTGAGGCGCTCAGCGCACCCCAGCTCCAGGAAGCTGGGAGCAGTGAGGCGCTCAGCGCACTCCAGCTCCGGGAAGCTGGGAGCAGTGAAGCGCTCAGCGCACCCCAGCTCCGGGAAGCTGGGAGCAGTGAGGCGCTCAGCGCTCCCCAGCTCCGGGAAGCTGGGAGCAGTGAGGCGCTCAGCGCACCCCAGTTTCGGGAAGCTGGGAGCAGTGAGGCGCTCAGCACACCCCAGCCCCAGGAAGCTGGGAGCAGTGAGGCGCTCAGCGCACCCCAGCTCCAGGAAGCTGGGAGCAGTGAGGCGCTCAGCGCACTCCAGCTCCGGGAAGCTGGGAGCAGTGAAGCGCTCAGCGCACCCCAGCTCCGGGAAGCTGGGAGCAGTGAGGCGCTCAGCGCACCCCAGCTCCGGGATGCTGGGAGCAGTGAGGCGCCCAGCGCACCCCAGCTCCGGGAAGCTGGGAGCATTGAGGCGCTCAGCACACCCCATCCCCAGGAAGCTGGGAGCAGTGAGGCGCTCAGCACACCCCAGCTTCGGGAAGCTGGGAGCAGTGAGGCGCTCAGCGCACCCCAGCCCCAGGAAGCTGGGAGCAGTGAGGCGCTCAGCGCACCCCAGCCCCAGGAAGCTGGGAGCAGTGAGGCGCTCAGCACACCCCAGCCCCGGTAAGCTGGGAGCCGTGAGGCGCTCAGCGCACCCCAGCCCCAGGAAGCTGGGAGCAGTGAGGCGCTCAGCACACCCCAGCTCCGGGAAGCTGGGAGCAGTGAGGCGCTCAGCGCACCCCAGCCCCAGGAAGCTGCGAGCAGTGAGGCGCTCAGCACACCCCAGCCCCAGGAAGCTGGGAGCAGTGAGGCGCTCAGCGCACCCTAGCTCCAGGAATCTGGGAGCAGTGAGGCGCTCAGCGCACCCCAGCTCCGGGAAGCTGGGAGCAGTGAGGCGCTCAGCGCACCCCAGCCCCAGGAAGCTGGGAGCAGTGAGGCGCTCAGCACACCCCTGCCCCTGGATGCTGGGAGCAGTGAGGCGCTCAGCGCACCCCAGCCCCGGGAAGCTGGGAGCAGTGAGGCGCTCAGCGCACCCCAGCCCCAGGAAGCTGGGAGCTGTGAGGCGCTCAGCGCACCCCAGCTCCGGGAAGCTGGGAGCAGTGAGGCGCTCAGCGCACCCCAGCTCCGGGAAGCTGGGAGCAGTGAGGCGCTCAGCACACCCCAGCTTCGGGAAGCTGGGAGCAGAAACACCCCAGAGCGGGAATGGATTGGAGAGTCTTCTCCAGCAGAGAACAATTCAAACCTTGCGCCTTGCACAAACCCCTCACTGCCACCTGAGCGGAACATCTCCAATGGGACGGTTCAGGACAGTTTCCTCAGTCCATCCAAAGTGAGACAATTTGTGCACACTGAGGGTATGGAGGAGCAGACCAAAGGTCTGGAACTCTCAAATGCAAAACGTTTGACAAGCGACAACAGCTTTAAAATGGGAGTAAAGGTTGTTTCCATTAAACGTGCGTAACATTAAATCTACTACGCAATGTGTTGCGACCTTGGACTACCTTGCCAAGGTCAAGCTGACCCGTTGTTTCTGCAGGAGTGTGCGATACCGCACCTCAGCTCCTACAGGCAATGGTCACAATGGTGGTCCCATGGGCCATCGTTCTGGTCGGGAGGAAACGACTCTCGTTCCTCCGGCCTGGGTATTGTGCTGCCGGAAGGCAACTTCACCGTCTCTGAGGTTAAGGAGGTGGTGGGCGGGTGCCTCCTCTTGGCAGACGTACTCTACAATATTAATTAACGTGTATGCCCTGGTTCAAAACAGCGAGCGTCTGGCGGTCCTTCAGCAACTCCCACTGCTGCTGGTGACTTCCAGGCTGGTCATTCTGGGCGGTGACTTCACTGTATCATTGATGCGGCTGGACGATCCGGCAGGGCCGACAGCAGACTGGACGCCACGTCCAGACTCCTGATGGAAACAGTTCAGGATGCCAAGCTGCACGACGTCTTCAACAACCCTGCAGATGGAGCGCAGCGTAGATACACCTGGTCGCGGCCAGACGGGTCCATCCGTTCCAGGATAGACTTCCCATTTGTGTCCCGCGCGTTCGCAGTCAGATCCACCGACGTCAAGCCGGTGTTCTTCTCTGACCACTGCCTCCTACTGGCTGACTGTCACTTACAGGAAGACCAGAGGGTGGGCAGGGGGACATGGAAGCTGGACGTGCAACTGCTGACCCCAGAGAACACTGAGGAACTCAAGAGGGATTACAAAGGTTGGAGAACCGTGAAACCCCTCTGTGAGTCCCTGTCACACCGGTGGGAAGCCATCAAGGAGAACATCAAGATGATTTTCATCCTCAAAGGTGTCCAGAAAGCTAGAAAGGAACAGAGGGAAATGTCCCGACTCCAGGAAAAAAAGCAGAACCTGCTCCGGCTGCGGTCGATGGGGGTCGATGTCAAGGAGGAACTCCAAGAGGTGAAGAGCCAGCAAGCCTCGCTCTTTGCCTCAGAGGTCTCCAAGATCATCTTCAATTCCAGAGTCTGCTCCGTGGAGCAGGATGAGACGTGCTCACGTTTCTTCTTCCAAAAGGTACACAGAGAGAGCTCTGTGATCAGCAGCCTGAAGGAAGAAGACGGCTCAGTAAAGTCATCGCAGTCCGACATTTTGAGGATCAGCAAATCCTTTTATGCCGGATTGTATGACATGAAGCCCACAGACAGCACGGCCTCCCAGTCCTTCCTGTCCTCTATCACGGAGGTCTTAGACGACAGTACACGGGAGAGCCTGGACAAACCGCTAACTCCTGACGAACTAACTAAGGCCCTTGAGTCCTTTGAGAAGAGTAAAACTCCCGGAAGCGACGGCTTGCCGGCAGAGTTCTATTCGGCTCTGTGGAACTGGATCAGCCCAAACCTGCTAGAAGTGTACGAGAGTATGCTCCTGGCCGGCAGCATGTCAGAATCCATGAGGAAAGGCATCATCACCCTCATCTACAAGCACAAGGGGAAAGGGAGGAAATTAGAGATCAAGACCAATTTTAATGTTGAATGTGGACGATAAGATTCAGTCCAAGGTCATCACCAATCAGGTCAGATCTGCTCTGGAATTGGTGATCCACCCTGACCAGACCTGCACTCCACCCGGCAGGAAGATCTCTGACAGCCTCGCACTACTCAGGGATACGATTGCCTATGTGCAGGACAGGGGTGTGGACACCTGCCTCATCAGCCTGGATCAGGAGAAGGCCTTTGACAGAATATCGCACACCTACATGGTGGATGTGCTCTCCAAAATGGGATTTGGGGAGGGAATCCGCAACTGGATCCAACTGCTCTACGCAAACATCAGTAGCGCAGTCTCAATCAATGGGTGGGAATCAAATAGCTTTCCTATTAAATCTAGAGTCAGGCAGGGCTGCCCTCTCTCCCCTGTCCTGTTTGTGAGTTGCATAGAACCCTATGCTGAGTCCATCAGGAAGGATCCGGGCATAAGAGGAGTGACAATCCCAGGCAGTGGAGGCACTCAGGTCAAAGCCTCCCTGTACGTGGATGATGTCACCATTTTCTGCTCGGATCCGCTGTCGCTGTGCAGACAAATCCACATCTGCGACCAGCTCGAACTGGCCTCGAGAACCAAGGTAAATCATGGGAAGAGCAAGGCCATGTTCTTTGGGAACTGGGCTGACCGATCCTTTGTGCCCTTCACTGTCAGGGCTGACGGCCTGAAGGTGCTGGGGATATGGTTCGGAGGGACTGGGGCATGCATTAGAAACTGGAAGGAACGAGTCACTATGGTGGAAAGAAAACTGGGCATGTGGGAGCGACGCTCCCTCTCCATTGCGGGTAAGAACCTGGTCATCAGGTGTGAGGCACTCTCGCTGTTGCTGTACATGGCGCAGGTCTGGCCCATTCCAGACTCCTGCGCGATGGCGATCACTCGAGCCATCTTTCTCTTTATCTGAAGGTTGAAAATGGATCTTGTTCGCAGGGAGACGATGTACAAGCCTTTCAATAAAGGGGGGAAAATGTGCCCAACATCGCCCTCATCCTGATGGCCACCTTTGTGTACAGCTGCATCAAGCTGTGCATAGACCCTCAGTACGCAAACACCAAGTGTCACTACGTGCTGAGGTTCTACCTGTCCCCGGTGTTGCGAAGGAGGGGTCTGGCCACGCTACCACGGAACGCTCCAAGTAGTTGGACCGTGCTGTACCACCTGTCCCTCGTGGAAAAATTTATGCACAGAAACGCCCTTGATCTCAAGTCCATCAGGCAGTGGTCGGCATGTAAACTCCTAGAGGCCCTGCGGGAAAAGGAGCGGGTGGATCCTGTGGGATGGTTCCCTGAGCAGACTATCAAAGTCATTTGGCAGAATGCCTCATCGCCAGAACTTTCCAACAAGCACCAAGACGTAGCTTGGCTGGCGGTGAGAAAGGCCCTCCCCGTCAGATCCTTCCTACACGCCAGGAGTCTCACCCCCTCTGCACGCTGCCCTCGAGGTGGCTGTGGTGGGGAAGAGACCGTTGTTCACCTCCTTGTGGATTGTGCCTTTGCAAAGAAGATCTGGAGAGAGATGCAGTGGTTTCTGTCGAGGTTCATCCCGAGCAGTTCTGTGACACAGGACTCTGTGCTCTACAGGCTGTTCCCAGGGACACACACCAAGACAAATCGAGCAGCAGCTGGAGGATCATCAACTAGGTGAAAGACGCTCTTTGGTCTGCCCGAAACTTGTTGGTCTTCCAGCGCAAAGAGTTGTCCCCGACCGAGTGTTGCTGACTGGCACATTTCAAGGCCCAGGACTACGTGCTGAGGGACGCACTAAAGCTTGGGGCATCCATTGTAAAGACGCACAGGGAAAAGGTCGCTGTCTAAGATCCTTCTGCCATAGCGCACCAAGAGAATTGTACAGACCCCTCGGGCTGTATGATACACAATGAACATATGTAGTGAAAACTAAATGTATCATAATTGTATTGAAGCACCTCAGAGTGCAACATGATCTATGTCGATAACTTGAATTCCATTACACTGTCTGTAATGACTATGTTGAAATGACTGTAATGTTCATTGATTGTACTGAAGCACCTCGTGATCCATGTGGAAAAGTTGAATATGATTGCACTCTTCGTGATGGCCATTTTGAGATGTTTTGTAATGTTCTTCCAAATACTTTATGAATTAAGTATATTTTTCAAAAACAAAATGTCAGCAACACCAAGAGGAGGACCCTGGGACAGGCAGTCAGCAGCATCAAGAGGAGAGTGCGAGAGGAGGACCATGGGACAGGCAGTCAGCAGCACCTGGAGGAGAGAGCGAGAGGAGGACCATGGGACAGGCAGTCAGCAGCACCTGGAGGAGAGAGCAAGAGGAGGACCCTGGGACAGGCAGTCAGCAACACCTGGAGGAGAGAGCAAGAGGAGGACCATGGGACAGGCAGTCAGCAGCACCTGGAGGAGAGAGCGAGAGGAGGAGCCTGGGACAGGCGGTCAGCAGCACCTGGAGGAGAGAGCGAGAGGAGGACCCTGGGACAGGCAGTCAGCATCACCGAGAGGAGAGTGTGAGAGGAGGACCCTGGGACAGGCAGTCAGCAACACCTGGAGGAGAGTTTGAAAGGAGGACCTTGGGTCAGGCAGTCAGCAGCACCTAGAGGAGAGTTTGAGAGGAGGACCCTGGGACATGCAGTCAGCAGCACCTAGTGGGAATTGAACTGGTAAGTCTTTCTCTTTAATTTCTCTTTAATTTTTGTAAGCTCAGTAGTCTAGTTATAAGGTTGGGAAGGTAGCTGACTCAGCTGACTGTGTGACAGTTAACTGTCAATCACCTGAAGCCTGATTAGGGCCTGAATAGGTGTTGATTAATATTTGAAGCTTAACTAGTCTGAGTCATCTCTGCTCACCTCAGCTCTATTTAAGAAAGGGACTATTTAGAAGCATACTACAGCATACTCGCACACGAACAGGGGAGAGCCCTCATCATGAGTGAGACACAGCCAGAATGAGTGTGAGTATTGGCAATTTGGTGCACAGTGGGAATTCGCTGCATAGGGGAAGAGGTGCTCTTTGCATTTTTTCTTTGCTGTCCAACTTCTTAAATCTTCAGAGAGTGGTCTTGCCCTGCTGCAGCAGTAGAGGCTACAAGGGAAAGGAATGACTGGTAAGTAGTGGGTAAGGTCGGGTAAGTATTTACGACTGTTATCGCTTATAGTTTAAGATCATTTTGTGGTTTATCGTTTGTATAATCTGTAGCAATGAGGACCAGGAAAGAAAGGCCCCAGAGTAATTGATTCAAAAAGTTTAATTTAAAGGGATAAATCATGGCAGGAGCGCTCAAAGCCGTGGTGTGCTCGTCGTGCTCCTCGTGCTCCTCGTGCTCCTCGAAGCCGGGGACATTTCCAGTGCCCGGGACCAGCATGTGCGCAGGAAGTGTGTCCAGCTGCAGCTCCTGGAAGCTCGGGTTTCAGAGCTGAAACGGTGGCTGGGGACACTGTGGAGCATCCGCGAGTCTGAGAGCATCGTGTATAGCATGTTTAGAGAGGTGGTCACACCGCAGCTGAAGAGACTTGAGGAAGGAAGGGAATGGGTGACCACCAGGCAGTCCAAGAGAAACAGGCAGGTAGTTCAGGAGTCCCCTGGGGTCCCGCTCGCAAATCGGTATTCCATTTTGGAGGCTGATGAGGGCACTGGTTCCTCCAGGGAGTGCGGACAGAGCCAAGCTTCTGGCACCACAAGCAGCCTGTCTGTACAGGAGGGGAGGAAGAGAGGAAGAGCAATAGCAATAGGGGATTCCATAGTCAGGGGAACAGATAGGCGCTACTGTGGCCGTCAACGTGACTCCAGGATGGTGTGTTGCCTCCCTGGTGCCAGAGCCCGAGATGTCACTGAACGGCTGCAGGGCATCCTGAAGGGGGAGGGTGATAAGGCAGAGGTCATGATACCTGTTGGTACCAATAACATTGGTAGAAAGAGGGATGAGGTCTTGCATCAAGAATTCAGGGAGTTAGGCAGTAGACTAAAAAGCAAGACCTCTCGGGTTGTAATCTCTGGATTACTCCCAGTGCCACGTGCTAGTGAACTCAGAAATAGGAGAATAGCGCAGATGAATATGTGGCTTAAGAGTTGGTACAGGAGGGAGGGTTTTAGACTCCTGGATCACTGGGACCATTTCTGGGGAAGGTGGGACCTGTACAAGCGGGACGGTCTACATCTGAACCAGAGTGGGACTAACATCCTTGCAGGCGGGTTTGCTGGTGCTGTTGGGAGGAGTTTAAACTAATTCGGCAGGGGGAGAGGACACAGAATGTTAGCAGAATAGGGACACATCATAATACAGTAAAACAATCAAGTCAGAGGGAGTACAGCTGCATTAAGCTTCAAGGGAGTAAGGCAAGGCTGGATGGCCTCTACTTTAATGCCAGGAGTATTACAGGTAAAATGGATGAGTTAAGGGTGAGGATTGACACGTGGAATTATGATATAGTAGCCATCACTGAGACGTGGTCGAGGGAGGGGGAGGATTGGCAGCTCAACATTCCGGGATATAGAATCTTCAGGGGAGACAGGGGAGGGGGTAAAAGAGGAGGAGGTGTTGCATTATTAGTTAAGGAGTCAGTTACTGCAGTAAGGAGAGATGATACCTTGGAGGGGGCTTTGAATGAAGCTTTGTGAATAGAGTTTAGGAATAAAAAAAGGGGCAGCCACATTGTTAGGTGTTGATTATAGACCCCCAGATAGTCAGCGGGAAATTGAGGAGCAAATATGTGCACAATTCGCGGAGGTGTGTAAAAACAATAATAGGGTAATTATATTAGGTGATTTCAACTTTCCCAACATTAATTGGGATAGACATAGTGTTAAGGGCTTGGATGGGGTGGATTTCTTGAAATGTGTACAGAAGAACTTTTTAGGTCAATATGTAAAGGGTCCAACAAGGGACGGCGCAGTGCTGGACCTAATTCTGGGGAATGAAGCCGGACAAGTAGCTGAGGTGGTGGTGGGGGAGCATTTTAGTGATAGCGACCACAACATGGTACAATTTAAGCTTGTTATGGACAAAGAAATAGACAAGTTGCAAAAAAATGTTTTGGAAATCGGGGAGAGGGGATTTTAGTAATATAAGGCAGGATGAGGCCAAGGTAGACTGGGAACAGTTACTTGTGGGGAAATCTACAGAGGAGCAGTGGGGGGCATTCAAAATGGAAATGGGGAGGGTACAGGCTCAACATGTTCCCTCTAGGGTGATAGGAAGGAGTAACAAGCCCAGAGAACCATGGATGACCAGAGATATTCAGAATACAATGAGAAGGAAAAGAGAGGCTTTTAGCAGGTACAAGGGAAGCAAATCAGCAGAGGCATTAGTGGAGCACAGAAAGTGCAGGGTGGAGCTTAAGAAAGCAATTAGGAGAGCAAAGAGGGGATATGAGAAAGCTCTGGCTGGCAAAAGTAGGGAAAATCCCAAGATATTCTATAAGTATATCAATGGGAAGAGGATAACCAGGGAAAGAGTAGGGCCCATAAGGGACCAAGGGGGCAATCTATGGGTGGAGCCAGAGGACATCGCTAGAGTGTTGAATGAATACTTCACATCCGTCTTCACTCAAGAGAATGAGGATGAAGGTATCGGACTCAGGGAGAGAGACTGCAAGGTTCTTGAGCAAATTGATATAGGGAGTGACAAGGTATTGGAGGTGTTGGCAGGCTTAAAAGTGGACAAATCTCCAGGTCCAGATGATTTGTGTCCCAGACTGCTGAGGGAGGCAAAAAAGGAGATCGCAGGGGCTCTGACCAAAATTTTTAATTCCTCTCTGGCCACGGGGGAGGTGCCAGAGGACTGGAGAACAGCTAATGTGGTTCCGCTATTTAAGAAGGGTTGTAGAGATAAGCCATGGAACTACAGGCCAGTGAGTCTCAAGTCAGTGGTAGGAAAACTATTGGAGAAAGTTCTGAAGAAGAGAATCTATCTCCACTTGGAGAGGCAAGGTTTGATCAGGGATAGTCAGCATGGCTTTGTCAGAGGGAGGTCATGCCTAACAAATTTGATTGAATTTTTTGAGGAGGTGAGCAGGTGTGTAGATGAGGGTAGTGCAGTTGATGAAGTTTATGTGGATTTCAGCAAAGCCTTTGACAAGGTTCCACATGGGAGACTTATAAAGAAGGCAAATGCACATGGGATACAGGGTAATTTGATAAGGTGGATTCAAAATTGGCTTAGTTGTAGGAGACAGAGGGTGATGACAGAAGGCTGCTTTAGTGACTGGAAGCCAGTGTCCAGTGGCGTACCACAGGGATCTGTGCTGGATCCCCTATTATTCATCATTTATATAAACGACATAGATGACTATGTGGGGGGTAGGATTAGTAAGTTTGCGGATGACACAAAGATTGTCCGGGTGGTTAACAGTGAGGTTGAGTGTTTTGGGCTATAGGAAGATATAGACGGGATGGTCAAATGGGCAGATAAGTGGCAGGTGGAATTTAACCCTGAAAAGTGTGAGGTGAAACACTTTGGAAGGAGTAATTTGACAAGGAAGTATTCAATGAACGGCATGACACTAAGAAGTTCTGAGGAACAAAGGGATCTTGGCGCGTGTGTCCATAGATCTCTGAAGGCGGAGGGGCATGTTTTGTGGGGTGGTGAAAAAGGTATTTGGGACACATGCCTTTATTAATTGAGGCACAGATTACAAAAGTAGGGAGGTCATGTTGGAGTTGTATAGAACCTTGGTGAGGCCACAGCTGGAGTACTGTGTGCAGTTCTGGTCACCACATTATAGGAAGGTTGTGATTGCACTGGAGGGGGTGCAGAGGAGATTCACCAGGATGTTGTTGGGATGAAACGTTGAAGTTATGAAGAGAGGTTGGATAGACTTGGGTTGTTTTCGTTGGAGCAGAGAAGACTGAGGGGCGACCTGATCGAGGTGTACAAGATTATGAGGGGCATGGACAAGGTGGATAGGGAGCAGCTGTTCCCCTGAGTTGAAGGGTCAGTCACGAGGGGACATAAGTTCAAGGTGAGGGGCAGGAGGTTTAGGGGGGATGTGAGGAAAAACTTTTTTACCCAGAGGGTGGTGACGGTCTGGAATGCACTGCCTAGGAGGGTGGTGGAGGCGGGTTGCCACACATCCTTTAAAAAGTACCTGGATGAGCATGTCATAACATTCAAGGCTATGGGCCAAGTGCTGGTAAATGGGATTAGGTAGGTAGGTCAGGTGTTTCTCACGTGTCGGTGCAGACTCGATGGGCCGAAGGGCCTCTTCTCCACTGTGTGATTCTGTGATTCTGTGAAAGTCTGAAAGGAGGACCCTGGGACAGGCAACCAGCAGCACCTAGAGGAGAGTGTGAGAGGAGGACCTTGGGACAGGCAGTCAGCAGCACCTACAGGAGAGTGGAGAGGAGGACCACAAGCTAGACAGTCCACAGCACCTAGAGGCGAGTGTGAGAGGAGGACCTTGGGACGGGCAGTCAGCAGCACCTAGAGGACAGTGCGAGAGGAGGACCCTGGGTCAGGCAGTAGCAGCACCTAGAGGAGAGTGTGACAGGAGAACCCTGCGACAGGCAGTCAGCAGCAGCTAGAGGAGAGTAAGAGAAGGACTCTGGGACAGGTAGTTAGTAGCACCTAGAGGAGAGTGTGAGAGGAGGACCCTAGGAAAAGCAGTCAGCAGCACCTAGAGGACAATGTGAGAGGAGGACCCCAAGCTAGGCAGTCAGCCACACGTAGAGGAGAGTGTGACAGGAGAACCCTGCGACAGGCAGTCAGCAGCACCTAGAGGAGAGTGTGAGAGGAGGACCCTGGGACAGGCAGTCAGCAGCACCTAGAGGAGAGTGTGAGAGGAGGACTCTGGGTCAGGCAGTCAGCAGTACCTAGAGGAGAGTGCAGGAGGAGGACCCTAGGAAAGGCAGTCTGCAGCACCCAGAGGAGAGTGCAGGAGGAGGACCCTGGGACAAGCAGTCAGCAGCACTTAGAGGACAGTGCGAGAGGAGAACCCTGGGACAGACATTCAGCAGCACCTGGAGGAGAGTATGAGAGGAGGACCTTGGGACAGACATTCAGCAGCACCTGGAGGAGTGTGTGAGAGGAGGACCCTAGGAAAAGCAGTCAGAAGCACCTAGAGGACAATGTGAGAGGAGGACCCCAAGCTAGGCAGTCAGCAGCACCTGGAAGGGAGTGAGAGAGGAGGACCCCAAGCTAGGCAGTCCACAGCACCTAGAGGAGAGTGTGAGAGGAGGACCTTGGGACGGACAGTCAGCAGCACCTAGAGGACAGTGCGGGAGGAGGACCCCAAGCTAGGCAGTCAGCCGCACCTGCAGGAGAGTGTGTGAGGAGGACCCTGGGACAGGTAGTCAGCTGCACCTGGAGGAGAGTGTGAGAGGAGAACCCTGGGACAGGCAGTCTGCAGCACCTAGAGGAGAGTGTGAGAGGAGGACCCTGGGACAGGTAGTCAGCTGCACCTAGAGGAGAGTGTGAGAGGAGGACCCTGGGACAGGTAGTCAGCTGCACCTGGAGGAGAGTGTGAGAGGAGAACCCTGGGACAGGCAGTCTGTAGCACCTAGAGGAGAGTGCAGGAGGAGGACCCTGGGACAAGCAGTCAGCAGCACCTAGAGGACAGTGCGAGAGGAGGACCCCAAGCTAGGCAGTCAGCAGCTCCTGGAAGAGAGTGTGAGAGGAGGAACCTGGGACAGGCTGTCAGCAGCACCTAGAGGAGAGTGTGAGAGGAGGACCCCAAACTAGGCAGTCAGCAGCACCTAGAGGAAAGTGTGAGATGACGACCGCAATCTAGGCAGTCAGCAGCACCTAGAGGAGAGTGTGAGGAGGACCCTGGGTTAGGCAGTCAGCAGCACCTAGAGGAGAGTGTGAGAGGAGGACCGCAATCTAGGCAGTCAGCAGCACCTAGAGGAGAGCAGAGGAGCTATAAAAACAGCGTGAGAAGCAGTGAGAGTTGGAGAGCAGAGGTGACTGAGGGAGTTAGATGAGGAGGGAGGAGATACGCCTTTCCTTTTCCACCTTTCCTTAGAAAGAAGAGCGGGGTCCTTGGTAAAAAGGACATCGTGAGTAAATTAGAAAAGTGTAGTATTTTTAAACACGTTTCTGTACTTGGATTTATCTGAGAAGCACCAGGAATAAGGGAAATTTAGGGCCAATATAATGAAGTAATATAAATAATCCAAAGCAGAATAAAGTTAACGAAAGAGAAGTAGAGTTAAGACATGGCAGGGCAGCTCAGTTGAGTGGAATTCGTGTCCTGTGATATGTGCAAAGTCATGGATGCTACCGGTGTCCTAGACAACCACATGTACAGGAAATGCTGTCAGCTGCAAACACTTGAGTTCCTGGTTTCAGAGCTCGAGCGGCGGCTGGAGTCACTGTGGCACATCCACGAGGCTGAGAGATACGTGGATAGCACGTTGAAAGAGGTGGTCACACCGCAGATTAAGGGCCTGGAGATAGAGATGGAATGTGTGACCACCAGACAGTCCTAGGCAGGTAGTGCAGGACCTCAAAGGTAGTAATCTCCGGATTACTCCCAGTGCCCCGTGCCAGTGAGTACAGAAATAGGAGGATAAGGCATATGAATGCGTGGTTGGAAAGATGGTGCAAGAGGGAGGGCTTTAGATTCCTGGGTCACTGGGACTGGCTCTGGGGGAGATGGCACCTGAACAAGCTGGTCGGGTTGCACCTGAACAGAGCTGGGACTGAGTTCCTTGCGGGGCATTTTGCTACTGCCGTTGGGAGAGCTGTAAACTAACTTGGCAGGGGTATGGGAACCAAGAGAAAATATTAGAGAGGAATACCAGGGTGCACAAAATACTGGGAGAGACAGATAGCTCTAGTATAGAGAATAGTAAGTTAATAGGTGAGGTTGGGTGAGGGAGAAAGTACCACAATCTAAATCAGGGTTACTGTGCATGTACGTGAATGCACGGAGTATAGTAAATAAGATTGGGGAGTTACAGGTGCAGATTGCCATGTGGAAATATGATGTTGTGACGATAATAGAGACCTGACTCAAGGAAGGGCAGAACTGGGTGCTAAATATTCCCAGGTACAAGGTATTCAGAAAGGATAGGAAAGGAGGTGGGGTGTCGGTATTGGTTAAGGAGAGCTTTGCAGTGCTGGAGAAAGAGGATGTCCCAGGGGGTTCAAGGACAGAATCAATTTGGCTAGAGCTAAGGAACAAAAAGGGTGCAATTACATTGCTCGGTGTAGTCTATAGACCGCCAAGTAGTGAGAAGGGCGTAGAGGAACAAATCTGCAGGGAAATTATAGAGAGATGCAAACATTATAGAGTAGATATAATGGGGGACTTTAATTACCCCAATGTAGACTGGGACGGTGGTAGTGTAAAGGGTGGAGAGGGGCAAAAGTTCCTAGATTATGTTCAGGAAAATTTTCTACAGTTGCATGTGTCCAATCCAACAAGAAAGAACGCACTGCTGGATCTGGCTCTTAGAAATGAGGTGGGCCAAGTAGATCAAGTGTCAGTGGGGGAACATTTAGGATACAGTGATCATTGTATTGTATGTTTTCGGATGATGATAGAAAAAGGACGCTAGGTAATCCAGAGTAAGAATAATTAACTGGACGAGAGCCGACTTCGATGGGGCAAGAATGGAGCTGGGCCAGATAGACTGGAATGGAAGATTGGCGGGAAAAACTGTAGCTGAACAATGGGCTACTTTCAAAAAAGAATCAGTTTGGGCACAGTCAAGATATATTCCATCGAAAGGGAAAGGTAGGGCAAACAAATCCAGAGCTCCCTGGATGAAAAAGGAGATCGAAATTAAGATAAAAGTGTGCTTATGACAGGTGTCGGGTAGAAAATACAATTGGGAACCAAGAGGAATACAAAAGGTTCAGAGGGAGGTGAAAAAGCAAATAAGAGAAGTAAAAAGGGATTATGAGAAAAGACTGGCAGCCAGCATAAAGGGGAATCCCAAAGTCTTCTAAATGCCTATAAATAGTAAAAGGGTGGTAAAAGGAGGAGTAGGGCCGATTAGAGGCCTAGAAGTGAATTTACACATGGATGAAGGGGCCATGGCTGAGGTATTAAATGAATACTTTGCATCCATCTTTATGAAGGAGGTAGATGCTACCCAGGCCATGGTGACAGACCAGGAAATTCTGTCACTAGTTTAAAGGGTTCAAAATTGATAAGAAGGAAGTGTTGAATAGACTGTCGGTACTTAAAGTTGACAAGGCACCAGCACCAGACAAGATGCATCCAAGGACATTGAGGGAAGTGAGAGTAGAAATTGCAGGGGCACTGGCCATAATTTTTCAGTCTTCCCTAGACTCAGGGAGGTGCCAGATGACTGGAGAATTATAAACTTTACGCCCTTGTTCATAAAAGGTTGTAAGGATAAGTCCAGCAATTATAGACCAGTCAGTTTAACTTCAGTGGTGGACAAGATTCTAGAAACAATTATTCGGGATAGAATTAGTAGTCACATGGAAAAATATGGGATGATAAGCAACAGCCAGCATGGATTTCTAAAGGGGAAATTGTGTTCAACAAACTTGCTGGAGTTTTTTGAAGAGGTAACAGAAAAGGTCGATGAGGGTAATGCTGTTGATGTGGTGTATATGGACTTTCAAAAGGCATTCGATACAGTGTCACACAACAGACTTGTGAGAAAAGTTATTGCTGATGGAATAAAAAGGACAGTAGCAATGTGGATACAAAATTGGCTCAAAAATAGGAAAGCAGAGAGTAATGGTCAATGGATATTTTTCAGGCTGTAGGAAGGTTTATAGTGGAGTTCCCCAGGGGTCACTATTGGGACCCTTGCTTTTCCTGATATATATTAATAGTCAGAGTTATACAACACAAAAACAGGCCCTTCAGCCCATCGTGTCCATGCCAGCCATCAAGCACCTATCTATTGTAATCCCATTTTCCAGCACTTGGCCTGTAGCCCTGCATGCTATGGTGTTTCAAGGGCTTATCCGAATACTTCTTAAATGTTGTGAAGAAACATTAGATTCTGAGGGGACTTCACATGGTGGGTGCTGCGATGGGAGAGACTAGAACTAGGGTACACAGTTCAAAACTAAGGGGCCTCCCATTTAAGACAGAGATGAAGAGAATTTTTTTCTCAGTGTTGTTAGTCTGTGGAATTCACTTCCCAGAAAGTGATAGAGACAGGGTCACTGAATATTTTTAAGGCTGAGTTAGATGGATTCCTGATTGGCAAAGGAGTGAAAGGTTATAGGGTATAAGTCAGGGAAGTAGTGTTGAAACCACAATCGGATCAGCCATGATCTTATCAAATGGCGGAGCAGACTCGAAGGGCCAAATGGCCTATTCCTGGTCCTAATTCATATGTTTATATGTTAACAAGTTCCAGATTTCCATTACCCTTTCTGGAAAAGTGTGATTTTTTATTTCACTCCAAAATAGCCTAGCTGCAATTTTAAAATCATGCCCTCTTTTTCTGGATTTGCCTACCAAAGAAAAGTGTTTCGCTGAATCAGCCCTATTGAATTCTTCAATCATTTTAAATACTTTTATTAGACAAACCCTCAGCCATCTATACTCAAGAGCCAAGTTTATGCAACCTGTCCTCATAATTTAACCGTTCAAGCTCTGGCATTATTCTGTTTAATCTGCATTGTAATCCTTCCAAGGCCGATATCTATTGAGGTTCAGTGCACAAAACTGAATGTAGGACTTCAGATGAGGTCAGTCCAAGGCTTTGTAGAACCAAACCATAACTCCCACACTTTTGTATTCCAGTCTCCTTGAGATAAAAGCCAATATTTAATTAGCTTTTTTGATTATGTTTTGTATCTCTGCACTATTCAAATCACTTTGCTTCACCATAGATTTGGGTACCTCGCCAATAAGAAAATTTGCTGATACAGCCTTGACCTTTGAGAAAGACATAAGAGCAGAGTAGTGAATTGGGTAAAATAAGCAGATGGTGTCAGGATGGAATAGGCTGTTTAACAACGCTAATAGTGCATTTAGCGATTATGGCCATATCAGGAGAAAAAAAATAGTAAAACTTTGAAAGTAAAGGCACTATAACTGATGCATGAAGCATTCACAACAAGACAGATGAATTATCAGCACAAAAATAGTTAAATAAGTTTGACAAATTCAGTCGCAAGCCCCACACATAAAAATCAACTCAATTTAGTTTTTTTTTTAAAGAGAGAATGCAAAAATGTTCAACTCACCCATCGTTTTAATGCGATGGCTGAATTTGAATATTATATTGTTAGACATTATTATAGTAATTTAGCTGACGCTTTTATCCAAAGCAAACTCATAACGATGATGATAAGTACCATTTTGAAGGTGCTACTGTCATAGGTCTATATTTTTAGAAGTCTTGCTGTGATCTGGATGAAACTGAGCAACGAGCCGGATCTGGCCTACAGGCCATAGGTTTCCCGCCCCTGCCCTAACTCAATAGCACAGCATTTAGACACTCAACTGGGTGAAGACAAACCACTGATATAGCAAGTTGAACAATGGGATGCTGGCTGAGAAAGGGATTCCCAGATATGAACTAATCAAACTACAATTGGAATACACTGGCCATGACCTTATTTGAATCCCTGGGCAGTTGGGAGAGGGAAGGTCATGTAACAACCCAACTTTTTGTACATTTTAAGCACCTGCTTTCTTTGCAGAACAGGACAAGTAGCCGAGGCACTAAAAGGAACAGGAACCTGAGTGGATTCTTTCTTCTCTCTCCCTCTCCACCCAACTTGCAAGATTTTGAACCGTGTTTGCGGATG
Organism: Cetorhinus maximus; assembly: GCF_964194155.1. Classification (NCBI taxonomy): domain Eukaryota; kingdom Metazoa; phylum Chordata; class Chondrichthyes; order Lamniformes; family Cetorhinidae; genus Cetorhinus; species Cetorhinus maximus. The sequence continues at coordinate 15,511,434 of NC_135889.1, forward strand.
GTGACTAAACCAGGTGCCGCAAACAGAGTTTTTTGAAAGAAGCCAAGCGAGCACTACTGTCTCCAGAACTGATAAACTGCCTGCCTGCATCTTTAAACCGCCTCCATGCTGGAAGCATCAGAACCATGAAGTGAAAGCAGCAGGACTGCCAAATTGAGCCTGAAGGCAGCCAGGTCACCAAACTCCACAAACTGTAAATCCCTTTAAGATTACTGGACTCTACCTTGCTTAATCTATCCTTCACCATTCTGTAATCGATTTGTGTGTGTGCGAACTTCGAGTGTATGTGCGCGCAAAAGTCAAGAGCATATTTTATTTCACGGTTAAGCACAATCAAGGCTATCCTCCTTTCTTTGTTAGAACTCAAGAAAACCTGATTGTGTTTTTTATGATCACAGCGCGTAAACAGTTAACCACACTCACTGAACTGGCAAGTGTGTTCTTTTGTGGTCAAATGTGGAGAGGGAAAGGAGGAGCCAATTGACCCCTCTGCACCTGATCATAACAGTGGGAGGGAAGGTAGGAAGAAATTAAAATAAACACATTTTTTTTTTAAATGTGAGAGACTTGGAAATGCTGGTGTTCAGAAGAATTTGGGTGTTCTTGCACTAGAATCAGAGGAAGTTAACACGTAAGTACAGCAACTACAAAGGCAAATGGTGTGTGAGCATTTATTGGAAGGGGCTTGGAGTATTAAGAGCAAGGATGACTTACTATAATTTTCTAGGGATTTGGTGAAACCACACCTGAAATATTGTTTACAGTTTTAGCCTCTATGCAAGGAAGGATATACTTGCCTTAGGGAGGGATCAACTAAGGCTTACTAGGTTGATTCTTGGAATGAGAGATTGAGTAGGATAGGCTTATATTCTCTGGAGTTTGGAATAAAGAGAGGTGATCGCATTGAAGCATATACATTTCTTAGACAGCTTGACAGGGTACATGCTGAAAGGTTATTTCCCCTGGCTGAAGAGTCTAGAACTAGGGATCAAATTCTCAGGAAGGGGTCAGTCATTTAGGGCTGAGAAAAGAAGAAATTTCATCAAAGGTTTGTGAATGTTTGGAATTCTTTGTGGATTCTCAGTCGGTAACTTTATTCAAGACAGATCAAATATTTTTGGGGGGGGGGCACTAAGTGATCTAGACCTTGGTGTGCAGGGGACAATTTCAAAGTTTGCGGATAATACAAAGCTTGGGAGTGTTGTAAACTGCGAGGAGGACAATGTAGAATTTCAAAAGGGCATAGACAAGTTGGTGGAGTGGGCAGATAGGTGGCAGATGAAGTTCAATGTGGAGAAGTGTAAGGTGATGCATTTTGGTAGGAAGAACATGGACAGAAAAATATAAAATAAGGGGTGAAATTTTGAAGGGGGTGCAGGAGCAGAAAGACCTGGGTGTATATATCATAGATCATTGAAGGTGGCAGGACAGGTGGAGAAAGCAGTTGAGAAAGCATACAGTACCCCGGGCTTTATTAATAGGGGCACAGAGTACAAGAGCAAGGAGGTTATGCTGAATTTATATAAAACTTGTTAGACCTCAGCTGGAGTATTGTGTACAGTTCTGGGTGCCACATTATAGGAGGGATGTGCAGAAGAGGTTTACAAAAATGATTCCAGGGATAAGAAACTTCAGTTATGAAGATAGATTGGAGAGGTTGGGACTGTTCTCATTGGAGAGAAGGCGGCTAAGAGGAGATTTGATAGAGATGTTCAAAATCATGAGGGGGCTGGATAGAGTAGGTAGGGAGAAACTGTTCCTACTCATAAAAGGATCAAGAATGAGAGGGCACAAATTTAAAGTGATTTGCAAAAGGAGAAAATGTGATGTGAGAAAAAACCTTTTCACACAGTGGGTGGTTTGGGTCTGGAGTGCACTGCCAGGAAGTGTGGTGGAGGCAGGTTCAACTGAGGCATTTGAGAAGACATTAGATGATTATTTGAATAAAAACAACGTGCAGGGAGATATGGGGAAAAGGCAGGGCAATGGCACTAGGTCATAATGCTCATTTGGAGAGCTGGTGCAGACATGATGGGCCGAATGGTCTCCTTCTGCGCTGTTAAAAAATCTGAGATTCTGTGACGTCATTCTTCAATTGTAGAGTCAGATTCCACCTGGAGTACTGAATTCCGTTTGAGGCACTGTACCTCAGGAAGAATATGTTGGCTTTGAAGGGAGTGCAATGCTGGTTCAGCAGAATTTTCCAAGGTTTAAAAGGTTAAAATTATGACAGCTGGTTGCATAAACTTGGCCTTGAGTTTAGAATGTTGAGGGGTGATTTAATGATTTTAAAAAAAAGGTATAATCTGACTGCTCTTCAGAAAACATCAGAGGCTTGGCTAAATATTAATTGTTTCAAGATTAGCTCTCCTTTTCTAATAGATACCTGTGAAAAGAGCTCCACAAGTTTCCCAAAGGGGCCAATGCCTGCACAGGTCGGTCACAGTTCATCTTATTGCTAAATTGGTGCACTTTGCTTACCTGACATCCAGTACTGGATGAGCAGAAATTTCTTTCAATTAAATATCTGGAAGACTTAAACCATTGTTTTCTGTCCCCACTCCAAACTCCAATCCATAACTACTATCTCCATCTCTCTCCCTTGCAACCGTCTGAGATTAAACCAGTCTGCTCACAACCAGTGTCACATTTGATTCTGAGAAGAGCTTCCAACCTCATGTGCGCGCCATTATTAAGACCACCTATTTTCATGTCCGTAACATCACCCAACTTCACCCTGTCTCTGCTCATCGTCTGCTGAAACTCTCATCCATGCCTTCATTATCTCTAGACTTGACTATTCCAATGCACTCCTGGTTGGTCTCCTACATTCTATCTCCATAAATTTAAGGTCATCCAAAATATTGCTGCCTGTGTCTTAACTCGAACCAACTTCCATTCCTCCATCAACCCTGTGTTCATTGACCTACATTGGCTTCTGGTCAAGAATTTCTTGATTTTAAAATTCTCATCCTCGTTTTCAAATCCATCCATGGACTCGCCCCTCCCGGTCATCTCCTCCAGCCCCAAAACCTTCCAAGGTATCTGCGCTCCTCTAATTCTGGCCTCTTTTACACTCCCAATTTTAATCACTCCACCACTGTTGGTTATGCCTTCAGTTTCCTAGGCCCCAAGCTCTGGAACTCCTTCTTTACACCTCCCTCCCTTGCTCTCCTCCTTTAAGATGTTCCCTAAAAACTATCCCTTTGATCAAGCTTTTGGGCATCTGACCTAATATGTCCTTAGGTGGCTCAAAGCCAAGATGTTGTGACTCAAAGTTGAGAATTCTACCTACTGAGCCATTATCAACATCCTGGGGGTTACCATTAACCAGAAACTGAATTTGACTTGCCATATAAATACTGGCTACAAGAGCAGGTCAGAGGCAGGGAATTCTGCAATGAGTAACTCACCTCTTGACTCCCCAAAGCCTGTCCACCATCTACAAGGCACATTGTCAGGAGTGTGATGGAATACTCTCTATTTGCCTGGATGAGTGCAGCTCCCACAACATTCAAGAAGCTTGACACCATCCAGGACAAAGCAGCCCACTTGATTGGCACTCCATTCACAAACATTCACTCCCTCCATCATGATGCATAGTAGCAGCAGTGTGTACCATCTACAAGATGCACTGCAGGAACTCACCAAGGCTCCTTAGACAGCACCTTCCAAACCCATGACCGCTACCATCTAGAAGGACAAGGGCAGCAGATAGATGGGAACACCACCACCTGGAAGTTCCCTCCAAGCCACTCACCATTCTGACTTGGAAATATATCACCGTTCCTTCACTGTTGCTGGGTCAAATTCCTGGAACTCCCCCCCTAACAGTACTGTGGGTGTACCTAAACCACATGAACATGCAGCGGTTCCAGAAGGCAGCTCACCACCACCTTCTCAAGGGCAATTAGAGATGGGCAATAAATCCTGGCCCAACCAGCGAAGCCCACATCCCTTGAATGAATAAAAAAATCTGACGCCTTGGAGCCTTTATGTTTTACTGTCCATCATACTTCTTATTTTGACTGTTTCTTTTCTAATCTAATCTTCAGCACTCTTTTCATGTCTAGGATAGCCAATCTACCTGAGGAGTCTAAAGCACTTTAATATGCAACATGGGTTTGCCAGCTTCTTCGGAAATAATTCCACCACAGATTTTAAGTCTGACTCATATTTCTCCTCAGCACCTAACAGGGACTGATGACAGGACAAGTTATTACCTGTGACGGCCTTGTCAGAGAGTGGAGCCTCGCAATTAATCAGCTGACATCCAGGCAGGACGACGGATCCGTTTGACGGTGCAATCAGAGAATTGTAAGTCTTCCAGACATGTTGAAGTACTTCACAATTGTTCCACAGCTGCTTTCTAGTGAAGTAAATCAACAACCTCTAAATTACTTCAAAAGGAAAATCATTATATGCATTTCACTCACCAACCTTCAGGTTTGTTGCAGGTTTAATTTAGCAAAGGTTTAGTTATTAGATGTGGATGTGAAGATTGATAGTTTGACAATGATTCATCATGAGTTTACCATTCCTCACTGTGTTCAGTGTGGCACATTCCAAATGGCCCCGATTACGCTACCAAAATAATGGTGAGTTTAACGGCACTTAATGTGTAAATTGTCCAGAAGCTCGGGGGTGAGGAAGAGATATCCTGGGAGTTACTGGACAATCTGCACTGCTCATCAACAACTTAGATTGATTTCATGCCTTTAAGGTAACAAAACACTCCAAGGCACTTCACAGGAGCATATTAAAATAAAGTATGACACCGGGGCACATAAAGAGATAGTAGGTCAAAAGCTTGGCCAAAGTCTTAGGCTTTAAGAGTGGTCTTAAAGGAGGAAAGTGAGGTCGAGAGGTGGAGAAGTGTAAGGAGGGAATTCCAGAGCTTGGGGCGTAGGCAACCAAAGGCATGGCCACCAATGCCGGGGCAATTAAAATCAGGAATCCACAAGAGGCTAGAATCAGAGGGGCACAGACGTCTCCTAGGGCTGTGGGCCTGGGAGAGATTGCAGAGATAGGGAGGGGCGAAGCCATGGATGAATTTGAAAAGGTTAGAATTTCAAAATCGAAGCATTGCTTGATCAGGAGCCAATGTAGCTCAACTAGCACAGGGGTAATAAGGGAAATGGGACTTCTTGGAGTTAAGACACGGGCAGCAACATTTTAGATGATTTCAAGTTTACTGAGGATAGAAAGTTGGAGGCAAGCCAGGAGAGCATTGGAATATAGGCAATCTTGTTTGAACAGTAGCTCTTTCCCAAACTCTCCATGAGTTTTAAGAAATCATTTTTTTTACTCATTCATGGGATGTGGACGTTGCTGGCAAGGCTGGCATTTATTGCCCAGTTGCCCTTGAGATGGTGATGGTGAGCCACCCTCTTGAATCGCTGCAGTCCATGTGGTGAAGGTGTGCCCACAGTGGGGTTAGTGAGAGAGTTCCAGGATTTCAACCCAGCGACGATGAAGGAACAGCAAGGTAAATGTCTGATTTTGTTTTGTGAGCAAACTATTTTTTTTTGAGTGCATAATCTAGATGCTTCCCTCCCTTTCCCACCCTGCTGTCCTGACAAAGCTTCAGTGCCATAGGATCTTCTACATTCACCCGAGGGGGCAGATGGTGCCTCAGTTTCATGCCTCACCCAGTTGGCGTCGCTGATGGTGCAACACTCCCTCAGTACTGCACTGGAGTGTCAGCCTAGAATTTGTGTCCTAGTCCCTGGACAGGTTTGAACCCATGACTTTCTGACTCAGAAGGTGAGAATGCGACCCACTGACACCCCAGAGGTATCAGCTGCTGCTAGAGGTCCTTTGGTGTCTGCAATGCCTTCCTTCCCTGGGACAGATACTATCTGTGTAAAAATTACAAGAGCAAGCTGGTGATTTTCTGCTCTATATACATTTAGCCCAGCTGCTGTATGGCACATGCATACGGTTCACCACCATGTGACAACTTTGAGCTATTGCAGATTAATCTGAAAGCAATGGAAAGCAGGATATACAGCAGATAATTGTTAAAAGCTTTAACACTGCAGCCGAACTAAAGTGCAGCAATGCTTACCTAATGGTACAGTTAGAGTGCATGTGCTGGTCTGAGATCTAAGTTATACTGCAGGTTACACCTGGCTGTAACTTGCACTCTGTCTGCCAGGGAAGAACTTCACTACCCTTGTTTTAATGTTACCACAACTTGTATTTATGTAGCATGGTTAATGTACTAAAACGCCCCAAGGTGATTCACGCAAGCCTTATTGTTGTATGCTTAATATTTAGTAGGTCTCACAAAGAGCTTCTGAGTCTTATCTGGCAAACATTAAGGGCAGAATCGACCCAGTTTTGCACCAAATGAGTTAGTAGGTGGGAAAAGGGATGTTTTACCCTCCAGTCACAATGGCAGCTCTTCACACCATATCGTCCCAATCCTGTCTCATGCATTCCTGGAAAACACAGCATTTCACTGGCGGCCGGCCTCCGATTCACCCACCATGCATCACATCTCCTCTTCATCACGCCGGGCACTATGTTTAAAGTGCAGCCGTGCACACGCTTCTCAGTGCTTCCAGCCCAGGACTGCTGCACAGAAGACGTGGTCCCAAAAGACAAGAAGACTGCAGCCCCCTGATTCAGGGACACATCCCTGGAACACCTTTTGGACACAATGGAGGCTCACCGTGATGTCCTCTACCCCTGCTCTGGCCGCAGGAGGGGCAGCAACATCACTAATCTGGCTTGGGAGGCTGTGGCAGCGGTGGTCAGCGCCAATGCCCTGCAAAAGAAAACAACCGCTCAGTGCCGTAAGAGGATGAATGGTCTCTTCTGTTCCGCCAGGTTAAGTCACTCTTCTCATCACTCTCAACTTACACACTCACAAACACATCACACATCCACAGGGCCCTCACTCACTGTTAGTTCAAGGGACATCACCATTCACTCTCTCACACTCACCTTCATTGTCCTCGCCCTGTCCATGGCAACACTCACCACCCACACAGGCCAGGCATACTCAACATCTGGCCCGGCAGGCGTCCTGCTTACACTCTGCTGGAGAAGCTGGAAAACAACAAGAGGGAGAGGTCGCAGACTGGTGGAGGAATGTCTGAAATCAAAGTCCTCTCAGACTTTGTAAACAGAGCCATCCAGCTGGCTGGCGAGGATCTGAACTATTCCTGTGCTGATGGTGAGGTTGGCGGTGCTCTACCAAGTGAGGATGCAGCAGTGCAACATCCATCAGACAACCATGCTGTGAGTGATGTTCCTGTTTCACAGGCCACTGCCTTGCACTAATTATCTCCCCTTGCTTCCACAGGTACATCTGGGAAACAGCCGACAGAGTCCATGGCCCAGGTCCTCGACCCATGCGCCAAGGATACCTCAGAAGTGGGATCTGCTAAAATCCCCTTTGAAGATCCATCACAGTGCTCACCCACACTCTCCACCAGCACAGAGACACACACCTCAGTGGGACCTAGCTTTAGAATAGCCTTAGGGTCACAATCTGGTGAGTACATCGCACTGTCTGATCCACAGCAGGCGGAGGCAGGGAATTCCCAGGTTTCCGGCACTTGGAGGACTGCTGGAAACCAGGAATTTGCTGAGACCAAGTCACATGACGAGCCTCTGGACTCGGTCATGTCACAGTTGCAGCAGCTGCAAAGGCAAACTCAGGAACATCAGGAAGGGATGTCCGCTGCACTCAGATTGCAAGGCACGATGGAGGAGTCTGTTCACCTTCAGCCTGAAGGTGATAGTGCCAGCATGTCAATGCACTGAGGTCAACACTGGCAGGATGGCGGCTGCTGTGGAGACCTTGGTCCAGGACATCGGTCCTGCACTGCTGCGTGGGCTGAACTCCATCACTGACGCCATAATTGGCCTTCAATAGTATCAACGCAAGAGGGGTGTGGGCAGCTTGATCTTACTCCAGCTACCCCTTCTCCTCAAGGAGTCAGCCAGAGGCCCTCAGGCACCCATAGGGAGGAGAATCAGCAGGTGCACACCCCGGGGCCATCCACCAAGGTGACTCCGGGAGTGTCCGGCCCATCCGAATCCCCCCTTCCTGTGACCTCAGCAGCTCCAGCTCCACAGGCCGAGGAGGGTGCCACTGCCACACAGCAGGACCCCGAAAGCAGGCTGGGGCCCTCCAAGTCTCGGCCCTCCAGAGGACACCCGCCAAGATCCTCACAGACAGGGTGTCGCAGTCAGCAGGCTGCCTCCACCTCTGCTGTGGATGTCGTGGGAGCACTGAAACGTAGCTGCAGGGTTAGGAAGGTTAAGAAGATGTATCTCTTTCAGAGTTAAAACAATAAACTAAATTAACACAATAAGGGATAAATCAGGCACAGCCCCTAAGTCAGGTCAGCTGTAAAACCAAGGACAACGTTTAAAGGAACCTTACAAACATAGATGTAACTCTTTCGAGTACAATCACAGTTCTTGGTTTCCGGGAGTGGGACATGAACCCACAACCTTCTGATTCAAAGGCGAGGGTGCTATGAACTGAGCCACAGCTGACACCTCAGTACAAACATAGATGTAGTTGCACAACCTGAGCACGGGTGTTAATCACTTGTACGTAATGTTTTCTTTGTTAATAAACTCCCAAGAATGTCTCCTTGCCACTGGCTCCTTGTTCTGATGAGAAGTGTTCATGTCTCTCAGATGTGCAATCTTGGTTCCTGCACAAGATAAAGGCAGGTGTCTCAGTCCAGGGCCTCTTTCCTGTGCTTTGTGCAGCCTTACCAGCACACTGAAGTTGTGCCTTCACTGTCACCGAACACATCAGTCATGCCTGCACCTCGATGGGGCTTATCACAGCTGCCAGAATGTCCTGGGCAGGCGTTACCAAGTTCCGTCATTCTATCTGTGCTCCCAGTACTTTTGAAGTGTGGCTGGCCTCCCCATCTCATCAGCATCTGTGTCTGGTGACAGTCTGCTCCTGAAGGGTTCAGCTCACAAAGAAGGCCACAGAATCAGGAGAAGTTAAAGTTTCCCCATTGCATCTTCATGATATGACCCTGTTCACAGGTCGTAAGCGTGGTACTGTCAGCCAGACAGAAATCAGACATTCACATAAGTTTTGTGAGAATCTATGAAGTGTCCCCACTGCAGGTCCTCATCTTCCTCCTGGAATGTAGGGATTATGGACATCTGCTGTGTCTCCATGCCAGGAGCTTTATCAAAGATGGTATATGCGCTGCCATAAGCTAGACTGAAGTCAAACATTCACAGATGTAATGTGAGGATCTATGGTGTCTCCTCTCTGCATGTCGTCATCATCCTCCACAAATCTAGCAGCCATGAGGGCCTCCCAAGCGCACCTGCCTTGTCTGGCCAGTGTAATGGCCTCATCGCCATCATCCTCGCCTTCGAGGACCTCATCACCCTCATCCTCATTGACGTCCTCCTCATCGGAGGAGATATGCAGCTCCTCCATCTCCTCCTCAGCCAGCTCCTCTCCCTGTTGCAGCGCCAGGTTGTGAAGGGCACAGCAGGTGATGACGATGCGTGACACCCACTGCGGACTATATTGCAGGGTCCACCAGACCAGTCCAGGCACAGGAACATCATTTTGAACATCCCGGTGGTTTGATCCAACAAATTGCGAGCTGCAGCATGAGCCTCATTGTAACTTCTCTCTGCTGTAGTCTAAGGCCGCCGCATTGTTGTCATCAGCTACATCCTTTGCAGGTTGGCCCAAAGAAAACGAAAGTGGCAGAAGAGTTCAGCATCGTGCCAAGCCCGGAATTCATTGAGATGAGGGTGTAAGGGTATAAAACTGAGTCCTTTGCTGAGCACTGAACATTCAGCATCAGAGAGGGGAAGGTCAGAGGGTACGGTGAATACACGTCTGGGCCTGGGATTAGAAGACGGGATGGGGTCAGAGGGACAGGAAGGGGTGGAGGATCCTGGATGGGCGTTGGTGTCGATGAGTTGTTGGAGCTTGCGTTCATTAGCAGCTGAAAGAAAGAGACAAAGTTTCTTGTTAAGGCGTCGGATGAAACGAAGAATAAAATGAAACTGGGGGCACGGGCAGCTTCACCTGTCCCATCCCCCTTAAACAGCTTATATTTCACCACATTTCTATTTCTCTTTAGTTCTGATGAAGAGTCATACGGACTCGAAACGTTAACTCTGTCTTCCTCTCCACAGATGCTGTCAGACCTGCTGAGTTTTTCCAGCAATTGTTGTTTTTGTTTCAGATTTCCAGCATCCGCAATATTTTGCTTTTATCTTAAGGATGTAGGAGTGGTGGATGCTCCCTGGGAATGGTGCACTGACCTGTAGGATGCAATTGCAGTGGTTGCACACCAGCTAAACATTCAGCGAATGGAAGCCCTTGCGGTTGACGTAGTTGATCACACCCTGCACCTGATCTGAGCGCCATGTCAGTGCAGTCGATCTCACCCTGACCCTGTGGGAAACCCGATATCTGGGCAAATCCAATCGCTCTTGCATCCTGGCTGTCCTGTTCCTGGACGAAATGCACAACGTTGTGTGTCCTCGAGAGGATAGTATCTGTGACCTCATGGATGCATTTGTGGGTGGAGCTTGTGAGCCTCAGAGGTCATCTTTGAAGCCCTGAAAGGAGCCACTGGTGTAAAATTGACAGCCACAGTCACTTTCACGGCCACTGGCAGTGGGTGCCCTCCATGTCCACGTGGCGCCAAACCCTGCAGCAGCTGGCAGATGTGACTGACCAGTTCCCTAGACATGCGCAGTCTTCAATGACACTGGTTCTCGGTCATCTGCAGGAATGAAATGCAACCTGGGTGACACTAGGCGCTGACCAGCAACAGCTCGCTGTGGGTCTTCAGTGGCATGTGTGGGATCCCCAGCCACCCCTTCTTCCTGAGGGCGCTGCTCCTCCCTCTGCGCAGCCAGGCACCTCTATCACTCTCTTCTCCTTTGCCTCCACTCTCTGTAGGCCATGAGGTATACAGCTGGTTCACCAGGCTCCATGCTCCTGATGTACTCCTCCTGCAGGATGAAAGAGAGAGATGCGTGGGTTAGCTTGGGCGTTCTAAGAACCTTTCTTGGTTAAGTCTGAAGGGCCCTTAACAAATCCTGGAGAGTGCTGGCCGCCACTTGGATGGCCAGAGTTTAGTGTGCTGTATGGCTGCCTGAAACCCCACCCACCTCTGCCCCATTCCGTCTGACCAATTGGCAGCAGCTTTGCCCACTGGACTGCATACTGTGCTCTCAGCTCAGGCACAGGCATTCTCCTAACTCACACTGCAAGGCTGCACTGTTAGCCTGAACCATGGGGAAGACTGGTCCAAACCTGAATGATGACATTGCAAGGGGGTGTGAGCACCTCCACCAGTGACTGCTTCATGGCCAACTTTAGTAAGCAGATTGTACAACATGTCCAGTCGTCCAATTGTTCTGCAGTTCACTAAAACACTCATTAGTTTGCAGTCTGTGCCCGAGGGGTGAAAAGCTCTGGAGCATTTGGTGGCACTTTCATGCCTCTGCGTTGCTTGAGTGGGCAGATAAGCTAGAGGCCCGATTTTAAGCATTGCAAAGTGGCTGTGCCTGAACTGTCTCAGCTGTGGAGGAATGGGCACTTTATACAAGGTTTCCATAATGCGTGGCTGCTTCCCTCTACACCCCATCCCTCCGCATGTGCTTGTGCACTACCATCAACTGCAGTGCTACCCTTACCCCCCGAACTCGCCTCAACCGTCGGGCAGTCCTTGCCCTGGCAATGCACTGACAGCCAGCCGGGAAAAAGTGACTTGCCTGTGCCCTCACCTGAATGTGTGGGTGCCTCAGCCTTGAGGTCCAACAGGCAACCCTGGCGAGCGCTGAGCACCGTTACTGTACACTCACCTTCGAGTTCCCCTCAAAGTGCAGCCCGCCAGGTGCACGCCTTATAAATGCTGTTGTGAAACACGTCGGCATGCAATCACACCAATGTGCTCGGATGATCCAGCGTGGGAGGATGATTCCAGCGAGCTGGGCTTATATTGATATGCACATGTATTACAATGAAATTCCAGATGTGTGCCAGTGGAAAACACGGTCTGACTGGCAGAGCGATCGACGGCAAAGTGGTTTCACAACGTCGTGAAACCGATTTTTGGCCTTCCCGCCATGTTGTCTGCTCATGCCTAACATGATGCCTGATGCCAGCGGGCATGGAAAATTCTGCCCTAAGTACGTATTGCTAACACATTACCCTGTGTATAGGTACATAGTTTAACACAAGCCAGGAGCTAACTCCACATTCACTTCTACACATGTCTCTGTCTGATCCACAACTCTCTGTAATCTCAGGTCATGTGTCTCTTTACATCACACCGTGGGCAGTACTGTACTGTATCCTGTCCCACATTAACCCTCGATATGCCAGATACACGTAAACTACACTACCCCCACAAGTCTTTACCCAATGTATTTACATTACAATTGTGTTTACCCAACATATTTACATTACCATTATGCTACCCCTTCTCCCTGCACTCGAGTCACTGACCTTACAGATTCAGGAAGTCTGGAGGCTTGACAATTCTTCCAGATCTTGTTCTGGTCACATTTGGAGGAGTGGTTGATTTAGGTAAACTTTGTTGATTAGGAAGTTGTATTGTGGTTGTCTCTCTGGCATTTGGATATCTTTCCCTAATTCTCTTTTCCTGCTCCTTAGAGTCGAACTGCCCCTTGTCAACCCCTTATCTGGTCTGCTCACTGGCCACCAGTTCATCCCATTCTTTTTGGAGAGTATGTTCACTCCATTCGTTCTTGGTACGAACCCAATGTTTCCTTTTCCATGTGGTCCACCGTGATCCTTGTGGGAGTTGAAGGTTTCTCCTCCTGTCATGTGGATGTGTTTGTGGGCTCACCTTGCAGTTTGGCCTTTTTCTTTTCGCAATTTATGTTCCCTCGTGTGCCTCCGTGCCTCACTGAGGTGTATTTTGGTGAGTTGATGGCTGCTCCCTTGTTCCATCAACATCTTGCAGTCGGGTTTGCTGGCTGGAGGTTGCAGCGTCTGTGGCCTGGTGTTTGGAGCTATTGTGACAGCAACAGTTGGGGCCTAAGGTTGGGGCTCATCCTGATGCTGTTGGTCATCCTCTGGTTTCTCTTCCACTCGAGGTAATGCTATAAGTGCCTGGCTGGTCTGACCAAAGAGGAGTTTCCCATCGGCTGCAAAGAAATTTGCCAAACCGGCTCTGCAAAGAGTGAATTCAGAACTGAAGTCCCAGTTGAGAGTATTCTTACTGCTGGGCCTATCTCTCGCCAGAGGCTGTTTTGACGACTTCTGTCATTTTAAGAAGGTTCAGAGCAACACAGGCATCTCTGCTCAGAAGCGAAAATGATTGGTTACAGATGACGCACCTGACTTCAAAGACGTGTTTGCTGCCATACCTTAGTGGTTCCAGAATCATGCCCATGACTGGAAGTCAGATTCCTCTGGGCCCATAGGGTGGTGTGTCTGTTGTTCGTAGCCGAAGGACACTCAGCCATGGCTCCTAGTCCGAGAGGACCAATACACTGGCTCCCGTGTCTAATTTGAAGTTGGTGAGGTGACCATTCACTGGGATTGAGTAAATCGCTGTACAAAACAAAAGGCAAAAAGGTCAAGACCGCCATGCAGTGGGAACCCGCCAAAACCCAAAAAGCATGGGAAGACTCTGAAAAAAATGCTAATTGTGGCGCCATCTTTAAAACCTGCACAGCATTTAAAGCTCTCAAAATATTTTTAACTACCATGGATAATAAATCAACTTTATCAGACCAATTTGGGCTGATCCAAGGCCCAGACCAAGCAAATTCCAAAAAGAAAATCCAGGATCCTTGACCTCACCCAAGAAGCATGGTTGGGTCTTTTCCTGGTGTGATACCTCAGTGTCAGTAATTGTCTTGGGATCCTCTACCCCTCTGGGTGTTTTAGCTTTGCATAGCTTTCCGAAGTGCCACAGGCACTTTGTGCTAAAACTTTGTGCTGAGATTGTCGGCCATTGGTCTCGCCCATGGTCATTTGGCTCCACAACGCTGACATAGTCACCCTCCCTCTTGAGGTCAGTTTGGGTTTTGCTTCACTTGGCCTGGAGTTCTCTGCTGCTTTTCTGCTTAAGTTGGGGTTGCTCTGCACTGTGGCTTGTTCTCTCCATGTAAAATGTCCTGTAGACAGATTTTGGATTGCCAGACTATTTGGATGCCTTTTCTAGGGTCAGATCTTCCTTGGCCTGAAGCATGTCTGAAAAGGCATCATCAGCCACTCCGACAACAATTCTGTCCCTTATAAGTTCTGACTTCAGGTCGCCGTAGCCACAGTCTTCAGCCAATCTATACAGTTGTTTAATAAAAAAGAGTCAACTGGTTCTCCTGGCTGCTGGACACATTTACTGAATTTCACTCTCTCTAAAATTTTGCTGCTTTTCAGGTTAAAATATCTAGTGAATGATTTTAAAACTTTATCAAATTTAGCTGAGGATTCACTTATTCCTTGCCTCACTATAATAGTTAGTGGACCTACTAAATAAAGTAGTGCATTCACTTGTTCAGCTTCTGTCTTTTTGTCTAGGCTTGAAGCTGTCATGTCTCTCAGGAATCTCTTCTGCCAAAGTCCCTAATTTTGTGCTTGGTCTGGGCTTTGGATCAGACCAAATTGGTCTGGTAAAGTTGATTTATTATCCATGGTAGTTTAAATTTTTTTTTTGAGAGTACAGCTTTAAATGCTGTGCAGGTTTTAAAGATGGCGCCACAGTCAACACTTTTTTTCAAAGAGTCTTCCCCTGCCTTTCAGGTTTTGGTGGGCTACCGATAGTGGTCCCAACCTCTTTTTCTTTTGTTTTGTACAGCGATTTACTCAACCGACTATTCTGGGCCTTCCCTGCAATATCGGTGAACTTTCAGGTGTTTTAACATTGTTTACTGGCTTTGGCTGGGGTGTTTAAACTGCTTATTTTCTTCTTCTTTTGTGTCCAGCTCACCCATCACATGGTGTGGCACTGACTCTGAACTCAGGCTGGCCGCAGCACTTTCGGAAACAGGCCTCTCTGACTTTTAAAAGATTGAAAACTTTTTAAAAACTAGTTCTGGCCAAGAACGTGATGCTTCAACTCACCTCTGCTAGATCCTTTGATTCTGAACTCTGCGGGTATTCAAACTGGACCTCCACGATCTTATGGAGTCCACAGCTGCACAGTGGAGTTTTTTCTCTCCTGCTTCCAATTTTGCAATAGAGCTTCTCTCAAGCGATCTCCCTCTGTGTCTGCACTTCAGGTGCTTTCAATCAGGTCTGAATGCTGCTGCTTTAATTTTCTAGGTTTTGAATTTCTGCTCCAGCTTCTCTGAGGTTCTGGGTTTTCCAAGAGCTGCCATCATGTTGTACGTTCAGTAGGTCTCTCATGAAGAGGTTCTGAGTCTCGATGTTTAAACATTAAGTGTTTATTGATAACACATATAAACAGGGTATAGTCCAAGCTAGGAGCTAACTCCATGCTTGCTTCTACACAGGTCTCTGTCCAGTCCACAACTCTCTCTAGTCTCAGGTAATGTGTCTCTTTACATCACACTGTTGACAGTACTGTACCCAGTACCACATTAACCCTTGTAATGCCATATACCCTGTACCACAGTTATCAAACAAAATTTGATTCCAAGCCACATAAAGAGATATTAGAATAGGTAACTTAAAGCTTGGTCAAAAAGGCAGGTTTTAAGAAGCATCTTAAAGGAAAAGTAGAGATGTTCAGGGGAGGAATCCTAGGGCCTAGATGGCTGAAGGCACGGCAAGCAATGGTGGAGTAAAGGAAGTGGGGTCCATACAAGGCCAGAATTAGAGGAGTTAAAATAGCTTGGAGGGTGTGTTGGAGATTGTTACAGAGATAGGGAGGGGTGAGGCCATGGAGGGATTTGAACACAAGCATAAGAAGTTTAAAATTGCAGCTGCACCTTCAGCCTAGGATTCCTTCCCTCTCTTCCGCTAGTTCCTCCTTTAAGCCAAGGTAGCTCAGCAGACTAAATGCCTTCTGGCTGGCCATTTTAGGCAGCAGCCAGACAGCCTCTCAGGCCTTTCCTCGGAGGCCCAGAATTCTGTCACTAGGATCCGCTGGGGCCTAGGCTGAAGACCTGAACCTGCAAGTACTGGTCTGGTCATGTGAGGCAGGGCCACTTTGGGTGAACTCCTGCTAATCTGCGTCGAGGGAGAGAGGAAAAAGTTAGAAAGGCAAAAACTGCAGCCAATGCCTTTCTGCTAAGATTCAATTTTTGCACTGCTGTTAGTTCCAATCTGTCCATTTCCTTCAGTTGCCCTTTTCCCTTTCTTACATTATAGTTCCCAGCCTTGTATTTTGTTATTACACCATGTTGATGAGATATCTTATTTCTTTGATCAAACTCTAATTTGTATTGTCTTTTCATTTCTGCTATCTTCAGGAAGTGACCATTTTGTTCCATTGATTTACCTGTGCTCTATCAGCCTGCTTCCAAACTAATGATTGTCCCTTGTCTCTCATGATATAGTGACCTACCAAGTCAAAGACGATTGAATGAAAAGGGCTCCACTAGGATTGAGTACCTGCACTGTGTTAGTACACTGTCCTTTCAATTCTGGAACATAAATTTTGATTCCAGCCCAGACTAATGAGATAATAGAGGTGTTGCCAACCTTCTTAGATTGTCCTGGAATCTCTAGGAGTTAAAGATGAATTTCCAGGACACTGCAATGAGCAATCCAGGGGAGAAGTCATAGGGGTGTTAAACTAAATTATGTTTCTTACTGATGTGTTTAAACACATTCATTTCTTGGTCAAACCAGAAAAAAAGGCTGATAGATTAGATGATTCTAGACTGGCGATCAGGTAATGAGCAGTCCTTTCACTTTCCACATTGCCGCAGTGAGGAGGGGTGTGTTGGATAACCAATAGTGAGAGTGTGGAGGCCGGGTGGTAGGAAGTCAGGAGGTCATGTGATGATGCCCCAGGAATATGTCCAACCGAAGTTGGACCCGAGATGATAGTCTCCTCTCTACTATGGTTGGAAAGTTTCTAAGTGAATGAGTTGGGGAGTCCCATCCCAGTTTCAGTTCAAAAATCTAACACTGGTTCAGCACTAAATTGGGAATCTCATCTGGAAAAGCCCCCGAGTGCAGGCGATGGGAAACATATCTCTGGTGCAGGTTGGTGGAGGGGTCGTTTCCAGAGGTTTGAGAAGGGAAGGCGAGACCATTTGGAGGGAGTTTTACTCTGTGTTTAAACCCTTTTCTGGTGTCCACAGTGGGTACAGCAAATGGCAGGGGGTGAAGAAATATTCAGAGATGGGCAATAAATGCTGCTCTAGCCAGTGACGCCCACATCCCGTGAAAGAATTTTTTTTTAAAATTCCATTGCAACAGAAGTGTTCCACTGCAAAAAGCTTAGAGTGCAAGATTAAACAGCTGCAAAACATGCTACACAAAAAAATTCAACCAATTTGTCATGAAAAATCAGCCATCTGGTCAGCTACAATTATATAAAAGATGCTGTATGTTTTCAATCATTGTTCTTTTGGAGTTTGCTTTATTATTAATAGCTCTGTGAATGCTTTGGTATAATCTAAATTGAGGAGCTAGAAATCATATTCAACAAAAGATTATTTTTCCTTCTTTCCATCTGACCTATTTTGCCTTTATCCATGAGCGATGAGAGTGCAGCTCTGTGTACTCTCCCAGGATGCTTCATCATGACTTTCAGCTTCATGATTTATGTAGTGGAGCACCAGACAGGATCTAAATGATATCAGCGTATTTCGGGATTTGGAGCAACACTCTACTGGCCAACTAACTCTTTGACATGGTAAATGACCAGTTCATACTCAGCACAACTCCAGAAATCCACAGGGACAAATCACCATCGGTAAAGGCATTCTATCTTGATACTGTCTATTCATCATCAGGTTCAATGGAGCTCTGTGACTGAATCATCTCTACCCGCTCATTTAAAGGAAGAAAAGCTTGCATTTATGTAACACCTTTCATGACCTTAGGGCATTCTAAAGAGCTTCCCAGCCAATAAAGTACTTTTGAAGTGCAGTTAATGTTGTAATGTGGGAAACTCAGCAGCCAGCCTGTGCACAGTAAGATCCCACCAGCACTGACATGCACCTCCAAAAGTGTTCCCTTAGTACTTCCCTGGAGTGTCAGCCTAGATTTTGTACTCGAGTCTCTGGATTCAGATTTGAACCTGGAATCTTCCAACTCAAGAGGCAAGAGTGTTACCCACTGAGCCGTCACTGACATCAAGATTATGTCTGAGGTCAGAGAAGATAGTAAGGCTAAGCATGGTAAATGAAGAGGACTACATGCTGAGCCACTGAAGATTACAAGTGAAATCTGAGGTTGGAGGTGTATGATACAGAAGACGAATGGTGAATTTTCCAATCGCAGACTTGCAGGATGTGAGGTACCATTTTGAAAAGTGTCTCTAAAAAACTGAACAAAAAAAAACAAAGTATCATATTTGACGTTTTCCTCCATACAATGTTATTTCTTCCCAGAAGTGTTTCTCAAGAACTTGTATTTATCTAATACCTTTAATGAAGCAAAATGTCCAAGACACTTCTCAGGAGTGTTATTAAACAAAATTTGGCACCGAGTCACATAAGTGACATGAGGGCAGTTGACCAAAAGCTTGGCCAATGAGGTAGGTTTTAAAGAGAATCTTATAGGAGGAGAGAGAGATCCAGAGAAGAGAAGACCTCAGGGCCTGAGCAGCTGAAGGCATGGCCACCAGTGATGGGGTGATTAAAATCTGGCATGTGAGAGAGACCAGCATTAAAGGGGCACAGACATTTCAGAGGGCTGAGAAGGGGTTACAGAGATAGGGAGGGGTGAGGCCATGGAACATAGGAAATAGAAGCAGGAGCCTGCTCCGCCATTCAACTAGGTCTGATCTTCTACCTCAATGCCAATTTCCCACACTATCCCCATATCCTTTGATCTCCTTAATATCTAGAAATCTATTGATCTTTGTCTTGAACCTACTCAATGACTGAGCCTCCACAGCCTTCTGAGGTAGAGAATTCCAAAGATTCACACCCCTTGTGTGAAGAAATTCCTCCTCATCTCAGTCCTAAATGGCCTACTTCTAATTCTGGGACTGTGTCTCCTGGTCCTAGACCCTCAGCCAAGGGAAACATCCTTTCTGCATCTACCCTGTTAAGCCCTGTAAGAATTTTGTGCGCTTCACTGAGATTCAGCCCCCTCCAGCCTATTCTGCCATACAAATGTATCACGGTTAAATCATTAGATCACAAGAACTTCCTTGGTGTATGTGTTTCCAGCCCAATGTCGAAGGAGGTCTGTGCTGGATCTGGCTCTTGGGAATGAAGTAAAGCATGTTTCAGCCGGGGAGCATTTGGGGAAGAGTGATCATAATATCATCAGGTTTCGAATATTTATAGATAAGGTCAAGGAATAATATAGCATAAAAATACTTAACAGGAAAAGGGCAAATTTTATGAATTAAAAAAGGATTAGTCCAAGTGGTTTGGAATCAAATGTTGCAAAGCAAAACAGTAATTGAACAATTGGAGACCTTCATAAAGGAGATGGTTCAAGTACAGAATATTACCCTGTAGGTTCCCCTCCAGAATCAGCCAGAAACTTTGCTGGTGCCCCAAGTCCAAACCCCATCCAATGCTCCATGATCCTTTCTATAATAATCCTATTGTCCTTCATATGTATTATTATAGAAAGACTAAATCTGGTTACGAGGTCTACAAAATGTAGAAGGAAAATATTTAAATACCTTTATATCCATTACAATTACCTCAATAAAGTCACATGCCAATGGAAGGCTTAAAAAAGGACATGGTGGCGTCCTCCCATACTTTATAAAGATTTCACAAATTGCACTAATCTCTTCTTTTAGTCTTTTATACTCTCAACCACACCTGCATCTTTTAGCAGGATTCTTAACCTTTGACGAATAGGATGAGCAAATTGCCTACGTAACTTTACGACAATTTATCCTTTTTCTCTCTGATTCTAATTACCTGATTAATACTTATCTAAAACAGAGTGTGGAGCACAGAGTAATCAGGGAGCAATGTACTTTGTAAACCGAGTACTAAAGCCAGGAATTTGGTGCAAGAGGAACCTCTCTGATAAGGATTACTGAACCTTTAATTTAGATTAATATTTAGAGTTTGACTTAGAACTTTAAAATGGCAAAAGAAATTCCAAGCTATTTAAGGCACCTGGTTAACAGAAACTGCCTATCAGTGGCATTGGCAGCTAACTGTCAATCAGCTGGAAGTGGTTGCCTGAATAAGCCTTACTTGCTCTAGCAAGATGCTCACTTAGCTGTTGTAACTTGAGTGTGCATCATGACTTGAGTTAGTCCAAGTCGAGTGGAATGCCTGAGGTGGCGGCTGCGGCGAAGGGTGGTGCATCCCACAAGGTGTCGAAGCATTTGCCAACTGAAGTCACCAAGAAGCGGAGGAAATCTTGCAAGCAGAGCTATTCCACTTACGTGTACAGGGTGCTGACCCAGGCCCACACTTCCACCAGGATCTCGTCCAAGGTCATGAGTGTTATGAATTCCTTCATTGTCGACATTTTCAAGCGCATCGCCTCCGAAGCCTCACACCCCATTGACTACAACGAGCGCCACACCATCTCAGCCAGGGAGATCCAGATCACCGTCCACCTCATGCTGCCAGGAGAACTGGCCAAACACGTCGTCTCAAAAGGCACCGAAGTGGTCACCAAATACACAAACTTTGTTTAGGTCAAGCATTCTAAAGATTATACCATCTCCATGTAGTCCCCTTTAAGGGGCTTCCCATTTTATTTGTTCATTTGATCTTTTGTTAATTTGTCCCCTTTTTTTATTGGTTTATCAAAAGAGCTTTTGTCCATGTAAGTGGACAGTGTTTGTTTCTGCACAGTGTGATGGGGGAATAGTGTGCTTTGTAAACTCCAAGTGCTAAATTTGAGACTTTGTTGTAAGAGGGGGCAGGAGGTGCTGCATTTTATTCTCTTAGTTTTACCTCCCATAGTTGGTGTGTAGGTCTTGTGGTGAAGTGGTAGTGTCCATACTTCTGGGTTCAAATCCTACTTCATAACATGGCCAAACAGGTTGATTATCAGCCTGTAAATCTTTCTCATATGCCTGAGGGCAGGCAGTAAGAGTGGGAGAGTTTCCTGGTCAGCCATACTCCAGAAGGCAATGACAAACCACTGCAGTACTTTGCCAAGCATAATCATGGACCAATTCAATGGAAGTCCATGGTCGCCAATGCCTTCTTCTGGCATTGTTGCTGGAGGTGGTGAGTTTTTTTTTGCTTCTAAGCTAACTTGCTATTATCTGACTAAATTAATTACTAGTTAATGAATTAAATAAGGTTACATATAGATGGCAGGCAAGATTATGTGTCCTGGCTGCAACATGTGGGAGTTTGTGTAGAGCACTGCAACCCCGGAAAGCTTTATCTGAGGTAAGTTTCTATGGCCCAAGCAAGTTTGGCTCAGAGTTGTGGCACGAAATTTTACAGCCCTGGTACAGTAGGTTCAGGGCCGTAAAATGCGGTGGGCCGTTCAAAAGCCCATTGACCATAAAATCTTGCCAGTGTAAAATTCTGCCCGTTGAGCTGGGTTCCAAGCTGCAGACATTATGGGCATCATTGTGGGAGCGGGAGAGTTAACCTGGACATTTTGTTCCAGCAGGCAGTCATACCCTTTAGGTTAGGTAGAATCTTAGAGTTGGTCAGTAGTCAGGGACTGGAGGATGTAACTACAAGTCGGACAGGTATGGGGGTCCAGGATGTAGTGATGGAGGAGACTCGGTCCTTGACTTTAATCAACAGGTACAAGGTACTTGCTACTTGTGTGCTCGAGAACAAGGACTGCAGGGTGAATCAGCAAACTGATCATAGCCCAATGGTGCTGGATGTCTTTCAAGTGGGGGGAGTGAAGAGGAATGTGGTAGTGATAAGGGACAGTATAGTGAGGGGGCTTCTGAAGGTTGTTTTTCCTGGTGCAGTGTCCAGGTTGAAGACATCTCCTCGTGTTTGGAGATGAACCTAGAGTGGGAGGAGGACAATCCATTTATTGTAGTCCATGTAAGAACCAATAGCCTAGGGAGAAATGAGAATGATATTCTGCAAGAGGGTTTGAAGAGTTAGGGTTCAAATTAACATGTAGAATCTCAGAGTTAGATTGTTGCCTGAGCAATGTGCCTATTGGCATAAGGTCAAGCAGATTAGAGAATTAAATGTATGGCTCGGAGAGTGGGGTAAGAGGCAGGTGTTTTGATGCCTGGAGCACTGCCACCAGTAATGGGGAAAGAGGGAGCTGTTCCATTGGGATGGGCTCCTCTTAAACCAGGCTCCGATCAGTATCATGGTGAATTATCTAACTAGGACTATGATTTTGTTAGGGGAATACAATAATCCTCTGACTGGGTGCACTGCAGATCAACTGACTTTCCCAAAATACTGATCAAGCTCCATGTTGAGTTTCACTTGTGCTTTTTTTGTAAAAGGTTTACCCAACAGCATAAATATCTCACTTGAGACTACATCAGTACTGACTAACTCCAGCTATTCTACATGGAATTACAACTCTCTTTACCTACTCAATGTCTTGTCATCACCAAACCTAAAGCAAGTGGTATTTTTTATGTTCCTTAACATTTGGTCAATCCTCATTACTTAGTAGATCAATAAATCGATATAACATTTTAACCAATCTATCACATTATACTGAAGTACAAACACCATCTATACTGCACAGTTAAAGGAATCCATGGCAAACACATTTGACAAAGGTCTAAAACTTCTATAAAACACACTTGAATTATCATTGTACTATTGCTGTTATTGAGCACTATGCCATTTGAATTCATTTTAAACAATCAGTATGACTGGTTCTGATATTTCAAAATCCTCTCTATATTTATGGGAGAAGGGCTATGGTGAAGTGTTGGTGCCTTATATGGAAAGTGACTCAGTGTTCTTTTACAGGTCACATGATAACAATGGCCACCTTGGCTTACCTGCAAAAAGCATTGAAAAGGACAGGAAGCTGGCTACAACACGAGAGCTTCAACCCAGACAGAGACAGAGAAAGACATCCAAAAACTGCTACTGGTAACTAGGCAGCTGAAAATTCCACACCTGCAGAACCAAAAACAAGGAACCTTCTCTTCTGTAAACCCCCTGGTTCCACCCACTAAGCTCACCTGTTAAATCAATCTTTGGCAATTCAACAATGGAAGCCATCGCAGCTGCAGAGACAGATCTACAACTTCAAAACCTTCACTTCAGATGACCCAACACCTTGACTTCAAAACATATCAGACCTGTACCGAATATAGACCAGGTTATTCCAGTTTTTACAAGTATTGTTTTATCTTCATTTGTAATTAATTTTTGTGTGTGTATATGTTAATAACTTCATCTTTTCTCAAGTAACTTCCAGGCCAATATATTGAACTAAACTAACCTTTTCTTCAAGTGAAAAGGCTTTGCTGCTGGGTTATTTCAAATTCAATTTCTCATCCCACAGGTAAGAAAATACACACATACACACACACACACATGCGCACACACACACATACACATACACACACACACATACACATACACATACACACACACATACACATACACACACATACACACACACATACACATACACACACACACACATACACACACACATACACACACATACACATACACATACACACACACATACACACACACACACATGCACACACACACATACACATACACACACACACATACACATACACACACACATGCACACACACACACACATGCACACACACACATACACATACACACACACATACACATACACACACACATACACATACACACACATACACACACACACACATATATACACATACACAGACACACATACACACACACACATACACACATATATACACATACACAGACACACACACATACACACATATATACACATACACACACACACATACACACACACACACACATACACACATATATACACATACACACACACACACATATATACACATACACAGACACACATACACACACACACATACACACATATATACACATACACAGACACACATACACACACACATACACACATATATACACATACACACACACACATACACACACACACACATACACACATATATACACATACACACACACACATAATATATATTGTTTACAGGTGACTCTGGGGAAACACTTTTAAAAGCGTCCTTGACAATAGTCTCTTTGTGCATCACACAATTGGCTTTTAACAAAGTTTTGGTAATCCTGAACAAGCAGATTTCTTCCTCTGCCCCCTCCTCCAATTTTCATTACCAGCTTTTAGTGCTGGGGCAAATCTTTGAGCTGTCAGAATGGAAGAATGTTTCACTCTTTCATCCTGCTAGTTTGGCAGGGGGGCGGGGGGGGTCCCCTGCTGGCTCGTTCTTACTTTTCAATTATAATTAAAATGCAAAGGAAGTTATAGGCTGAGAATTTCAACACCAAACCAACCCCCCCCTCACCTCCCCCCACCCCACCCCAAATTATGATGAAGATCAAGATGATGTGATTCCACTATTGCAATGTGAGGGGAGCAGAGATTACATGCAACATGGGGCTGTAATTGGAAGGAGATTGATTAAACTTGGGGTGGAATCATTGGCGAAAGCATAGACAGGGCTGAATACCGAGTGATGGAGGTCATTGATATGAAGAAGAGACTGAGCAAAAGTGATGACATGTCAATCCAGATATTATAGAGTAATATAGACCACTGTTTCTTCATGATAATGGGGTTTGCTATTTGGATATACAGCGTTCCAGGAGTGTGAGCTAAGTTGCAGCTCTTTCTGCTCAGGATCCTAAGAACTTGCATCAGAATGGGTTGGATCAACTGTCAGCCTGTTTCCTGAAAATCTACATTAAATCAATAACTGTTCCCCCCAACCTCAGGACATCCAACAAAGTACTGTGTGAAATGTAGTCACTGTTGTAGAGTAGAAAGCACAGCTGCCAATGTGCACACAACAAGCTCCCCCAAACAAGATTGTAATAACAATCAGTCTATCTGTTTCAGTGATGGTGAGGGACATTAGCCAGGACACCGTGGAGAACTCGCTTGTCATTTTTCAAAATAGTGCTTGTGGGATCTGTTGCATCCACTTAGTCTATGCTGGTTCCACATGAGCCTCCTCCCACCTGTCCTCACCTAGCCCTATCAACATAACCTTCTTTTCCTTTCTCCCTCATGCACGTATCCAGTGTTCCCTGAAATGTATTTATCCGATTCACCTCAACTGCTCCATATGGCAGTGAGTTCCACATCCCTGGGTAAAGAAGTTTCTCCTGAATTCCATATTGAATTTAGTCGTGACAATCTTATATTTATGGCCCCTAGATTTGGACTCTCTCAAGTGGAAACACCTTTTCTGCTTCTACCCCATCAAATCCTTTCATTGTTTTAAAGACCCCTAATGGGCACTTCTCACCCTTCACTTCTGTAGAGAAAAGAAATAATTTTTGCTATTCCTTCTTTCCTGATATTTATAACTCTCAGTTCTGATATAATTGTTGTAAATATTTTTCTGCACTTTCTCCAGTGCCTCAATATATTTCTTTTGTAATAAGGAGACCACAGCAGTGGTCTAAAAATTGATTGGGATAACAAAGAGAATGGGGGTGGTGATCAAAATACCTCAGGGAATGAGTTTAAAAGTAGATCTCACACTTTGAAGTAAACGTGCACTGCCGCTGGTGCTGCTAATCTCTGGAGAATTCATCAATATCTTGAATTTAAAATGCTAATTTACTGAAAATTGCAACCATTTGTTATTACGCTGCAACACAAGGTTTGCAACCTGCTGTATGCATTGAAAAATGAGTCCCATTCAGTTGGAACATTTTAATTGCTTTTCAACAGTCTTTTGCTCAGCATTGTCATTTCATTCCAAACGCTTCCTGCCATATGGCCCACATTCAAACCATATGGTCCCAACAGAACCCGTTTGCTGTAATCTGCATCAAACCCAAATTTATTAACAAAAATATTGTTTTTTAAATATTTAATAGCTTTAATTAGGGGGACTAAGCAAACAGATGGAATGAGATTAATATAATTATTGCATAAGTATGGCACTACATAAAAATCAACTCACAGGTCCCCTGAAAATGGTATGTCAAATAGGGTAATCATGTGTTCCTCGTTCAGCCTTGAATGTTTTAAGTGCTGTAAATCACTTTTGGGACTTGGAGACATGTAAAGGCAAATTGAGGTATACAAATGGCCCTGGGCTATTTGCCCTAAATAGGGGGCTTCAGAGGAGAGTGGGAGCAATTCCCTCTCAAGGGGCCCTCCAGTCCACCACTGCTGGTCAAGGTATTAATTTTTAAATGTTTCAGATTATTTTAAATTGTTTATCCACTTCTTGATAGGCTTCAAGTAAATCATGCAATAAAGACTCCTGCACATCGCACACACACAGGCAAGTATTTATAGTGATGAGTTGGAGATTAAATTCTTGCTGTCAGCCATAGCTCAGCATACCATCTCGGCTAATATTCCCAATGCAATACTGAGGTGCCATCTTTCAGATAAGGCGCTGAACTCCAAGGCCCTGTCTGCTCTCTCAGGTGGATGTGAAAGATCCTAGAGCACGAGTGCAAGGAAGAGGAAGGGAATTCTCCCAGGGGTCCTGACCAATAGCTAGCCTTCAACCAGCATCTGAAACAGCTTACCTGGTCATTGTGTTACCTCGCTGTTTAGGGAAACCTGGCTTTGTGTAAATTGGCTGCTACATTTCCTATATTACAACATTGACACCATTTCAGAGAGTACTTCACTGGATGTAAAGTGGGATGCCCTGAGATTGTGATAAGTGCTATGTAAGTGCAAGTTCTTTCTTCCTTGTTTTGCTGTGTGTCACTGTTGATACTGTCCCTAATTGGGCTGGGCACTTTCTCCCTTATCTGCAGGTGCTTATCATATTCTCAGGTTAGCAATTGCATGAAGAAAAGTTGGAGCTCAAGAAAATGAGGTCCTGACATTCCAGAGGTTCAGCAGGCTTCCCTTTTGAATATAACTGATCAATCTATTACTTAGAGTTACGGTTTTACATGTGTCGAGGCCAGAGTAGTTCATTGCTTTGGTGAACCTGCTACTGTGTTCTGTACCTCAGTTGCCATGACTCACGATTGCTGTCAGAACACTTAGTTCTACGTGAGTTTGATTGTGGTGGATTCCCAGGTACACCACAGAGCGTTGCACAGTGCTTGAGTCAAAGCAACACTTCTCAGCCTTTGCAGAGGTGGGAACCAGTGAAAGATGAAAGAAAATCAGCCTGATGGTCAAAGATTGGACA
The DNA here is from genome assembly GCF_964194155.1 of Cetorhinus maximus. Lineage (NCBI taxonomy): Eukaryota > Metazoa > Chordata > Chondrichthyes > Lamniformes > Cetorhinidae > Cetorhinus > Cetorhinus maximus. Next base: position 15,538,793 of record NC_135889.1, read on the forward strand.
GCTTTTTCAAAGAGCCAGCTGAGGCACAATGTGCTCTGCACAATGGCTTCAGTGCTATATAATTTTCTGACTCTATGGTAACCTGGGTTGTAGGAATAACAGGAAAAATAAATCAATATGAGATTTGAAATTGTTTAATAGTTGGAATCAAATAATGGAAAGAAGAGCCAGTTATAAGGGTTGAGTTACAAATGTTCCGATGGCAGAGTGTTAGATAGAAAGCATACAGGAGGTCCTCAGGTTAAAATGGCTTTTGATCTGACTCACAATGTGAAGGGGAGGTGTGGACCCGCACTATTAAGATCGCAAAGAAAAAGCGTTGGTTGCAACTCCAGCCCTGCTTCAGGAAAATTTATTTCTGACCACCTGCGCTAGCCCTTCTTTCCAATGAGCCTTTCTGGCTCAGGGCTTAACCTTCCGCTGTTGCTCGCCCCTTTTCAGAGGCACAGCGGGGTGAATGGGGCCAGGCAGGGAAACTCAACACGACGTCGCTGCCACAAACTCTTAAGGGTATAATTATCTCGAACCCCGTCAACACCCACGTATCCAAGATGGAGTGCGGGCTGGGGGCCCGGGAGGCCCACACTTCAGCCTTTGTCAATATGGCAGGCAGCACACTTCTGGCATGCAATGTGCACCCGCATCCCACCACCATAACGACGAGTTGTCTTATTGTTTAAGGTCGTTATGCCTTCCCATGGGACTTGCTTTTGTCCTTGACCTCCTTGTACTCCTGTGAATGGCAGGAGACTCCAAGATGGCCGACTGATGGTTTTCAACAGCAAAAGCCTTGGAGAATTAAAGGTGTTGCTCCTTGTCTTTGGTTTCCCTGTCAAAAATACAGCAAGAGCATTAAGACAATCTGCACAGTGTCATATGGAATGCAACCCAAGTTTAAACAACAACACCACCAGCTTATATAGCACCTTTAATGTGGTAAAATGTCCTGAGGCACTTATCAGACAAGAATTGACAACGAAGCAAAGGACAGGTGGCAAAATGCTTGGTCAAAGAGGTGTGTTTTAAGCAGCACTCTTGCCTTTGAGTCAGAAAGTTCCGGATTCAGGTCCCCAGTCCAGAACTTGAAGACAAAAACCGAGGCTGACAATTCAGTGCAAGTGTTGAGGGACATGATGGTACTCTGGTAATATCAGTGGACTGGTAATCTAGAGGCCCAGGCTAATGCTGTGGGCATGTGGATTCAAATCCCACCATGGTAGATGGGAGAAATTAATTTCAATTAATTAACTTAATTAGTAAAGATCTGGAATTGAAAGCTAATCTCAGTAATGGTGTGATGAAATTATCAGTGATTGTTGTAAAAGCCCATCTGGTTCCCCAATGTCCCTTTAGGGAAGGAGATCTGCAGACATACAGCAATGCAGTTGACTCCTAACTGTGTTACAACCTCTGTAGAGACTGATAACTTTTCAGAAGAGATTCAAATTTGCAATTGATAGTTGAAAGAATGACACAACAAGATTTCATATTTTAAAACTTTTGCTGTGACAAATGACTACAAACACTATTGAATAAACACTTTTCTTTTTGTAGGCAACTTATACTTTAAACTACAGAGAGGAACATTTCCCTTTAATGCTTATCACCCATTCCACTCTCCACGGAATTACAGCCCTTATAGCAAACAGTTCACAGTTGCTCCCCTCTCCCAGTGGGTTCTCGTTTCCCCCTTTGCTGAGTAGTAACTTTGAAGGCTGCACAAAGCACAGGGAAGAGGCCCTGGACTGAGACATCTGCCTTTATCTTGTGCAGAAAGGTTTCACATCTAAGTGACATGAACACTGCTCATCAGAACAAGGAGCCATAGGCAGACATTGTTGACCACTTAGTTGGCCAGAGTTTAGTGTGCTGTATGGCTGCCCGAAACCCCACCCACCTCTGCCCACTCCACCTGACTGATTGGCAGCAGCTTCGCCCACTGGACTGCAAGCTGTGCTCTCTGCTCAGGCACAGGCATTCTGCTAACCCGCACTGCAAGGCTGCACTGTTAGCTTGAACCATGGGGGAGACTGGTCCAAACCAGGATGCTGACATTGCAAGGGGCTGTGAGCACCTCCACCAGTGACTGCTCCATGGCCAGCTTTAGCAAGGAGATTGTACAACGTGTGCTGGCATCCAACTGTTCTGCAGTCCACTAAAATACTCATTAGTTTGTAGTCTGTGTCCGAGGGATGAAAAGTTCTGGAGCATTTGGTGGCATTTTCATGCCTCAGCATTGCTCAAGTGGGCAGATAAGCTAGTGGCCCAACTCCAAGCACGTCAATGCAGCTGCGCCTGAACTGTCTCAGCTGTGGAGGGACGGACACTTTGTAAAAGGTTTCTCTAATGCGTGGCTGCTTCCCTCCCCTTTCTGCCCCCGCATGTGCTTGTTCAGTACCATCAGCCACAGGGCAGCCCTTGCCACCTCCCCCCTCCCCCCCACCCACCCACCGCACTAACTTGCCTCAACCACAGGGCAGTCCCTGCCCTGGCACCACACTGTCAGCCAGCTGGGAGAAAGCGACTTGCCTGTGCCCTCACCTGAATGCGCGGTGCAATTTCTCTCTACTCATTCTGTCAAATTGTAAGGCCGGATATTCCAAGGGTGGGAATCGTGGCAGGTGGAGACGCTAAATTTGGTGTGATGGAAAAAGTCAGTTTACTGCCGGTGGAAAATTGGAATTTTGTTCCCTTGGTCTTGAAGGCGGGTAGAAGGCGGCTCGAGTTTCCCACTGGTCTATGTCAGGATCCACATTTGCATTCATGTGCGTCTCATGAATGCTCACTAAAAGAGCAACTTGCTGGAATTATGTGCCCCCTCAAAATTAAGTGCCACACCAGTGGATTATTAGGATGAAAGCAAAATACTGCGGATGCTGGAAATCTGGAACAAAAACAAAAATACCTGGAAAAACTCAGCAGGTCTGACAGTATCTGCGGAGAGGGATACAGTTGACGTTTCGAGTCCGCATGACTCTTCATCAGAACTAAGACATATAGAAATGAGATGAAATATAAACTGGTAGAGGGAGGTGGGACAGGAGAGCTCGATAGGGGGCCAGTGATAGGTGGGGGCCAAGAAGAGACTGCCAAAGATGTCATAGACAAAAGGACAAAGGGGTGTTGACGGTTATTAGGATGGTCTGTTTCCCATGTACAGACTGTACATGGACTGTACATAAGTACCGTGCGCCTCACGAGCTTCAGTTCATCTTGTGTTACGTAGGTGCTGCTTTCGCTTACCTTTAACAGCGGCACTGCTGCGGTATCACAAGCTGCGCCAAGGCTGGTCAGGGGAGGCAGGCTTATGGGGGAAGTGGGGAGATTGTCCGGGGAAAAGGGGGTGAGTTTCTAGGGAAGCGAGGGAAGGTTCGGGGAAAAAGGGAGTGTCCGGGGAAAGGGGGGGAGTGTCTTAGAGGAAGGGGTCGGTGATGTCAACAGTAGGGTCCTGCGGGGAGAACTCAGGGTACTGATGGTAGGAAGGAACAGTCACAGGCAGGGGGTAAAGTGGGGTACAGTAAGGTGGCAGGTCCAGGGTGACAGTCTAGTAGGTGAAGGTCTCATCAGGTGGCTCATGGAGGGGGACAAGACAGGTGGCTCGGTTAATGGGAGGAGGCAGTATCAGGGTAGACATAGGGATGGTAATGGGTGTCGGCTCCGAGGGGAGGGAAGGCATACGGAGGTGGGTCGTGATAGGGTCCAGGGTAATGAGGGGTCGGGGGTGGCCGGAGGTGCAAGGGTGACAGCAGGGAAAGAAATGTTGATGTTAACTGGGACTATGGCGATGGGGGGAAGTTGGTGGGTGACAGGGGGAGGGTAGAAGGTGGTGGAGCGTATCTGAAAATTTACGCACGCCAATTTCTTAAGGGCATTCTTGACACCACAGTTGCTTTGGACATGTGAATCCTCGAGGTTGCTCTGGACATGTGAATCCTCGAGGTAGGATGAGAGTCTTTTCAGGTGGGTGGAGTTCAAGGTCAGCACAAGTGGCCGACTAAAGGAACACCTCAATAAATATCAGGCAACTGGATGTCAAAATGCTCAGTTGTGTTCTCTTCTCTACAGCGAAGCCCGCATATTGCAGGTTTGTTCACAACTCATGGGTCTCATAACATCCCAGCAAGGTCTGGAGCTGCCGTTCATTCTGTGCCATTTGCCCCCAGCTGAAGTCAGAGGCAGGGTTGAAGGGAAGGAGGGAGGTGGAGTGCCTCCAAGGGGCACAGCTGGTGAAGGCAGCCACTCGTGACTCTAAACCTTCATCCTCCCGGGTGAATGGTCATGGCTGTCAAGGGCTCGTGTGGTTTGTCTTCCTATGCTACCAAGGCAATGGTCTCTCTATCGAGTCTTGAGGATAGTGGAGACAAGCAGAAAAGTGTTTGCATGAGGCTTCTTGCACTTGGCTCTCATCACCCTGGTCAACGAGCTATGTCTCTATGGGCATTCATTTATGAACAGGAGGAACACCTATCTCTGGTCCTCCAGGATGTCCTTCACCTGGAAGTGGTGGGGTGGGGTTCTCTTTACAATTGGTATTCTTGCGAATTCTGTCCTGATGAGTGCAGGATGATAAAGTTTCGATGGCATGTCTCTTTTTACAGCAATACTCAAGTTCTGTACTACCAAACGACTATAGATAGAAAATGTATGAGAGGGAAGCAGAGGAGAAATGGTTGACTTATGTGGAATGTGTAAGGACAGGACAAACAGAAGCGGAGATCCATGGTAGTCAATCTTCTGGGGAGGAGATGACACCAGTGAATGAGTGAAGGAGACAGTTCAGAAATTAAATTAAAAAGGGTGGGGGAAATCTGGATCTCACTTCCTTCAAGATGCTGTAGATGCTGGTCATTTGAAGTTTTCAAGATTGAAGTAACAGATTTTTATTGGCTTAAGGGTATCAAGGGTATAGAACAAAGATAGAGAAAGTGGTTTAAAAAGTATCTGATTTCCTATGCTTTATAACTAGAGGCATAGAGTATAAAAGCAAGGAAGCTATGATGAACTTTTCTAAAACACTGGTTCAGCCTCAACTAGAGTATTATACCCAATTCTGGGCACCATACTTTAGGAAGGATGTGAAGGAATTAGTGAGGATTTACAAGAATGTTTCTGATGAGGGACTTTAGTTCCGTGGATAGATTGGAGAAGTTGGGGTTGTTCTTCCTAGAGAAGAGAAGGTTGAGAAGCGATTTGATAGAAGTGTTCAAAATCATGAGGGGTCTGGAAAAAATAGCTGGGGAGAAGCTGTTGCCTTGGACCTTCTGACAATGGCAACAGTAATACTCAGTTGTTGCCATTGTCAGGAGGCCTAAGGACCAGAGGACACAAGTTTACAGTGAGTGGCACATGAACCAAAGGTGACATTAGGAAGAGCTTTTTTACGTGGTGTATGACTAGGTTCTGGAATTCACTGCCTGAGAGAATGGTGGAGGCAGATTCAATCATGGTTTTGAAAAGGGAATTGGATAATTATCTGAAGAGAAAAAAGATTGCAAGGCTATGGGCAAAGGGTGGTGGGAGTGGGAGTTGCTAAGTTGCTCTCAGAGAGGGATAACGTGGATACAACAAGTTGAACAGCCACCCGTGTTGTAATCATTCTATGATTGGGTGCATGAATGGAGTTGAGGTACAGATCAGCCATGATCCCATTGAATGGTGAAGCAAGCCTGAAGGGGCTGAATGGTTCTGATATTGTTATGACCAATGCAGTTGGTAAAGCTGAGTTATTTAAAAATCCCAGAGGGAAACTTTAAACAACTGTCATAACCTATAATTTTAAGTGTTATGTTCGAGATGTGACTCTAAGTTCAGGAAGGAGACCACCAGTTCTCGAGGTTTTAAATTAAACTAAATGAAAGATCTTATTCATTTTACACAGATTAAAATATATATACACGTGGCTACAAATTACTATTATCATAACTTTTAACAAATTCCCAAACAAATCTCCATTAAGGCAACAGCAATTCATAGACTTAACCAGACACCAGACAAAGCATTTTCACCGTGCAAATTCAAAATGAGGTTCTTTTCACTTTGGTTCCTGTGGAGACAGTTAGAGGCTTACAGTTGCCTTTTGATCTCACATTGCTCTGCCTGCACATGTAAAATTGCTGAAGTTATACCTACCACTGCTCATTGAATATAAATTCTCATTTTATCATCAGCCTCTTCTAACAATAAAACTCCTTTCATAGTACCAATTTTATTAGTAATATAAACATATTGTTTGGTATCTGCTAGATAGGTGTCAGTTTTCACCCCACTTCTTGAATGCTCTGTTCAAAAAATGTAAATACACTCTATCTCTCTTACATATCAAAACCAGTGCACATCAAAGCACCTAGACTAGCTGACTTTAATCCAATTAAGACACACCCTCAGACTTAACTTCTATTTTAAAAGAAAACTATTTTCTAATAATATTATATACATTAATATCTTCATGACAGATATCAAGGATGTTTCATACAGGAATCGCAATAAAATCGCACCAGTGCAGCAGGGGGTGCTCTTGATTGCTAAAAGTGAAAGATGTTCTTTCACTGATTCTGACATTGCTTATCTGGACAACTAGCAAAATAGGTATCAGATAAAATTGAGCCAAGCAGCACATTTAACCACAGTTGATACATCCAAACTTGTCACAGTTTGTCATTTGTTGGATCAGGATATAAAAGTTACCTATTATAATTTTATTTATTGAAATGAGATTCGAAGTCAGTCAGCGTGAAGCCAATTTCCCTTTCAGAAAGCGAGTCCCATATTATTCAAGTGCCATGTATTAAAACATTATAGCGTAGGTACCTCAAGCATCCCAAAATCATGTTTTTAAATTGCCAGTGACATTTCAGCCTCCACTGGAAGTGCACACTTACATTCATTTACTAGACAGTGCTGCAGGCCTGCGACTTACAAGCTCGGCTGAAAGAGTTGAGGATTTCGTATCTGATTTTCTCTTCGGGCTCTCCCTCTCACACTCTCCCTTTCCTGCTCTTTCTCCATCTGAGTGTCTCTCTTCCCCTCTCCCCACCACAGTCTTTCAGTGGTCCTTTCAGGAACATAGGAACAAGAGGAGGCCATTCTGTCCCTCAAACCTCTTCTGCCATCCAGTTAGCTCATGGTTAATCTATAGCTTCACTCTATTCACCAGTTTTGATTCCATATTCCATAATACCCTTAACTACCAAAAATCTACCATTCTCAGTTATGAAATTTTCTAGTGACCCTGAGAGTCCACAGCTTTTGGTGGGAGAGAGTTGCAGATTTCCATTCCCCTTTGTGTAAAGTGCTTCCTGACATCACCCCTGAATGCCTACCTCTTAGGTTATGCCCCTTTGTTCTGGACTCCCCCCACCAGAGGAAATGGTTTATCTTTATCTACGCTATTAAATCCTTAAACCATAGTAAACACCACAATTAGATCACCTCTTAATCTTCTATACTCAAGGAAATACAAACTTAGCCTATGCAACCTGTTTTGATAAAAGAACCCTTTTAGCCCCAGTATCATTCTGGAGCATCTAAGATGCTGTTATATGGTTATCAATATTAAAATTATTTTGGCTTCTAATACTTGTATATCCAGTAGACCTTCAAAAATGTTTATAATGTATTGGCACTGGCCTTCCACACTTTTCCAAGGCTCCTGGAACTGCCACATGAAATGCTAAAGGTTGAATACCTGAACATTCCTGGAGGCAACACGTTCAAAAATCCAGTTCACATGGACACAATAGGATGGTCTTTGTAGTTCTAGCTATTGGAGGACCTGCTTTATTTTGCCTATGACAACTTATCACTAATTGGGTCATCAGAGAAATCAGACAAACATTGTTATTGGGATTAACAACAAGGAAAAAGTGGCATTGTACGTGGTGAGCAGGAGAATTGCAGGTATTCTCTCCAAAATACTAAAATAGACACTATACAACATGCTCATTAAAATATATCATTTTCTAATGTCACACAGGTCAATGAGTTCATTCCACAGTGTATAACATTCTGGCAATGGTCTACTTTCTAGTGTTTTTTTTCGAGTTGAGTTGATTTGATTGGAAACAGAATGGGAATGATGTGGCCTTCCTGAATTTTATTTATTTATTTGGTGATTTTTTTTTTTGTAGCATCATCAAGATGAGGAATATCAATGTCACAGGAGAATAAGTGCTCTTGGTGTTGAATGTGAGCAGTTTGTTAAGGGCCAAGGTACCTGCTCAGGTACAGTCGGTCAAGAGTTTTCACTTGATACATTGATGTATCTTTTCTCTCAGAATTATGCAGATTTCCAGCACCCACAGTACTTTTTTGCTTCCTGTCAGGTGCAGTTGGATCCAGCCCAGCTACACACTATAGTACTCAAACTTCAAATATGTCTAAAACTGGGTGATACAAGAAGCTCTGAAGAAGAGCCATATGGGCGTGAAACGCTAACTCTGTTTCTCTCTCCATAGATGCTGCCAGACCCCCTGCTGAGTTCTTCCAGCAATTTCTGTTTTTATTCGATACAAGATCATGGTTTGAATTCTGATGTTTGCCTTGCTACTGATGAAAATTCATTACAACTCATAACGTCTAAAATTCCACATCTGGGACAATGGAAAGAAAGGGACTTCTATGGTTTAAAAAAAATAGACTTTCAGTGTCTGGGTTGTGTTTTAGAATCATGTACACAATATCTGTAGGATTACGTGGACTGAATCTGTGATGTCATGCTTCTAACCGAGATCCTTGCTCCCAGTAGCACAGGTTGGAGAATCAATGTGACAGTGTTGTCGCTCTATGCCTGAACCCTTCAACAGTGGCTGCCATGCTGGGAGTGTAGAATTACCTCTAAGGTGCAAATACACCTTCAATCCAGAGTCAAGACCCAACCTGGCACCAACATGAATCAGAATTGTCTCCCAAGACTATATATGTTTAACTTTGGTATAAAGCAATTTCTGTTTCACATTGTAGGGCAGGAACTTGGAAAGCATGATGGATTAGCCAAGTCCAATATTGTGCAGAATGAAGGTCCCCTACTCTGCCATAAAACTGCGCTTGAATCACAGCCACAGAGTAACATCCTGTCTGACGCCAACTGACCACTTTCCTTTTCCCACACCACTCATCATACATTCTCTTTCACCCCCTTCTGCTGTCTCCTCTCCAATCTCACCTCCTGTACCCTACCCCTCTCCTCCACCATTTCCCCTTCATTCCCTTCCACCTTCATTCCCTTCTTTCCTTGTCCCCTCTCCCATCTACTTCTTCTTCCATTCCTCCTCTGTGCTTTGAAAATAGGAAATAGGAGCAGGGGTAGGCCATTTGGCCCCTTGAGCCTGATTCACCATACAGCTAGATTATAGCTGTACTTCCTCCTCAGAGCCATTTTCCCGCACTGCCTCCATATCCCTTGATGTCTTTACCATCTAGAAATCTATACATCTCCGTCTTGAACATAGTCAATAACTGAGCTTCCACAGTCCTCTGGGGTAGAGAATTCCAAAGATTCACAACCCTCTGAATGGAGAAATTCCTCCTCATCTCAGTCCTAAAGGGCCTACTTCTTATTCTCACACCGTGTCCACTGGTTCTAGACACCCCAGCCAGGAGAAACATCCTTCCTACATCCATCCTTTCAGCTCCTGTTAGAATTTTGTATGTCTCAATGAGGTCACCTCTCATTCACCCAAACCATACAGAATATAGACCCAGTGTCCTCAATCTCTCCTTACAGGGCAATCCTGTCATTCCTGGAATCAGTCTGGTGAATCTTTGTTGCACTTCCTCTATGACAAGCTTATCCTTTCTTAGATAAGGAGGTCAAAACTGCACACAATACTCCAGATGTGGTCTCACCAAGACTTTATACAACTGCAGCAACACTTCTTTACTCCTGTACTCAAATCCTCTTGCGATAAAGGCCACATACCATTTGCCTTCCTGATTGTTTGCTGCACCTGCATGTTAGCTTTCAGTGACTTATGAACAAAGACACCCAGGTCCCTTTGGATTTCAACACCTCCCAATCTCTCACCAGTTAAGAAATACTCTGCATTTCTGCTTCTCCACCAAAGTGGATAACATCACATTTTTCCACATTACATTCCACCTGCCATGTTCTTGCCCATTCACTAAACCTGTCTAAATCCCCTTGAAGTCCCTCAGCATCCTCCTCACAACTCATATTCCCACCTAGTTTTGTGTCATAAATAAACTTGGAGATATTACATTTACATTTGGTCCCCACAATGAAATCATTGATATATATTGTGAATAGTTGGGCCCAAGCACTGATCCTTGCGGTACCCAACTAATCACAGCCTCCCAACCTGAGAGTGACCAGTTTATTCCTATTCTCTGTTTTCTGTTCATTAACCAATCCTCAATCCATGTCACTATATTGCCCCAATCCCATGTGATCTAATCTCGCTTACTAACCTGCTGAGTGGAATCTTATATGGTCTAGTTAAAGACCAGCTCACCCTCAAAACATGCTTGAATCAGAAGTGAACTTGCACTCACCTCCCTTTGCAAACTGCCATGAGAGGGTGACCAGCCAGAGTAAAGGTTATGAATAAGGACTCATGGTATGGAGCCTTGGCTCCATTTCATTTGCAGTCTCCATAATTTTTCATGCATTAAAGTCCATAGGCAGAAAACTGCAGGGGACTTGAACATGAATAGAACGTATATAATTAACTATTGTGCGAATATATTTCTGCCCATAAATTTAGTTCAACGTTCATTGAAATGGCATAAATCTACCAATCGTACATTGCCTTTGAATGGATTCCCCATTTAAAAAGTGGGATGATTGAGTCTATTCTGACATGTATTCCTCTGCAGTTTTATTCAGGCTGGGGATCTCATTGATGTGTGTATTGTACACTAAATGCGCTTCACTTATGTATATATTAACCCAAAGCCAACTGAATATAGAATAAAGTTTTTTTTAAATATACCCCTGACTCTTTGACTATGAATTATTAAGAGAACAGCAAAACTTGCATTTTAAAGCACCTTTCATGGCCTGAGGCCATCTTAAAGTGCTTTATAGGCAATGAAGTACTTTTGAAGTGCCAATATTGTAATGTAGGAAATGCAGCAGACAATTTGCACACAGTAAGGCCCCACAAGCATTGTGATAATCACCTGATAATATGTTCTGAGTTGGGGTGGCTGAGGGATAAAAATTGGCCAGAACACCAGGGGGATGTTATCCTGCTCTTCTTCAAAATGGTGTCATTTGATCTTTTATGCTGACTCACAATGGCAGACAAGGCCTCAGTTTAACATCTCACCTAAAAGATGGCAAGTCTAACAGCTCTCCCTCAGTACTGCACTGGGTATCATCAACCTAGGTTTTATGCTCAAGTCTCTGGAGTGTGACATAAACTCTCAACCTCAGAGATGAGAGTGCTCCCAAGTGAGCCACAGCTGACAGCATACCTAGCACATGTAGGGGAAAAATCAGTGTGAAGTCCTGGAGTCCACTGTTTCTTGTGTGAATAGGTCTGTGCTGGACAGAATTGAACATTCTGATTATCGATGTGAGGGCTGCAAGGATAGGAACGAAAGGGGAAATAGTGAAGTTGCAGAGATTCTTTGAGAGGAATACTGTTGAATAGGAAGTGCTATGTTGTATATAATGTGATTCTGTGCCTTGTGTATGTGTTTCATACTCTAGACATCACACCTCATGATGACAAAAGTAAAGAAAAAAGTGAAAGGGAGGCATTTCATTTTATCCTGGTTTCCACTCACCAGGATCCCAAATTTACCAACACCTGGTAGCCTGGAGACTTTCCTCACCAACGGGCTAATAGACTAGAATTATCATCAACTGTGCTTTGTAGCTTTAAGAGAAAAGAGAATTGTAAATGCAGCCTAACCTCTGCAGCAATATAATGCATTGTGAGTTATGTGAGAGAATGCTCCCATTCTCAAGGAAATTGGGCATCACATGATTTACCACGAACAATGCCAAAGGAGACCCACAAATTTATTTGCAAAATGATGGATAGCTGGAATTGTGTGAGAAAGTCAGTTTTGACAGGTCGGGTCTGGATGTGTGCCAGAAGCATTATAACTAAACACAGCTCCAATCAGATTTGCCTGAATATTTAACTGTTAAATCTGCACACAGGAGATGAAACATACTGTGTTAACAAAGGCATTCATTCGTAATAGTGCACAGAGCAATTTTAACCCCAGATTTACCACCTTTCTCTTGGATGTATCGGGTGAGGGTTATAGAGCTGACACATGCAGAGTTTTTATAGCCTGTCTCAAGAATAACAATTTGCATTAATACAGCTCTTTTAGCATTTTAAAATGTCACAAAGTGCTTCACAGGAGCCTTATCAGACAATATTTAACACCAAGCCACATGAGAGATGACCAAAATCTTAGAAAAAGATGAAGGTTTTAAGGAGCAGAGAAAGGTAGAGAGGTTTAGGGAGGGGCGTTCAGAATTTAGGAGTGAGGGCATGCCTACCAATGGTGGAATGAAGGAAATGCACAAGAGGCCAGGACTGGAAAAAAACAGATCTCAGAGAGTTGTAGGTCTATAGGAGGTGACAGAGTTAAAGAGGGGTGAGGCTGTTAAGTGATTTGAACACAAGGTGTGGGGGAAGATGTTTAAAATCAGGGTGTTGCTTGACCGGTAGCCAAAGTAGGTCAGCAAGCACATGGTACCAATCCATGAACATTGCCACTGCTATAGTGTGTTGCCTTGAATTTTCTCACCTAAGGCCATCACTTTCAGCTTTGAAAAGTGCCCAGTCTACCTCAGATTACCATGGAAGGGTAAGGTGTCTCAAAAATGTGAACAATAGGTGAAGACAGCTGTGTCACACTGCCACTGTGCAGTAGCAACACGAGTGGTATTCACCACTAACAGGATGCTGCCATCAAGCCAAAAAGACATCCTGCCTATCGCTCAAATGAGTAATATGATATATGAATTGTGGTGCTAGGTGTGTAGGCCGTACTTCCCAAAGACTGGCGGATCATATCAAACAAGATGTCCCAGCTGCTGTTCGCAATAGGCAGGGTTCAGACCATACCAACCAGCCCATGCTTGCAAAACTCAAAACACAGTGTCCAACATTAGATGTGATTCCGTGATTGGACAACATTTGCTAAATAATCCTCAGTGTGTTAAGAATTACACTGACAACCAATTTAAGATTGTCAGTTGGGCTCGCTTGTGGTGCATGCACTGGAAACTACATATATTAATATACAGGACCCTGTTCTGTGCAGACAGAAAGAACATGTACATGCATTGTGTCTGCTTCAGCTAAACAAAATAAGTGATAGCCATTTGCTGACTCATTCCTCAGGGCAATGCCTTGACCAATCAGTGTCAAGCTGCCTAGTTTAAATTTCAAATAATGCTTGACAGTTAACTGTCAGTACCATCATTGGTGCATTCTCCACGGCAGTGCCTCTACCAATCAGAGTCCACTTGCCAACGAATCAGCACTGTCTTCCCATATAGTATGAATTGTTGTTTTCCCCTTATATTAGGGTATTCTTGTGAAGTGTCCTGATGAGTGCAAGATGAAAAGCTCTGACATGTCTCTTTTTTCAACAATACTTTAGGATTTGGCTGATTTAACTGTTATATCTTTCAAATAGTCTTATAGCTTGAGCAGTGTTGTGAAAGGATTGGGCAGTTGGTTGAGTGGAAAAAGCATATGCAGTGGAAAAATAGTGGCCAACCTCTCAGACAGAAGGATGCAGCACAAGGTAAGACAGGAGCCATCATTCACAAAGGGAATCAAGGAACACAAAGGAAAACATGAAAAACTGGTTTGATTAAGTTCAGGACCTCTTTTTCTACTTCGGCTATTGAAAGGCTTTTTATAATTTCTACTTAATAGATTGAAGGTGCAATACTCAATGTAATTGTATTCATGCTTCTTTTCTCTGGCTGAAAGCCTCAATCTACAGGCCGGGCTACAGTTAACATTGATGGAAGCAAATACAGAAACTGTAGAAATTGGCGACTGCCTTCAGATAGACGCATTGAATAAGAACATAAGGGGCAGGATCTTCTGGTCGGGGAGCGGGGTCGGGGTCTGCTTGCAGAAGCGTAAAATGACGCGGGATGACTTCGGGTGGAACTGCCGACATCACCCCATGTCATTTCCATTTTCAGGTCTGTGTGCCCATCGACCTGTCAACGGCCTATTGAGGCCATTTAAAAAGTCATTAACATCATTAATGGACCTGCCATTCAACCTTAGGGTTGGCGGGCAGGCCGGGAGCTCTGGCGGGCTTAAGAAAAAGCATGAAACCTCATCCACGGGCGGGATGAGCTTTCATGAGGGTTTTTAAATATTTAATAAAGGTTTCAGTAAAAATTATGGACATGTTCCAACTCATGTGACAGTGTCACATGAAGGGACATGTCAGGGAAATCTTGCTATCATTTGTTTAGCATTTTTTAATTTGGAGCCGATCTCCCTGAGGCAGCACCCAGCCTCAGGGAGATCAGCACACTCTTTCGTGCACATGCGTGAAAGAGGGCACTGTCAGCTGAGAGAAACACCCCCCCACCCGCACAGGGAACGCATCGCACTTCCTGGCAGATGTCACGCTGAGTGGGCCTTAATTGACCCGCCCACGTAAAATGGCGGCACGCCCCCGATCAGGGACGCCGATCGGAGGCGCGCCTGCCTGCACCCACTCCTGCACTTCCCCTCCGACGGGGGGAAAGCTTTTCCCAAGAAATAGGAGCAGGACTAGACCATTCGGCCCCTCAAGCCTGCTCCGCCATTTAACAACACCATGGCTGATCTGATTGTGGCCTTAACTCCACTTTCCTACCTGTCCCCATAACCATCTACCCTCCTATCATTCAGAAATCTTGTCAACCACAGCATGTTCAATATTCAATGACCCAGCCACCATTGCTGTCTGGGGTTGAGAATTCCAAAGATTAACGATCTCTCTGGAAGACAGAATTCCTCCTCATCTCCATCTTAAATGGGTAACCTCTTATTCTGAATCAATGGCCCCTTGTTCTAGATTCCCCCATGAGGTGAAACACTTTTTTTTTATTTGTTCACTGCCTAGGCCAGCATTTATTGCCCATCCCTAATTGCCTTTGTTCAGAAGGCATTTAAGAGTCAACCTCATTGCTGTGGGTCTGGAGTCACATGTAGGCCAGGTCAGGTAAGAGCGGCAGATTTCCTCCCTTAAAAGACATTAATGAACCAGATAGGTTTTTACAACAATTTGCAATAGTTTCAAGGTCAACATCAGACTTTTCATTCCAGATTTTTATGAATTTAATTTTCACCATCTGCCATGGTGGGTTTCAAATCCAGGTCCCAGAGCATTACCCTGGGTCTCTGGAATACTAGTCCAGTGACAACACCATTATGCTACCGCCTCCCCTCACTAACCTCTCAAGCCCTCTCAGAATCTGATATATTTCAATAAGATCACCTCGTATTCTTCTAAACTCCAATAAATGTAGACCTAACCTTCTCAAACCTTCCTCAGAAAACAACCCCTTCATCCCAAACTAGTAATCCTTCTCTGAACTGCCTCCAATGTGAATATATCTCTCCTTAAATAAGAAGACCAAACCTGTATGCAGTAGGTGTGGTCTTACCAACACCCTGTACAGTTGTAGCAAGATCTGTCAAGGTGAAGAGAACAATTTCACAAGGATTCAAGGAGTCCCCTTAACCTAAGAAATAGATTAAGAAATTAAGACCCTACACAATGGAAGGACCAACATTTGATAACATTGAACCAGGAGGAGGCCATTCAGCTCCTTGAACCTGTTCCTCCATTCAGTTATCATGGCTGACCTGTATCTTAACTCCATTTACCTTCCTTGGCTCCAAATCCTTTAATACATTTAGCTGACAAAATCTATCATTCTCAGCTTTAAAATTCTCAAACTACTGCCATGCTCAACAGATCAAAACTCTCCAGTCCTGCCACATCCAGTCGTGAATGGTGGTGGACAATTAAACAACTAACTGGAGGAAGAGGTTTCACAAACATACCCATCCTCAGTGATTGGGGAACCCAGCATGTCAATGCAAAAGACAAGGCTGAAACATTTGCAACCATCTTCTGCCTAAAGTAGATGATCCATCATAGCTTCCTCCTGAGGTCTTCTCCATAAATGCCAGTCTTCAGACAATGCCAGTCACTCTGTGTGATATGAAGAAATAGCTGAAAGCGTTGGAAACAGCAAAGGCCTCAACAACATCCCAGCTGTAGTACTGGAGACTTGTGCTCGAGAACCAGCTGTATATGACCCCTTTAGCCAAGCCATTCCAGTGCAACACTGGCATCTGCCCAACAATGTGTAAAATTGCCCAGGGATGCCCTTTCTACAAAAAGCAGGAGTAAATCCAATCCAGTTAATTACCGCCCCATCAGTCAACTCTCAATCATCAGCAAAGTGATGGAAAGTGTTGTTGACAGTGCTATCTAGCAATGCTTAGCAATAACCTGCTCATTGATGCTCAGTTTGGGTTCTGACAGAGCTACTCAACTCCTGACCTTAGTGGATGATCCATCTTGGCCTCCTCCGGACTTCTCCAGCATCGCAGATGCCAGTCTTTAGCCAATTCGATTCACTCCACGTGATATCAAGAAATGGCTGAAGGAACTGGACACTGCCAAGTCTGTGGGCCCTGACAATATTCCAGCAATAGTACTGAAGACTTGTGTCAGATCCTAAACGTCCATTGGATCCTGTTCGCACGCTTGTTGTAAGTGGTGGCCAATTTGGTACTAATGATAGAGTTGAGTAGCAGACATAGGTAGAAACTATGGCCAGAATATTGTGCTCATCGGACGGGTTGGCGGGGGTGAGTGGGAGAAGTTGGGAAACCGACCACCACCCGCTGCCTGCGATCAGGCTGCAACCGCGATTTCATGCTGGTGGGCTAATTAAGGCCCACCCAGAGTGAAACACACATGGCAGCGCTCGGAAATGCCCATGTGGCTGGGGGGGACGGAGGAGGGTGAGCACACAAGTTCATGCATGTGCACAGGTGCGCTCAGGGAAAGCTCCCTGAAGCACAGAGCTGCCTCATCCCAGAGGTGAAGATTTTTGAAAATTAAAAATAAGGAACTTTAAAATGTTAAAGAACATGTCCCCTCATGTGACTCTGTCACATGTGCAGCGACATGTTAGAAATGAGTTTGAAAATGTTTTTTTTTAATGATGGATTGAAACCTCACCCCGCCCATGGATGAGGTTTCGCAAAAAACTGAAAGGCCGCTTAGCCTTTTCGCCTGCCCGCCAAGTGTAAAGTTGGGTGGGCAGTGAAAAATTTAATTCAATTAGATCTTTCATGACCTTAATAGACTGTTAATTGTCAGCGGGCACGCTACTGACTCCAGTCCGCGCCCGCTGACAGAAATATTGCACGAGTGCGTGATGATGACGGGACTCTCGCCTGACATCAACGCATGTCATTTTATGCTCGTCCAGGCCAGGCATGCATCCAACTGAAGAGCGCAATATTCTGGCCTATGTTTATTTACCAAGGTACTCAGCAGCAACCAAACATGTGCTTACACTTCAAACTCTAGCTCTACACTCAACTACTAACTACTGACTATTATCTACAGAGGTAGCCCATGCAACCCTGCTATTGGATACTAAGATCATGTGATCTTCTATAATAACATTCTTCTTAAAGGTATATTACCCATCAGATTACCACATCCCTCCCCCTTTACTCAGAAATACATTTTATATTTATAATTATAATTTTCTCAAAATAGTGAAATATTTACACTGATACGTAATTTACAAATTCAGCCTTTCTGGGGGTTTCCTTATGTGTGTGGAGCGTCTCATCTCGACAACTTCAGATGCCTTGCCAGGAGCCTCCTTTTCCAGAGTTGCCAGAACATCAGGTGCTTCAGTGGGCTTCTTCAGATCTGTATCCTCCACTCTAGAAGGAACAACAGATGTGCCTGAACGGGTTGAGTCCTCTCAACAGGAAACGCTGACCCGGTCGTGAACACTGGTGGAATCATTTCTTGGTGCATAGTTTCTCTCTTCCTTCAATGGTCCACATGTCTCCGTATGACTCAGCCTTCCAGCTCCACGTGGTAAGATAGAGGTCCAGTCACTGCACTTATTTCACCCGGTAACCACTTTGGTCCTTCTCCAAATTTCTTCATGTGTACCATGTCTCTCACGGTAAATTTCCTCTCATGACTATGCCAATCGTGTCTGGTTTTCTGGCTTCCCTGACTCCTTTCCACCTTCTCGCCCTAAATTCGGCATTATTAAGCTCAATCTTGTCCTGAGACGGCGTTTCGTCAATAACTATGCAGGCGTGACACCTGCTGTTGTGTGAGGGATGGTCCTGTAATAAAAAAGAAAGCGTGCTAGCTTGGTTGTTAACGAATTTCCAGTTAATTTCTTCATGCCAGCCTTGAATGTTTGAACTGCCATTTCGACCAGTCCATTTGAGGAAGGGCGCTACGGTAAAGTTTTTACGAGTGATACTGTTGAGGCTGATAAACCATTGAAACTCAGCACTCATTAATGCCGTGCTGTTATCAGAAACGATTACTTCTGGTAGTCCATTAATGACAAAATTTTGACGTAGCTTCTCCATTATAGCAGTCAACATTGGTGATTTCACCTCCTATATGTCCATCCATTTTGAATGGGCATCAACAATGAGCAGAAACATTGGGCAGAATTTTCCATTTGTCGGGCGGGCGGGCCTGACCCAATCGCGGGCGGGCCCAGAGCCGATCGCCGCCAGCAATCGGGGCCGCACTGCCATTTTACTTAGGTGGGCCAATTAAGGTCTGCCCAGCGTGACGTACGCCGGGAAGCGCTATGCGCTCCCTGTGCAGGTGGGGAGGAAATCCCTAAAATCGAGAGTGTGCTCTTTCGCGCAAGCGCACAAAAGAGCGCACTCATCTCCCTGAGGCTTAGTGCATCCTCAGGGAGATCGCCTCGACTTTTAAAAGTATTAAAAATAGAGAAAAGAAAAATCCCTTACATGTCCCCTCATGTGACAATGTCACATGAGTTTGCACATGTTCATAATTTCCATAACAACTTTATCACAATTTTTGAAACCCTACTTGAAACCTCATCCCACCGCTGGATGAGGTTTCATGTTTTTTCTATTTGCCGCCGGGGCTCCTGGCCGACCCGCCAACCTTAAGGTTGGACGGGCAGGTCCTTTAATTGCATAATTGATCCTGTCAATGGCCTCAAGTGGCCATTGACAGGTCGGCGGACTCGCAGCTGATTTTGCTGCGCCTCCGCCTTCCTGAAAATTTAAATAGGGCAGAGTGACGTCAGGAGTTCCGCCCAACGTCATCCCACATAATTTTACGTGTTGGCAAGTGGGCCCCACCCCAGCTCGCCGACGGTAAAATTCTGCCCATTGTTCCCATGAAAGGTCCAACATAGTCAATGTGTAGCCGCACCCATGGTTTTCCTGGTCACTCCCAAGGCTGAAATGAAGGTGTTGAAGGTAACTTTTACGGTTGCTGACACTGCATGTAATTCCTCACTAAACTCTCTATTTCACCATCCATCCCAGGCCACAGTAGGTAGCTGCAAGCTATGGTCTTCATTCAGGATATACCTGAATGTGCACTGTGTAGTTCAATTAGCAATGGCTCTCTACCCTTTGGAGGTACTATCACTTGTGATCCCCAATATAAGATACCATCCTGGCTGGTTATTTCATACTTTCTGTTAAAGTACGGTTTCATTTCATCAGATACCTGCTCTTGTGACCAACCATGAAGTACTTGTTCTTGTGATAGGACTGAGTCCCTACTTCTCCAGTCTCTGATCTGTCAAGCGCCTACTGGTGATGAATCTAAGAAATTTAGCAATAACACAAATTCTTGTGGAACTGGGACTTCCTCATCCTTTTCTTGTAAAGGCAAATGACTAGATGCACCGGCATTTGCAATTTGACTAGCAGGCCTATGTATGAAAGTATACCCATTTGCTGCCAGGATTAAAGCCCATTGTTGTATTCTTCCTGAAGTTATGGGTGGTATAGCCCTGTCTTCACTGAACAATCCCAGCAATGGCTTGTGGTCTGAAATGATAGTAAAATGGCAGCTGTGTACGTACTGATGAAATTTCTTAACACCAAAGATGATGGTCAGGCCTTCTTTTTCTACCTGTGAGTAACCCTTTTCCACTTTGGTGAGCGTTCTTTATACGTAGCTAATAGGCCATTCCATGCCAGCATCCATCCACTGGGAGAGCACTGCTCCCACTCCATAGGGGGAAGTGGCACTGCAGAAATTTACCAAGGCTCCTTCTACAGCACCTTCCAAACCCACGATCCCTACCATCTAGAAGGACAAGGGCAGCAGATACATGGGAACACCACCATCTGGAAGTTCCCCTCCAAGCCACTCACCATCCTGACTTGGAAATATATCGCTGTTCCTTCACTGTCACTATGTCAAAATCCTGGAACTCCCTCCCTAACAGCACTGTGGGTGTATTTACACCACAAGGACTGCAGCAGTTCAAGAAGGCAGCTCAGTATCACCTTCTCAAGGTCAATTAGGGATGGGCAATAAATGCTGGCCTAGCCAGCGACGCCCACATCCCATAAATTAATAAAAAATATATTTTTTAAAACCACATTACAACCTTGGTCCAAATATGGACAAAAGAGATGAATCCCAGGAGTGAGGTAAGAGCAACTGACCTTGACATCAAGGCAGCATTTGACCAAGTTTGGCATCTAGCAAAATTAAAGCCAATGGGAGTTAGAAGGAAAACTCTCCACTACATGGAGCCATATCTGGCATAAAGGAAGGTGGTTATGGTGTTGGAGGTTAATCTTATCAGGACATCACTGCAGGAATTCCTCACAGTAGTTTCCTAGGCCCAACCACCTTCAGCTGCTTCATCATTGACCTTCCCACCAACGTAAGGTCAGAAATGGGGATTTTCGTTGATGATAGCATAGCGTTCAGCATCATTTGCAACTCCTCAGGTACTGAAACAGCTTGTGCCCACATGCAGCAAGATCTAGACAACATTCAGGCTTGGGTTGACAAGTGATAAATAACATTCACATCACAAAAGTGCCAGGCAATGACCATCTCCAACAAGATAGAATCTAACCCTTGATGTTAAACAGCATTACCATTGCTGAATATCCCACAGTGAACATTCTGGCTGTTACCATTGATCAGGAATTTATTAGAAGCTACAAGAGCAGGCTCAAGGCTGGGAATTCTACGGCGAGTAAGTCACTTGCTTACCCCCCAAAGTCTGTCCACCATCTACAAGGCACAAGTCAGGAATAAGATACAATACTCTCAGAAAATACTCTTAGACTTTTCAGAAAAAAGAATTGGCATTTGTATGTCTTTCATAACCTCATGACATCCCAAAGCATTTGACAGTCAATGAAATATTTTTGAAGTGTAATGTACAAAACACATCAATTAATTTGCACTCAGCAAGCTTCTCCACACAGTAATGTGATAATGACCAGATAATCTGTATTAGTGATATTGACTGAAAGATAAATATTGGATAGGACACCGGTAAGAGGTCCCCTGTTTTTCTTTAAATGAGGCCATGTGATTGTTTATGTCCATCTGAGAGGGCAGGTAGGAGCTAGTCTTACTGTCTCATCTAAAAGATAGTACCTCTGACTGTGCAGCATTCCCTCAGGGCTGCAATGGAGTGTAAACCTAGATTTTGTGCTTGAATCTCTGCAGAGGCATTTGCATCTCAGATCTTCTGAGTCACAGGTAAGAGTGCCACCCACTAAACCAAGGCTGACACCCTTGATGTGTGATGAACATAATGCACCCAAAGTGATGTGACTTACCTCATATTAGCATCAGTATTAACCAATTTAAATTGTAAACACAATGAAATGTGCAAATCTGCATGTCAACCCTGGAAACTGAAACATAAAAGGTTTCATCACAATAACAGTTGCGGAAACACAACAGCTTCATGAAATACAATGAAGGCAGGCTTCCTTGACAGATATTTATGCATCTGTTCGCAACACTCCATCAATTTTGATTCATGGGCTTTCCTGTTAATCACATCACATCAGCAGAAAGGCTGTGGAATCTGTTCTATTGCTTTTGTACTGAGTGCTTGCAAAAATAAGGGGAAAACGAAATATCAAAGCAAACTCACGGCCCCAGAGAGAGCTCCTAATTAGGCCTTAAAATAAATCTTCATGCTGGAATGCGCACCTTCCCCCATTACAATTGGAGGTGTCAGCTGTGGCTCAGTTCATAGCACCCTCGCCTTTGAATCAGAGGGTTGTGGGTTCATGTCCCACTCCTGGAAAACCAAGAACTGTGATTGTACTCGAAAGAATTTGCAATCTGTGACTGTTGGTAACTTGAAAGAGTTTCCCCCATTACAATGCTAGGAAGCACAGAAGCTCCTCCCATTTTTATTTGGCTCACGACCTAATATCCTCAAACTCACATACCTCACGGGATAAAATTAGAGCTTGCACTCCTCAAGTAACAAAATATTTCAGAACATGTTACAAGAGGAGCGGTAGGCATTGAGCATGAGGCTGGGAAACCCTGCCCAAAGACGGAGGCCCAGGGAGGAAGGGGGATTTTTGAAGAGGTGACAGGGCAAAGCTGTTTAGGAAGAAGGTCCCAGAGAACAAACGCACAACGGAAAGGTGCAATGGATCAGTTACCCTGGCCCAAAAGCTGAGTTATCTGCCTGGACAAGAATGAAGAAACTGGGAGGGATTTGACAATGATGATCTTAGACCATTTACTGGGACAATGAGTCAGTGGAACTGGGTGATCATTAGAGTAATGGTGGTGCAGCACATTTCCCCAGGAAGGGTCTAAGTTCTGGATCAGCTGAAATTTACATTGGAGTGACAGGGAAGTGGGGGGAGGCTACCAAAGGTTGAGATGATGAAGATATAGCTAGCAGTTCCAGCAGCCAAGCTCAATTTGGGCTCTGCCAGGGCCACTCAGCTCCTGACCTCATTAGAGCCTAGGGCCAAACATTGACAAAAGAGCTGAGTGCAAGAGGTGAGTTGAGAGAGATGGTCCTTAACATCAAGGCAGCTTTTAATCGAATGTGGCAACAAGTAGCCCGAGCAAAATTGAAGTCAATGGGAATCAGGAGGAAAATTCTCCACTGGTTGGAGTCATACCTAGCACAAAGGAAGGTGGTTGTGGTTGTTGGAGGTCAGTCATCTCAGCTCCAGGACATCACTGCAGGAGCTCCTCAGGGTAGTGTCCTAGGCCCAACCATCTTCAGCTGCTTCATCAATGACCTTCCTTCCATCATAAGGTCAGAAGTGTGGATGTTCGCTGATGATTGCACAATGTTCAGCACCATTCACGACTCCACAGACATCGAAGCAGTTCATGTCCATTTGCAGCAAAGCCTGGACAACATTCAGGCAACACAAGTGCCAGGCAATGATCATCTCCAACAAGAGAGAATCTAACTATCTGCTAGTTCCCCACCAATCCACACACCATCTTGACTTGGAAATGTGGGAAGAATTATCCCAGATTTGCACTAAGTGTGGTAGCGGGCAGGAAAAGGAATGTTTTACCCACCTGCCAGCCGCAATGTCGGTTTTTCACACTGTTTTGTCCCATTCCCGCCTCATTCATTATGCATTTCTGGGAAACATGCCAGATCGCCAGATCCTCTGATTCGCCCGCCCTGCCAACACCTCAGGCCTTCAATAAAGCGGGTGCCATATTTAAAGGCCGTCCTTGCACAGAGCTAGCACTCTTCAAGTGATTGGAAACTGCAGGGAACTGATGGCTGCCAAAGGGAGGAAACATGCTGCCCCCAGATTTAGCGACGCCTCCCTTGAGCACCTACTGGACGCAGTGGAGGCCCAACGCAATGTTCTCTACTACCACTCTGGGCAAAGACCAGCAAGCAAGGTCACCAACCCAGCATGGGGGACAGTGGCAGCAGTGGTCAGCGCCAATGCCCTGCCAAAAAGGACAGCCCTCCAGTGCAGGAAGAGGATGAATGGCCTCATCCATTCAGCCAGGGTAGGTCACTCTTCTCATCACTCTCAACTCACACACTCACAAACCCATCACACATCCACAGGGCCCTCACTCGTTGCCAGTTCAAGGCACATCACCATTCACTCTCTCACACACACCTTCATTGTCCTCATTCTGTCCGTAGGACCACTCACCACCCACACATGCCAGGCATCCTTGTAATCTGGCCTGGTAGGTGCCCTGCTTACACTCTCTCCATCTGTATTCATGCAGGACAAGCTGGCACACAACAAAAAGGGGAGAGGTCGCAGACTGGTGGAGGAATGCCTGAAATCAAGGTCCTCACGGACTTTGAAAATAGAGTCATCCAGCTGACATGGTAAGTGTGCACTCACCTCTGAGTTCCCCTCGAAGTTCAGCTCGCCAGGTGCACGCCTTTTAAATGCTGTTGTGAAACACATTGTCTTACAATCATGCCAATGTGCCTGGATGGGGATGATTCAGCGTGAGGGGATGATTCCAGTGAGCAGGGATTACAATTAGATGGAGACGTATTAAAATGATGTTCCCGATGTCCAGCAGTGGGAAACGCAGCCCGCCATTGATGGGTGGAGTGTACAATCACAAACTGGTTCCACGACGTTGTGGAACTGATTTTTGGCCTTCCCGCCATACTGTCTGCTCACACCCGCTATGACGCCCGACACCAACGGGTTAGAAAATTCCGGCCTATATCACTGTTCCTTCACTGCCACTGGGTAAATTCTAGAACTCCGTCCCTAACAGCACTGTGGGTGTACCTACACCACATGGACTGCAGTGGTTCAAGAAGGCAGCTCACCACCACCTTCTCAAGGGAATTCAAGATGGGCAATAAAGGCTGGCATAGACAGCATCGCTCACATCCCATGAAAAAGTTTTTAAAAACGGTAGGTAGGCAATGGTTTGGAGATGGAAGAAGGCTGTTTTGACAATTGATCCTACAAGGGGCTGATCTCAGGGTCAAAGTGGGCATAGAGGTGTTGCATGACAAGGTTCAATCCAGTTGAGTAGCCAGAGGTTTCGATGGAGTCAGTGCCACTGGTACATAGGTTCTGGTGAAAGTTAAACACCATAGTCTCATTTCTACTGAAAGAAGTTTCATATCCATTGCTGTACCTCCTACTGTGACACCACATCAACCAGCCAGTAGTGGCACCAATGCAGACTGGAATGGAAAGGAAATTGCTCTCTCCCAGAGGCATGGTGTCGAACTAGTGAATTAAAAGTAGAAAGAGGAAAAATCCATTATGATTTGGAATGTCCTCAGGTTCTGTGTTTGGGTTGGCTTATGTTTCCTTTCAGTCATTTAAAATGTTCTTGGGATATGAGAATTGCCAGCGAGGCCAGCGTTTATTGCCCATCCCTAGTTTCCTTGAGAAGGTGGTAGTGGGTCTTCTTGTTAAACAACTGCATTACATGGGAATCCACAATGATGCTAGGCAGGGAGTTCCAAGATTTTGACCCAGCAACAGTGAAGGAACAGCGATATATGTCCAAATTGGGATGGTGTGTAATTTAGAGGGGAAATTGCAGGTGAAGATGTTTCTATGCATCTGCCTTCTAGGTGTTGGAGGCCATGGGCTTGGGAAGTGCTGTTGAAGAAGCCTTGACGAGTTGGCGAATTGATAGGGAGGGAACAGTGCAGTCTTGGTGCGCAGGTGGTGGAGAAAGTTGATGGGCTGCCAGTCAAGCCTGCAGCTTTGTCCTGGACGGTGCCATGATGGAGACCATTTCCAGGGTGATCCTGTAGTACTGCCACTTCAAAATGGCACAGAACTGTTCCTGCCAGTTCAATGACTGAGCACTGTGCGCACCTTTCAACAGTGATGTTGCAAACATGAGTAATAAATAAAACCAGTGTTTTTCTGCTTCACCTTGTCATTGTCTGACCCACTGTAGTGTTTGTCATTTCTGCCAAAACAATAAATGATACTACTGTTAGCAATGGTACTACTTAGATTCATCTGCCAGCTGTGGACCTGATCTTAACACTGTAGCTTCTCAGTCAGAGACTTGAACCCATAATCCAGACTGACACCTTGGTGCAGTACTGAGGGAGTGTTGCACTATAGGAGATGCCATCCTTCTGATGAGACATTAAATCACGGCACCCCCAACCCATCCCCCTCCCCCTCCCCCTCCCCCTCCCCCTTCCCCTCCCCCCCTTGCGCTCTCAGGTCAATGTACATGAATACATGGCACTATTTTGAAGAAGATTGGGGAGTGTTCTGCTGTATTTTGATAAACATGTATCTTTCAACCAACATCACTAAAGCAGAGAGCCACAGCTGATACTTATTGAACAGACTTATATCGATGAATACATCACTCACAGAAATAAATGGACCATTGCCTGCTTCAGAATAATGCACAGAGACATCTAAACTTTTGTAATGTTTGTAATCAGAGAATATGTCCTTTAGATATATTTAATACTTAACTAATGGGAAGATTTAACTCAACATGTACAAACAGCACATGGTCTGTTCTGATTGAGCTGATCTCAGCCTGGCTAATAGTACGGATGCAACAGTTGGTCTGAGCTGAGAAGGAGAAACCTGAGCTGGAGCTGGACTCTACTGTGATTCCTCCTTTTCACCGCCCCCCCACCCCACCCCACCACCAAGGCTGAATGGACTGGCAAACATCACCTCATAGGCTTACATTTGCCATTTATGGTCCACAGGATAGGATCAGCATTACCCTTTTAAGGGTGAGCAGTGGCCCTTAAAGAGCTACAGGTACCTAACAACTTCACATTAAAGGGTAAAGCTGACTCCCAAGGAGAAGCACGGCCCAAGGAAGCAGCAGTCCCCAGTGCCTCCTGTGCTGGAAGCTCATTAAAGACATTGATTCCCTTCTGGAGAGATCGGGCAGTTAATTGAAGGCATTCAAAACACAACACATAAAATCATATTAAATGGCAAAATATTGAATAGCAATGAGCAAATAGCAAAAGAAAATTGCATATTAATTACTGCTGGACCATGGTTGTGCGATGAAATATATCCTTGGTGGCTGTGAGGTTGTCATGGGAACAATTGTGGAGAAGAATGCAGTTTATAGGCAGCCAGAGGTACATTAAAAAGAACCTTTAAATGTTTCCAATATTATATTATTTATATTTCTATAAATTTATCACGGTGAGGAGCTGTAAATAATAAATCTATGCTGCTCATTTTCCATTGGAATGCACAGGAGCTAAAACCCACACAGATAGATCTGATGTGGGACAATTGTACTTTATAACTCACACTACAAGTAATAGCGAGCACAGGTAGTTTGATTTCTTCTTGCACGACAGTCATCATTTCAGGCAGGGGTCGGCATTTTGAAGTCGATGTCTGCTTCTCCACATTATCATGGATGAAAACCAGCCCAGGTACAGGAGCGGGACTGATGTTTGGAGCAGGTGAGGGGAGGTTGGGGGATAGGATGTCAAAGTTAACCAGTAGGAAAGAGAGCTAACATGAACTGGCAAGGATAGGGTTGAAAAGCACAGGTATGTCACTGTGAAAACTGTATAAACAGAAGAAAACTTGCATTTAAAATACATAAAAATACAAAGAATACACTGCACAGAACCAGGCTATTTGGCCCATTTAGTCTGTGCTGGTATGCTCTACACAAGTCTTCTCCCATTTTATCTACCTAACTTCAACCTCCTAGTAGATCTTTCTATTCCCTTTTCTCTCCTGTACTCATCTAGCTTTTTTTTGAAATCTTCTAAACTATTTGCCTCAACCACTTCCTGTGATTATGTAGCACCTCTCATGGCTTCAGGATGTCCCAAAAGAAATACTTTTGCACTGTAATTACTGCAGTGATGTAGGTTACACAGCAGCCAATTTGCATACAGTAAGCTCCCACAAACAGCAAGGGGATAACAACCAGATCATCTTCACTCCAGTGTCAGCCTGGATTGACCATATTTTGGGAATTCTGGTCTCCATATTTTAAGAAGAATACAGAATTGAGAGGTTATAGCTATCAGGAAAGATTGAATAGTCAGGGGCTCCTTTCGCATCTGAAGAGAAGGCAGAGGGGTGACCGTATAGAAGTCTTTAAAAATATGAAGGGGTTTAATAGGGTGGACTTAGAGAAGATGTTTCCCCTTGTGTGGGAAAGCAAAACTAGGGGCCATAAATACAAGATGTTCATTCATAAATTCAATGAGGAATTCTACCCAGAGAGTGGTTAGAATGTAAAACTCACTACCACATAGAATAGCTGAGGCAAATGGTACAGAAGAATTTAAGGGGAAGTTAGATAAGAAGACAAAGGAATAAGAGCATAAGAACATAGGATAGGAGCAGGAACAAGCCATTCAGCCCCTTGAGCCAGCTGCGCAATTCAATTAGATCATGGCTGATCTTCTATCTCAATGCCATTTTCCTGCACTATCCCCATAATCCCTTGATCTCTGTCTCGAACATACTCAATGACTGAGTTTCCACAGCCCTTAGGGGTAGAGAATTCCAAAGATTCACCACCCTCTGAGTGAAGTGAAGAAATTCCTCTTCATCTCAGTCCTAAATGGCCTAACCTCTTATTCTGACACTGTGTCCCCTGCATCTAAAATCCCTCATCCCTGGAACCATTCTGGTAAATCTCCTCAGCAGCATCTCAAGGACCCCCACATCCTACTTAAAGAGTGGTGACCAGAACTGGACACAATACTCTACTTGTGGCCTAATCAGAGCTTTATAAAGGTGGAAGAATATGCTGATAAGGTTAGTTCAGAATGGACAGAGGCAGCTCATGCCAAGCACAAACATTGACCATTTGGACCAAATAGCCTGTTTCTGTGCTGTAGGTATGATGTAACCTTATGTGCTTCATGCTCTGGATTGGGCTATGTGCTTCATGACTAAAAGGCAAGAGGTGTTTCTCACTGCATCAAGGCATGGTAAAACAATTGAAGAACCATATTTAGTAACAGAGAGCTCCCTAATGTCTGCCAACTTCTCTGCAAGGAAATGCCCAAAATCTTTGTTACCTTCATCCTGTATCCAAATGGGACCTGTTAATGGGTTTCCAGTACAAAGACACCTGTGACAAGTGCTTCCCTGAGCCATCCTATTCCTTGGGGGTTGACCTTGTACATTAATGTGAAGTCAGCTCATTATCACAGCACTTGCAGGGCACAGCACGGGGAGACTGCAAAGAACAACAGGTATAGATTAGGTGCCAGTGGCCCTTAAAGGGCTGTGGGTCACCCTTAAAAAATAGCTGCAGTAATACAAGGGCTGCACTGGGAGAGTCCACTATGGCTCGGGACGTGATAATACTCTTGCTTCTCAGTCGGAAGGTTGTGTGCTAAAATCCCACCTTAGAAACTTGAACACAAAGTCTAGGCTGACATCACAAAATTTGAGGGAGTACTGCACAGTTGGAGGTGCTATCTTTTAGTTGAGGCATTAAACCTAGGCCCCATCTGCCCTCTCAGGTGAATGCAAAAGATCCCATGCCGTTTTTTTGGAGAATTGTTGGGCAGTTCTCCCTTGTGTTCTGGTCAAGATTTATCCTTCAACCAACATCACTAAACCAAATTGTTTGCTCATTATCACATGTTTGTTGGACCCTGTCATTTGCAAATTGGCTGCCACATTTCCTACATTACAACACATCACAACTATACTTCAAAAAGTACTTCATTGGCTGTAAAACTGGATGTCCCCAGGTTGTGAAAAATGCTATATAAACGCAAGTCTGTCTTTATATTGTGATGTGTTTGCAATTTATGCATTTTATCTCAGAATGGAAGATTAATTTAATCCCTGTAGTTATTATGATTTAATTTTCCACGTCTTTTATTGCTGGTATTCACTAATTTTGCCAAAGGTCAGATGAGCCATGAAAATTCTGCAGCAGTCATGAATGAGCACTCGGTGAATTATGAGCTACTCTATTTATGCACGTGGAGCTATAAACACTGTGGAATTAGCGCTTGCCTTTGCATGACAGTACACCAAGCTGCAATACGTCTATTTACTTGTCCACTTGCTTTTGTATCAACAATTGAATTGGTTAATTTAGTGCAGCACAGGGCCATCACTTATTCCAAAGATTATGCCCAGTAGAATCCCCACCTCAATCTAGCTGCAGATATACAACCCAATTAGCAAGCAGATATGATAGTTTGGCATAACTTCTATGTTGACCTAGATGAAATGGACTACAAAACAATGAAAAAGCCCAGTTAAGACACAGCAATTCCATTGTTTTCCTTACTGTTTCATTAGCCTTGTCTAAAGATCGTTGTACATAGAAATACATAGATAATGCTGGCCCTTTCATCCAGCCAATCATAGGAACAGGAGTACGCCATTCAGCCTGTCGAGCCTTCTCTGCCATTTAATTAGATCATAGTTGATCATTTACCTCAACACCACTTTCCCGCGCTATCCATCAATTTCTGTCTTGGACATGCTCAATGGCTGAGCCTCCACAGCCCTCAAGAGCAGAGAATTCCAAAGATTCACCACCCTCTGAGTGAAGAAATTCCTCCTCATCTCAACCTTAAATGGCCTACCCCTTATCCTGAGACTGTGTCCCCTTGTTTAAGACTCAACAGCCAGGGCAAACATCTTATCAACATCCACCCTGCCACGCACTGGAAGAATTTTGTAAGTGACTAAATAATTTTAATCACATTTACATTCACCCTGTTCCCATCTCCTTTAACCCCTTTCCCTTCATTCACCCGTTCAATCTAATCTTAAATGTTGACACAGTTTCTACCTCAACCACTGACCCTGAAAGTGAATTCCGCATTCTCACAACTCTCTGTAAAAAGATGGTGGGGTGGAAAGGGGAGGAGATTTTTACCAATGTTTCTTTCGACTATAATTTCCAAGCCCGTGACCTCTACCACCTAGAAGGACAAGGGCAGCAGGTGCATTGGAACACCACCACCCACAAGTTCCCCTCTGTTGGATCCAGTGCCCTTGGTTTGTTGGGGCTAAAGGATCCGGGTTGCATGCTTGATCCGGGGTGACCGAGTTCGTACAGAGACAGAGTACATCGGGAGATCGTTATTAGCATAAACGCATGTTGTTTTATTTACAAACTAAACTTTGCAATTACACTTGTGTGCTCACAACATAAAATTCTGTCTTCACTTGTCAGTGACTAACCCAAGACTCTCTCACATAGAGGTAACCCACACTACTCTGCTAGTGGATATTAAGATCATGTGACCTTACATTGCAATACTTGTCTTAAAGGTATATTACATATCAGATTACTACATCCCTCCCCCTTTACTGAAAAATACATTTTACAATTTTTCAACATATCAAGTTATTTACACAGTTCAATTATTTACAAAATCAGTCTCTCAGGGGGTTTCCTTATGTGTGTAGAACGTCTCAGCTCTACAGCTTTTGAAGTTTGCTTTGGAGTCTCCCTTACTGAAGTCGTCTGAACATCAGGTTCTACAGAAGGTACCTGTAAATTTGTTGCTTCGACTCTTTCACATACAGTCAGCCCTTCAAGTACATTTGTACTTGGTTGAGTTCTTTCAACAGGGAATGTTGATTCAGTCTCAGACGCTGGTAGAATCACTTATGGATATTTGGTTTCTCCACCTCACATGTGATCCACATGTCTTCTTATTATTTGATCTTCGACTTCCACATAGTAGGGAAGAGGTCCCATTATAGCACTTATTTCACCGAACAACCGTACTGGTCCTTCTCTAAACTTTTTCACAAGTACCTTCTCTCCAAAATTAAATGTTCTGTCCTGACTGTGACAATCATGTCCCAATTTCTAATTTTCCTGCCTTCTTTCTTCCTTCTCCTCAGGTTTGGCATAATTACGCTCAGTCTCGATCGGAGATGGCACTTAATCAACAGTTCAGCAGGCGTGCACGTGTTGTCGAATGAGGGGTGGTTCAATAATGGAAGAGAAAACGTGCTAATTTAGTCATTAAGAAATCTCCAGACAATTTCTTCATACCAGATTTGAATGTCTGAGCTGCTCTCTCGGTGAGTCCATTTGAAGAAGGATGGTATGGAGATGATTCACATGAACAATACCATTGAGGCTTGTAAATTGGTTAAATTCAGCACTTGTCAATACTGTTCCATTATCTGATACTAGCGCTTCAGGTAATCCATTTGTAGCAAAGCTTTGTCATAGCTTGTCTATTGTCGCTGAAGATGTGGGTGACCTTATTTCGTATATATCCATCCATTTTGAATGAGCGTCTATGATAAGGAGAAACATTGTTCCCATAAAAGGTCCCACATAGTCGATGTGTACTCATACCCATGGCCACTCCCAGGTGTGTAATGGAGCTGTTGCAGGTAATTTTTGTACTTGTTGACACTGCATACAGCTTCTCACTAGGTTTTTTATTTCTCCATCCATTCCCGGCCACCACATGTAGTTACGTACTATTGCCTTTATTTGAGAAATTCCGGGATGTGCTTTCGTCCTTTTGGAGGAACAATCACATGAGCTCCCCACAATAAAATACCTTCTTGGCTGGTTATTTGGTATCTTCTCTGGAAATACGGTGTCATTTCATCAGATTCTTGTGTTTGTGACCAACCATAAAGAACTTGATTTCTCACCTCGGGTAAGACTAGGTCTCGGTTCGTCCAACCTTTAATTTGTCTTGCACATATTGGTGATAACTCCAGGAAGTTCAATAACAAACGCATTCCTGAGGAATCGGAACATCCTCACCTTTTACCTGCAAGGGTAAATGACTGAGTGCATCTGCATTTGCAATATGACTTCTGGGTCTATGAATAAAAGTATACTCATACGCTGCCAAGATCAACACCCATCTTTATACTCTTGCTGATGCTATAGGAGGTATAGCCTTGTCTTCACCGAATAGTCCTAATAATGGCTTGTGGTCCGCTTTGAAAGTAAAATGACAACCCTGCACATATTGATGAAACTTTTTAACACTGAAAATGATTGCCAGGCCTTCTTTTTCAATTTGTAAGTACTTTTTCTCTGCAGTATTAAGTGTTCTTGACACATAATCTACAGGTCATTCTGATCCATCATCCATTCGATGGGAAAGCACTGCTCCCACTCCATAGGAAGATGCGTCATACGTTAATATCAACTCTTTTTTTGGGTCAAAATGTACTAGATTGTAACAACTGTTTCACTTTTGTGAAAGTTTCTTCTTGTGTTATTTGCCATGACCATCTCTGTTTTTTTCTTGAGCAAGTAATAATGTCAGTTCTGTTGATAAATTAGGCAAGAAGCATCCATAGTAATTGATCATCCCCAAGAATGATTTCAGTTCAGATGTATTATTTGGCTCTGGGGCTTCTTTAATTGCTCCCACTTTTTCTTCAATTGGATGTCGTCCTTGTGAATCGACCTTGTGACCTAGGTAAATTACCTCCTTTGCCTGGAATGTGCACTTTTCTTTTCTCAATCTCACTCCAACCTGCAAAAAATGTTTCAGAACTTCTTCCAAGTTCATCAAATATTCCTTTTCAGTGAGCCCAGTCATGAGAACATCATCCAAATAAACTACAACACAGGGCAATCCCTGTAACAAACTTCCCATGGTTCTTTGGTGCAAGCAGAAGATATGCCAAATGTTAAATGGGTGTATTGGTACAACCTTTATGTGTATTTATGGTGACAAACTTCCAGGATGCCTGCTCTAACTCCAATTGCTGGCAGGCATGACTCATATCTAACTTTGTGTAAGCCTTTCCACCTGCCAGTTTAGTGTATAAATCTTCAATTTTAGTTATGGGGTGTCTATCCAATTTTGCCACTTTGTTAACTGTTAATTTATAGCCCCCATATATTCTAATGCTTTGGTCAAGTTTGAGAACAGGTACAATTAGTGTTGCCCACTCTGAAAATTGTACTGGTTGTATCACACCCAGCTTTTCTAATTTGTCCAGTTCGGCATCTGCCTCATCCTGCATTGCGTAAGGTACTGGTCTTGCCTTCATGAATCTTGGTGTTGCCTCTGAATCTACGTGAATTTTTGCTTGAAGTCCCTCAATCTTTCCAAGCTCTTCCTTGAAAACTGAGGCATATTTCTGCAGTAGCTCTGAAAGTCCATTAGTTGTCATTTGGAAGATTTCATTCTTTTCAATTTAATTTCTTTCAGCCAGTTTCATCCGAGAAGATTAGGTCCCTTGTCTGCTATTACTATCAAGGGTAATCTCATTGTCTGAGATCCGTAATGTACTGCAACTTTACATATGCCCTTGACTTGTAAGTCTTCTCCTGTGTAAGTCTTTAATTTTTCATCAGCTTCTTCTAAATTCAGCTTACGTTCCCCATGATTCAGGTATTTAAAAGTATACTCAATCACTGTAGTAGCTGTACCAGTATCCACCTCCATTCTGATAGGCTTCTCATTCACTCTCATGGTTACATAGATAGGCTCCATTCTTCCTACCTCTACATTATATAGTGAATAGATATCAGCATCTATTACTTCAGGCTTTTCAATGCTATTTATCTCATTGGGTTTTTGCCTTTGTCTGACAGCCTTACATGATTCTATCTTTACAATTTCTCATGAAATGTCCATATCGATGTCAGAAGAAATAGCCAATCTTTTTAAGCTGTATTACATTACAGAGCTGTCTACTTCCATCTCTGTTACTATGATGCCATGCTTTTGCTGCTAAATTTTCCTTTTTAATTTGTTTGCTAGCGGTGGCTGCTTCCCACTTCGGAACAATGCTCTGCACTTTCATGCTCTTTTTGGTTGAAGCTCCCTGCCCAGCATGGAGGACGGCGCCATTTTGTGCTCCACCAATGGCTTCTGAGTCTCGCACTGCACCTTCTATTTCAAGAAAATCTAGATTTGTTTCAGCCAACAATCTCCTCTTGTTTATACCAAACGACCTGTAAGCATATCATTAATAGATGTACCAAACTCGCAATATTCAGTTAATTGCTTCAGACTTGCCACATAACAACTGCCTCGCCTGCAGCTCTATTTCTTGAGTTAAATTTAAACCATTGCATCGTCACCGACGGCTCGGGCTGGTAATGATTCTTTACGAGGTTCACTAAATCGTCAAAACTTTTGGAGTCTGGGGCACTGGCCGCCAACAGATTCCGAATTAATCCATATGTCTTACTCCCACACGTGGGCAGAAGGATTGTGCGCCTCTTCCCCTCCCCCGCAATGTTGTTCACCTGGAAGAAGAAGGTGAGGCGTCCAACATAGTGAAACCAGTCGCTCGAGGAGGGATCGAATGGCTCCACTCTTCCAAATTACGGCCTGCTCTGAGGGGATTACTTCGACGCTCTGAAAGAAATTTCCTTTTATTCACAACTACCGAGCGAGATACAGCCTGATTTCAGTTCTTCTGGTTTCCTTTGTTTTTATTCTTGCTTTTTATCTAGTTTTTTCCGTGATTTTTCATGCTTTTACTCTTGTTGCCAGTTTGTTGGATCCAGTGCCCTTGGTTTGTTGGGGCTAAAGGATCCGGGTTGCACGCGTGATTCGGGGTGACCGAGTTGGTACAGAGACAAAGGACACCGGGAGGTCATTATTAGAATAAACACATGCTGTTTATTTACAAACTAAACTTTGCAATTAAACTTGTGTGCTCACAACATAAAACTCTGTCTTCACTTGTCAGTGACTAAATCAAGACTCCCTCACATAGAGGTAGCCGCGCTACTCTGCTATTGGATATTAAGATCATGCGACCTTACATTACAATATTTGTCTTAAAGGTATATTACATATCAGATTACTACACCCTCCAAGCCACACACCATCCTGACATGGAACTATGTTTTCATTCTTTCACTGTCGCTAGGTCAAAATTCTGGAACTCCCTCTCTCACAGCTCTGTGGGTGTACCTACACCACGTGGACTGCAGCAGTTCAAGAAGGTGGCTCACCACCAGCTTCTTAAGGGTAATTAGGGATGGGCAATAAATGCTGGCCTAGGCAGCGACACCCACATCCCGTGAATGAATCAAAAAAATGCAGGATGCTTGTACTGAGAGCTGCCTAGATAATTTTTGGGGTTCCCAAGCACCACTCCTGCCTCTCCAGGTTCCACAAAACTAATTTAGAACTTACCTTTCTTGGGGTGAGGCAGATGACAGCTCTGCTTAATTCGGTAACGGGTGGCCCACTTTTGTCACAGGACTCTGATGTACATGTGAGCAGGGCTTCTGAAGATAGTGCTGTTGGGAATGTGGACATATATCGGAGTCAGCAAGTGCTGTGCAGTGGTTTTAACCCTGCTAACAGCCCCGGTTTATACCAGGGAGGACCCATGTTAAAATCTGATCTGCTACCTGTCTTCACACATGATGTATAGCCACCTTGGCAAGCTCCTGAAGACCTCCTGTTACCCATGGTAACCATCCTTCATGCTCTACAACACCTTCATGAGCAACAAGGGAGAAACGCTGCAGCACAAAACAGCTTTTGTGTTCTGAGGTGCTATAAAGGAGAAGTTTAACAATTTATAGCATTGGATTCCAGTAAAATAAAGTAATGCTGAAGTCTTCTCAAATTGAAGCGGGGATCAGGATTTAAAGTTACTACTGTTATTGTGCACATCTCTCAGCATTTGGCACCACTCATTCTTTTGATCAAAGTTAAAATTGAACAATTTGATTTTCAGTTCTGTTTTCATTGTTTGTGGAATTACCCGACCCGAGGTCACAGTGGATCCCAAAACAAATTTTGTTCAGCTCAGAGGCAGACAAAGCATATTTTGTTTTCCTTTATGTGATTAAAGTGTTGAGAATGTTATTAGTCTTTGATTAATGACTGCTAAGCATTTCTAGATTGTTTTCTGGAGACCAGAGCCTTCTGAGTTTCTTTGTTTTGTTTTTTTTGAGTTGATTATTGATTTGAAGTTACTGCGCTCAGTGGGCAAAATTTTACACCAGTGGGATTTCAAGGTCCCGACGAAGTCAATGGACTTTTGAACAGCTTGCCCCATTTTACAGCCATGGCCCCACCACAATGAGCTGTAAAATTCGGCCCAGTATTTCAGCATTTGGAAATACAAGTGGTGGCTCTTAAGTCATCAAAGCAATGTTAGCACAGCTTTCTCTCTCTCTCTCTCTCTCTTTGTCTAACTCTCTCTCTTCCCCCTTCTGTTAAACTATGGCACTGAGGGCTCACACCAGAATTCTGGGTCAGCTGACTCCATTCACACCTGCACAGATTTCATCCCCTCATTGCAATGGATACAGCATTGTGAGGGCTGTGATTAGATGGGCTGATCTGCCTGCCAGCGTTCCTGGCATTGATTGATCTCAGTATCTACCTCTTCCATCACTGACACACAGCAGTTCCAGCATGTACTATTTGCTCTCTGGCCTGCTTGGTTCGGCCTAGGGGAAGAAGATACTGTTAATCTCTCTGGTTACAGAGGTGGACTGGGAGATGTTACTGATCCCACCTGCTACAGCCTGAAAGGCACCCCTGGCTTAAACATTAGGGCTATGGTGACCTTAACAGCCACAGACAGCGCTCTCTGAGGCAGAATTAGACAATGCTCAACCTTGGTGTTATATTTGACTCTGAGATGAGCTTCCTACCAGATGTCAGCACCATTGCTAAGACCACCTATTTCTACCTCTGTAACGACACCTGATTCTGTTCTTGCCTCAGCTCATCTGCTGCTGAAACCCTCATTCTTGCCTTTGTTACATCTAGACTTGAATATTCCAATGCAATCCTTCCAGCCCCCCTCGCCTGCCCTCCACAAACTTGAGCTCATTCACACATGTGGCCTTTGTCCTAACTCAAACAAAGCCCTGCTAACCCATCTTCCCTGTGCTCCCTGAACTACATTGGTTCTGAGCAATGCCTCAATTTTAAAATTCTTACCCCTGTTTTCAAATCTCTCTATAAGTCTCACACCTCTCTTTATCTGTAATCTCCTCTAGCTCCACTCCCAAGATCTCTATGCTTCTCAAAATCCGGCCTCTTATGCATTCCCAACTTTAATAGTTCCGCCATTGGTGACCATGCCTTCAGCTGCCAAGGCCTTAAGCTCCGGAATTCCCACCCGAAACCGCTCTCTCTCTCTTCCTCATTTTTCTTCTTTAAGCTTTTTCTTAAAGCCCAACTCAACGTTTGGTGATTTGGTCTATGGCCTCCTCATGTGAAATTTTGTTTGTTAATTCTTGTAAAGCATCTTGGGAAGCTTTATTACATTAAAGGTGTTTTGTAAATGCAAGTTGTTGTTGTTGTTGGTGTTGTCTATGACTTACTTGAGTCTCAAGTTGTGGCTGCAGCAGACAACATAGCTCAGTGACAACCTCCTTTGTAAAGTGAAGGCACACCATCCATTGCTCCTCAGTGAGGTATGAGAAGTGCTCCCTGAAGACCCACTAAGGCTATACCACCTGCACAGTGACCTGCTCATTTTCATCTAAGGCTACATCTCTGTGACCTCCTCTAGCTCTCCAAGCTTCAATACCTACATTTCTTGAATTCTGGCCTCTTGACCATCAGTGATTTCCATTGCTCTGTCATTGGCAGCCCTGTCTTCAGCAGTCTAGGTCCTAGGTTCTTTCATTCCCTCGCTAAACCTCTCCGCTGCTTTCCCCTGCTTTAAGACACACATTAAAACTACCACTTTTACAACATTGTTGCTCACCTGTCCTAATGCAAAAATTTTGTTTGGCAAAGCTCCTATGAAGTGCCTTGGGACATTTTCCTATGTTAATGGCATTACCAAAATACAAGTTGTTGCTTTTGAAACAAGAAACATTTTCGTAGCCTCAGAGCTGAATGATGCAATGGTGCCAAGATTAACCGGCAAGTGGCTGAGGCCAATTTTGTTCCACATTGACATACGCGACTTGGACTCTGGAATCCGAAGTACAATTTCATAACTTGCGGATGACACCAAGTTGGAGGGACGAAATGAATACAGAGAAGGAAGGTCATAAACATGGAAAACATTAATGAACTTGGAAAATGGGTGTGCAATTAGCAAACGTGCTTCAATGTAGGTGAGCATGAGGTGATACATTTTGGTGGGAAGAAGGAGGCTGCATATTCCTTGGATAGTTGGAGTCTGAATAGGGTAGAGGAGGAAAGGGATTTAGGGGGACAGATACACAAATCATTAGAAGTGGCAACATAGGTTAATAAGGCCACAAAGGCAAACCAGGCACCAGGGTTCATTTCTAGAGGGATAGCTTTGAAACACAAGAAAGTTATGTTAAACTTGTATTGAAATTTGGTTGGACCACATTGGAGTACTGTGTACAGTTCTGATCTCCATATTACATAAAAAGCATATAGGTGCACTGGAGAAAGTACAAAAATGGTTTACAAGAATGTTACCAGAACTGAGAGGTTATATCTATCAGGGAAGGTTGAACAGGCTGCGGCTCTTTTCTCTAGAAAAGAGAAGACTAAGTAGTGACCTGACAGAGGAATTTAAGATTGTGAAAGGGTTTAATTCAGATGCTGGAAATCTGAAATAAAAAGAGAAAATGCTGGCAATGCTCAGACAGCAGGTCAGGCAGTATCTGCAGAGAGACAAACAGAGTTAGGCCTGGATTTTTGCTCACGGTTCGGCAGCAGAGTTGCGACAATTCCTAACCTGGGAAAAAGCGCCCCTAAAGTTTGGATTTTCGTTCCAGGGGGTGGGGGACGTGGTGGTGGGGTGAAATTGGAGTCATGCCCACCTCCCCTGGAAACAGTTTGGAGGCAGCACCGGGACTGTTGGGTGCAGAGTCAAGCTGTGCAAAAAGGCTGGCCTCGGTGTTCCAAAACTGTGGAAAAAAAGAATAAAACCAAAACCAGCCCGCCAGCCCGCCAGCCCTCACCCCGCACACCACCTCATCTTCTCACATTTCCCATGCCCCATCCATCCCAACCTATGCAACCTCATGCCCCCCACCCACCCTCATGGTCCCTCATAACCTACATGCCACCCTATTCCCCTCTCCCCACCCTCCAGCCCTTTATAGCCCCTATGCCCTCTACCCACTCCCACAGGCCCTCACACCCTCCATGCAAATGTATATCCCTCCACCCACCCCCATGGCCCTTTAAAGCCTCAGTGCCAGCTTCGTACCAACTCATGCCAATCCATGCCCTTCTCTTACCAACCTTTGCCCTTATACCCTCCATGCCAACTCATCCAGTATCCACCATGGACAGACCTCAGTGCCCATAATGAGATTAAATAAAGTTCTTAAATGTCTATTGATGAATTCACTATTTAAAAAAACACTCTCCTTGATAAAAACCCATTCACTATATTTAGTTTCCTTTAATCCCTTATACAAACAAGAATGTGCATTCATAGCCCAGTTCAAAGACTTTATAAGTACTTGGAGCTATCAGTCAAACTATAAACTGACAGGCACCCACTGTGATAATGATAGATTGTGAAATTAGCCATGCAGCATGAAGCTTGTAATGATAATTTTCAGGTTTGTGCCAACGGGCAGAGTGAAATAGCAAGCACTGATTCTTTTCAATCTTGCAGACAGTTTTTTTTCCAAATATTTAAAGGACAGGGGATTTAAATTCCTTGACAGATTGAAATTTCCCTTTGACAACTGTCTTTGACAGAACATTTTGACAGCTCCCTTGACAGCTCCCTTTGGCAGCTCCCTTTGACAGTTCCAATGAGCTTTACAGTTCAAATGAGTTTATCCACTTTTTACACACATTTGTATCCATTTTTAACAAGCCCAAAGAGCACTTGACCTCTACCAAAGGGCAACTCACCTCTCCCAAAAGTGTCCTGGGACAATGTCCGAAAGGGTACCTTACCTCTCCAAAGAACTCTGGTAAATTTAGACATTCTCCTATCAGGTCTGATGTGCACACATCATATTTTCCACTCCTTACTTGCGAAAATCAGATCTGACTGAAGGCAGCTGTCCTTCAGCATCTGCAGCTGCTCCATGAAGCACGCATTAGCAAAGTTTTACTCGCCTTTGTTCCCCAACTGCAAAAATGGCGGGGCCAAGTTTGGGGGTGGAATTTCCAGATTCTGGTCACTTGAGCTTCTCTGCCTGAGCAAAAACACTGGTCTTAATGTTTCAGGTCAATGACTTTTCATCAGAACTAGGAAAAGTGAAAGATGTAACAGGTTTTAGTAAGTAGAGAGGCAGGAAAAACAAGGAGAGGAATGAACAAAAGAGAAAGTCTGCGATTGGATAGAAGACAGGAGAGATTAAATGACTAAAGGGTTGATGGTAGAAGACAAGAGGGGATGGTAATGGGGACAATTATAGTAACAAAAGATGGGTCTAGGGGAGGTGCAAATGGTAAGAAAAGAATCATTACCCACAGCTGCTGTCCCAAAAAATGGTTTATGATCTAAAATTGTTGAACTCAGTGTTGAGTTTGGAAAACTGTAATGTCCCTAATCAAAAGATGAACTGCTGCTTGGCCAGCTTATGTCGAGCTTCATTAGATAAGTGTGGGACACCAAGGACAGAGGGGTCAGAGTAGGAGTCGGGTGAAGAATTAAAATGACAGGCAAGTTGAAGCTCAGGGTCGCATTTGCACATAGAATGGAGGTGTTCCACAAAGTGGTCACCCAATTTGTATTTGAGCTCCCTAATGTGGAGAAAACCACATTGTGAACAGCGAATACAATATACTAAATTGAAAGAAGTACTAATAAATTGTGATTTTACCTGGAAGGGATACTTGGGACCCTGATAGGTGGGAAGGGGTGAATTTAAAGGGTAGGTGTTGTTCAGGCGCTTGCAGGAAGGGAGGCAGTGTAGGATGGGGGTCGAAGAGTGGATCAGGGCATCGCAGAGAGAACAGACCCTTTGGAATGCTGAAAGTGATGCGCAGGGGAAGATCTATTTGGTGGTGGCATCACGGTGAATGTGGCAGAAATGGCAGGGTATGATCCATTGAATGCAGAGGCTGGCGGGATGGAAGGTGAGAACCAGGGTTCCCCATAATGGTCTGGGAGGGAGGGGAAGTGTTG
This sequence comes from Cetorhinus maximus, assembly GCF_964194155.1. Classification (NCBI taxonomy): domain Eukaryota; kingdom Metazoa; phylum Chordata; class Chondrichthyes; order Lamniformes; family Cetorhinidae; genus Cetorhinus; species Cetorhinus maximus. The sequence goes on from NC_135889.1 coordinate 15,580,750, forward strand.
AGAGCAGTAGGAAGACATGTCAGAAGCTCTGGTATGGAAGGTGGCATCTTCAGTACAGATGCAATAGAGTCAGAGAAACTAGGAGAATGGAGGAGAGATGGGATCAGGGGAAAGCGAATGGGAAAAAGGATTCAGAGGGGAATTCATATCCAAACGTTACTGAAGCTTGCACTCCATCCACCGAAAAGACGGATGAAATGAAACTGTGGACCAAGGCAGCTTTGAGATCGAGTGCGTCGGTGCTGCTGCGATGCTGCTGAAGGGAGAGGGCGAGAGTGTGCATGTGCATTCTATTCTCTAAAATTGCTGTTAAACCTGCTGACAGGTGTGGCATTGCTGTTTGGGGAATCAACCTCTTTCTTGCCAAAACTGAATGTCAAATCTCTGACATCTCCTCTTACACCCCCCAGGTCATGACCCCACCATTAAAGATCAAGCCATCGTTTCCTCGACAGTCACTGACCTCATCTTCTCTGGGGATCTTCCCTCCATTGTGTCAAGTCTCATAATCCCCCAACTCAGAATAGCAGGCTTCTAGCCCCTTCCCAAAATCCACAAACAGGTTGCAGAGTAGGCCCATCTTTTCAGCCTGTCCTTGCCATTATCTCATCATTACCTTGAGATCTTGTCAGTGCCTGTAAACTGGTCCTTTTTAATCCTTCGCTCTATTGACAAGAAATGGGTTCAATGAACTTAGCAATGGGAAACTCTCTCAATGCTGCCCCACCATTGTGTCTTGACTTAACTTCCTTACTGCACCAATATGGCACTTTTCATTTCCTTGTGCCAATTGTCCTTCTAGCCTCTCTGACTGGGATTACCTGAGGGAAGTGATGAGTTGCCTATTTTTAGACAGTTGGGTAGATCCTACTCAAACTTCTTTCATGGAGAATCGTTACAGCCAATGAAAACTGTTATCACATTCAATCTAGACTGGATTGGAACTGAGGTCACAGAGGTGAGAGGTTAGAGTACTCAACCAATCACAACTTAGCATGAGTAATTTTTAGCCTACAGAAGTCGAATTAAAGAATCCTAAAAAGAAAGAACAGCTTATATTTACATAGCGCTTTCCAAGCTCTTTATAGCCAGTGAAGTACTTTGGAGTGTGGTTACTGTTGTCGGAAACACTGCAGCCATTTGCACACAGTAAGATCCCACAAACAGCATTGTGATAAATGACCAGATAATCTGTTTTTGTGACGTTGAATGAGGGTTAAATATTGGCCAGGATGCCAGTGATAACTCCACTGCTCTTCTTCGAAACAGTGCCATAGGTCTTTTATATCCACCCAAACAGGGAGACATTTAATGCCCAGGCACCTCCAACAGTGCAACACTCCCTCAGTGCTGCACTGGGAATGTCAGCCTTGACTTTCCTGCTCAAATCTCTGCAGTCGGACTTGAAAACCAGAAGTAGGAGCTAAAATGCAGACAGGTGCAAAAGAGAATGTTTTATTGCTCTCCCTGTAACAATGAGCTAACTGAACTGCAGGTATTGTGTAATGTTATAATATAATGAGCAAATCTTTCTTCCTGTCATGATGCAGAGCTGCATGGGAAGTCTGCCAACATTACATTGCTGTTGATAATCGAGGTCTCATGGTAAAAAACACCTCTAGAAAGTTATTGAGGTGAAACTTGAGTATATGGTGAAAAATGATACTGGGCGCTAGATGGTTATACGAATCACTGGAGCTTTGCTCTCGCCATTATTGATGTCACCTGAATCTCTTCTGCATCTTATTGCCTTGCAATAGGCAGTCAACCACCAGCTATTCTCATGTAAGGTTTGTGTCCTGTAACCTCCTCCAGCCCTGCAGCCCTCAGAGCACCTGCAGTTCTGGGCTGTGCCCTTCCCCAATTCCCTCCTCAGTGCCGTTGGAGGGGGGTGGGGGCGGCCTTCAGCTGCCTAGGCCCGAAGCTCCGGAGATTCCTCTATTAACCTTCCTCTGTCTCCATCTCTCTCTCTCCTCCTTTAAGACACTCCATAAAATGCACCTCTTCGACCAAGCTTTTTGTCGCCAGTTTGAAAATCTCTTTATGTGGCTCAGTTTTGAATGTTAATCGCTTCTGTGCAGGGCTTTGGGTGTTTCAGTGCATTTAAGGTGCTATTTATTTAAAGCTGTTGTTGTTGTTTATTTAAAATTGTGTGAGTATGCCCACAGAAATACAGGCAAAGGCATGATACACTAATAGCCATTTATTAATATAGCCAGACATATAGTCCAGGCACTGGTAAATGTAACAGATGACAAGACAGGCAATTTATAAAAAGATAAATTCATGCTGAACTTTAACTTTTCTTTACTCTTTCATTTTAATTTATATCTGGAAAGATATTGAGTCTCTGTCTGCATGTTTGCTTTGTATTAAACATTAGCTGTGCGAATATCCTCATCGCAGTATGCAATTTAAACTAGTTTTAATTTTAATATTTGTTGGCAAACATCAAAAAGGTACTGATCGGATTGCGTATCCCCCTGTGTCACTGTTTGCCTCATCCCAGCTGTTAACATACTGAGGAGAGCTGGTATCAACAGAATAAATGTTTGGCTGTCAAATGGATACAGAGAAGCTATCTCTGGCATAAGTGAAGCAAAAATGGGCACCTTACTGTCTTGTTTCTTTTTTTAATGATGCACACGGGCCATCAACATTGTGGCTGAGCTAACTTTATTGATAACACATTTTCCTGACATGAACACATATCTGCAGTGTCTGAACTCCTGAAGACAGGCTCCAACATGTACTATCTGACCTTCAACCCCCAGGTCAGGTGACCCCATATATATATATATATATATATAAGCACAGAGTACCGTATAGTATCTAATACTGGAGTCCACAACCACAATCGGCTATTACCATGATATTTCCCTATTTAAAAAAAACTTTTATACAACTCAAACACACAAAGTCTCTTATCTATTCTTTCTTACCCTGTTTTGATCAGTGTGTTTTGTCTTTTACTCATCTCTGTATCTCTATGTTTTTTTTCACAATGCTTCCACTGATTGTTCTGAATGGTGACTGAGGTGATTTTGAAGGACAAGGGGCCTTCTCCAGCTCTGTGTTACTATCACCCCTTGGATAGTTTTCAGGACTCTCAGGCTTTGTCTGGTTATCCGTTGTTTCCCTGGTGCATTCTGGTTTTTGATCTTCAGCTACACTTTCTGGTTCAGAGCAGGGTTGCATTTCATTTGTTTTCTGTAAGAATTTCCAGTATATCCTGTACTGTTGTCCGTTTGGAGTCTGCACTATGTAAGACCTTGGTTCTCCTGTGATTCCTGTGACAACAGCAGGATTCCAGATCCCTTCATGCTGAATCCTTACTGTCTCTCCCATGTTCAGGTCAGGCAGTGGTTGGTCGCCTCGATCAAAGTACTGTTTCTGCTTCTGCTGTCTTAGTTTGAGCAGGTCCTGCATTCTGTAGCTCACTGACTGTGGAAATAACAGTTGGGGCACAGTTGGAAGCTTAGTTCTTAGTCTTCTCCCCATCAGGAGCTGTGCTGGAGATGATCCAATGCCCTCTAATGGAGTATTCCTGAAATCCAGCAGAGCCAGGTAGGAGTTTCTTCCATCCGCCATTGCCTTCTTCAACAAGTGTTTTAAGGTCTGCACACTACATCCCACCATTCTGCTGGATTGTGGATTATTGGGACTTGACATAGTGTGGCAAAACTCCCAGTCTTGTGCAAATTTGAGAAACTCAGGGTAAAATCTTTAGCTCAGCGGCGGACATATGCCCAACCCAAGCGATGTAAAATGACTCGTGATGATGTCGAGCACGCGTCCCAACGTTATCGCGCACTCGCGCAATATTTCGGTCGGCGGCCGCGCGCCGGAGTCGGCAGTGTGCCCGCTGACAATTAAAAGGCCTATTAAGGCCATTAACAAGTTAATTAAAATAAATTTTTCGCTGCCCGTCCAACCTTACGAAAAGGTTTTGTTAACCTCATCCAGGGGCAGGATGAGGTTTCCAAAAGCAAATAGAAATCAAATAAAAACTTTATTTTTTCATTAATATCATATCCTTGCTCATGTGACAGAATCACAGAGGGGACACGTTTCACTACATTTTTATTTTTTTAATGAATTTTTTCATATATCTTCATCAGCTCGGTGCCTCAGGGAGATTATGTAGCGCGCTCTTGCGTGCATGCGCGAAAGTCACACTCAGCCAGCTCACCCTCCTTCCCCTGCCTGCACAGGCTGTGCTCAGCGCTGCCGCTCATATTTCACTCTGGGTGGGCCTTAGTTGGCCGACCAGCGTGAAATTGCCTTCCGGGCCCAATCGCAGTCGGCTTCCCGACAGGTTAACCCTCACCCGCCCCCACCGAGCCCACATGCCAAGGGCAAAATTCTGCCCTCAGTGCCTGAGAATTGTGGACTGTTATCTGAGATAAGCACTTCAGCTAGGCCGTGGTGAGCAAAAATTGATTTTAAATGATTTATTACAGCGATGCCCTTACTATCATTTCTCAGCAGCACAGACTCAAAAAACTTTGAGTAATAATCTACTGTTAGTAGGTATTCATTATTGTCAAATGTAAACAAGTCCACTCCAATTTTCTGCCAGGGTCGCTCTGGAACACAGTGGTTGAAGTGGTTCTTTTTGTTGCAATTTACTGTACGTTTGGCACACTGCACATGCATTCGCCATTTCCCCAATTTGTCATCCCATTCCAAGCCAATACATTATATCTCAAGCTCTTGTCCTGCATGTTTCTATGCCGAGGTGACTTTTATGTATGCGCTGCAGCATTTCTTTTCTCAGTGTTGCAGGAATTATGATCTTTTCTCCCTTGAAAAGTGTTCCTTCTGCTACATGAAGTTCCTCATGAAAGTTTCAGTACTTTTGTACAGCAGAAGGGGCTCTGCTCCGATGTGTGGGCCAGCCAGTTTGCACAATTCTGCTGCAATTTTTTCAGGGTGGTGTCGTTCTTGGTCACTTCCCTGATCTCATCCAGTTTGGTTACTGCCACAGGTAAGTTCTTTGTCAGCATGTGAACCTGTGCTTCCGTTTCTTTATCCTCTTCCTCCGTGATGGGTAGGTATGCACGTGACAGATGTACATTTCCTTGCCCGGTCTGCGCTGAACTCTGACCTGGTACACCTGCAGATGCGTTAGTAATCTTTGGATTCTTGGTGGTGCACAGTTCAGGGGTTTTTTAAGTATAGCTTCCAGAGGCTTATGATCAGACTCTACCTCCACGTCTTTGCCGTGGACAGACTGATGGAAATGTTCTAGGCCAAACACAATTGCTAGCATTTTTTTCTCTATTTGGGTATACTGCTGCTGTGTTTCAGTCATTGCCTTCGAAGCATATGCCACTGGTGCCTCATTTTGCAAGAGGACACCTCCCACGCCAGTGTTTGAAGCATCCACTGAGATCTTGGGCCATAACCTTCTACTTGCCTTGGAAAGTGCTGGCCCACAGGAATTAGAAGAGATAAATACCTACATACCTGGTCTTGAAAAGAATGTTGACACTTCCATTCCCCAGAGCTGCCTGGGCCTGCATCAAAAAACTCCTTGTAGGCCCCAGCGACGTCCTGCTCCAGAGTGTTCAAGGAGCCACATCCCTTTTTTTACAGCACCAGCTGCCATAAAGCAGGTAAGTTTAAAGGGCAGGGTAATTGACAGGCCAGGGGAAGGTAAGTGTCTAAGGTAAGTGGATAGGATTTGGGGGTTGGGAGTGTCTGGGGTGGTTGGGGGTGGTGTCCGAGGGTTGGGGGTGGTGGGTGATCTGGGGGTTGGGGGTGTGGTCCGGGGGTTGAGGGTGTGGTCCAGGGGTTCGGGGGGTGGGAGGGTAGTCCAGGATTTGGAGGGGGTTCCGAGATTGGGGGGAAGTCCAAGGTCGGTGGGGAGGGCGGTCGGTGGGGGGGGGTTTCCGAGATCAGAAGGGAACGGTGGTGGGGGGTCCGAGGATGGGGGAGTGTCTGAGGTAGGGGGTCTGAGGTCGGGTGGGGGGGTACAAGGTCAGAGGGGTTCCAAGCTCGGGCAAGGATCTGAGGTCAGGGGGTGGTCCGAGGTCGGTGGGGGGAAAGTGGGGGGTGTCGGAGGTTGGGGGTGTGGTTGGGAAGGGTCCAATGTTAGGAGGGGTGGTGCCAGAGGACGTGGGGGAGGGGGTCCAAGGTCAGACAGGAAAGGGTCCAAGGTCGGCGGGAGTCCAAAATTGGGGGGGAGAGGGTCTGAGGTCTGGGGGGAGGGGGTCTGAGGTCTGGGGGGAGGGGGTCTGAGGTTGTGGGGGGAGGTGGGGGGATGTCGGAGGTCAGGGGGGTGTAGTTCCTTTTGTGGGGGGAGGGGTTGGGGGTGTGTGGGAGTCCTGTGGGGTCGGCCTGGGTCTTTACAATAGTTACTTAGAAAAACATTTTCTGGGTAATTTTTGGTATAACCCCGACAGAACCATCCGAAGTTTGCGATTTAAATTGCATTCTCAAATGGTTGCCAGTGCAGGGCAATTGTCCAGAGGAAGTTAGCACTTCTGGGCAATTGCCGTGCAAACTCTTACCTGGGAACTTGCCAGAGGGATTCCCCAGTGTATCTTTTTGGTATCCCTTAAATCCGACACTGGGGAGCGCTGGCTGACTGACATGGTCCTACTTTAACACTGGTGTATGGGTGAGTGTTCTCTTCAGACTGTTCAAAGTTTCCTGGTGACTTTGTTCCCAGTGCCATTCCACATCAGGTTGTAGAAGTTCTCTGAGAGATGCTGTCAGGTCTGGCATGTTGAGAATGAATTTCCCATGATAGGTCACCATTCCCAAAAACCTCTCTAAGTCTTTCTTACATTCTGGGGATAGCATATTCACGACTGCTTTGATTTTACCCGGGTCCGGCTGCAGTCCCTCACTTGTTAGCACACGCCCCAAGTATTTGATTTCATGAAGACTTATTTTCCACTTTTCCTTCTTCAACTTGAGGTTCCTTTCTCTAGCTCTGGCCAGCACCTGCCTCAGTCTGTGGTCCTGTTTTTCTCGTGAGGCTCCCCAGACCAGCACATCATCAATATAAATTTCCATGCCCTCTAACCCTTCAAATAGCTGCTTCACTGTTCTGTGGAACGCCTTCGGACCTGAATTAATACCAAAAGATAAGTGTAAAAACCTGTATTGCCCATATGGTGTGTTGAAGGTACAGAGATAGGAGCTGCATTCATCCAGCTTGACCTGCCAGAAGCCTGAACTCGCATCCAAGACTGAATAGTATTTAGCATCAGCTAGCTTACACGTGATCTCTTCTACTGTGGGCAGCTGGTAATGGTCTCTTTGTACTGCCTGGTTTAGGTCTCTGGGATCCAGACAGACTCGCAGATTCCCATCTGATTTTTCTACAATTACAATTGGATTAACCCACTTTGTCGTTCTTTAATTTCCTTGATGATGTGAAGTTTCTCCATTCTGCCCAACTCTGCTTTCAGTTGATCTCTCAGCATTACTGGTATTTTCCTGGGCGGGTGTATTTTGGGTGTCACAACTTTGTCAATTTTGATAGTGTTTAGATCCTTTTAGGCAGCCAATCCCCTGGAATACATCTTTACACTTGCTCAGGATGTCACAGTGGTGACAGTCATATTCTCTTGATTGGCTTTAGATATTCACAAGCTTTGATTCCAAGAATGGGTTTTGTATCACTTTTCACCACTATGAATGGAAGTGCTTGAGACTGTTTTTTGTAATTTATTTTAAGTGTGCACTTGCCTTCTGCAGCAACTTTTTCACCGGTATAAGTAGACAGCTTCACTTTTGTTTTAGTTAGCTGTATTTCTTTGTTTATTTTACCATTCAGGCTTATGGGAATGACATTTGCTTGTGCATCTGTGTCAAGCTTGAAATTCACCATCATGTTGGCAATTTTTAAATCAACCTTCCATTCATCTCCTTTGGAATTTGTTGTTACTGCACCAATGAAAAGTTCAGTTTCAGTATCTGTGTCAATCGTGTGCACTTTCTTAGATTTACATATCTTAGCGAAGTGATTTTGCTTATCACAGTTCTACACTGCTTTCCGTAGGCTGGACAACTATGTGGTAAATGCTCTGTCCCATGTCAGCTTCATTTAAATGTTTTAATTAGCAGTATTGTTCTTTTTACTTCAGGCTGTCTATTTGTTCTTTCCCAGGGCTGTTTCTGTTTAACTGCATCTAGCTGCTTGACTGTGCGTAGCTTATCATCTTCTGTCATCTGTTTAGTCTGGCATTTCATTGTCTCTGCTGCTCTACAGATATTTACTGCTTTCTCCAGCATGAGATCAACTTCCCTCAAAAGCTGTTCACTCAGAGAATCATTTGCGATCCCACAAATTATTCTATCTTGAATGGGTGATTCTTCAAGCTTTCCAAATTCACACGATTTAGCTCATTTTCTCGGCTCAGTTACGTACTGACTAATGTTGTCACTGCCTTGCGAGTGCATAAAAAATCTGTATCTTTCATATGTGCTATTTTCCTTAGGGCTGCAGTAGGCTTTGAATTTTTCCATTATCTCTTTCAAGTCATTTCATTTCTCAACACTTTAAAACATGAATGGGTTATAGACTTCTAGGGCTTCTTCCCATGCTATGTGGAGAAAGATGGAAGACTGCACCTGCGGATCTTTTTTATCATTTCCTATCACTGTGAGGTACAGCTTGAATCGCTGCCGAACCTCCTCCAGTTTTCAGCAAGATCGCCCTCCAAACTGAGCTCTTTCAGTGGTTTCAGAACTTCTATTGTTGCATTTAGTTTACTTCTGACACCATGTCTTGTTTCTTCTTTCTCTTTTTTAATGATGCACACAGGCCGTCGACATTGTAGCTGAACTAATTTTATTGATAACGCATTTTCCTAACATGAACACATATCTACAGTGTCTGAACTCTACCAAGACTCCAACATGTGCTCTCTGACCTTCAACCCTCAGGCCAGGTGACCCCGTATATAGTACAGAGTACCGTATAATATCTAATACTGGAGTCCACAACCACAATCAGCTATTATCATAACACTTGCCATGAAGTGCAAATGAAAATAGTTTTACGTCTGCAGCCAGGTGCAGAACAAACTTTTGTTTTTGCTCTGACAAGGGCTGCAATATTTAGCCTAGTGTTGAATAAAAAGGCCGGTCCATGAGCATAACTAAAACGTGGCCTTCTCATTGCTATAGTAATGAAGCCTTTGTCACCCACTGCAATGAGGTTTTTCACACACGTTAAAGTTGCACTGCACATTTTCACAGGACAGATTAAAGCAATAAATTTAAAGATTTGAAAAGTTTGTATTGATTTAGTTCCCAGATCTCATCCATCAAATATAAGATATCATCCTATAACTTTAACTTTGTAATTCTCCAAACCCTCTTAACATTTGTTCTTCTATGCATTTATTGGTGGCATAATATATCTTATGGATTTATAAACTTGCTAATCAATTTAATGCCACATAAACTCACACAAAGGTCATGATACATTAAAGTTTTAGGGGAATATTGGAATGGCCAGAAAATGGGTGAGGATTAATCACCCATCACTATTAACCCAGCCCTTTCATTCTGTTGCAGGCAGCACACTAACTTCTCACACATCCCACTTCCCCCTCATCCCACAATCTCTTCTGATTTACAAGCTGCAGATGGAGTGACCATGCACCTCGTGCTTTCTCCACCACACTGTCCCCCCACCCCCCAACTCCACAAGCCCACTCTTGTGCATTTCTCTTTACAGATAGCTTATCAGTGCCACCTAATCAAGCAGTAGCGCAGGAGTATGAAGCCCAAGAGGAAGGAGAGACTGATGGTGATCAAACACAGTGACTTGATTTGACACTCGCAGCCGCCTGCTCAGATACTGCCACTGCGCATTCTTTAGAGGTTAGTACAGGGTCCAAATGTGCACATGTTGAGTCACTGGGCTTGAGTGGTACAGTCCAAAGCCGGGCTGTCTAGGCTCAGATCTACTCGAGGTTGTCCTGCAAAGATATCTGCTGTCCCCTCCACTAAACACCAGCAGCTTCGTCCAGCCATGCAGCAACCACTAGGATAGCTCTGCATGGGAGCATTAGGCCTGGAAAAGGCACTTGCAAGACAGGCACTAAGAGAATGTATAAGGGTGATTATTTGAACTTTGTATGGAGTATTGGATGGTTTATTTGATAAAATTAGTTTGGAATGTTGTTTTGTGGTGCTTTTATTTCAGCCAAGACACTGGGACGGTCAGTGACAGAGAGAAGGTAAAGTGGATAACTGCTGTAGAATGGGGATTTGGGATTGGGTTTACTAAAACCATAGATTGATGAAGCAATCAAGGACACCCTGGCTGTGATGTGCTGGTTGCCTCATCACTTCCTCCCGCTTGTCCTCTTTTACTTCCTCCTCCTCCTAAGCTGCTCACCTTATTCCCGGTGGCAAGGGTTGTGCCGTCATGATGGTGGTATTGTGCGGGATGCAGCAGACCACAATGAATCATGACACAGGCTATGGTGAGTGTTCCTCCAGCAGAGTCCAGGCAGCAGAACCATTGCTTCATCACCCTAATTGTCCGCTCGGTAATGTTTTGTGTGGCAGCCTGGCTCTCACTATATGAGTGCTGGGCATGTGTGGTTGGGTTGTGGAGGGGAGTCATGAGCCAGGTGTAGAGTGGATGGCCCTGGTATTCCAGCGGCTGCACTGATTTGACCTGGTGGCTCAAAATACTTCATGAAGAGCAGACTTGTGCAGAATGCATGCGTTGTGACTGCAGGCATTCAACTGAATGATCTACTCCACATAATCACACACCAACTGAACATTCAGAGTGGAACCTTTGTGATTTCAGTACCTCTTAACATTTAGATAAGTGCAGCGCCACAAAGCTACGTGTGTGCAGTCAATGGCTCCCTGCACCATGGGGAACTCTGCTATCGCTGGTCAGAGAGAACAATAATGCACTCACCTCTCCTGGCATAAAGAGCGTCAGTCACTTCCCTTGTGCAGTTGGGAGGGTGGGGGTGGGAGGCAAAGTGGGCAGTGTTAAAGATGTTGCCTGCTCCAGTCTGGTTGGATCCTGAAATGAAACAATCATGGCTTCAGTCATCTTCTCAGCTACAAGCAGTGCAGTCCTTGCCTTGCTCTGGCTGGATGAGGTCTCTTGCGGAGAACCCTTCTCCTCCTCCTCCTCCGCCCTGTGTGAACAGCTTGTCCTCCTCTGTGCTGCCTCTGCTCAATCTCCTATTCATGCTGCAGCCCAAAGGGGGAATAGGAAGTATAGCATCCATGACTGAGAGCAATTGATCAGATTAGAACCCTTGAAGTCAGAACCATGAACTTCACCATATGCAGCTTCACTCCCTGTCAACCTCGCCAACTTTAAACAGCAGCAGAATACCCATGAAGAGGTCTATTGGTGCAGCTGGTGTGACGCTGCCTCTGAACCAGAGGCTCCGGGTTCAAGTCCCACCCCAGGATTTGATAACCAAGGAAGCTGCGTTCGTAACATGGCCAAACAGGTTGATTATCAGCCTGCAAATCCTTCCAACACACGCTGAAGGCAGGGGTAAGAGTGGGAGAGATTCCCGGTCATCCATATGATGGAAAGAAAGTTGCAGCCTCTGAGTCACTGTCCATAGTTCCAGACTACAACATGCATATATGTGTCAACTCCCTGAGTGAACTGTCAACACACCATCACCAGAAAACTCAGAGCCCTTCTACAACCTGAGTCAGTAGAAGTCAATCAGCAACTCACCTGTTGATGTTAAATGTATCAGTTGAGGTCAAATACATATAGGTGGAGAACATTGGTTGGCTGGTTACTTGAGCACATATAAAGAGACACTGACTGATACAAGAGTTGAGTGGAGATACCCGTAACATTTTACTCTATTAATAAATCTTTTCCAATTAAAGGCTGGCTTTAGTTTCTTCCTTCACCAACTGGCTAACAGGAACATAATAGATAATCCCTTTAAACAGCGCTGGTATTTAGGCGTGCTTCAGAGAGGATGTTAGCTGGAGCATTGAGATCAAAAATGGCTGGTCTGGCATCAAATCATCATTACACTCTGACTGGCATCACGATCTACCTACTCCACAGGCATCCTCTTACTGCCTGTGTAATGCCCTCACCAAAATGGCACCCATGGCACCAAAGCAATGGAGCCGAGTTTTGAAGCTATTGATGTGATTTGCTGAAACAACTATCATTAAATTTCAGTCTAAATGAGTCCACAGGGCCAACCATCAAACATTGTTAGTGAAGGCATAAATGTTTCCCCAATTTCTAACATTGCTATTTTACGCAATAATAGCACTGGCATAACTAAATAACTGAATGGGTTCCAAAATTTTTAAAAATGCATCTTTAGGCGATGAAAACTTCTTAAAAAAAAACAGATGTCATTAATTCAGTGACCACATTATCAGCATTCTTACCCTTCACCATGTAACACAATCCTGTTTGGAAAGACAGGATTTTAGTTGCTCAGCCCTTTTAAAATAAGCACTGTTGCTTCCTAGCCCAATCTCATTGGAATAGGGGGAGGTCATTCAGCACTTCTAGCTTGTTCTGCCACCATTAAATTAGGTCATGCCGATCTGTAACTCAACTCCAGCTACCCACCTTCATTCCTGATCCATTAAATACCCTTACCTAACAAAAAACTACCAGTCTCGGTTTTGAACTTTTCAATTGACTCCCAGCTTGAACAGCTTTCTGGCGGGGACAGAGTTCCAGATTTCCATTATCCTATGTGTGAAGAAGTGCTTCCTGACATCGCCCCTGAACAGCCTTGCTTTAAATTTTAATGCTATTGCCCCCTTGTTCTGACTTCCACACCAGAGAAAATAACTTGTCTCTTATTGACCCTATCAACTCCTATAATCCTCTTGTCAGCATCAGGAACACACAGCCTGAAAAGAGCATGGAAGCTGATTCCATAAATAGTTTTAAAAGGGAGTCTTGAGGCTAAGGAACTTATGGGGTTACAAACAAAAAGTTGGGTTGTGAGACAAAGCATGACTGCTCCTTCGAACAGGTAGCACAGGCAAGATGGGCTGAATGACCCCCTTCTGTTCTGTCTATGATTCTTTAATTAAACAACTCAATTAGATCGTCCTTTAAGATTCTATACTCAAGGGAATGCACACAACAGTGTATACCTACATATATTTCAGAAAATGTTTTGTTAAATTACTTAGTCCCATTTTGTGTTTGAGAAATATTCATTACCCCTTCAAGGGCTTTCTGTTTTATTCTTTTGAAGTAGTTTGACCTGGGGTTCAGTTTGTACAGTACAATCAACGGATGTGCCCGCTTGTTACCATAGAGATGACAAATGAGTCAGGCTCCTTGACTAGGAGACTCCAATTTCATACAGACTGTCCAAATTTCTTTCAATATACACCAAAACAAACAAGACAAATTAAGGTCACATTAAATCCTCCAAGTTTTTGCTGGCACAAACTTAAGATGAACTTCACTAATGCCTTGTATTAAACTAGATGTGCCTGGTTATCAACAGTATTCACATTGTGTGTTAGGCACAGATGTTCTGCGAAGAGTGGTGATGAGGACAAAGTACAGCCTGGCAACCCTTACTGCACCCCAACAGAGAGGTAATGGTTTGCTAGCGGCTTGTGTCAGCCATGGTTCAGTTGGTAGGACTCTCACCTCTGAGATACAAGGTTGTGTGTTCATATCCCACTCGTGGGCACAAAATGAAGACTTACTGACTCCCCTGTGGAGGACTGAGAGAGTGCTGCTTGATTGGAGATGTCACCTTTCTTGGTTAGACCAAGGGACCATCCATCATGCATCAGAAAACCTCAGGTACCTGTCCAACTCCCTTGTTCAGAGGGCATTTAAGAGTCAAACACTTTGCTGTGGGTCTGGAGTCACATGTAGGCCAGGTAAGAACAGCAGATTTCCTTCCCTAAAGGGCATTAGTGAACCAGATGGGTTTTCACAACAATGTCGTTGTTATCATCAGATTTTTATTAAATTCAAATTTCACCATCTGTTGTGGCGGGATTCAAATCCAGGTTCCCCGCAGCATTACCTGGGTCTCTGGACTACCAGTCCAGTGACAATACCACTTTGCCACTGCCTACCGGTGCTTATTTTAAAAGAGTTGAGCAACTAAAATTCTGTCTTTCCAAACAGGATTGTGTTACACAGTGAAGGTTATAATAAGAAGTGAAGAAGAAGAAGAAAATAGATTACCTGGTCATTATGATGGTGCTGTTTATGGGAGTTTGCTGGATGCAAATTGGCTGCTGTGTTTCCTACATTTCAGAAGCATGTCATTGGCTACAAGCACTTTGGGATGTCTGGTGGTCGAGAAAGGAGCTATATAGATGTGAGGGGGACAGGGAGAGGTCCCAAACAGGAGGTACAGGACAGGGAGAAGTGCAAAAAGGAAGTTCCAAGTGAGGGAAGAAGACAGGGGTCAGAAACAGGAACCAATAAAGTTAAGAAAAGGAGAAACAGGCTCTAATTAGAGAAAGGGCTGCAGGGAGTAGACCTTAAGCAGAATGGGCTCAGAAGAAGCTCTAGTGTTCAAAGAGAACTCAAAAGAAGCCCAGAAGTCCTGAGAAGACAACCAAAAGTTAGTAACTCCATGCTGTGGGGCTTTGGGGCAAAGGTACACCTTTCGAGAAGTAGTGTTCTGCTTGGCACAGCCGTAGAGGTGAAATTGTGCTTGTAAGTTGATGCCTGAGGGCATTTATTGTGTAGTGTGGCATGTTTGACCATAGTTTGCTGGCTAATTCACAAGTACATCATACTTACACTGAACAAATTGCTGGCATACAGTATCTGATATACACAGCCATGAATAAGTTCTTGAAGAAGAGAAGTGAAGAATCCCGCTCTGATTCAAATGTGGCTGAAACAGCAGAACCACAAGAGAAAACAGTGACAGAACAGCAACAGCTACTTGGCCTTTGGCTGATGCCTCTTGCCCTGTCCCAGAATGCCTAATTTGCAGGGAGAAGATCTCAAACACTGCAATGGTACCAAGCTGAGGCACGATTTGAACACAGAACGCTGTTTGCTCTCCAGCAAGGATATACAACACTTCAAGCGCCTGAGTGAACAAAACATAAAGCAAAATCAGCATATGCTGCAGTGTGTGTGGGTCTCAGATAATGCACAGGAGGCAACTTACCTGCTGGCTGAGCTCGTAGCGAAATGGAAGATGCCATACACCATTGCCGAAACCCTGGGTAGAATCTTCGGGTCGGAGTGCGGGGGCGGGCCCCACTCGCCGACACGTAAAATGACACATGGTGACGTCGGGTGTGTGTCCCTAAGTCACCGCGCGTCATTCTGATCCTCAGTTCAGCGGAGTCGGCTGCGCGCCCACCCATCTGTCAAAGGCCTATTGAGGCCATTTAAACAGCAATTAAAATAATTACAGAGATGCCCATCCAACCTTAAGGTCGGCGGGCAGGCGAAGAGCCCAGGCGGCCTTCACATTTATCATGAAACCTCATCCACGGGCAGGATGAGGTTTCATGAAGTGTTTTTAAATTGAATGAAAGTTTTTATTAAAGTTCATTGACAGGTTCCAGTTCATGTGACACCGTCACATGAGGGGACATGTCTTAAAATTGTTTTTTCTGTATTAAAATTTTTAAACATTAAACTAATCTCCCTGTGGCAGCTCTGTGCTTCAGGGAGATTTCTGGGTTCTTTCTTGCGCATGCCCGAAAGAGCGCACTCCCCGACTCCCCCCACCTGCACAGGGAGCGATCAACGCTTCCTGGTGCGCATCACGCTGGGCGGGCCTTAATTGGCCCGCCGACGTAAAATGGCAGCGCGCAGCCAAGAAAATTTCCCCCCTCTAATTCTACCAGTAAGCAAACATATTGTGAGAGTAATGTTAGGAGTTGATGCTGCCAAAGAAATCGACAAAGTTCGTCCTCCTGATAATACAATCAAATTGCTTATTGATGAGATGCCGGTTGATATTGAATAGGTTCTTCAAGAGTAATTAGAAATGAGTGGAAAATTTGCCTTGCAGATTGATGACTCCACAGATATTAGCGGACACTGTCAGCTCTTAGCCAATGTCAGGTATGTTGATGGGGATTCTATCAAAGAGGATTTCTCCTTTTGCCAAGAATTGCCCGGTCATGTGACTGAGGAGGACAACTGTAATGCTGGAACTGTATAAAATGCTGGTTAGGCTACCACTGGAACTTTGTGCACAGTTCTGGTCACCACGTAATTGCTCTGGAGACGGTATAGAGGAGATTTACAAGAATGTTGCCAGGTCCCGAAAATTGCAGCTATGACAAAAGATTGGATAGGCTGGGGTTGTTTTCCTTGGGACAGAGGAGGCTGAGGGGTGATCTGAATGAGGTGTACAAGACTATGAGGGGCCTGGATAGAGGAGACAGGAATGCCCTGTTTCCCCTAGCAGAGAGGTTAATTATCAGGGGACACAGATTTAAGTGATTGGTAGAAGGATTAGAGGGGACATGAGGAAAAACTTGTTCACCCAGAGGGTGGTGGGTGTTTGGAATCTACTGCCTGGTTTGGTGGTGGAGGCAGAAACCCTCAACTCATTTAAAAGACTCCAGGATCTGCATCTAAAGTGCTGTAACCTGCAAGGCTACAGACCCAGGGCTAGAAAGTGGGATTAAAATGGGTGGCTAGTATTTTATTTTTTATTTTTGGCCAGTGCAGACATGATGGGATGAATGGCCTCTTTCTGTGCCATAACTTTTCTATGGCTCTTATCTGGAGGAAAACAACCTTAACTGGACCAAGTGCAACAGCATCTGCACTAGCGGAGCAGCTCCCATGACAGGAAGAGTCGAAGGAACCATGAGTAAGGTGGAACAACAGAGTCCTGACATCCAGCTCAGCCATTGTGTCCTGCACTGTGAAGCCCTTGTTGCTAAAGCAATGCCACCTGAGTTAACTACAGTATTAGACCAAACTGGTGAATTATGCAAAATCACCTCCTTTGAAATCATGCTCGTTTACTATTTTGTGTGAAGAGATGGGAGCTGAGTACCAGGGTTTACTGCTGCACACAGGAGTGCGATGGTTGTCTCGGGGGAAGGTCCTCTCCCGTGTTTATGAGCTGTGTACCGTGCTAAAAGAGTTTCTGGCTCTGCATAAATTGCCACACAAAGGTTTAATATGTGTTGATTCTTGGTGTGCCAAGCTTGCTTATCTTTCAGATATATTTAGCCATCTGAATGAGCTGAATGATAAAATGCCAGGGAAAAATGAGAACATCCTGACTGCCACACATAAACTTCAAGGCTTCAGGTCAGAACTGACCCTTTGGCAGGAAAAATTAACAGGTGGGTCAACTGAGATGTTCAAACTGGCATCAGTGAATCCTGCTGGCAAAACCTCATCTCCACACATCTTAAAACACTACCAGAGCCGTTTGAATGCTACACTCCCTCCACAAGTATGGAAGATTTTGATTGGGTAACATAATCCATTTAGTTCACTTTCTTTTGAATCATCAAAGAAATGATCATAAAAAGAACAAGAGGAATTTGCAGAGCTCTGGATGGACCGTACACTGAAACTGAAGCTTACAGAGAGGCCTCTGGATATGCTTAGGTTGCTTGCGGGATAAGAATACCCATGTGTTTCAGATCATGCTGCAGCAGTACTCTAATGTTCCCCCACAACCTATCTGTGTGAGTTGGCGTTCTCAACACTGGCTTATGTAAAAAAAAACAAAAGGAGGCAGCACCTGTCAGTGGAGCAAGACCTGCGAGTTGCCCTGTCATCAGTTCCTCCCCAGATCAAGAGACTCTGCTCACAGGGGCAGGCCCAGGTGTCACACTAACATTGTCGATAAGATTCTGCTCACAGTATTTCCTTCATTTGTGTTTTGCTCTGATTCCATATACTTTTAATTTTAATTTCTTGTTAATGAACGAGAAGAAGCTGAACTTTTCTCATCACGTTGTGAGTATAAACTTTCACACTGAGGAATGCAGACTTTAAAAAAAACCGAGAACAATTGAAATCTTTAATGGGAAACACTTATAAAATGTGTACATTTTCTGTAAAAAGTATTGTATTTAACATGCAACTGGTGATAAGACTTTCATTGTAAACTGTTTAAACTAATGAAAATTGTATTAGAAGATGGTTTGACATGTTTTTAAGAGGTTTTAGAGATAAAAGGCTTTTGCTAGAGGGCAGTTCAGTTGGAGAAAATAGGAGATGTGCCTCAAATGTTTTTATTGTATAACGATGTGCCATGTCATAAAAAAGCTTGGGAACCACTTCCCTCCAGAGATGTCAGCACAATTGGAGAGAGGGGAGAGGTGAGGGAGAAGGCGCAAACCAGCCCAAGACTTCTCTCACAGCCCTTTGGTATACACGTCAAATCTTCATGGACCTCTCACTGGACATCCAGCATCTTATGCCTTACCGACAACTCCAGAGGCTCAAGATCCGATTCAGAACAAGCCTCTGGATCACCCTGGACAATCCTCCACCTACCCGAGGCCTGTTCCACCACACTCTCTGGCAGTGCACGTGTGAATGTGAAGTGCACTCACCAGTGTGTGCGCGTAACCTCTCTCCGACGCACTAGTTCCTGCCGAGGCGCCAGTATCTGCGATGATTCTTGGTGCTGAGAGCAGATGTGGCGCTGCATCCTCCGAGGGTTCTTCCTCGTCCTCGGAGGGGAGTGGCAGAGGATGGGCGGAAGGGGCTTCTCCTGTGACAAAGAGACATAAGTAAGGGGGTTAGTAGACAACTAAAATTGCCAAACCAGTGCTATTACAAGATGCTTATCAATTGTTCTATTGTCCAATATGAGTGATGAGTCTTTGCAGACATTATGTGCACTTGATTAAGCATCTGAAGATTCTCATGCGTCTCAGCAGAGTCTTCTAAAGTGGCAGACCGCTCAAGGTCTCAGCCGCACAGAGGACGCCCGCTGAGGTCACCCAGGGCAAGGGAGGTGTCAGATCAGCCGCCTCTCTCCAGTGCAGCAGCAAGAGAGCGGGGAGCACTGTGCTGGAACATACATCAACGCTTTAGAAAAGATCCACATTCAACACAAAGAGAGACACAAGGGTGACTTGCTTATTGTTTGTTGTTAATAATCCTTTCATGTTTGCAAATAAACACACAGCTGACATACCCTCATGCTGATGTTTTAATTAGGTACTGCGGCTGTGGCACTTGGACCTGGAGGTTGAGGAGAGCTTGAGAATGTTGAAGGAGGGCAGGAGGAATCATGTGTTCATCCAGGGAAATGGATACTGTGTGGATATGACAGTGACAGGACTCACTCATGACACATGGGCAAAGGATTGTCCAGGTGGCTTCCAAGCATTTCTGACCCAGTGGCATTACAGACTATAGAAACCCCTGGTGTATTAAGGCATCCCTGGTGTCACGGCCATCCATAAGATCATGGCCAGGGCCTTCAACCTGAATGTCACTGTGTTCTCTCACCTCATACTTGCACTCCTCCTCCCCCAAGGACCGGCCTCTATCTGGCGTGCCCTCATCCTCCAGAGCATCCTCCCTTTGGATAGTGAGGTTATGGAGTGCACAGCAAACCATGGCCATCAGGGGCACACGTGAGGGGGAGTACTGCAATGCCCCTCCAGATCTGTCCAGACATCTGAACCTCACTCCACTATGACCCTGGTGCTTGGGTGTCTCTTATTGTTTCTCCTTTCTGCCTCAGTTCTGGGCACCCTCACAGGCCTCATCAGCCATTCCTTCAATGCATACCCCTTGTCACCATCCCTCCAAGGAATCTGGACCACTGAGGAGGTCTGGCACTTGTGAGTTCTCAAGGATGAAGGAGTTGTGCCTGCTGCCCGGGTACAGCTGCATGATCTGCATTGATGGTCACAGGCCAGCTGGACATTTACCAAGTGGAAGCCCTTCCTGTTGATGAAGGTGCAGGGCTGTCCAGCAGGAGCCTTTATGGCGACATGCATATAATCAATGGCTCCCAGCGCCCTGGGGAAACCTGCAATCACCGCGAATCCTCAAGCTTTATTTAGTTGACCCGGGACATCCTGTGCGAAGAAGATGTAACTCCCTGCCCTCCAGAACATTACATCAGTTTACACAATGGCATGCAACAGGCTGTGTGATGCCACTTAGGTCTCCACAGGCTGCCTAGAAGGAGCCTGTCATAAAGAAGTTGAACACGACAGTAACCTTCAAAGCCACAGACATTGGGTGCTCCTGCTATGCAGTTGGAGGAGATCTCCGCTGCGTGCATGTCACAGAGTGATGTGACTGTGGCTCTTGATAGGCTGAGCCTTCTCCTGCATGGAGTCTCTGACAGTAGCAGATGGCTCAATTGCTGCCTGTAGTCTCTAGTGGCTGCATTAGACCTTCTGCACCTCTGTTGAGGGTTTCTGGGTGGCTCCTGACCCTCAGGCTCTGATGCTGCTCTGTCCCCTTAATGCACCTGGACCTCCTGCTGTGCCCTCCTTCCTCTCACTTGCCTTCTCCTCCTCCTCTCCTCCTCACTGCCAATGAAACCACAACCACAACCTGTGTCTGCCAATGAAACCACAAACCCCATCTGTCAATGTAGCCCTGTGAGATGGGCAGGGACAAAACCTTGCACTCAGCAGAGCACTCTGCAATGGAGAAAAGGCCTCTATCTCAAATGATTTCAGAATGCTTAGCGTGCTCATTCAAAAGAGCACTCCCTGCAGCCACTGATGTACTAACTGCCAAATTGAGACTCTGTGCTCAGCTGCAGCTTTTAAACCCACCCTAACAAGCCTACCCATGATAAAATGGATTCCCCACATGGCATGACTCTGAATCTAAAGGTGTATCGTTGCCTTCAGAGCATATTATTGCAGTCAATTGGGTCATTAACAACTTTAATTACATATTTAATTGAGATCACCATGGTGGAGATGGGGCTCCGACTTTTAAGCCCACCCTCAGGGTGTATTATTCAAAACCGGAGTGATGATGTCAGGAATGCCACCTAACGTCATCATGTCCAATAATACGCCTCCCGATGTGGAAATTGCTCCCATTTTGGGAGAGTGTTATTCATTCCAAAGAGCGGAAAAGCTAGGAGAGTTGCATATATCTTTTCTGTTTCAAACACTAATACAATTTGCACACAGAAAAGGAATTGCTAAACACTTATCATAAAGTTAGCACCTCTGCAATCAAAATATCTTCAATGCTTACGGTGAAATTCAAATTAATTTCCTGGGCATCATAAATATAAAATAACGGTTATCCAGCTATAAATTGTATTTGGAATATCCGCCACATCATTTATAGACAAGAGAGAGTGTCTCCTCGTGATAAATTCCCTGCTATAACCACTTGATGTGCTCCAGTAATTGCATTGCATAAAACTGGATTTCTTTAATGTAGTTTAAAAAAAAATCATGTCATAAAAACCACAACCTATGAACTTGAACTTTAGCGCATTCCCTGTTGTTGTGCGAAAGATAATGGTTAGTAAAATGTCAGTGCCAAGCTAAAATTGATGAATGCCAGAGCAGCATCTGAAGCGGGCTTCTTCAGTAAAAGCCTCCAATGTAACTTTGGAATTTTTTTATTGTACATGTGCAGATCTTTTGACCATGAAATAAAGAGATAATCGCTAACTCTTTGACAAGTGCATCGGGATTCTTTTATTGAACATAATTCTTTGGGTTTAACACAACTACCTTCTTTTTCTGGATGTTAAAGCACAAGTTAAGTAGTTGTCTTTTTCCCTGCAAGTTGTTGTTAAAATATGGAATAAATTATTGCTAGTGGGCATTGAAGCTAAAATGATTAAGGACTAAAAAAGAAAGAGTTGCATTTCTGTAGCGCCTTTCAAAACCTCATAATGTCCCAAAGCACTTTACAGCCAATGAATTAGTATTTGAAGTGTAGGCACTATTGTAATGTGGAAAATGTGGCAGGCAGTTCATCAAGGTTCCCACAAACAGCAATGTGATAATGACCAGATCATTTATTTTTAGAGGTGTTGACTGAAGGGTAAATATTGCCCAGGAGCCCAGAGAACCTGCTCTTCTTCGAAATTGTGCTGCAGGATTTTTTTTTGCATCCATCTGAGAGTGCAGAGGGGCCTTAGTTTAATAACTCATCCAAAAACAGCACCTCCACCAGTACTGAACTCCCACTCTACTGCACTGAAATGTCAGCTGCGATTTTACACTCAAGTTGCTAGCGCGGAGCTTGGGGCCATAACTCAGAGGCGAGAGAGCTACCCACTGAGTCATGGCTGACATATATTTTAATTAGCTAGTAAGTAGAGTCAAGGGCACCATTTTATCATTTTGGGCCAGCAAAAGATGCATAATCTTGATAATGACATTGAAAATTATATTACCACATTCTTACGGGTACATTACACACCATCTGTTCTTCAGGTAATTCAAAATGGCAGATGAAAATTGAAATATTATAATTAAAGTTTGTTGTGTGGCGCAATGTTTTATAAACATTATACACAGCAACTAATCTTTATCCCTTTAATGGGTTAAATAAACTGTGAGTTAATTCACTTGGGGTACTAACATCACATTAACAAATAAACTTTGAATTTGAGAAATTGACATTTTCACATTGACATTTCACATTCTGTGTCATTACTATAACAGAGCAATTTCTACAAAAAGGCTCACAACATGTCATGCGGTTAGATCTTCATATAGCTTTTATTGTTTGTGGATGGGCAACAAGGACAGTAGTGGATTTAAAGAAGATGAACAGAATGGCTACATGCAAATGCATTAAAATCCTGTCCCAGAACTTGAGCATCTAATCTAGGCTGACAATTCTGTGCTGTACTGAGGGAAGGCTTACGTATTCACAAGTGCAATCTTTCAGATGAGACATCAAACTAAGAACATGACAGGTGGGCTTTGAAGACCCAATGAGGCAATGTGAAGAGCAGTGGAGCTCTCCCAGTGCCCTGTCCAACATTCAGCCCACAGCCAATACCAATAAAACAGACCACTTGGTCATTTTTCTCATTGTTGTTTGTGGCAGCTTGCTGTGCGCAAATTGGGCGCTACGTTTCTTACATCACAACATCAAAATTAATTGGCTGTAAAGTGTTTTGGGACATCCTGAGAATGTGAAATGCACTATAAAAATACTAATCTTTCTTTAGTGCATCTCTTGGTTCATCCATCCATTCAAGCAGTTATCGATTTTATTATTGGTTACAAAAGATAAATTATCGACCTGAGATTGGTTCTATATCAAAACAAGCCTAAAGTCAGTGACAGATATCATATTAATTCTAAGATTAGCCATTACGTTGTATAATTAAACAAAAAATATTGTTTCATTGTATCGATGAGTGTAAAATAGTTGGCGTTACATTAGCATGAATTAAACTTTATGGGCTGAATTTTCACAGAGTTGGGGAGACACCACGGAACTTTAAAAATGGCAGCAGGCAACCAATTCCTGACCCCAATCCTGGCATTCCCATTTTATGTCAGCACAGGATAGGGTGTGAGGGCTCAGCCTGCTCTCCCAACCTGGCCGGTTGCATGGCAGGGATGGGCATCTCCTAGACCTTTGTAATTTTCATGAAGTTGGGCCAGGTTCACAGATCTGCAGAGGGTTCACGAACCATAGCCTGGATGAGGGAACCTTTTGAAAGCTAAGTTCAAATGGTCTTAACCATGCCCCCTATACCAAGATATGCCCCTTCACCCACCAACTGTCACCCCTCATACCCACCATGCCAACCTGACCTGGAGGCAGTCAGCAGCATCAAGAAGAGCGAGTGAAAAGAGGACCCAGAGACAGTCAGTAGCATCTAGAAGAGCGAGTGAACAGGGGACTCAGAGACAGTCAGTGGCATCCAGAAGAACGCGTGAAAAGAGGACCCAGGGACAGTCAGTGGCATCCAGAAGAGCGAGTGAAAAGAGGACCCAGAGACAGTCAGTGGCATCCAGAAGAGCAAGTGAACAGGGGACTCAGAGACAGTCAGTAGCATCTAGTATAGTGAGTGAAAAGAGGACCCAGAGACAATCAGCAGTATCAAGAAGAGCGAATACAAGGGGTAACGGGAGGAAATTAGAAATTGGTGACCCATTTCACTGTTGAATGTGGATTATGAGATCCTGTCCAAAGTCATTGCCAATCAGGTCAGATCTGCTCTGGAATTGGTGATCCACCCTGGCCAGACCTGCACTCTACCCGGCAGGAAGATCTCTGGCAGCCTTGTGCTACTCAGGAAGACGATTGTCTATGTGCAGGACAGGGGTGTGGACACCTGCCTCATTAGCCTGGATCAGGAGAAGGCCTTTGACAGAGTATCGCACACCTATATGGTGGATGTGCTCTCCAAAATGGGTTTTGGGGAGGGAATCCGCAACTGGATCCAACTGCTCTACACTAACATCAGTAGCGCAGTCTCAATCAATGGGTGGGAATCAGATAGCTTTCCTATTAAATCTGGAGTCAGGCAGGGCTGCCCTCTCTCCCCTGTCTTGTTTGTGTGTTGCATAGAACCCTTAGCTGAGTCCATCAGGAAGGATCCGGGCATAAGAACAGGGACAATCCCAGGCAGTGGAGGCACTCAGGTCAAAGCATCCCTGTACATGGACGATGTCACCGTCTTCTGCTCGGATCCGCTGTCGGTGCGCAGACTGATCCACATCTGCGACCAGTTCAAACTGGCCTCAGGAGCCAAGGTAAATCGTGGGAAGAGCGAGGCCATGTTCTTTGGGAACTGGGCTGACCGATCCTTTGTGCCCTTCACTGTCAGGGCTGACGGCCTGAAGGTGCTGGGGATATCGTTTGGAGGGACCAGGGCATGCATTAGAAACTGGAAAGAGCGAGTGGCTATGGTGGAAAGAAAACTGGGCATGTGGGAGCGACGCTCCCTCTCCATTGCGGGTAAGAACCTGGTCATCAGGTGTGTGGCACTCTCATTGTTGCTGTACATGGCGCAGGTCTGGCCCATTCCAGACTCTTGCACGATGGCGATCACCCAAGCCATCTTTCGCTTTATCTGAAGGTTGAAAATGGATCTTGTTCACAGGGAGATGATGTACAAGCCTCTAGATAAAGGGGGGAAAAAACATGCCCAACATCACCCTCATCCTGATGGCCACCTTTGTGTGCGGCTGCATCAAGCTGTGAGTGGACCCTCAGTACGCAAACACCAAGTGTCACTACGTGCTGAGGTTCTACCTGTCCCCGGTGTTGCAAAGGATGGGTCTGGCCACGCTGCCGTGGAACACTCCAAGTAGTGGGACCATGCCGTACCACCTGTCCCTCGTGGAAACATTTAAGCAGAGAAACGCCCTTGATCTCAAGTCCATCAGGCAGTGGTCGGCACATAAACTCCTAGAGGCCCTACGGGAAAAGGAGATGGTGGATCCTGTCGGATGGTTCCCCGAGCAGACTGTCAAAGTCATTTGGCAGAATGCCTCATCACCAGAACTTTCCAACAAGCACCAAGATGTAGCTTGGCTGGTGGTGATAAAGGCCCTCCCCGTCAGATCCTTCCAACATGCCAGGAGTCTCACCCCCTCTGCACGTTGCCCTCGAGGTGGCTGTGGTGGGGACGAGACCGTTGTTCACCTCCTTGTGGATTGTGCCTTTGCAAAGAAGGTCTGGAGAGAGATGCAGTGGTTTCTGTCGAGGTTCATTCCGAGCATTTCTGTGACACAGGACTCTGTGCTCTATGGGCTGTTCCCAGGGACAGACACCGAGACAAACATCAACTGCAGCTGGAGGATCATCAACTCGGTGAAAGACGCCCTTTGGTCTGCCTGAAACTTGTTGGTCTTCCAGCGCAAAGAGTTGTCCCCGACTGAGTGTTGCAGACTGGCACATTCCAAAGTCCAGGACTACGTGCTGAGGGAAGCACTAAAGCTTGGGGCAGCCGCCGCAAAGGCGCAATGGGGAAAGGTCGCTGTCTAAGACCTTTCTGCCATAGTGCACCGAGGGACTGGGAAAGGTATAGATCCCTCGGGCTGTACAGCTCACAATGAATGTGTGCATTGAATACTAATTGTATTATAATTGTATTGAAGCACCTCAGAGTGCAACATGATGTATGTTGATAACTCCAATACCATTGCACTGTCTGACTGTCTGTAATGACCATACTGAAATGACTCTAATATTCATTGATTGTATTGTGATCCATGTTTAAAAGTTGAATCTAACTGCACTTTTTGTGATGGCGATTTAGAAATGTTTTGTAATGTTCTTCCAGATATTTTATGAATAAAGTATATTTTTCAACAAAAAAAAATCTGGGAGAGCGAATGAAAATGGGAACCAGAGGCAGTCAGCAGCATCTAGAGTGAAAAGAGGACCGAGTCAATTAGCAGCATCTAGAAGGGGGAGTGAAAAGGGGCCCTAGAGACAATCAGCTGTGCCTAGAAGAGTGAGTGAAAAGAGGGCTCAGAGACAGTCAGAAGAATCTAGAAGAGCGAATGAAATGAGGACCCAGAGACAGTCAGAAGAATCTAGAAGAGTGAGTGAAACGAGGACTCAGAGACAGTCAGAAGAATCTAGAAGAGCGAGTGAAATGGGGACCCAGAGACAGTCAACAGCATCTCGAACAGTGAGTGAAAAGGGGAGCCAACGACAGTCAGCAGCATCTAGAAGAGCGAGTGAAGAGGGGACTCAGAGACAGTCAGTAGCGTCTAGTTATAGCGAGTGAAAAGAGGAGCCAGAGACACTCAGAAGAATCTACAAGAGTGAACTAAAAAAGGACCCAGAGCAGCCAGCAACATCTAGAAGAGCGAATGAAAAGAGGACCCAGAGTCAGTCAGCAGCATCTAGAGTGAAAAGAGGACCCAGAGACAGTCAGCAGCATCTAGAGTGAAAAGATTTGCCAGAGACAGTCAGCAGCATCTAGAGTGAAAAGAGGACCCAGTGTCAGTCAGCAGCATCTAGAGTGAAAAGTGGACCCAGAGACAGTCAGCAGCATTTAGATGAGTCTCTAGGATACAGCATTCATGTCCAGCTGAGAAGAATTGGAGAGGGATGCACACTCTGACATGAGATCTCCACTGCTGTCCCTGTCTCCACACTCATGAATTGTGAGTCACCAATTAAAAACCCAACCGTCTGTCTGGAAGGTCCCACCAACCTATGAGTATCTCCACTGGCGCATGGTAAGCATGAGTCCTGCGATGGTGCACCCTCGGAACAACTCGGCTCCTCTGGGGCTTTGCCATTCCTGAGGTTCACAAACTGCAAGGTAAATCTGTTGCAATTTATCATTCTGGAGGTGGTTGTATTTTACTTGCTGCTGCAGTTACATCAACACGACTGAGTAAAGTGTGACATGTGTGTGCGTTATATTTCATTTTGTCACTAGGTAGCTGGGATGTTCCCATGTCTGTATTTCCAATGGCCAGGGACATCTCCAGGCCTTCTTCCTCTGCAGTTGTTGGTTGTGACATCTGTGGAGGGCCACTTCCCATTCGCTCTCTCTCTCCATGATGTTCAGTACTCTCTTCTGCCGCAATGGGATTAACTAAATGGGATTAATTAAGGACCTCATCGTGAAGACATCCCTAAGCAGCAGCGACTATAATATGACTGAATTTTACACTCAGTTTGAGGGAGACAGGAGTGGGTCCAAGACTATTGGTGGAATTTTCCATGTCCGCTAGCGCGTGCATGTTCGACAGCATGAGCGGACAATATGGCAGGAAGGACAAATATTGGTTTCAGGACGTCATGAAACCAGTTTCCCATCGTCCGCCCAGGCTGCATTTCCCGCCATTGGACGTTGGGAACTTCATTGTAATAAATCTGCATATCAATATAAAGCCAGCCTGCCGGAATCATCCCCCTGCGCTGGATCGCCCACCCAGGTCAGCAGGAAAATACACCAGTGCAGGTCACGTCTTGACAAGTGTGACATGCAGAAGTCGAGACTTACCGCCAGGCCCTTGCTCACACTGCAGACATCCGAGGAGCAGAAGATGCTGGAGACCGACAGCAACACCACACTAGTGGAAAGTCCATCACATGCTGGGTGGATTCTCGTGGATGTGGCTCTGCTGCGAAGCAGCTCACGGAAGTTAGAAAGTCACCGTTGAGGATCTGCTCACAACGGATGATGGTCGAATGGTTGGAGAAAAAGGTCCAACTGTCTTTGGGAGAGGACGGCGGGGGGGTGGGAGAGGAAGGTTTAGGATCGACTGGGAGAGGAAGACATGTCCGGGAGGGTGGGGATGGTTGAGGGGGAGGGGGAAACGAAGGTGTCAGAGGGGTAAGGTTGGGAGGGGGAGAATGAAGGTGTCAAGGAAGGGGCAGGGAGTACAGGGGGGAGGAGGGGGTAACAGGGGAGAAGACGACAACTGGGAAGGTAGGTGTATCGGGGGGTGGAAGGTGTAAGGGAAGGAGTTTGAAGGGGGAAAGGAGTGCAGAGAGGGGAGGAGTCTGGGGGGAGGAAGGAGTTTGGAGAGGCGAGGGAGTAAGGGTGGAGGAAGAAGTAAGGGTGCCTGAAAGAGTCAGGAAGGGGGAAGGGCTGAGGACGGGGGTGAATCAAGGGGGTTGTGGAAGGACTAAGGAGGTAGTCCCGGCTGGGGGGGGGCAGAAGGGGTTCTAAGAGGGAAAGGGTTTCCAAGCGGGGAAGGGGTTCCGGGGGGGAATGGGGTTTTGCAGGGTGGGGGGAGGCAGTTCCAAGGGTGAAGAGATCTGGAGGGGGGATGTCCAGGTGAATGTGCAAGGGAGGGCTCTGATGAGTCCATGACTGCCTCCTGGGGGGCGAACTGAGGGTGGGCGTGGTACGACGGAATGGTGGGAATGATTGAGGGCAGAGTGAGGTGGTAGGGTGGAAGGGCGAGGGTTCGACGGTAGCAGTAGAGGGGACAGCTAGGGTGGTTGGTGGGGGGTCGGAAGCAGATACGGACCCTGGGTTGGGAATATAAGAAATAGGAGCAGGAGTAGGCCATTCAGCCCCTCAAGCCTGCCCCGCCATTCTATAAGATCATGGCTGATCTGCCCCAGGCCTCAACTCCTCTTTCGTGCCAGCTCCTCATAGCCCTCAACTCCCTGATATTTCAAAAATCTATCCACCTCCTCTTTAAATACTTTCAGTGATCTAGCCTCCACAACTCTCTGAGGTAGAGAATTCCAGACATTCATTACCCTCTGAGAGAAGAAATTCCTTCGCATCTCAGTTTTAAATGAGTGCCCCCTTATTCTGTAACTGTGTCCCCTAGTTCGAGATTCCCCCATTAGTGGAAACATCTTCTCAACATCTACCCTGTCAAGCCCCCTCAGAATCTTGTACGTTTCAATAAGATCACCCCTCAAACTTCTAAACTCTAATGAATAAAGGCCTAACCTGTTTAGCTGTTCTTGATAAGTCAATCAGTTCATCCCAGGAATCAGCCTAGTGAATCTCTTTTGAACTGCCTCCAATGCCAGTATATCCTTTCTTAAATAGAAGGACCAAAACTGTACACAGTACTCCAGGTGCGGCCTCACCAACACCCTGTACAGTTGTAACAAGACTTCCCTATTTTTAAACTCCAACCCCTAGCAATACAGGCCAAAATTCCAAGGAGCACCTGGAGGGGCATCGAGGTGACCCATTTCCCTCTTGCATTGCCACTGTAGGAACTCACCATGGCTCCCACGATGGAGTGCAGGTCTGCACACTTTCTGCTAGACCAGAGTCTCCATGGCATCTGCCAGCCTCCTCATGGAGACCTCCATATGTGCACATGTGGGCACCACTTCATCAGAGAGCAGGCGGACACACTCCTCCAACTCATGAGCCACTCTGTTGAGGGCTTCCAACAGCTCTGCATGATGTTCCCCCACCTTCTGCCGACTCTCCAGAATGAGCTGAAGGCCAAATCCAGAGGCTCGTCATCTGACTTGGATCTTACAGATACCTCTTTTCCAGCAGTCCTCTGAGTGCCGCGGAGTTTGGCCGCACCTGCCTCCTCCTGCTGCGGACACGTTTCTGTGTGGTGACCTCCAGATTATGAGCCAGAGCCTGCTCTAGATCTAGGTCCCACCAAGATGTGTGTCTCTGCGCTGGTGGACAGCGTAGGTAAGCGCTGTGATGGGTCTTGCACGCTGATTATTTCCAGCTCTTCAATGGAGGAGGAGTCCTCTTGGCTGGAGGTGAGGATGTGGATGGAGCTGAGGGACTGGCTGGCTGAGGGTGTCGGTCGCTTGGCAGAGCTCCCTGTGAACCAAATTAGAGATGCTTAGTGTATGGCAGCGGAGTCAAAAGCAGGACAGTACTCACAGTTGTGTTGAGAGAGGGATGATGAGGTGCAGGATCCTCACGAGGGTGTTCACCACCGACCCCACTGTCGCCACAGGCAGGGCCCACGTCCTCACCAGTCTGCGTGATGGCATGCTCCTCAAAGCGTGTGAGGGCCCTAATGTGGGCCACCCCAACCTCGGTCTGGGACCTCTCCCTGCTGCTGTGAGCCAGCTTCTCATGCATGAGATAGAGAGAGTATGAGCAGGACACATGACACTGCATGGAATGTTTGTGTGGTGAGTGGAGCCATGGATGGGATAGGGGTGTGAGCTCCAGAGGATATGAGCCTGATGGAGATGTGTGGGTGTGTGTGTGAGTTAGTGCTGCTGTCCCTTGAGGTGCAAGATCCCTGTGGATGTGTGACGGGTTTGTGAGTGTGTGGGTTGAGAGCGATGAGAAGAGTGACTTACTCTGGCAGAACGGATGAAAACATTCATCCTGTAGCGGCACTGGGTGGCTGTCCTCTTTTGAAGGGCATTAGCGCTGACCACAGCTGTCACAGCCTCCCATGCTGGGTTGGTGATGCAGCTGCCCATCCTGCAGCCAGAGCGGGGGTGTAGAGGACATCACAGCGGGCCCCCATGGCGTTCAAAAGGCACACTAAACCGGGGGTGGGGTGGGGGGGTGGGGGGCTGCAGTCTTTTTTGTCTTTCGGGACATCCTGTCTTCTGTGCAGCAGCCGTGGGCTGGAAGCACTGAGAGGTGTGCGCGCAGCTGTACTTTAAATGTGACGTCCAGCGTGATGAGGGGACGAGGTAAAGGCTTGGCGGGCGAATGAGAGTGCACCCGCCATCAAAATGGCGTGTTTCCTGGGAATGCATAATTAATGCGGCGGGTTCAGGACAATACGGCGTGAGAAGCCGCCATTACGGCTGGCGGGTAAAACGCCTTTTCTCCCCCCTGCTACTGCACTTAGTGCAAATCTGGGACGATTCTGCCCTGTGTTTTTAAACTTAAATAAGGGCAATTATGAAGGCATGAAAGCAGAGCTGGCTAAAGCGAAGAAGGTTAAGGGATAGGTCAATATTGATGCAGTGGCAAACATTTAAGAGGATATTTCAGAACACATAGAATAGATACATTCCAACGAGTAAGAAAAGGCCCAAGGGACGGACACACCATCCGTGGTTAACTGGAGAGGTTAAAGATAACATCAAAATTAAAGAAAAAGTATATAATTGTGTAAAGATAGGTGGAAGGTCAGAAGATTGGACAGACTATAAGGGACCCAAAGGATGACTAAAAGATTAATAAGGAGGGAAAAATTAGAGTATGAGAGAAAGCTAGCCAGAACTATAAAAACAGATAGTAAGAGCTTCTACAAATATTTAAAAAAGAAACCGGTTAACAAAGTGAGCGTTGGTCCTATAGAAAGTGAGTCTGGAGAATTGATCTTTTTTTTATTCATTAATGGGATGTGGGCTTTGCTGGCTAGGCCAGCATTTATTGCCCATCCCTGGTTGCCCTTGAGAAGGTGGTGGTGAGCCGCCTTCTTGAACCGCTGCAGTCCATGTGGTGCAGGTACACCCACAGTGCTGTTAGGAAAACAAAGAAAACAAGGAAATGGCAGATGAATTGAACAGGTATTTTGCATCAGTCTTCACTATAGAAGATACAAGCAACATCCCAGAAGCAGCTATAAACCGAGAAATGGAAGGGAGGGAGGAACTCAGAAAAATTACAATCACCAGAGAAGTGGTACTGAGTAAATTGTTGGAGCTGTGGACTGACAAGTGCCCAGGTCATAATGGACTCCATTCTAGGATCTTAAAAGAAGTGACTAGTGAGATAGTTGATGCATTGGTTTAAATTTTCCGAAACATTATAGATTTAGGGACGGTCGCATTAGTTTGGAAGATAGCAAATGTAACTCCATTATTCAAAAAAGGAAGGAGACAGAAAGCGGGAAACTACAGGTCAGTTAGCTTAACATCTGTCATAGGAAAAATGTTAGAAGCTATTAGAAGCTATAGCAGAGCACTTGGATAAGTTCAAGGTAATCCGGCAGAGTCAACATGGTTTTGTGAAAATAAGATCATGTTTAACCAACTTATTGGAGTTCTTTGAAGAAGTAACATATGCAGTCGATAAAGGGGAACCGGTGGATGTACTGTACTTAGGTTTCCAGAAGGCATTTGATAAAGCACCACATCAAGGGTTATTGCGGAAGATAAGAGCTCATGGTATAGAGGGTAACATATTGGCATGGATAGAAGATTGGCTAGCTAACAGGAAACAAAGACCATAAGACCATAAGAACATAAGACATGGGAGCAGAAATTAGGCCATTCGGCCCATCGAGTCTACTCTGCCATTCAATCATGGCTGATAAGTTTCTCAACCCCATTTTCCCGCCTTCTCCCCATAACCTTTGATCCCCTTACCAATCAAGAACCTATCTATCTCGGTCTTAAATACAATCAATGACCTGGCCTCCACAGCCTTCTGTGGCAATGAATTCCATAGATTCACCACTCTCTGGCTAAAGAAGTTTCTCCTCATCTCTGTTCTAAAAGGTCTTCCCTTTACTCTGAGGCTGTGCCCTCGGGTCCTAGTCTCTCCTATTAATGGAAACATCTTCCCCACATCCACTCTATCCAGGCCTTTCAGTATTCTGTAAGTTTCAATCAGATTCCCCCTCATCCTTCTAAACTCCATCGAGTATAGACCCAGAGTCCTCAAACATTCCTCATATGTTAAGCCTTTCATTCCTGGGATCATTCTCGTGAACCTCCTCTGGACCCTCTCCAGGGCCAACACATCCTTCCTGAGATACGGGGCCCAAAATTGCTCACAATATTCTAAATGTGGTCTGACCAGAGCTTTATAAAGCTTCAGCAGCACATCCCTGCTTTTATATTCTAGTCCTCTCGAAATAAATGCCAACATTGCATTTGCCTTCCTAACTACCGACTCAACCTGCAAGTTAACCTTAAGAGAATCCTGGACTAGGATGCCCAAGTCCCTTTGCACTCCAGATTTCTGAATTCTCTCCCCATTTAGAAAATAATCTATGCCTCTATTCTTCCTACCAAAGTGCATGACCTCACACTTCTCCACTTTGTATTCCATCTGCCACTTCTTTGCCCATTCTCCTAACCTGTCTAAATCCTTCTGCAGCCTCCCCACCTCCTCAATACTACCTGTCCCTCTACCTATCTTTGTATCATCTGCAAACTTAGCCAGAATGCCCTCAGTTCCTTCATCTAGATCATTAATGTATAAAGTGAAAAATTGTGGTCCCAACACTGACCCCTGCGGAACTCCACTAGTCACCGGCCGCCATCCTGAGAAGGAACTCCTTATCCCCACTCTCTGCCTCCTGCCAGACAGCCAATCTTCTATCAATGCTAGTACCTTGCCTCTAAAACCATGGGCTCTTACCGAGCAGCCGCCTGTATGGCACCTTGTCAAAGGCCTTCTGGAAGTCCAAGTAAATAACATCCATTGGCTCTCCTTTATCTAACCTACTCGTTACCTCCTCAAAGAATTCTAACAGATTTGTCAGGCATGACCTCCCCTTGATGAAACCATGCTGACTTTGCCCTATTTTACCATGCACTTTCAAGAATTCTGAAATCTCATCCTTAATAATGGACTCTAAAATCTTACCAACGACCGAGGTCAGGCTAATTGGCCTGTAATTTCCCGTCTTTTGCCTCACTCCCTTCTTAAACAGGGGGATTATATTAGCGATTTTCCAGTCCTCTGGGACCCTCCCTAACTCGAGTGATTCCTGAAAGATCACCACTAACGCCTCCACTATCTCTTCAGTTATCTCCTTCAGAACTCTGGGGTGTAATCCATCTGGTCCAGATGATTTATCCACCTTCAGACCTTTCAGTTTTCCTAGCACCTTCTCCTTGGTAATGGCCACCATACTCACCTCTGCCCCCCGACTCTCTTCAACTTTGGGGATGTTACTCGCATCTTCCACTGTGAAGACTGACGCAAAGTATTTACTTAGTTCCTCTGCCATTTCTTTGTTCCCCACTACTACTTCTCCAGCGTAATTTTCCAGCAGCCCAATATCCACTTTTGCCTCTCTCTTACCCTTTATATCTAAAAAACTCTTGCAATCTTCTTTTATATTACTGGCTAGTTTACCCACATATTTAATCTTCTCCCTCCTTATTTCTTTTTTAGTTGTCCTCTGTTGGTCTTTGTAGGCTTCCCAATCCCCTGGTTTCCCACTGCTCTTTGCCGCATTGTATGCTTTCTCTTTAGCTTTTATGCTGTCCCTGACTTCCCTTGTCAGCCATGGTTGCCTCGTCCTCCCTTTAGTATGCTTCTTCTTCCGAGGGATGAATTTTTGCTGTGTCTCCCAAATTACTCCCAGAAACTCCTGCCATTGTTGTTCCACTGTCTTTCCTGCTAGGCTCATCTCCCAAAAAATTCTGGCCAGCTCCTCCCTCATGCCTCTGTAGTTGCCTTTATTCAACTGTAATACCGTTACACCTGATTCCAGCTTTTTCCTCTCAAATTGCAGGGTAAATTCTATCATATGATGGTCACTTCCTCCTAAGGGTTCCTTCACCTTAAGCTCCCTTATCAAATCTGCCTTATTACACATCACTAAATCTAGAATTGCCTGTTCCCTAGTGGGCTCCACCACAAGCTGCTCCAAAAAGCCATCTCGTAGACATTCCACAAATTCCTTTTCTTGGGATCCACTACCAACCTGATTTTCCCAGTCTACCTGCATATTGAAATCCCCCATGTTCACTGTAACCTTGCCTTTCTTACACGCCTTTTCGATCCCCTGGTGTATCTTGTGCCCCACATCCTGACTACTGTTCGGAGGCCTGTACATAATTCCCATTATGGTTTTTTTACCTTTGCGGTTCCTCAACTCTATCCACACAGATTCTACATTATCTGACCCTACGTCGTTTCTTGCTATCGATTTAATTTCATTTCTTACTAACAAAGCAACCCCACCCCCTCTATCTGTCTACCTTTTCGCTAGGATGCATATCCTTGGACATTTAGCTCCCAGTCCTGATCCCCCTGCAGCCATGTCTCCGTGGTGCCCACCACATCATACCTGCCAAAGAGTAGGCATAAATGGGTCTTTTTCAGGTTGGTAAGATGCAACAAGTGGTGTCAGGGAACAGTGCTTGTAACTCAACTGTTTACAATTTATATAAATGACTTGGATGGATGGGATGGATGGGATAGTTGCCAAATTTGCTGATGACACAAAGATAGGTAGGAAAATAAGTTGGAGGACGTAAGCAGGCTACAAAGGGATATAGGTAGGTTAAGTGAGTGGGCAAAGATCTGGCAAATGGAGTATAATGTGGGAAAATGTGAAATTGTCTATTTTGGCAAGAAGAATAAAAAAGAAGCATATTATCTAAATGGTGAAAATTTGCAGAGTTCTGAGATGCAGAGGGATCTGGGTGAATTAGTGCATGAATCACAAAGGCTAGTATGTAAGTACAGCAAATAATTAGGAAATCTAATAGAATGTTATTATTTATTGCGAGGGGAATTGAATACAAAAGTAGGAAGGCTATGCTTCAGTTATACAAAGCACTAGTGAGACCACATCTGGAGCACTGTGTACAGTATTGGTCACCTTATTTAAGGAAGGATGTAAATGTGTTGGAAGCAGTTCAGAGAAGCCCATTACCAAACTAATACCTGGAATGGGTAGGTTGTTTTATGAAAGGTCAGACAGGCTAGGCTTATATCCACTGGAGTTTAGAGGACTAAGAGGTGACTT
This sequence comes from Cetorhinus maximus, assembly GCF_964194155.1. NCBI lineage: Eukaryota > Metazoa > Chordata > Chondrichthyes > Lamniformes > Cetorhinidae > Cetorhinus > Cetorhinus maximus. The sequence continues at coordinate 15,616,684 of NC_135889.1, forward strand.
GATAAGATCCTGAGGGGTCTTGACAGGGTTGATGTGGAGAGGATGTTTCCTTTTGTGGGAGAATCTGGAACTAGGGGTCACTGTTTAAAAATAAGGGGTCGTCCAGTTAAAACAGAGATGAGAACGAAATTTTTTTCTTTCAGATGTCGTGAGTCTTTGGAACTCTCTTCCTGAGAAGGCAGTGGAAGCAGAGTCTTTGAATATTTTTAAGGCAGAGGTGGATAGATTCTTGGTAAACAGGGGAGTGATAGGTTATCGGAGGCAGATTTAAGGTTAGTATCAGATCAGCCATGATCTAATTAAATAACGATGTAGTCTAAAGGGGCCAAATGGCCTACTGGTCCTTGTTCATATGTTCGTAACAGACCTATGAGTGAGTGTAGTGGCATATCATTACCTAACGGCCTGACGGATGCAGTACATTTGGTGAAGGTGATTTTCAGGGAGAGGCACAAAAATGTGTGAGGGTGAAGGTGAGTGGGAGTGGCAGATGATGGATTGGGATGTGAGGACATGGAGAGAAAGAGGAGGATGGGTCCATCTCCAAGGTAAGTAGTTTGAGTCGGTTTGACAAATCAAAGTGAGGGGGTCAGGTGATAAGCAGGGTGTAAGTAAGTGTGCAATGGCACTCAGCTTTCCTGGCCTGGTTAGGTCATTAAAGCGCTTCCTGCACTGAATCCAGGAGCGTGGCACAATGTTCCTGCTGCTGACATCTTGGGCTACCTCAAGTTTTGCTTTCTTTGTGACAGTAAAAGGTTCTTCCTCCCACTGCTGGAGAAGAGTATCTCTCTCTGCCTCACCACAGCACTCAATAATACATTGAGGGTGGCATTCAATGAAGTAGACCGTAGCCTTTGACCGCCCTGAATCCATTCTTATGCAGTGTCTTCTCTTGTTCCCAACTCTAATCTCCTCCAAATTCCAGCTTTGGGCTGTGCCTTTAAATAGTGGATTTGAGATCATGTCATTCAGGTTCTCATCACACCCGCTGCTGTGCATTGGATGTCAGACCCAGAATTAAAATGATAATGAGCTGGCTGTGTTCCCAACCAATAGAGCCTCCATTCACAACGCGCATCGGAGTTAATGTCGGGGCCTTAGAGACAGTTCCCTCTCCAATTGGCTGTGGGAAGGCAATGCAATTGGAGGCCAACCAATGATGGGAATGTGCAGGTGGGACGGTTCCCAAGATTTCCTAAGTGCCACCCGAGAATAGTTGGACAATTTCTTACCTTTTATCAATGCAAATCCTGACTCATTCCAGCGGAGCCAGTCCTCCTCTGGACATAGGAATCAGTTCATTTCCCTGTTGTCTCCTTACAGCTCACTTTGGCCTGAGGCTGTGACACATTTGCAATCCTCACATGGATAGAAGATAGAAGTAAATATAAGCCAACCTCAAATAAAAGTAGAAAGTGTTGGAAAACTCAGTGGGTCTGGCAGCATCTGTGAAGAGAGAAATAGAGGCTGGGATTTTCCGTGCCCGCTGGTGTTGGGCGTGTTCAGTGGTGTGAGTGGACAATATGGTGAGAAGGCCAAAAATCAGTTTCACAACGTCGTGAAACCAGTTTGCGATCATCCACTCCTCCCACTGATTGCAGGTCGCGTTTCCCACCATTGGACTTTAGAAACCTCATTGTAATATATCTGCATATCATTATAAGCCCAGCCCACCAGAATTGTACCCCCCACCCCCCACCCCACCAGATCGTGATTGCATGCCAATGTGTTTCACCACAGCATATAAAAGGCGTGCACTTGGCGGGCTGTATTTTGAGGGGAACTCAGAAGTGAGTACACAGTAACAGCTTGCCCCGGTCGCCTGCTGGACTTCAAGCCTGAGACGCATTGGGGCGGGGGGGCCAGGACTGCCCTGCGATTGACGCACGTTGTTGGGGGGCAAAGGCTGCCCTGCGGTGGAAGGTGGTGCACAAACACATGCAGGGTCCAGGGCTGGGGAGAGTGGGCGAGGGAAGCAGCCACACATTAGGGAAACCTTGTGTAAAGCGACTGTTCTTCTGCAGCTGAGACAGTTCAGGCGCAGCCACATTGATATGTTTGGAGTCGGGCCTCTAGCTTATCTGCCCACTCAAGCAACACAGAGTCATTAAAGTGCCACCAAGTGCTCCAGAGCTTTTCACCACTTGGGCGCAGACTGCAAACTAATGAGCGTTTTAGTGGACTGCAGAACAGTTGGATGACTGGGAACATTGTACAATCTCCTTGCTAAAGCTAGCGGTAGAGCAGTCACTGCTGGAGGCATTCACAGCCCCTTGTAATGTCATCATTCCGGTTTGGAGCAGTCTCCCCCATGGTTCAAGCTAACAGTGCAGCCTTGCAGTGCAGGTTAGGAGAATGTCTGCGTCTGAGCTGAGAGCACAGCATGCAGTCCCATGGGCAAAGCTGCTGCCAGTTGGTCAGGCGGAGTGGGGCGGATGTTGGTGGGGTTTCGGACAGCCATGCAATGCAATCATCTCTGGACATCCAAGTGTTGCCCATGTCTCAGAGCTGCATTAAGGGTCCTTCAGACATAAAAAGACAGGTTCTTAGTTTACCCATGCTGACCCACGTATCTCTATCTTTCATCCTGCAGGAGGAGTACATCACAATCATGGAACTTGTTGAACTAACTGTATGCCTCATGGCTTACAGAGAGTGAAGACGAAGGAGAAGAGAGTGAATAAAGCTCCAGGCTGTGCAGAGGGAGGAGCAGCACCCTCTGGAAGAAGGGACGACTGGGGCTCCCACATATGCTGTCAAAGAGCCCCAGCGAGCCACCGCTGGTCGGCACTGAGCAACACCCAGGGTCTATAGATGCTGCCTTTCATTCCTGCAGATGACCCAAAGCCAGTGTCGCCGAAGACTGCAGGATTTGGTGTCACAGGGACATGGAGGGCACCCACTGGCGCACAGTTTCCAGGGAGTGTGCAAGACGCCTCCATTCTCAGTCAGTCACAGATCCCTAAAGTCTTTCTCAGGGACAGGGGCTGCCCGCATAGGCCGTGGCTGATGACACCTGTGCGGTGGCCTCAGACTGCAGCAGAACAAAGTTATAATGAGGCTCATGCTGCAGCTCACAACTTGGTGGAGCAGACCAGGATGCTGAAAATGAGGTTCCGGTACCTGGACTGTTCCAGTGGAGCCCTGCAATACAGTCCGCAGAGGGTGTCACGTATCATCGTCTTGGTGCTGCAACGGGGAGAGAAGATGGCTGAGGAGGCTTTGGAGGAGCCGGAGGTCTCCTCCAATGAGGAGGACACTGATGGGGATGAGGGTCAGGAGGTCCTTAAAGATGATGTTGATGGGGATGAGCACTGGCCAGACAAGGCAAGTGCGCTCAGGAGGCCCTCATAGCTGCTAGATATGTGGTGGATGATGACAACATGCAGTGAGGAGACACTATAGATCCTCACATCGCAGTTGTGAATGTTTGACTCCAGTCTGGCTTATGGCAACACACATACCTTCTGTAATAATGATAATGTTATGGAGATGCAGTGAAGACCCTAATAGTTGCTCGATTGCAGAAGGATAATGATGACATGCAGTGCAGACACTCCATAGACCTTGACATAACTCCTTGAGAATGTCTGACTCCTGTTTGGCTGAGGGCAGCTCGCTTGCACGCCGTGATCAGGGTCATATCATAGAGACACAGTCATGAAACTTTAGTAGTATCTGACCCTTTATCAATTGACAATAGTGAACAGTATGTACAAGTGATTAAGTTACCCATGCCCAGACTGTGCAACAACATCTTTTTAACCTTCCTAGCCCTGCCACTATGGCTTGGTGCTCCCCGGCCATCCACAGCAGAGGTGGAGGCAGCCTGCAGACTGATGACCTTGGCGAGCGTCCTCTGTAGGGTCGAGACCTGGAGAGCCCGGCCTCTTTTCAGAGTCCTGCTGTGTGGCAGTGGCACCCTCCTCAGCCTGTGGAGCTGAAGCTTCTGAGGTCACAGGAAGAGGAGATTCAGATGGGCCAGATACTCCTGGAGTCACTTGGATGGATACCCGGGAGGGACACATGCTGAAACTCCTCCCTATGGGTTTCCCAAGGGCTCCGGGCTGACTCCTTGAGGAGAAGGGGTAGCTGGAGTGAGATCGAGCTGCCCCGCACCCCTCTTGTGTACACACTGTTGGAAGCCAATTATGCCGTTAGCGATGGAGTTTAGCCCATGCAGCAGTGCTGGAGCGACGTCCTGGACCAAGGTCTCCATGGCAGCTACCATCCTACCAGTGTTGACCTTGGTGCATTGGCAGGCCGGTGCTATCACCTTAACCTGAAGGCGGACAGACTCCTCCATCGTGCCTTGCAATCTAAGGAGTGCAGCGGACATCCCTTCCTGATGTTCCCGAGCTTGCCTTTGCAGCTCCAGCAACTGTAACATGACTGAGTCCAGAGGTTCGTCATCTGACTCAGGCTCAGCAATGTTCTGGCCTCCAGCAGTCCTTCGAGGACGGGATACCTGGGAAGTCCCTGCCGCAGCCTGCTGCAGATCAGACAGTGTAATGTGCTCACCAGACTGTGATCCTGAGGCTACTGTAAAGCTAGGTCCCACCCAGGTGTGTGTCTCTACGCTGGTGGAGGGTGTGGGTGAGCGCTGTGATGGGGCTTCAAGGAGGGTGCCTTCAGATTCCTCTTCAGAAGTTTCTTCGGGGCTTGATTAGGGGCCTGGGTTATGGACTTCGTCGGCTGTTTCCCAGATGTACCTGTGAAAGCAAGGAGAGATGATTAGTGCATGGCAGTGGCCTGTGAAACAGGACACATCACTCACAGCATGGTTGTCTGCTGGATGTTGCACTGCTGGATCCTCACTTAGTAGAGCACCGCCGACCTCACCATCAGCACAGGAATGGTCCAGATCATCGCCGACCAGCTGGATGGCTCTGTTTTCAGTAAATGAGGACCTTGATTTCAGACATTCCTCCACCTGTCTGTGACCTCTCCCTCTTGTTGTGTGCCAGCTTGTCTTGCATGAATAGAGACAGAGAGAGTGTAAGCAGGACACCTGCCAGACCAGATGATAAGTATGCCTGGCATGTGTGGGTAGTGAGTGGTCCCATGGACGGGATGAGGACAATGAAGTTGTGTGTGAGAGACTGAATAGTGACATCCCTTGAACTGACAGTGAGATCTCTGTGGATGTGTGATGGGTTTGTGAGCGTGTGAGTTGAGATTGATGAGAAGAGTGACTTACCCTGGCAGAACGGAGGAGATCATTCATCCTCTTGTGGCACGGGGTAGCTGTCCTCTTTTGAAGGACGTTGGCGCTGACCACCATTGCCACCGCCTCCCAAGCCGAATGAATGATGTTGCTGCCCATTCTGCAGCCAGAGCGGGGGTAGAGGACATCATGGTGGGCCTCCACTGTGTCCAAAAGGTGCTCGAGGGATGCATCATTGAACCTGGGGGCTGCAGATCTTTTGCCTTTCAGAGCCATGTCTTCCATGCAGCAGTTATGGGCTGGAAGCACTGAGAGGTGTGTACGCAGCTGCACTTTAAATATGATGCCCAGTGTGATGAAACGGCGAGGTGATGGCATGGCGGGTGAATGAGAGTCCGCCCGCCATGGAAACGGCGTGTTTCCCGGGAATGCATAATTAATGCAGCAGGCTTTGGACAATACGGTGTGAAAAGCAGCCATTGCGGCCAACAGGAAAGACATCATTTTTACCGCCCACTACTGCACTTATGCAACACTGGACAATTCCGCCCAGAATTAATGTTTCGAGCCCAATATGACTCTTCAACCTTAAGTCAATGTCAAAGCAGATAGAATATTGTCTCTCACTGTTCCTCCAGGGTTACAGCAGGAAATCTGGGAACGTTGTACACACAGCTCAGCATTTAGGGTGCTCTGGTTAAATGCTACCTGGAGTACTGAAGTCACTACTAGTCAGCTCACCTCAGAAATGGTGTATAAGCCTTGGATGGGGTGCAACGCAGAGTCACCAGACTTTTACCTGGTTAAAAGGGTTAAATTACGAGGAAAGGTTGCATAGATTAGGCTTGCATTATAGAGGATTAAAGGATGATCTAGTTAAATTGTTTAAGAGCATTAAAAGATCCTTATAGGATGGATAGAGGAAAAACTATTTCATCTGGTAAGAGAGTGATGCGGCTTAACCTTAAAATTAGACCTAAGCTGTTCACGGACGATGACACACAAAGGGTAGTGGAAATCTGGAACTCGCTCCCCTGTAAACTGTTGAGGCTGTGTGGCAATTGAAAATATCAAAACTGAGATTGTTAGACTGCTATTAAGTGAAGATATTGACAGGTATGAAACCAAGATTGGTAAATGGAATTGAGATAAGATCAGCTGTGATCTCATTGAATGGTGGAACCGATTCAAGGGGTTTAATGGTCAATCCCTGTTCCTGTGTTTCTATGACTGGGGCGAACAGCTATGTTAACAAGCTGACCTTTCACCTTTACATTCAAATCTGAGACTGGATGAAGGTTCTACCTGAAGTAAGTTTGGGCAGTTTGGTTTTATTTCCTCGTGAGCAGAGGCCTAATCTACTTGCATGAGCAGGACAAGCTCGAGGAGCTGAACTGCCTACTCCTAATCATATGTTCCTTAACCCCTGACTGCTTGTAACATTTCTATGCATCGAACATGTGAAGTTATTGAGGCATTAACCCAGTGAATATATGGACAAATCCCTGTGCTCCTCCAATTCTGACCTCTTATGCATCCCTGATTTTCATCTTTCCTCCGTTGGTGGGTGTGCCTTCAGCTGACTAGGCTGTAAACTCTGGAATTCCCTCCATAAGCCTCTCTCTCTTTCTCTCTCTCCTCCTTAAAATCACTCCTTAAAACCAGCCAAGTTTGCAGTCACCTCATACTTCCTTCTGAGGCTCAGTGCCAAATTTTATTGCATAATCTTCCTGTGAAATACCTAATAACATTTTACCATGTTGAAGGCACTGCAAGTTGTTAAGCCCGGTGCCAAATTAGCTTGGGAAGCTTTGGTTTGGCACGTGAAGCTGCTGGGTCAATGCCAACAAGCTCTGAGCCTGGAAATGACTCGTGCCCCATGGGCAAGTGACCCGTTTCACACCAGAAGTTAAAATCAGCCCCTACATTTCTGCTTCCCATTTATCTCTATGTTTTGCTATTAGCTAGAAAGAATAATATAAAATCAAAGTATTAAAGGAAGGTAAAGGGTGGGGCTGTGGGGGTGTGGTGGCACAGTGCAGATTCACCAGAATAATATCAAGGCTTAGAGGGTTGAGATTATGAGGACAGATTGCATTGACTGGACTGGTATTCCTTGAATAAAGATGGTTGAGGGATGAGCTGAGAGAGTTTAAAAGCGATGAAAGAAGCCCAAAACGTTCTCAACAGTGGATTAATTAAAGATTGCGGAAAGAGTGGAGAAGTGAATTGGGAGGAGATATTCTGGGAAGCAGCTTGTAAAGATATAAGTATTCTAGTCAGATCTGGAATCATCTACTTCTGATCTTCAGCTTGGCACTCAACCGCATTGCAGGTTGCAATCCTTCCATCAAATTTATGCGTGCTGCCTTGAAAAACATATTTGGAATATTTATTGCCACCTGTATGGTAGAGGGCAATTTTTAAAATAATACTGGAACTTTATTTTGTTCCCCACACAACATGCTCAAACGTAACACTCTGCTCCTTCACCACAGTAAATGTACAACCACTGGAAACTGACAAAATCACTGACAGCTGATTGTAACTTATGCCATAAGGATAGAGGAACTGGACGAGCTCATTTAACCCCTCGAGCATGCATTCACTGAGATCATGGCTAATCTGTGACATATCCACTCCATATATCCTTGATTGAAAGCTTTAAGGTCCTGAAGGGTCTTGACAGGGTGGATGTGGAAAGGATGTTTCCTCTTGTGAGAGAATCTGGGCTCGGGATCAATGTTTAAAAATAAAGGTCGCCTATTTCATTTTTTCTCTGAGGGTCGTGAGCCTTTGCAACTCTCTTCCTCAAAAGGTGGTGGAAGCAGAGTCTTTGAATATTTTTAAGGCAGATGTGGATAGATTCTTGAGAAGCAAGGGGGTGAAATCAGGGGTAGGCAGGATAATGGAGTTGAGATTACAATCAAATCGGCCATGATCTTATTGAATGGCGGAGCAGGCTTAAGGGGCTGAGTGGCCTACTCCTGCTCCTAATTCATATATTCGTTTATATGTTCGAATCCACCATTGTCCCATATCCCTTAGCGCCTTTGGTGAACAAAGATCTACCCTTCTCAATTCTAAAATTAACAATTGGTCAAGCAGCAATAGCCATTTGCAGAAGAGGGTTCCAAACTTGTGTTTTGAAGTTGTGCAGGAGCAGCTCAGCTTTCCATTGTAACCTGTCGGTGATACACCTCCATTATACACCCTGGCCTATCTTGTCTTTTTATTGTCCGCATTGGAAAGGAAAATGAGGCACAATGATTAACAGGCACCAGATCCTCTTCTGCCCAATTCCATGATAGAATCGCAGAATGATGTAATCATAGAATAGTACAGCAAAGTAGGAGGCCATTCTGCCCATCAAGCTTGTGCTGGTTCTTTCCACACCCCTACCAATGTCAGCAGCCCCACAGCCTTTTAACCTCTTTGGCTGGAGGTGCAACGTCTGCCACTCACTCGGGAGGAAGTCCTACCATTTGATTGACTGGCTGCTCTGTTGTCCCAGCAGTACCACTGGGAACAGTGACCATTACTGGGGCTACACCTAACCAACAGATTCAAAGTGCCAGGAGCCCAGGATCAGGTAAGTGTAGGAACTTCATGGCAGGTACTGGAGAAAAGGTCCTGGTGTGTCTGTGGGGGGGTACGGGGAGGTGGCGTGTGAGGGGCGGTGGGATTGAGGACCAATTTAGAAAGGTCAGGAGTTGAAGGAGCACCTGGGGCTGATAGACCTTGGGGGGTCCTCAGGTTGGGAAAAGGGACCTGAGAGGGGCCTGCCCCTCCCCCCTTTCCAGCTCAAGGCTCGAGCAGGGTCACCCCCTACCTTGACCCCCTCCCACTGGCCTCCGAATTACAGCTGGGTGGAAAACAGGCCTTAAGTTGCAATTAATTGGCCACTTAAAGGTATCATTTGGGGCAAGAGCAAGCGTAGGCCTCACCTGCCCAATGTAAAATTTAAGTCAGGTGGGCGGCAGGAGGCTAGGCAGTGGGAAGGCATCTCGAGGAATTTTATGAGGCCCCCTCACCAGCAAACCCATCAGCCTGTAAAATTCTGACCCATATCTCTGCAATTTTTTCTCCTTCAAGTATCTATTCAGTTCCCTTTTTAAGGCTACTAATGAATCACTTCAAATTCTAACCACTCTTTGTAAAAATGTTTTTCCTCATCTCTCCTCTGATTCTATTGCCAATCTCCACCCTTCAACCATTGGAAAGCATTTCTCTTTATTTGCTCTATCTAAACCTTTCACGATTTTAAATACCTCTATCGTATCTCCTCTTGGCTCTCTTTGCTCTCAGGAGAACTACTCCTTGCTTCTCGAGCCTATCCATATCCTGGGAGGGGGTACAGCCAAAGGAGCCCTGTCGTGGGTCTCACATCCCGCTACCACCCTGCCACCCCCCACAACCCCCCAACCCAACCCTCAAACAGTAGTGGCCTGGCCACTTTTTGTGTATCTTTTTAAATTAGATTTAGAAAGAAGTGGCTGAGAGGGCACATTCTTGTTGAAGTGCCCTCTCAACTACTTACCTTGTGTTGCAGCTGGGTGCCCCTCTGGAGCTGCAGGCCTCTGATTGGCCCTCCAGCTTTAAGAGCCAGCCCGCCACCCTTAATTAGATAGGAAACCTGTTTAGCTCAAAGTAGAACTAAGAATTCCAGAAAAACACCTCACCTCAGAGACATGTCCATGTGACCTGGTTGCCATGGGGATAGAAAATAAACAGAAACCCACTGAGATGCGGATGGCAGTTTTAACACCTTTTGATGGTATCTCATTGAAAAAAGCTGTTATTTGAAACACAAAATACAAAGGAGCTACCGCTGTGGAGAACCAGGGAAGAACTGTTTTTTGTGTTAGCAACCAAGCAGGAGGCTTTTGAGAGCTCTGTTTCTGTTCAAAAGAGAGGCGTGGCTCTTGAAGAATTAAGGAATGGAGAGTTGCCAAGGTGTGCTTTGCTGATGATAATGGTATCTGGGAAAACTTGGGTTGAGTGGAAGATTGTCGAAGGACATTGGAAGCTTCGATCTGGTGTGGCAGGGAGAAATGAACATCCACTGGACAGCTGGGAGTGACTGTGGGGCTGTTCCTGGAATGCTACATATCTGTCAAGAACACCGTACATAGTGAAAGGATCTCATAAGACATATTTTGGTTGCAATAGTTTATGAAAAGGCACCTTTTCTTCAATTTGATGTACTAGTTCCCGGATAATTAATGTTGGACCTATGCTGATTTTAATTTGCTTGATACATTGAAAGTCTTAAAAAGTGAAATCTTGTCCATCGGTTGATTTCAGTTGGTTGTTTGGGAAATTCATCTCTTTTTAGAAGTTATCAGTCTCTGTGGGAATTGTAAACAATGTGCCTATTTTTGTTAGCATGTGGATATTGGGGGAAAACAAGATTTTGTTCATCTCTGACGCCCTTCATGCTTGAATAGCTGACTGAGGAGGCACTCACTTAGAAATCTTAACTCTAATCATTTTTCCACCGGAGGTGAGCTTCTTACCCAAAGGCAAACCCAGCTCTTGTTTCCCGTGTGAAAATTCCCTCTCTATCACTGCATCTAAAAATGCTTTGCAAAAAGACTTTTTCAAAATCTGATTTTATCACCCAGCAACTGTTTAAGAAGGATCCAATCTCCCATTACACCAGAATGAGGTATCACAGATGGAGGCCATTTGGCCGGTTGTGCATGCGCCAGCTCTTTGAACGAGCTATCCAATTAGATGAGCTCCCCTGCTCTTCCCCCTAGTCCTGGAAAATTCTCCCCTTCCCTTCATGTACTTATCCAGTTTAATTTTGCTCCCCCTTCCCCCCAATTTTAGGCGCCACCTTTTGCTGACGTAGCAATTCAACTGGTATCTCAAACAGGTAGCTCTTCAGTCAGCTATTCAAGCATGAAGGGCATCAGAGATGAGCAAAATCTTGTTTTCCCCCAATATCCACATGCTAACAAAAATAGGCACATTATTACAATCCCCACAGAGACTGATAACTTCTAAAAAGAGATGAATTTTCCAAACAACCAACTGAAATCAACCGATGGACAAGATTTCACTTTTTAAGACTTTTAACGTAACAAGCAAATTAAAATCAGCATAGGTCCAACATTAATTAGCCGGGAACTAGTACATCAAATTGAAGAAAAGGTACTCTATCATTAGCTAACTACTGCAACCAAAATATGTCTTATGAGATCCTTTCACTATTTACGGTGTTCCTGACAGATATATAGCATTCCAGGAACAGCCCCACAGTCACTCCCAGCTGTCCAGTGGATGTTCATTTCTCCCTGCCACACCAGATCGAAACTTCCAATGTCCTTCGACAATCTTCCACTCAACCCGAGTTTTCCCAGATACCATTATCATCAGCAAAGCACACCTTGGCAACTCTCCATTCCTTAATTCTTCAAGAGCCACGCCTCTCTTTTGAACAGAAACAGAGCTCTCAAAAGCCTCCTGCTTGGTTGCTAACACAAAAAACAGTTCTCCCCTGGTTTTCCACAGCGGTAGCTCCTTTGTCTTCTGTGTTTCAAATAACAGCTTTTTTCAATGAGATACCATCAAAAGGTGTTAAAACTGCCATCCCCATCTCAGTGGGTTTCTGTTTATTTTCTATCCCCATGGCAACCAGGTCACATGGGCATGTCTCTGAGGTGAGGTGTTTATCTGGAATTCTCAGTTCTACTTTGAGCTAAAGGTACATTTCGAAACATAACTGCCTTGTAAAGTTCAGCATTTGTGAGAGCACACCAAAACCTATGCCTGAAAGCACTTCTTCGCTGAGGTCACTAAGCAGACTGAAATTCAGAATCCAATCATTGAGATCATCGAGGAGACAATTGACAGCAATTCTATGAGCCTCTAAGAATTTTGCAAGCAGCACACAGGTGACACGGTGGGGGAGGGGATAGGAGCCTTTGCAGCATTTCAAGGACAGCAGCTATTGGGGTTTGCTGCACGTGGCAGACATTCACTGAGGTCTTTTCATTTAATTGCAAGAAAAGAGAAGGGCAATTATTTGCAGAGACACAGGAGAATGATGTTAGTGGTCGCACTAAGGTAAATGCATTGTCTAATTGCTTTGCACGGTAGCTGCAGCATCTGTAGCCAGGGGCATTCATGTGGAACTGGGCCACCCTTACGCAAACTTCGTGAGTTGGCAGTGCCAGGCTCATGTCCGCTAGCAGAGCTGCAGTCATTCCTCTCCAGGAGATGATGCAGCCTCCACCCATTGCCACCAACAGGCCGGGCTCTCCCCCCCACCACCACCCCCATTATCTGCACCATCACACTGACCTATTTGCTGGTCCCCCCAAAGATGACTGAGGTTTGTCACTCACCTTGGAAAGCAGAAGGTCATTGACCCACTTACAGCACTGCAGCCAGGTTCTCCAGACGATTCCATGGCTGCTGACCTCCTCCAGGACCTCTACCCAGGCTTGGTTCTTTGGAGAGGTCTCCTCCCATCCCTAAGAGGACCTCCAGCCTTGCCCAAACAGCCTGGATGAGGACATAACAGGGAGTTGTCACTGAACATGGGGGCCATCCGGGTTCCGGCTTCCGTCATGTCCACACGTGGGTTCCAAATGCGCTCTGGTTGGTAGGATCAGGGGAAACTGCTTGTCTGAGGCTTACGGGGGTTTCCGAATCTCAGGAAGAAAGGGTTTCCTTGGTGTGAGTCTGAGGACAGGCTGGTTGCAGACTGAGGAGGGGTGGTCCCACGTAGATGAGGAGCGGTCTCCAGTAGAGGATGGATGATATTAGGCTTCTGAGGGCTGCTTACTTCATACAGGCTTCCTGCTGGTCACAGTTGTATTCCAGCATTAGGCACTGGTGGCCCTTTAAACATGCAGCCAGCAGCTTCTTTTGTATCAGGATATAACACAGCCGCCACCTCAAGTCCTGCCCCCAGATGCAGTGTGGTCGATGACCCTGCCTTCTGGCCACTAATTGACCAGCCAGTTCAAGATCACTGCTGGAACAGAGGTCAGAATGAAAGGGCTTTCATCAACCCCTTCCGGTTCCATCTCAATGGTACAGGTAAAATTCAGATCATGGAATCAGCTTCCATCATCTTTCCAGATTCCGACAGCCCTCTGAGCAAAGAAATTTTTCCTCAGCTCCCCTCCAGATGAGAACAAAAGAAATAGGAACAGGAGTAGACCATATGGCTTGTCAAGTCTGCTCCAGTCCTTAATGCAATCATGGCTGACCTTCTGCCTCAACTCCACTTTCCTGCCCACTCCACATATCACTTCATTTACTGAGAGAACAAAAATCTGTCTGTCTCAGCTTTGAATATACTCAATAATGGAGCATGCACAACTCTTTGGGGTAGAGAATTCCAGAGATTCACAACACTCTGAGTGAAGAAATTTCCCCATCACCTCAGTCCTAAATGATCGCCCCTTATCCTGAGACTGTGCCCCCTTGTTTTAGATTCCCCAGCCTGGAGAAGCAACCTCTCAGTGTCTACCAGGTCAAGCCCCTTCAGAATCTTGCATGCTTCAATGGGATCATTCTTCTGAGCTCCAGAGAGTATACACCCAATTTACACAGCCTGTCATCATAGGCCAACCCTTTCATCCCAGGAACCAATCTAGTGAACCTTTACTATACCACCTCCAAGGCAAATATATTCTTCCTTAGATATGGAGACCAAAATTGTACTCTAGGTACTGTGGTCTCACCAAAATCCTAAGCAATTGTAGCATGACTTCCTTATTCTTGTACTCCAGTCTCCTTGCAATAAAGGTCAACATGTCATTTGTCTTCCTAATTACCTCCACCACTGAAGGTGAGCAGACGTAATGTTTTTGCTGCTGCTAGTAAGTTTGCCTGTAAATAATGTATCTCAAAAGTTAACAAGTGATTCCAATAAAGCTTTGCACACAGATAGGGTATGGCCTACTGAAGAACTGATTAGTTTTTGGTCAAGATGTGGGTCCAGATCTGGATCCTGGATTTTTTTAAAGGGTCCGTTAACATTGGGAAATAGGATGAATTGACATTTTTTTTAGAATGTTATGGGTTATTTGATTTAGAATGTTGTGGATTGTCTCAGCTACGGTGATGTAATTTGTCACAACTATCAACTGTGAGCAGAGCTTTCAGAGCAGGTTGTTGGATGTGTATTGGCTTGAAGCCTTCTCAGTGAGATGGAAGTTCTTAATAAAAAGATTTATTTTTTACAGCTTTGTAGTCACAAAGCATAAACCAAGCAGGGAAAAGCTTCAAGGAAGAGTTGGGTATTTGTAATAATGTTGAGTTAACATAGTGTGGCAGAGGTATGCACTCTACTGAATGCTCTCTTTGCTTGTTGGTTGCTATAACTGCATGTTAACTTTTCTGTGTTCCTTGTAAGAGTGCACCCTAATTTTCCTGAACATCAACATTTAAAAGTTTAAAACTTTTAAAAGTATTCTGCTTTTCTCTTCTCACTGCCAAACTGAATAACCTCACGTTTTGCTACGTTATACTCCATCTGTCACTTTGTTCTATACCCACTTAACCTGTCTATATCTGTTTGTAACCTCTTCATGTCCTCCTCACAGCTTACATTCCTGCCCAACTTTGAATCATCAGCAAACTTGGATACATTACAATCAGTCTCCTTGCCCAAATCATTAACATTGATTGTAAATAGCTCAGGGCCCAGCACTGATCCCTGTGGCAGTCTTCTAGTTCCAACCTGTTAACCTGAAAATGCCCAATTTATTGATCCCCACTCTCTCCTTCTTGTCCATTAACCAATACTCCATCCATGCTAATATATTAAACTCAACTCCATAGACCCTTATCTTGCATATTAACCTTTTGTGTGGCATATTTCTGAATGCCTTTTGGAAATCCAAGTATGCTACATCTACTGGTTCCCCTTTATCTACTAGTTAAATCCTCAAAAACTCTAATAAATTTGTCAAATTTGATTTCCCTTCTGTAAAACAATGTTGACTTTCTCTGGTTGTATTATGATTTTCTAAGTGCATTGTTGAGACTTCCTTAATAATAAAGACCAGCATTTTCCTGATGACTGATGTCAGGCTAATTGGCTTTCTGTTCCCTGTTTTTCCTCTCCTTCCTTTCTTGAATAACAGTTACATTTGCTAACTTCCAATCTGCTGGGAACATTCTAGAATCCAGGGAACTTTGGAAAATCAGAAACCTAGGATGTAGGCTATCAAGGCCTGGGGATTTGTCAGATTTTAGACCCTCAAGTTTCTCCAATACTTTTTCACTGCTCTTACTAATTACCTTAAGTTCTCATGTTTATCAGCCCCTTTGTTACCCTCTGTTTCTGGTATATGATTTGTGTTTTCTACAGTGAAGACAGACATAAAATATTTGTTCAGTGTCTGCAATTCCCTGATTCCCCGTGATAATTTCTTCTATTTCTGCCACTAATGGACTAATATTTACTTTAGCCACCCTCTTCCTTTTTAAATTCTTGTAAAAGCTCTTACAAACAATTTTATATTCCTGGCTACTCTAGTCTCATATTCCATTTTTTCCCTGTTCATCCACTCTTTGATCACACTTTACTGGTTACTAAAACTCTCCCATCCCTCAGGCTTACTACTATTCCTTTTAATAATCCTTTTAATCTAATATTATTCGTCACCTCCCTCGTAAGCCATGGATGGATCTTTCTTTCTGAGTTTTTGTTTTATAGTGGAATGTATTTTTGCTGAACATTTTGATCATTTCTTTACTGTTTCTTACTGTTTATTTACCACCATACCTTTTAACCAATTTACCCAATTAATCTTAGCCAGCTTTCTCCTCATACCTATATAATTGGCTTTGTTTAAGGTTCTTGTTTTGAACTAGAAAATGTCACTCTCAAACTTTATGGAATTCAATTGTAATATGATCACTTTTTTCCCAGAGGACTTTTTACTATGAGATTTCTAATTAACCCTGCCTCATTACACAATATTCAATCTAAAATACCTTAGTCTCTAGTTAGTTTCACAGCGTATTGTTCTAGGAAGCTGTCCTGAAAGCATTCTACAAACTCATCTTCCAGGCAACCTTTGCCAATTTGATTTGCCCAGTCGAAATGTAGATTAAACTTTCTTGTGATCACTACGTTCTTGTCCTTCATTTATAGGCACCAGTTTTCTCAATGCTACAACCCCTTCTCCATCAAATACCACAGGTAGTGGAAATGCCCTCTCTGAGAATGCACTGGTTTAAGTTAATTATTTAAAATCAGATAGAATTGCTGCAACTGTGGGGCAGTGATGCTAGTCTCAGCTATGTGAATTCTGAAAGTGCTGCATTGAGCTCAGATGCCTCTTACAGATGTAGACCTGACATTGTAGCATTTAATGCCTTTGAATTACAGTAATGATTGGTGTCACCAAATTTCCACATTTTACCACCTTGATGTCGTCATGAATATTGACATGGGCCCTTAACCACATAAGACAATGGGGGAAATTGCCACATCAGTAGAGGTGGAGTGCTTGCAGTGATGGATCTGTTTTTCATCTCAGCTGATTTTTCTTGTTCACTGCCTTTGGGCTGGTTCTGCAGAAGGCCGCACAGCCAGATTATCCCCCCGCACGGACAATGAAGATGGAAAATGTACCACATCCGACCTAACAGGAAATTCCTTTACCTTTATTACCACCTTGCTTATGACAGGTAATGGCAAACGAGTGTTTCAGAATTTTAAATTTGGACAATGAAAGCCGTATGTTAATTGAAAAGGATTTTTTTTTTGTTTACATGACTGTATGAATGTTACTTGTGCTCCTTCTCACCAATGCACATTGATTGAAAAATTCAGCACTCTATTTACCATCAGCACCTCCTTTAAGGCAAGCAATGATACACAGAAGAGGACTGGACAGAGAGAATAGTACTCACATCCAATTGTTTTGTCATACGCCTCTTGTCAGTGATGTGGGAAACTCAGTAAAACACCAGCATATTTTTGAATAAATCAAAAGTAAAACCAGCTGCTTGCAATAGCATGAACTGGCATCAGAGGGAGAAAAGGACACATCAAAGTGACTGCATAGTTTGAGTTGTATTGAAAAATCTCAGGGTAGGCAGCCAGTCTTCGGAATATTATCAGTGACACAATTTTGATGGTGGGAGCCAACAAGGTTGAATTAATTGTAACATTTCTGGAAATGATTCTGTTTGGACTGATTTTAATTCAAAAATGGACTTTTGACAACAAAATGTCTGGGTTTAACTGTGAATAGACTCAGTGTAGACAAGGCCGTAACTTGATTGCAGAAACTGTTAAAGGAAATATCTGGATCTGTTAAATTCATGCCAAATGTAAATATTTTCCAACATAATCATTAAGTAGTCCTTTTGGTTTTTCACCTGTGGCATAGTCTGTGGCCACTTTACAAAGTAGTGTCACGGGTAGGACGTGACTGTTAATTGTCTGATATGTAATCTTGTGCTTTCTGTGAAAAAAAACACCACTATTATTAATGTGACATCTTCTCCACGGAAGCCAATAGATACTGAAACTATGATATTTGAAGTAACCCAACTCCCTCCCCTCAGCACTGATTTGCCGGGCCACCACCACACTGCCCAAGGCCTTTTCACTCTGCTGGCAGAAGCCATCACTCGTCCTTCTTGGGGTCTCTGTGCTACTCTCATTTTCAGGCCTCACATGTGGCTGCTGCCAGCTTCACCTAGGATCGTCAAGTGTTGTGAAATCCTGAGATTTCGGAGCCCTCTCACAAGATCATGAGCAAGACATAATTTTACCCAGAAACTGTGTCTTTGGCCATCAGTTCACGAGAGTTGACATGCCTGCTTCCTTGGTAAACACAGACGCAAGTTACTAGCTCAGCCATGCCTCCTGTCTCCACCAATAGATCTCCATTTTGGCCCATAATCAGCCTCACTGCTCCTCTGACAGCCTTTACTTTTAATCCGTTAATAAAAAAACTCATTCAAAAATTGGCACCCCTGACAGTGCAGCACTCCCTTAGCATTGCATTGGGAATATTAGTCCAGAATACATGCTCAAATCTCTAAAGTGGGGGATTGAACTCATAACCTTCCGATTTAGAGGTTGGGATGGGATGGGAGGAGTGCATGTATGATCTAGCCCCACTACTCTGCAGGGCTTACCATTAATTTAAAAGTTTAAATTTCTCATCAAAATAGCCAATCATCTATTTCCCCTACGGACGCCCAGAATAAAAGAGTCTTCAACCAGGCTTCTTTTAATAAAGTCAGAATGATTGTTTATTATAAAACAAAATTTCTATTTAACCAGTTGAAAACATACGAATGTACAAACGAGGAGCAGGAGTAGGCCATTTGGCCCCTCGAGCTTGCTCCGCCGTTTAATAAAATCATGGTTGATCTGATAGTAATTTCAAACCTGCACCCCGCCTACCCCCGATAATCTATCATCCCCTTGCTTACCAAATATCTATCCACCTCTGCCTTAAAAATATTCAAAGACTCTTTTTCCACTATCTTTTCAGGAAGATTTCCAAACTCGTGACCCTCTGAAAGAAAATATTTCACCTCATCTCTGTTTTAAATGGACAACTCTTATTTTTAAACAGTGACCCCTAGTTCTAAATTCTCCCACAAGAGGAAACATACTTTCCACATCCACCCTGTCAAGACCCCTCAGGATCTTATATGTTTCAATCAAGTTGCCTCTTACTCTTCTAAACTCCAGCGGAAACAAGCCTAGCCTAGCAAGTACTAGTTAACACAATTGTAATCGGGAAGTATAACTAACTATTTCTCCCTAAGCAATTAACCCAGCGTACACACAGACACATACACAGAAAAACAAAAGACAAACAGATAGAGTATCTCTGCAGAGATGGACTTTAGAAGATGGGCTTTATAAAAAATAAAGGATAAAGTTCACAGGGTCTTGACGCTGTTGACCTGGAGTTTCCTCGTGGTCCCAGTGGATGTCTGGAAGTTCTCACCGACTGGTCCCAGCTTTGCATGTCCAAATGCAGACCAGTTACACTCAGATGAGGGTTCTCTGGCTACAGGCTGATAGCCACACATAATTTTAGGCAAGGTAGAGAGAGAGAGAGCCGGTTAGGGTAGCCTTCCTTCCTCAGCTTGTTCTCCAACAAGTCTGCCTTCAAAGCAAACAGGTTCACAACTTAAGTTTTTTTCCTCTTTCCTATGTGATTTCCAGCAAGTTACTAACCTTTGCCTTTTCAGTTTTTTTCTCCATCAATTAAAGTTATTGCTGTTCAAAACAAACAAACAGATCTTCCTCAGGCACCATAAAGGTCAGGTGGTGTCTTGGAAGAGGCCTGCTTGTTCACTGTTCCAAGATGAACTTATGATCTTTTTAAAAAAAAGAATCCCAGGTTAGCATCCAAATGTACAGATAATGCCATGTCCTTCCATTTTCTGAAACAAAATTCAGTCTGGAGAGATATGAATCTAACAAGGTAAGAATCAGCATGGCAAAGAAGGAGGCCATTCAGCCCATCATGCTTGTACTGGCTCTCTAAAAGATCTATCCAATTAGTTCCACTCCCTCCTCCTTCCACCCTCTTCCCCCATAGCCCTGCAAAATTTTCCCTTTCAGGTATATATCCAATTTCTTTTGAGTATTACTGTTGAATCTGCTTCCACCTCCTTTGCAGTCAGAGTGTCTCAGATTATAACAACTTGCTGCGTTCTGTTATGATCCCAGCTGATGTTACCATTGGACAAGCCAGATCTCAAGGTGGAACCTGGCTTGATAGATCCTAACTTATATTTTATTGTTTAGAAATGTGGAGAGTGCCTATTGAACAGAATCACAGGAGTCAGCTGATGAATTTTTAACAAAAGAATGAAACATTTATTAAACAAGAAAAGATGAATTATATTACAATATTCCTTCACCCATACAGATTTGTAAGGATAACACAAGTTACAAAAGCTATCTTATTCTCTTATGTTCACAGTAACTACACAGTCCATGTAAACCAATTGGTGACCTGTGATCAGACACACTACACTCTGAAACCAAGTGACAGATGCCACCCCAAACATGCTATGGATCTCTCCTCAACTCCCCACCAGACGCTTGTCACAATGTGAGCCAACCGGTCTCACTGAACTCCTCAAAGTGGTCACTTGTCTTTCACGTGAAGGTTTCCAATCTCCACTCTCAAAGAACCCAACTTTGGAATCTTCTCACAAATGTACTTTCTCTTGGACACCTTCCAGAAGGGTCCACCTCCCGGATTTTGAACTCCTCTTTCAATGTTCTTCTCCCCTGGATTGCCACATGAATTCAAGTTTTGCCTTCCATGCACTCTCTCTCAAATGCTCAATTGTGCCAATGGAACACCAATGTTTCACATGCCCATAGTAAAAAGTTACAGATCTTCAGCTGTCTCCTTGGATCTTCTGGCTTCTCACAAGCCTATTTTGCTTTAAGTGCATCCTGCAGCTTTCTTCCTTTAAGCTTGGAGCCTTCCACTCTGCTCCTTACTTTCACTTCCACTGAACAGGATCTTGTTCCAGATTACTGTTCTTCCTTTGACTTGAAGGTCTTCTTGTTACTTTCCTCGTTCCCCACACTCCCTGGTTTCTGGGACCTTTTTCTGTTCTTCTGGGAAATCTGCTTTCTGCAGTTCCCTCTGCTGTGTCCAGCCTCTCCTGGCTTCAGCTTTATTTTGGGACTTGCTCTCTGTCCCTCTGCTATGCTGCTTCTGTTGGCAACTCCTTTCAACTGAACTGTCTCGGTGGGCCCCTCTCTCTGGATCACTGTTGCTAGGCAACAGAACAATTTTTTTCTAACTTGTGTTTGTTTTAACTCCCCTTCAAGAGTCGTAAACCTCATTAAAATGCAGGCATCTTTTAAAGTGAAACTAAAACTCAAGTTCTCCTTTTCTTAACACACACATACAGAAATACAAATCAAACTTAAACTTAAAGCTAAAGATCATTCCTAACACCCACAAATACAAATACAACTTATTTAAACTTTCTGGCTCTTAACAGTTCAAACAGTTTCCTCATTTCCTGCCAGCATAAACATGATGGGTTGAATGGCCTCTTTCTGTGCTGTACCTTTACAATGGTTCTATGGTTCTCTCTCCCCCTTTGCCAATTTGCCAATTCTCTTAAATCTATGTCGCCTGGTTAATGACCCTGAAAGTTAAAAGCAGCTCTCAAGTCTTTCTGCTGAAGGTTTTTTGAATGATCTCCTTTTGTATTGTTTGATTTGATAATCTGGTAAATATTTGCCATGTGTGGAGCAGCAATGTTGGTTTTGTTGGGTCACAGGGCAGTTCTCTTCCAGGTAGTAGATGTGTGAAACTGATGCTATAGTACATTAGATACATACAAGATCCTCTGGTGCCTCTTAAGAAGTTGATAGGTAATGCCATGAAGGATTCCTTTGTTTCTTGACACTTTGCTGTCTTCATTCCTCTAGCATCAAGCCTGCAAACTAAGTTAGCTACTTTACCTAGGCAAAGCCTCATTTTCAATATGTCAAGCTTGCATTGCAGATCAGTTGAGCAGCTGATAAACATGCACCAAGTTCCGTTCACCCGTCACCCTTGTGCTCACTGACTACATTGGCTCCAAACCTGGTTTTAAAATTCTCAACCTTGTTTTCATATCCCTCCATGGCCTCACCTCTCTCTACCTCTGCAAACTCCTCCAGCCCTACAAAATCTGCCTTTTTACCTCTCGGTTCCCACTATCCAAGGCCTCAAACACTCCTTCCAGGTGAAACAGCAATTTATGTGCACTTCTTTGAATTTAATATACTATATTTGCTGCTCACGATATGGTCTCCTCTACACTGGGGAGACCAAACACAAATTGAGTGACCACTTTGAGGAACATCTCTGTTCAGTCTGCAAGCATGATGCCGAACTTCCAGTAGACTGTCATTTAAATTCTCTGCCCCACTCTGACCTCTCTGTCCTCAGCCTCTTACATTATTCCAATGAAGCTCAATGTAAGTTTGAGAAACAGCACCTTGTCTTTTGATTAGGCACTCGACTGCCTTCTGGACTTAACATTGAATTCAACAATTTCAGATCATGACTGTTGACTGCTTTTCCCAGTTGTGGAGGAGCAGCACGGGGACCTCAGAGAGTTACAAAAGCAAAATGCTGCAGATGCTGGAAATCTGAAATAGGAACAGGAAATGCATGAAATAGCAGGTCAAGTGGCAACTATAGTGAGAGAAACAAAGTTAACATCTCAGGTCAATGACTTTCCATCAGAACTGAAAGAAATGAGAGATCTAACAGAATCAAGCAAGTAGCGCAACAGGAATGGGACAGATGGCAGGAAAGAACTAAAGTGCAAGTCAGCGAGAAGGCTGGAAGGCAGGAGAGACTGAATGACAGAAGGGATGATCGCACGAGACAAACGGGGATATTGTTGGAACAAGTTAAAAACAGAATATAGCTCCAGGGTTGATGGCTACCAAGGCCTTAAGCTCTTAGATTCCCTCCCTAAACCTCTGCGCTTCCCTCAACTTCTGCACCTCCCTCAACTTCTGCACTTCCCTTAACCTCTGCACCTCCCTCAACCTCTGCACCTCCCTCAACTTCTGCACCTCCCTCAACCTCCGCACCTCCCTCAACCTCTGCACTTCCCTCAACCTCCGCACCTCCCTCAACCTCTGCGCCTCCCTAAACCTCTGCACCTCCCTCAACTTCTGTATCTCCCCATCTCTCTCCTTTAAAATGCTCCATTATAGTACACCTTAAAACCTATCTTTTTGAGCAAGCTCTATGCTTAATTGGCCAAAGATGTACTTATGTGACAAATTTCTGCTGTCAAATTTTGTCTGATAATTCACCTGTGAAGTGCCTTGGGACATTTTACTACATTAAAAGTCGCTATATAAATGCAAGTGTTGTTGTTTTCAATGCAGGTTGGGATGGAATTCTACATCAGGATATCAGTCTAATTAAATGCACTACAAAATTGCAAAAGGTAACTTAATTCCTGGACATGATTTAACATAATTCTTGTCAATGCTGCAGCATGTTGCACTGTGTCCAAGCTGACAAATGAAATCATACAGGGGAGCAAATACAGAAAGCATCAGTTATTTTTTGTGCTGATCCGGCATCTGACTGAAGATGACTGGCTAAACCCTCTGACATGCCCCATAGGTAGCTGGTAAATGGGACCTGCATGGAATCTCAATGCTGCAGAACCTGCAGTTCAGCAAATTGCTCTTTTGTTTTATTGAATAGATGACTGCACAACTTTAGGCAAGAAGAAGCAGTGTAAAAGGTTACACAGCGAGTAG
This sequence comes from Cetorhinus maximus, assembly GCF_964194155.1. Classification (NCBI taxonomy): domain Eukaryota; kingdom Metazoa; phylum Chordata; class Chondrichthyes; order Lamniformes; family Cetorhinidae; genus Cetorhinus; species Cetorhinus maximus. Next base: position 15,640,128 of record NC_135889.1, read on the forward strand.
GAAATACTGTGAGCTTAATGCAATTAATTTATGTTCATCAGAAATGTTTAACAACAACAACCTGCATTTATATAGCACCTTTAGTGTGGCAAAACACATTCCACCATAGCGCATTCAAACAAAATTTGACACTGAAGAGAAGACCAAAAGCTTGATCAATGAGAAAGGCTTTAAGGGTCGTCTTAAAGGAAAAGAGAGAAAGGTAGAGAGGCACAAAATTTTATAGAGGGAATTCTAAAGCTTAGGTCATAGGTAGCTGAAGGAACACCAATAAACAGTGGAATGACCAAGATCAGGATTACACAAGATGCCAATTGTATGAATGCAGAGTTCTCAGAGGGTTGTAGGGCAGGAGGAAGTTACAGAGAGAACTAGGGGTGAGGTCAGCGAGATCTTTGAAAAGAAGGATGAGAAACATCAAACACTGTCTGAGCAGGTACAAAAAGGCTACACTCTTACTGTGTAGGAAGAGTTAATCAATGCAGAGCCTGTCATTCCTCTCTCTATTTATCTTAACAATAAATTAAGGCCCAGAAAGTTATCACCGTGGCATAAAATTCTCTGTGCTGGCTGAATATTAAGTGCTCCCCTGGATGAGGGAATGTCATTGCTGGATGGCTGCATAGCCAAATGAAACACCTCTGACAATACTAAAGGCCTGCTCGTGGCTCGTGGCTACGATTCACCCTGATGGACCTGTGTCGGTGCCAGGGCCCTGTGCCACAGTACTTGCCGTAGATTCAGTGTTTTCTGAGGAGTCAGATACCATCACTTTTGCAGGGTTCGTGAGGAGGCATCTGCCAGAGAAGATGAATGAATGGCAGCCAGCTGCTTCTGTATGACTGCTGGTGGAGGGAACCATCTCACATTGTCTGCCAATCTGTACAAGCATGCAATAGTTAACTTTTATGTTGTGGTTCCCCAAAACTATTCTTTGGCAAAGGGTTTATGAAAAGGAAATCATGTGTGACAAATCTGTTGGAGGTTCTTTGAGGCTGCGACTAGCAGGGCAAATAAGGAGGAACCAGTGGATGTAGTGTATTTGGATTTTCAAAAACATTTGATAAGGTGTCACATAAGAGATTGTTAAACAAGATTAAGGCTCAGTATTGCAGATAGTATTTAGCATGGTTTGAGGTTTGGTTAACAGGTGAAAGACAGGGAGTAAGGATTTTTGAGTTGGCAGGCTGTCAGTAGTGGGGCACCACAGGGATCTTTGCAGGATAGATCTCACTTAGGGATTCAGCACCACCAGTAGAGCAGGACTCTACAAGATTTCAGGGAAAATTGGCTGTTCACCAAAGTTCCTGAGTCTTATCCATTCCTTCTATGACAACACGAACTGCAATGTACAGTTTGATGGCTCCATTTCTGACAGTTTCAGAATGAAGAATGGAGTGAAACAGGGCTGTGTCCTAGCCCCCACTCTGTTTGGTATCTTCTGCTCCATGCTCCTGACCTTTGCCTCCCCTGCTGATATAGAATGAGTTTACTTGCACACTAGATTAGACAGCAAGTTCTACAATCTATCAAGACTGAAAGCAAAGACAAAAATACAATATGTCTTGATCAGAGAACTCCTATACGCAAACGGTGCTGCACTAGCTGCCCACACGGAAACACAGTTACACAAACTCATGGACTGTCGCTCCCATGCCTGTAACTTGTTCTCCCTTACTATAGACATCATGTGGGACAGGCCACATCTCTGCCCCGATCACATTAGATACCACCCTACTGGAGGTGATTAGCAAATTCTGCTGCCTCAGGTCCACGGTGACAGACGATATGTCCCCTGATGCAGAACTCCGTACACACATCCTCCACACCTTTGACCAACTCGTAAAACGTGCATGGGATAGCATCAAGCTGACTCTTAGGATGGAGATGCTGGGTTGTGAGGCCTGTGCTCTCAGCTCCTTGTTGTGTGGCTGTGAAACATGGATGACTTTCAGCTATCAAGAAAGGGAGCTCAGCAACTTCCCTCTTTGCAGTTTGTGGCTCATTCTGGGCATCTCCTTGAAAGATCAAATCACATATGCGAAAGGCCTCTCAAAGGCAAATCTCCCAAGTATTATGTTGCCACAGATGAAACAGAGAGGCTTTGGGTGGAATTTTCTGTGCCCGCTGGCATCGCTCGTTTTCAGCGGCATGAGCGGACAATCTGGCAAGAAGGTCAAAAATTGGTTTCATGACATCATGAAACCAGTTTGCGATCATCTGCTCAGCCTGTCGATGGCGTGCCTTCTTTCCTGCCATTGGACTTCGGGAACCTCATTGCAATACGCCACCATACCATTATAAGCCAGCCTGCCAGAATCATCCCTCCAACCCGCTGGAACGTCCGCCCACATCGGAGTAGCACTCGCCTGGGTCGCCTGTTGGACTTTATAGTTGAGGTGCGTTGGAGCGGGAGGCGCAAGGGCTGCCCTGTGGTTGAGGCAACTTGTGGGTGGGTGGGTGGGTGGGGGGGGGGGGGGGGAGGGGAGGGGAAGGGGCGGGGGGCGAGGGCTGCCCTGCAGTTGAAGGTAGTGCACAAGCATGTGCGGGTGGGGGGGAGGTCTAAAGCGGCCACGCATTACGGAAACCTTGTATAAAGTAACCATTCCTCCACAGCTGAGACAGTTCAGACGCAGCCACATTAACATGCATGGAGTCGGGCCTCTAGCTTATCTGCCTATTCAAGCAACACAGAGGCATGAAAATGCCACCAAATGCTCCAGAGCTTTTCATCCCTTGGGCACAGACTGCAAACTAATGAGCATTTTAGTGAACTGCAGAACAGTTGGACAACTGGGCGCGTTGTACAATCTCCTTGCTAAAGCTGGCCATGGAGCTGTCACTGGTGGAGGTGCTCACAGCCCCTTGCAATGTCATCGTTCAGGTTTAGACCAGTCTCCCCCATGGTTCAGGCTAACAGTGCAGCCTTGCAGTGCGGGTTAGGAGAATGCCTGTGCCTGAGCTGAGAGCACAGCATGCAGTCCAGTGGGCAAAGCTGCTGCCAATCGGTCGGTGGGGCGGAGGTGGATGGGGTTTCAGGCAGCCGTGCAGCACACAAAACTCTGGCCATCCAAGTGGTGGCCAACACTCTCCAGGATGCGCTAAGGAGTCTTCAGACCTAACCAAGAGAGGTTCTCAGTACACCCAAACTAACCCATGCATCTCTCTCCTTCATCCTGCAGTGGGAGTACATCAGGAGCATGGAGCCTGGTGAACTAGCCTAATGCCTCATGGCTTATAGACAGCGGAGATGAAGAAGAGAGCAACAGAAGCGCCTGGTTGGGCGGAGGGAGGAGCAGCACCCTCAGGAAGGAGGAGCGGCTGGGGCCCCCACACACGCTGAAGAGCCACAGTGAGCCATCCCTGATCGGCGCCTAGCTAGACCCAGGGTCTATAGATGCCGCCTTTCATTCCTGCAGATGACTGAGAACCAGTGTTGCCGAAGACTGTGCATGTCTAGGGAAATGGTTGGTCACATCTGCCAGATGCTGCAGGATTTGGCGCCATAGGGACATGGAGGGCATCTATTGCCCATGGCCATGTAAGTGACCACAGCGCTCAATTTTGACATCAATGGCTCCTTATGGGGCTGAACAAGTGACCACTGAGGGATATCATAAGCCTCCATCCACAAATGCATCCGTGAGGTCACGGGTGCTATCTTTGCAAGGGCGCACAACTTTGTGCATTTTGCCCGGGACCAGGAAAGCCAGGAGGCAAGAGCGATTGGATTTGCCCAGACCTCAGGTTTCCCATAGGTGCAGGGTGCCATCGACTGCACTCTTGTGGGGCTAAGATCTCTGTCGCACCATGTGGTCAACTATGGGCTTCCATTCGATCAATACGAAGCTTGTGTGTGACCACCACAAACGCATCCTGCAGGTCTGCGCACGGTTCCCAAGGAGTGTGCATGACTCTTACATTCTCAGTTGGTCATGGATCTCTGACCTCTTCCAGGTTCCACAGAAGCTGCAGGGATGGCTCCTAGGGGACAAAGGCTACCCGCAGAGGCTGTGGCTGATGACACCCGTGCAGCGGCCTCAGACTGCAGCAGAGCGAAGGCATAACGAGGCTCATGATGCAACCCACAACTTGATGGAGCAGACCATTGGGATTCTGAAGATGAGGCCTGGACTGATCTGGTGGAGCCCTGCAATATAGTCCACAGAGGGTGTCACGCATCGTCATTGCCTGCTGCGCCATTTACAACCTGGCGCTGCAACGGGGAGAGGAGCTGGCTGAGGAGGAGATGGAGGAGCAGGAGGTCTCCTCCAATGAGGAGGATGTTGACGGTGATGAGGGTGAGGAGGTCCTTGGGGATGATGATGATGATGTGGATGAGGCCCTCACACTGACCAGACGAGGCAGGCGCGATCTGGAGGCCCTCATAGCTGCTGGAGGATGATGACGACATGCATCTGTGAATGTTTGACTCCAGTCTGGCTTATGGCAGCACACATACCCTCTGTGAGAATGCTCCTGCCATGGAGATGCAGCAAAGGCCCTGATAGTCGCTCTATTCCAGGAGGACGATGACGACATGCAGTGAGATTTTCACATAGCCTCTGAGAATGTTTGACTCCTGTCTGGACAATGGGAGCTTACTTGCCCTCTGTGATCAGGGTCATATCATGGAGCCACAGCCGTGAATCTTTAAATGCACCTGATTCTTTGTCAGCCTTCAGCACCTGATCCCTTCAGGAGCATAGTGTCACCGGTCACAGATGCTGACGAGATGGGAGCCAGCCCCACCTTAAAGGTGCTGACAATACACCGAGAGAATGATGGAACTCTGTGAAGCCTGCCCACGACATTCTGGCAGCAATGACCAGCACCATTAAGGTGCAGGCATCGGTAATGTTTCCAGGGAGTGTGAGGCTGGACCGTCATTTTGGTCTGAAGGCTGCACAGAGAACAGGGCTGAGACACCTGCCTTTATCTTGTGCAGAAAGGTTTCACATCTGAGTGACATGAACACTGCTCATCAGAACCAGGAGCCATAGGCAGGGAGACATTCTTGGGAATTTATTGACAATAGTGAACATTATGTACAAGTGATTAACACCCGTGCCCAGGCTGTGCAACTAATTCTCCTTGACTTTCCTAATCCTGCCCCTAAGTCCTGGTGCTCCCCGGACATCCACAGTAGAGGTGGGGGCAGTCTGCTGACTGCTATGCCCTGTCTGTGATGACCTTGATGGGCATCCTCTGGAGGGCTGAGACCTGAAGGGCCCCGGCCTGATTTCGGGGTCCTGCTGTGTGGCAGTGGCACCCTCCTCAGCCTGTGTAGCTGGAGTTGCAGGGGTCACAGGAAGAGAGGATTCGGATGGGCCAGACACTCCCGGAATCACCTGGGTGGATGGCCCCGGGGTGTGCAGTTGCTGATCCTCCTCCCTATGGGTGCCCGAGGGCCCTGGCTGACTCCTTAAGAAGAAGCGGTAGCTGCAGTGAGATCGAGCTGCCCTGCAGCCCTCTCATTTACACACTGTTGGAGGCCAACTATGGCATCAGCGATGGAGTTCAGCCCTCGTAGCAGTGCAGGAGCCACGTCCTGGACCAAGGTCTCCATGGCAGCCGCCATCATACCAGTGTTGACCTTGGTGTATTGGCATGCAGACGCTGTCACCTCTGCCTGAAGGCAGACAGACTCCTCCATTGTACCTCGCAATCTGAGGAGTGCAGCAGACATCCCTTCCTAATGTTCCTGAGCTTGCCTACGCAGCTCCAGCAACTGAGGTATGACCAAGTCCAGAGGCTCATCATCTGACTCAGACTCAGCAAATGTCTGGCCTCCAGCAGTGCTACAAGTACCAGAAACCTGGGAAGTCCCTGCCCCTGACTGCTATGGGTCAGACCGTGCAATGTGCTCACCAGATTGTGATCCTGAGGCTACTGTAAAGCTAGGTCCCACTGAGGTGTGTGTCTCTGCACTGGTGGAGGGTGTGGATGAGCGCTGTGACGGGTCTTCAATGGCGGTGCCTTCAGATTCCTCTTCGGAGGTTTCTTCGGGGCTTGATTGTGTCATGGACTCTGTAAGCTATTTTCCAGATGTGCCTGTGAAAGCAAGGAGAGATAGCTAGTGGATGGCAGTGGCCTGTAAAACTTGACACATCACTCACAGCATGGTTGTCTGATGGATGTTGCACTGCTGGGTCCTCACTTGGTAGAGCACCGCTGACCTCACCGTCAGCACAGGACTGGTCCAGACCCTCGCCAGCCAGCTGGATGGCTCTGTTTTCAAAGTCTGTGAGGACCTTGATTTCAGGCATTCCTCCACTGGCCTGTGACCTCTCCCTCTTGTTGTGTGCCAGCTTGTCATACATGAATAGAGAGCGTAAGCAGAATGCCTGCCAGGCCAGATGATAAGTATGCCTGGCATGTGTGGGTGATGAGTGGTGCCATGAACGGGATGAGGACAGTGAAGGTATGTATTAGAGAGTAAATGGTGATGTCCCTTGAACTGGCATTGAGTGAGGTCCCTATGGATGTGTGATGGGTTTGTGAGTTGAGAGTGATGAGAAGAGTGACTTACCCTGGCGGAACAGGGGAGATCATTCACCCTCTTGCGGCACTGGGTGGCTGTCCTCTTTTGAAGGGTGTTGGCGCTGACCACCGCTGCCACCATCTCTCAAGCCGGATTGGTGATGTTGCGGCCAGAGTGGGGGTAGGGGTTATCACGGCGGGCCTCTACTGCGTCCAAAAAGTGTTCAAGGGATGCATCATTAAACCTGGGGGCTGCAGTCTTTTTGCCTTTTGGGGCTATGTCTTCCATGCAGCAGTCGTGGGTTGGGAGCACTGAGAGGTGTGCGCGCAGCTACACTTTAAATATGGCGCCCAGCATGATGTAGCAGTGAGGTGATGGCATGGTGGGTGAATGAGAGCGCGCCCGCCATCGAAATGGCGTGTTTCCTGGGAATGCATAATTAATGAGGTGGGATTGGGATGTTACAGCGTGAGAAGCCACCATTGTGGCTGGCGGGTAAAACATGGTTTTTCCCATCAGCTACCGCACTTTGAGCAAATCTGGGACAATTTTGCCCTTTGTTGGCTTGGGCACATTCAAAGGATGGAAGATGGTCACATACCTAAGGGTTTTCTGTGTGGTGAGGTAGTCAGGGCCAGACCACCGGCCAAAGCTCCACTTCGAGGATGCTCGCGAGTATGACATGAAAACCCTAAACATTGATTTAAACACTGGGGAGACACTAGTGACGACAGAGGAAAAGTGGCGAGATTGCTTGTGAGTTGATATGCGCCACCATGATGATAAGTGGCTGCAGCGGCTTGGCAACAGGTGCCAAAGCCGAGAACAACAGCCCACAACGCCTGAAAACCACATTTTAAAAAATTCATTCACGGGGTGTGGGATTCGCTGGCTCAGCCAGCATTTATTGCCCATCCCTAATTTCCCTTGAGAAGGTGGTGGTGAGCTACCTTCTTGAACTGCTGCAGTCTCTGTGGTGTAGGTACACCCACAGTGCTGTTTGGGAGGGAGTTCCAGGATTTTGACCCAGCGACAGTGAAGGAACGGTGATATATTTCCAAGTCAGGATGGTGAGTGGCTTGGAGGTGGTGGTGTTCCCAGCTGCAGCAACTTGAGGTGGAACCTGCTTCTCACAGACTGGCTTCTTCAGCCATCAGCAAGATTGCTTCATATGAAGCTACCCCAACCCCACTGGATTGGATTTGCTGCATACCCACCCTCTTGCATGGATGGATGGATGCGATGGTGTAACTTTGACTTGGGGTGTTTTGATATTGACCGAGAGAAGGGGGAGCCCTGGATATGTAAAGACAATTGTCTCCTGAATATTTCATTTAAAGGGTCAAAATTCAAACGTTAAGTCTTTGTTGTTGACATTTTTTTGTATTTAGTGGCCTCGGTTTTGCCTAATTTGTTCCATTAAATGGTAAAGGGCTACATTGCTAAATAAATCGTCAACAGCTACCTTGCTTCCGCTTGCATAAATCTGTTCCTGGCAGAATATGGGCCTTCTGGCTCAGAGACTCTGTCATTATAACTAAATGAGAATATTGCTATTTTACTACTAACTATAACTAAGCGGAAAGCACTCCTTGCTTCAGCTTCACATTTAGCTTCCTTCTTTAACTTGTCATATGGGAAATTGAGACAGGAAACACATCCAAATTACCAGCACTTACATTAGAGCCTTAATTTTGAGATGTGTTTATAATTGAATAATATTGTCAATGCCAAGGAGTGAAAATTAAAATGGTTCCAAGACAAATTT